>NC_137166.1:28804109-29404109 GCF_951394435.1 Stenella coeruleoalba | reverse complement strand
TCCCATAAAATGTTTGGTTTGAAATCCGATTTTAAGTGCATTAGAGTTTTTGTACACCGAATGGGTGAATGCCATAATAAATTGTCGTCAAATATGAAAGAAATATAGCAGAGATGAATTGCCGTATTTATTTATGAGTCTATAAAACACCTTGTGACGGTCCTGGCACATTTTTGGGATACCAATTGGAACCTTCAGGAAAGTTAAAAGCATTAAAAGAGACTGCAAGGAGATTTATTATCGGAATGTTTTTAATTGCAGACCCAAGCAGACATGCAGGTATTAGAATGGCTATGCCCTTAATGGGCATGTCTCATGTGTTTCTCTTTTTTTTCCCTCCCTTTAGAAATGATATACTTCCCATATTTTTATTGATTTGTGAAGATTTGTCATAAATTACTCTGGCCAGCACGTGACATCACAAATGGTCCCAGCTTCCCTAAAGTAGCGGGCTCCAGGTGGCACAAAAACAGAAGGCTCCTGGCCTGTTCTAATGCTCAGCTTTCAAAGTAGGACATACCACAGTGAAAGAGGATACCAGCAGAATGCAGCTCATCAGACAATATGTATACGACTCGAAGCTGCTCATATATATATATATATATATATATATATATATATATATATATTTTGTGGTACGCGGGCCTCTCACTGTTGTGGCCTCTCCCGTTGCGGAGCACAGGCTCCGGACGCGCAGGCTCAGCGGCCATGGCTCACGGGCCCAGCCGCTCCGCGGCATGTGGGATCTTCCCGGACCGGGGCACGAACCCGTGTCCCCTGCATCGGCAGGCGGACTCTCAACCACTGCGCCACCAGGGAAGCCCCGAAGCTGCTCATATTTTAATTGAAGCCTTAAAGTCTATGACAGTGAAATCCTTTGGGAAGAACAATGACAAAATAGCATCTTTAAAATTCGCCTGTTAGCAACGGTCCAGTTAGATTGCTGTATGCAAAAACGCACAGTCCCTGGCTAGAGTCAGAGCCGGCACCAAATCAGCTCGCTTTCCCACTTGTCTAAGCCATGACTCTGTCCCCTAAGTGTACACTCAAGACCGCTCCTAGGCCCTGTCGCACAGGGGAAAAAAGACGTGGCATCTTATCCTAGCAAGTCCTTTTGTGTGGCTTCTTTCAGGTCTTTATTTTTTACATGCATTTTTGTTTCCCAAAGACTTTGGCTTCAAAAGCTGTTCCCTGGCCTTCAAATCCATACATCTGTCATTAACTTTCAATTTTAATTCCTTGAGATGCCTTGAGCTTATCATTAGAAAGATATCACCATCCAGAAGATAAAAATAATCAAGAATTTCTATACATAAAACCTGCTTTGTAAGTGAGAAGTTAATGCACCACTCCCCTCCCCCAGTCTACTGATGCAAAAACAAAGATTAAAAATATGTACATAAATATATATATAACTATATATAATTTGGTTAGTGACTATATATATACAGTCATATATATGTATATCTTTCTGAAAATAGTCACTAACCAAATTCCATTAATTGTTTTATAAACTGTCATAGATATATAGACATAATCTTGGCTGAATTTTTCAGAGGTTTTTTGTTGTGGCTGGTTCTGTGTTTTTTTAGCTTTTTTTAAATATTCTTATCCATCACAGCTGGGTCTGTTTGCTGTTTTCTATTTTAATTAATGACCATCATCAAATTTCTAAAACTCCCAAAGTATTACAGAAGCTCTTTCATAATGCAAGCTGATATAAAAGCATACAGTAGAGACCCTGAACTCGTGTGCTTACTGCAGCATCTCTTTAGATATTTTCTCTGCTAAATTACACGGTGATATCCCAGGGCACGACATCTCCAGCTGTATCTGGCTTTATGTATGTTTGAAATAAGGTCTTGTGGAAAGACCCAAAGTGGGGAGGTCTGAATTCTGGTTCCTCCTCTCTCATCTCTTGGGTTATGTAATCTTAGATTTGCTTCCCACCTCTCCAGTTTCCTTATCATGAACCTTAAGTAAGGTAAAGCAGGGGTGTTTAGGATAGCCCCCAAGCATGCTACAAATGCAAAAGAATACCACATAGCAAAAGCTCTGATTTTTAACTCTAAGCTCAGGTTTGTACCTGGCTCACTGACGCACCAGGATCGCTGCATTGTCTCGTTTTTTACTTTATCCGGAAGTTCATTCTTTCTTTCTCTTTGCCACCTTCCTGACAAGCAACATCAACACCCTCATCTGGGAATTATTGCCTTTTTATTTTCCCCTCCTGATGCCAGAGTTGCTGCTGACAATATGTATTCAGGCAAGGGGCTCGCTTGTTTCACAATCAGATGCCACGCACACTACTTCCGTCAAAACAATTAGTGTTCATTTCGGTTTTACTCGGGGAGACCTGCGGTGACTGATCAGTATAAATTATAGATGCTTCTGTCCAGATGCACTTGTTCATTCATGCATAGATTTGAGGAAATTTCATTCTTCCCAGTTCAAAAACAGTCACTAAAAATCTCATACTTAAAAAATATAATTTAGCACATTTTCATCGGTGTTATTTTATCCATATACTTACGCATTCCACCTATGACTTGAGGCATTTGAAGTTGATTTGAGGCATTTTGGAGTTATCATCCCCTCCCTGTAAAATGTGCTGTCTTTCTAAATCATTAGGAAATCATGGCTGTTTAACTCAAAATAGTGCAATGTGATTTTTTGCGTGTATGGTACCTGCACTCCGGTTTACTGTCAAGACACATCCTTTACTCTGCCTGCTCAGGACCTTCAGTGCATTTCAAGCAAAGCAACGTGAACTTCAAATAAACGATGTGGATTAGCGCTCTCCCTCCTCCAAATAGGCCTTTGACTGTTGACTTTGTTTTAATGAGCAGCTAGAGGAACTATCAGGGCATGTGGCATAATACAACAAAAGAATCTGTATCATCTGTGTAAAACATTTTAGGTGGAATGACTCCCTTAAATGTAACTGGGAGGGTCTGTATTTCAGAGGCTTATTTACTTGCTTCAGTAAAATTCAATGCGTACACATAGACAATTGGGCATTTTTCCCAAAACTAAATTAGACGGTGCTGAATAAAACAATGAAAAGCCAGCACGGTGGAGAAGCTCAGAGCACTTTGGCTGCAGAGGTGAGTGTCTGTCGACAGTCAGGAGGACAAGAGCAAATTCCACGGCAGCTTCCCTGAAGCACTTTCCAGGAAAGACTTTTTTTCACCTGAGGTTTCTGCCAGTCAGAGGTTGATACTGGTTGAACCTGATGGTTTGGTTTTGTAATGAGGCCCCAAAATAATGGGAAAAGGCACACTTCATAGGACCCCTTTTTAGGGAACATAGACCCCTTTTGAAGGTGGTGACAATCAAACGTCAGCGGCACCAGGTAGGTTTGCTTTGGGTGCAGCCTTTCCCCAGGAAAGAAATGTTAAATCAAGGTCTCCCATGCCTGGAAATTGCAGCCTTCCTCCCCAAGACATCCTGATACCTTAAAGCAACTTTGCACACAATAGAAAGATGCCTTAACAGAAAACCTGCTCTTTTGTTTGTTTTCTTTTCTGCAGATGAAGAAAACATGCTGAAGCATCTTCAGAGTCTCACCTCCCAATTCACTTCACCACTGTTCTTCCTCCTCTTTTCTTTCTCTTTTGAAAAATCTTGTTGCTTTTCTCGAATCCTGGAGAGCAAAGACAAGAGGTAGGCCTGGAGGCCCTGCACACAGCATTGATACCACAGAGGT
The DNA here is from genome assembly GCF_951394435.1 of Stenella coeruleoalba. NCBI lineage: Eukaryota > Metazoa > Chordata > Mammalia > Artiodactyla > Delphinidae > Stenella > Stenella coeruleoalba. The sequence continues at coordinate 29,400,400 of NC_137166.1, read as the reverse complement.
CTTATAAATCAGATGAAAATCAATAAATTCTATATGGTAGTTTCTCCTTTGCAATCAGGTTGCCAGGGGACAGAACTAATGCTTTTTCTTCACCACTCTCCCCATTTTTCTGTCATAAAAAAAAAAAATCTGCTTAGGAACGAATGGGCAATCAAAGCTGCTGAGTAAGTATTTCAACTACCTAATTTTATTACTTTACAATTGACATACCTTCCCTCTGGAAATGTTTGCAATTAATTAATTAGCAGTAACCTTCCCCAAGGGACTAATTTAATGAATTCTCTCCAATTCTTACGTTTAAAAAATAGCTTAGATGTATCCAAGCTGCAAACGTGTAGATGGCTCCAAAGTGCATTTTGAAAAATCGAGGGATCTTATCTATTACGGTGAATTTTTATCACTAAATCAATCCGGCGATAACTATAATTCTTTTTCTAACTAGGAGTTTCCCGGGTTGAACGCAAGGTTTCTCCAAGGTAACGACGCTGTAGCAGCAGCCAGGAAACCTCGCTGGGTTTGTTCGTATTTAGAATGGAGCTTGTCCTCATGTTAATAATCTCTTAGGCGGAGGAGTCTTCGGTTTGCGCTTATCCAAGCTCGGTGCGCGTTCTGCAGAATATGTAAAGAAAAAAGAAGCCGATGTCCTTCTAAAGACGTCGCTGGCTTCCGGGCCTACCCGTCTCCTCTGAAAGGTGCCGAAGGAAAGCTCGCGGCCAGGGATTCCGGGCCAGGGCCCCAAACCTTGTCCGTCCCCTGGGCTTCCTCCTTGCCTCGCCAGAACCCAGGGCAGAGATACGGGTTGTTCCTAACCTCTGCGCCACACGTTCTTGCGTTTCAACTAGAAAATAAACCCGGGCCCTTGAGCCAACCCCGCCGCCCCGATTCCTCCGGGGAGGTGCAGAGAGGGCCTGGGGGAACGTTTTTGTAAACTGTAAAGCGCGGTGACCCCGTGAATGAAAGGCGAGGCATTCGATCCCGGTAGCATCCCCCGAAACGCCACCCACCACCACCACCAGGCCGGCAGCCCCTTTACGCCCCCAGACGTCGCAGGTCAGAGGCCCTCAGCGGGGAGGCTCCAGGCCTGGGGATTGAGCCTTTGGGAGTGCAGGATCTACGGTGCTTGCAAACTGGCGGCCGCTTGCCCGGGAGCCAGGCCTGGAAGACACGGCCCCCTCCCAGGCACCAACGAGCTCGTCCGCCCATCGGTGCCCTTTTGAGAGCCCCTGGGATGGAGGGGGTGGTCAGACCGCTAGGCCCAGCCAGGCGTCCCAGCGGAGCGCAGGGAATGGGCCGCCCTCCCCGCGGGCTGAACCGCGGCTCGCCAGCGCCACCCCCAGCGGAGCGCGGCGGCTGCAGCTCGGCCCCAGCGCCTTCCTGCGGCTCCCCGCACCCCCGTGGACACAGTTCGCCGTGCGCACGAGGCAGCCAAGTCTCGGCTTCGGAGGAGACGCCCAGGAGTCTCAGCCCGTGGCCTGCAGATGCCAGGGGTCAGACTTGGCGCCTTTCCTGGCGGAGTCCGAAGGGGGGATCTGAACCTTGACCTCGAGGGGGCGCTATTCGGCCTATTGGAGGGCCTGAAAGCCGCAGAGAAGCCCCGGGGTCAAGGCCCTGGCAAAGCCCCGGGCGTGGAGAGACTGCATCGAGCTAGAGTCCTAGGGAGACTGGGGCGGGGAGCCAGGTCCCTGAGGACAAAGACGGCCGGAACAGTGGGATCCACTGACGCTGCCCAGCGCTGCCCCAACGAGCTCGGGGCCTGTGGCGCGAACAAACTTTCCTGCAGCGGAGGGGCGGGATGGGGGGGCCGGGCTGGAGGCTTCTCCCCCGAGCTTCTGCTCTCCTCCACCTGCCAGCTTTCAACCTCCGCCCAGCCTTCGCCCACCCCTGTTTCCTCCCCTCCCCCGCGCGCCTCTATTCAGTTAGACTCCTCATCTCTCTCCTCTCCCCTCCTCCTTCTCCCTCTAGCCTTTCTCCCCCACTTTTCTCCTGTAGTTTCTCCTGTCTCTTCTTTTGTATTCTCTCCTCCCTCGCTGCCCGGTGCTTCTCTCCTCCTCCGGGCCGCAGGGGAGGAGGTAAGCGCGCTGCGCCCGGGGCCTGCGCGGCACAGTGGGAGGCGTTTCTGCTACTTCTCCCGGGTAATTTGGTGAGATTGTACGTGCGCGCGCGCGTGAGTTTAAGGCGAAAACGGTAGGATCCTGCGCCAGGCAGAGAGGGTCAGGGTCTTTGACTTTCCTCACCAGCTGCACAAACCTCCCGGAACAAGTGTGAGTGTGGTGAGTGCGCGCGCGCGCACGGGCTGGCTGCGCTTGGCAGGCTTGGTGGCCCGGGGCCCCGGGGCTCGGGGGCCCGCCTGGCAGCCCGGGATTACCGTGACGTCACATTGAGCCTCTGGCCACCTTGGACTGGGGCACCTCGGGAGCTGCACGGCCCCGCGCCGCGCCTCACCTTGCCTCGCCACCGCGCGCTTTTGGGAACCCGCATCCTCTCCCTTCCCCTGCCCATCCATGGGCCCTTCTGTCTTCCGGACCACGCGGGCCGGAGGGGAGCCTTCTGGAGCGCAGGGCTCGGCAGCCGGGCTGCCTTCGGCTCTGCCTCCAGTCGCGCCAAGCGGGCGGAGGACCCGGCGCTGGGCACCGGCAACCGTGTAAGGAACCGAGGCCGCGGACGGCTGGAGGCGCAAAACCGCGAGGCAGAGGCGGGAACTCGCAAGAGAAGAGGGAGGTGGGTCACGGACAGCCACCATGTCCTTCCCGCACTTTGGACACCCTTATGGCAGCGCTTCCCAGGTAAGAGCCGCCCCCTTGGGGGATGGGGGCGGGCTGGAAGGAGGGAGCGCCTAGCGCAGGAGCCCGCTCGTAAACGCCCCCCTCTCACACGAGTCCCCGGGGAAGTCAGAGAGCGGGCACCTGGGTAATGCACCACCGACCCCTCTGGCAGCCCCAATCCCTGGCTGAGAACGTTCAACTCCCCCAGCGTAAGCTGGAAAATCGTGGGACCCGAAACTTGGGCACTCTGGCCACGAGCTCCTTGAGGTGGGTGGGATCTCGGGAATCTTACAGAGAGGCCTCCTTATTGTACAGATATCCGAGGTGGCCAGGAGAGTCTCAGACTTCCAGTCCAGAGCCCTGTCCATCTCACTGTTTTTCTGGGCTTGTTCGTTTGTTGTCCTCTGTTCTTTTTCTTCCCTTTCCATGGGCAGGTCCAAGCGCTCTGCTTCTGGTTTCTTCGATTTTTCCAGACCTGGGTGGGTACTGTGCAGTGACAGGGTTTCCTGGGGAAATTCTGGAGAGCCCACCCCTGTTCAGTTTCTCCGCAGAGTGCCAGAGGACTAGTCCCACTTGACCTCTGCCCCGCTTTGTGATCTAGGATAAGCCTCCGACTCTCTCTAGCCCTCACTCCCGATCTATAAAATGGGAGCAGGAGTGCGACGTGGTCTCTAAGACTACCTTCAAGTTCGGCCTTTGTAGGATCCTGTGACTCCGGGGAGGGAGGGCTCGCGAGGGAACTGGCCGAGGTTGGCTTCTGTGATTTGGGTTTTAGAACCTTCCCATGACCCGGAGCCCCTGGAACTCTGGAGTTTAGCAAAGGTTTAGGGGTATTTATAAAGGCAGTTTGGGTAAATTGCGTCTACGGACAATTCCTGTCCCAGTCCTCAGCAGAACGCTCAACACAGCACAAGGTGGCATTTAGTTTATATTGAATGAAGGAACGATCTGGCAGTTCCGCCGCTGGCTCCCCCAGCCCGAGGCGCCGGTCTCTGACCTCCGGTGCCCCCTCTCTCGCCCCCGTAGTTTCTGGTGTCTGCAAGTTCCAACGCCACTTGCTGCGAATCCGCCCCGCGCTCGGTCCCAGATGTGGCCTCAGGCTCCACCCCGGCGGCCGCGCTCTGCTTCGCACCCTACGACAGTCGGCTGCTGGGCAGTGCGAGGCCCGAGCTGGGCGCGGCCTTGGGCATCTATGGAGCTCCCTACTCGGCCGCTGCAGCTGCCCAGAGCTACGCAGGCTACCTGCCCTACAGCCCGGAGCCGCCCACGCTGTACGGGGCGCTGGTGAGTAGCTGGGGTGGAGCCTGGGTCTGTGCGTCAAAACCTACCCTCCTGGGGGCAGGAGCGGCAGGGGCGAAATCCAGTGTGATGTCTCCATCGAGGAAGGACTCACAACTCCGAGGAAAGGAAAAGGTTAGGACTGTATATAAAGAAAAAAAAATCTTTACAGTTTACAGGAGTCCGTCCTGTACCTCTATTCATTGCGTGAGGTAGACTAGTCATCACTAGGCTCAGGGTACACATGAGGAAACTGAGGTGCAGAGGGGCCCGAATAACCTTACCCGAAGTCACAGAGATAGAAAGGGTCAGGGAATAGCTCTGGAAGGGGAGTAAAGAAAGTTCCCCAGCTGGTGGGAGGGGGGAGGGGCTGGGGGGACAAGTAGTAACAGTAATCTTAACAGCTAATATTTAACTATTGTTTATTCTGCACCAGGAACTCTGTCAAGCATTCTTCTTCAATAACCTCTAGGCATTCTTGTTATCCCATTTTACCAAGGGGAAACTGAGGCATAGAGGGGTTAAACAACTGTGCCCAAGATCACACAGCCAATGCGAGTGGTGGTACTGCAATTGGAACCAGACTTGACTCCAGAGTTCACACCCTCAGCAACTCCCCACCCCTCTTCCTCCCCAGATGTAGTTCTGAATTCTTCCTTCCTCCCCCACCAGAATCCACAGTATGAATTTAAGGAGGCTGCAGGGAACTTTACACCCGGCCTGGCGCAACCAGCAGCCTATTATCCCTACGAGCAGAGCCTGGGGCAGTACCAGTATGACCGGTAAGGCATGGGGCATTGGCGGCTGTCATCTCAAGTCCTTTCCCCCCTTCCTGGCCAAGGTAGGACCAATCCACAGAGCATGGGGGGCTGTGTGCTAGGATGGGGAGCAGAACCTCACTTCCAGGACGTAAACAGTCTCCTGACTGCAGCTCCAGGTTCCTCACCCCAGAACTGTGAGTCAAGTTCTCCCCCAGGTACGGATCGGTGGAGTTGGGTGGCGCTGGGCGCAGAAAGAACGCCACCCGGGAGACCACTAGCACACTCAAGGCCTGGCTCAACGAGCACCGCAAGAACCCCTACCCCACCAAGGGCGAGAAGATCATGCTGGCCATCATCACCAAGATGACGCTCACCCAGGTGTCCACCTGGTTCGCCAACGCGCGCCGGCGCCTCAAGAAGGAGAACAAGATGACTTGGGCGCCCAAGAACAAAGGCGGGGAGGAGAGGAAGGAGGAGGGTGGAGCAGAGGAATTGCTGGGCTGCCTAAATGGTGACACCAAAGGTACCGAATGTTCACTGCCCCAACCTGCGTGGGTTTCCAGCCATCAAGCAGTTTAATTGGCTTTTCACAGCCACCCCGTGGGGTAGCTTTTAGGAAGGCACCCCCTTGTTTACCCTTGCACGTGCAACCCCTGCATGCCTCAGGGCCTTTGCCTGTGTGGTTCCCTCTGCCTGGAATTCCCTACAGAGCCGGCTTCTTCTCGACTTGAAAGTACCACCTCCGAAAAGCCTTCCCTGGCCACCCACGCCAACTAGCTTCCCAAGTTATTCTCTATCACGTCAGCCTACTTTATGTGCCATACTTAGCCCCTCAGGGATGTCAACTCCCCTAGAAAGTGTCTTATCCACTGCTGTATTCTCTAAGTTCCTAATACCTAAATGCCTAAATGATGTCTGGAGTATAGTTGGTACTCAGTAAATATTTTCTCAATTAAGTAATACACACCAGCCACCTGTGGGTGTTGGAATTGGGTAAAAACTTTCCCTTGCTTTTTTAAGGCTGAGGAACTGAGATCCAGGTCTTAGGCAGCGAAAAGTGGACATTTCCTTGGGGTATCGGAGGGGAGGAGTCTTCCAAAGGGTGGGGGCAGGTCTAGGGGCGGGAATTCTTTTCCTGCTGCGCAGCCGGCAGCCCAGGGGCAAATGTAGGAGGCGGTGTGGCCATCCTGGTGAATTACACCGAGAATGCCCTGAGTGCAGAGCGCGTTTGCTAAAAGCTTCTCAGGGATGGGCACTCCCGAGGATTTCCCTTGGGGCCAGGGGCTTTTCTCACTCGCTCCTGATTTCCCGCAGACGTTTCAGCTAGCCAGGAGGCTCGGGGGCTGAGTGACCTGGAAGACCTGGAGGAAGAAGAGGAAGAGGAGGCGGATGAAGAGGAGGCAGTGGCCACAGCTACGGACAGGCTGGCTGAGCTCCATCAAGACACTCAGTCGCTGCCGGCGGCACAGTGTGCCACAACTCGAGAGGGCCGGCCGGAGCGCAAGGAGTGCAGTCTGGCGGCGCCCCGCTTCTCGTTCACTGAGACCCCCAGGTCGGGAGAAACCGACTTCCTGCGGGCCGAGCCAGGAGGCCCCACTTTGACCATGCACTACCCGCGCAGCGAGAAACCGCGCATCTGGTCTCTGGCGCACACTGCGGCAGCCAGCGGTGTCGAAGGTGCACCCCCAAACCTGTCCAGGCCACGAAGTCCCGAGTGCCGTCTGATTCCTGGACAGCCTCCAGGCCCCGGCGCGCGACCCGCAGTTCCCAGAGACTCCGCGTGCGAAGAGTCTTCCCGAGTAGCCAAAGCCTTTGGAAACCCCTCGTTTGCCCAACAGGGCCTGCCTCTGGACTGTACGCCATGCCCGCGGCGGAGGGCGCCGGCAGTGCAGTGCCAGTACCAGTCAGGAGCAGAAGGTAGTGGGCCCCCAACGGCGCTGGGAGTGTCTGTCCAAAAGACACCTTCCCCCGACACATCCATCCATCCACCCCCCCGCCCCGGGTGCCCAGCCGCTGCACACTCTCTCTGCCTCTCCAGCATGCCCAGGTTCAGACCTAGCGCAAGATTGTCTCACAGCACTCCTTGAAACAGAAGCTTAGAGATAAAAGTTCTAGTTACCAAATCTTAAAACCAAATAATAGTACTCAGCTCAGAATGAGACAGTAACTTGCCTAGAAAACCCTTAGAAAGTCATTGAAGAGATGGACAGCTAATATCTCTCCAACGTTCAGCCAGTGTGCCACGTGGGCACCACCATGACCCTCTCCAGCACAGCCACCCTTGTCCCCTGCCTGCCCTTCAGAGGAAGCCAGCTGGCTCCTGCTGTTCCGGTGCCAAGACTTTGCCAGGGCTAGGCAGGTACCAGGGCTTTCCCGGAAGTCTGAGGGGAAGGGCCGGATACCTACAGTCGGTTCAAGGCCAGTGCTTAAGTTCAGCTTGCAGCCCTCTGTGCCGCCCACTAAATCCCTATGGGCGTCGCTCAGGTGGGTGCTGTCCCTGGAAAGCCCCGCGCCCCCCACCAAAAGCTCACCCCCAAGCAGGGCAGGACTGCCAGTCAGTGTCTCCTGCCCCTGGCTGGTTCTCTGGCTGTGTTTGGTGGAAGGGAATCTCACCCCACAAAGGGACGTTCCCGAAGCATTTGGCAGCCTCCAGCAATTACTGTCAGATTCTGCTCTTTGAAGTAATTTCTCTCAGGATTAGCTACTGGCTTAGAAAATTGGGTTACACTGTTATTTGAATTTACACGTAACGGGGTCCAAATGCTACCTCTGGCAAGCAAATTGCCCCTAGACCTTTGATTCCCTTTGGATGAGACACCACTGACCTCAGATTTCCTAGGAATCACCACCAAGTGGCCCTCCGGTTTTAATCAACCTTTCCTCTCTCAGCAGGTTAGCGCAATGGCTGCGATTTGCAGAAGAATCTTGGAAATAAGCCCTACTTTTTGGAACTCACCTCCACACTAAGAAGCTGAGAGACCTCCCCACGGTCTGGGGCTCTCACTTTGCCTAAGAGACAGACACACAGAAACCCTCCTACCGGCCCTCCTCGCACGCAGAGCTGGGAGTGGCTGGCAGACGTGCATTTTGTCAGATCCCACGGAGGAGGCGGCAGGGCACCTTGGGGAAGGTCAAGGGGGAAGGCTTGGCGAGTCTGCACCGTGCACGGACTCAGTATCCAAGTCTCCCTCTCCCCTCTGGATTCAGGGTCTGAAGCCACTCCCGCTCCTGCTCACTCCCAGCACCCTCACTTTGTAACTTCAATGCTGACTTGGCCCCTAAGGACCACGTGGGTCTTCTCCTCCTCCCCACTCCTTGTGTGCTTAAAAATAATCCAACCGAACCCAAGCTGTGTGGCCTCTTTGCGCCAGGGGAGCCTGATAAGGTCGGGGTGGAGGGGAGGATGAAATGTGGTTCTGGGGACAGGATGCAGATTTCAGTCCCTTTCAGAGCTGGGAGAGAAACTGACAAGGGAACGGTTAAGGCCACGGCGCCTGCGGCTTAGCCCACCGAACTGCGGCCCCAGCCAACTCGCAGAGCCCGGCAGACGCCCGGCCGATTCCTGGGAGTTGGGGATGGGGGCGGCCACTGGGGGCGGGGAAGAGGCGGCGTGCAGCCGTCAGGATATTTGTGTGGAAGCTGCATTTGTTTCCGGGTTCGTACTTGGGCTTTAAGTTTGCTGGGAGGAGGGGCGATGGGGATCCTCTTGTCCGTCCCTGGGCGCACCCCTGGGACCCCCGCGCTCCTCCCCTCTGCCCCGGCGGCCAAGTGTGACAGCTTGCCGGGTCGAGGAGAGGCGAGAGGGGGCATTCTTTCCATTTAATCTAGTGCCAGCAAACACTTCCGGTACAGGCCAACCAATGGGAGCTGACGGGCGAGGAAGGGGGCTTTGCCCCCCTGGCTAGCAGCGTCTGGAGTAGGGCTGGGGAGTGCGGAGGCGGAGATGAGACATTTAAAGATGCCGCTGCCAGCCCTGAGTTCGTGTCCTCGACGCAGTGGCTTCGGCTTTAGCCAGCGAGTGCGTTCGCCGCTGCACACGAGGAGAGACGGAGGCGAGCCCGGGACAGCGCCCTAGTGGGGAGGTCCGGGCAGCTGATGCGGACGGGGAGGCGGGAGGGAGGGCAGCTGGGGTGTGCGCCTAGGGGCTGGATCCTCGGGAAGCTGTGTCTCCACTGCTGGGCTCCAGCCCGGCCGGAGGTGGCTGAGTGACAGCCTTCCAGACCAGAGCCCTGCCAGCTGACGGGCCGCTGAAGTCTGGGACGGGAAGGATCCTTATCCTTGGAAGGAGATTTTAAGAACCTTGAAGGCTGCAGAGAGGAAAAGAGGGGGTTAAAAAAAACCGAAGGGAACAGGCCACCTCCCCCCACCCCACCCTGCCTTCTTTTCTATAGAATAGTCAGAGATAATGAATTACAAAAGCACAAACCCCTTCCTCAGATGAGGAAACTGAGGCCAGATGGGAGGGCAGGGACTGGCTCAAAGTGGTGAAGAGGGACCCAGCTGTCCATTGAGGGTTCAAGGCCCCTTTTAGCTCCTGCCCCTCTCCCTAGCTTCCTGTTGGGAAACCACCTCTCTGCTTTCGTTTTGCTTCTGGGCGACAGCTGCTCCTACCCCCAGCCTCCCCAGGGACACTCCAGTCGCCCTCACTGACCTGCGGCTTAGGGTCCGGGAAATTAAACTGCGAAAAGATAAACATTATTTCCAGTCGGCTTTGTGGGATTAACGCTTGTAATAAAGCGCATTAGCTAGAGGTTTCTTTCAAGGCGCTCTCGACCCCAGCCCCTCCTAGGGGGCCAGGTAAACCCCCTCGGGAGGCTGCTGAGGCTGCAGAAGCTTGTTCCTCGGGCCTCCAGTTGGGAGCGGGGCTCCCGCTGACCATTTAGTGGAGAGGAGAGGGGCCCTTAGCATCACATCGAGTCAGATTTCCAGATGGGAAAGTGAAGGCCAGAGAGAAGGGACCCACCTAAGCCCGAGGTCATGTGGGCCTAGGATGCAGAGAGTGGAGGATGGTAGTGGGCGGAGGGTTTACCTGCACCCTGCCTCCAGCCATTCAGCCTTTATAGGACACTGAGCCTTGCGAAAGGAGGCCCAGCTATCAAGCAGGACCTCTAGAGGTGGTCTCTCTCTCTTGTCTAAGAGGTCCAGCCTCTCCCCCACCACAACCCCGAGCAGGAGCCTGCGGCCCAGGGTTGTTCCAAAGACCTTGGGCCTGGTTAGCTGGAGGCAGAGGCGTGTCAGAAGGGCCAAAAAGAGTAGCCTTGAATCCCAGGAAACGGCTTGACCACCTCAATCCCATTACTACCTTGCTATGTGGCCGTGGACAGCCCCCTTCCCCTCTCTTAGTTTCCCCAGCTGTCAGGTACAGAGATGATCTAGTTCTCCATCCTGGTTCTCAGTGTTCACTCCGGAGCTGATGGTGGGCTCCAGGAGCACAGGTGAAGGCCTGAGAATGGCGAGTCTGAGCCTGTGATTATCCCAGCCTCCGGCCCCCAGCGGCAATCTGTTCCCACCATCTCTGCCCCCACTGAGAGCCTCCTGCAAATCTCCCAATCTAATCTCCCAGATCATATTTTGAATACTGTTTTGATTAAACACCAGAGCAAGGGGAGGGAGGATGCACCCTGCCGTCCTCAGCTGAGCCTGCTGGGGCCCGCAGACAGCTGGCCTGTGAGCCAGTCAAGGAGGCAAGGTGACTTTCTCAGGTTTGGAGAGACTGTAGGACTGGCCCTCCAAACTCCCTTGATGGCTCACGTGCTCCTTCCCTCAGCTGGGGAGAACCATTAGGGGACTGGGTAGAGAGAAGAAGCTAAGGCAAGGGAGCCACAACACGTGTCTTCTTCCTTTATTGATTCCTTTCCTGCCAGGAGTCACGACATTGGCATTGGACTCACTAGATGATCTCTATGATCACTTTTGGCTCAAACATCCTATGACCCTGGTAATGATGATAAGAGCTTCTGGAGCCCTTACCACGTGCCAGACTCAATTCCATGTCCTTTCAATGCACGGACTCATTTATACGTCGCAAGGGTCCCAGGGACCATTATATTGTACTTACTAGTGTGTCCATCTACCGAATGAGGAGACAGAAGCTTAGAGAAGTAAAATAACTTGATGTCAGTTATCCAGTTAGCAAGTAAAGAAGTCAAACCCCAAGTAGGACTGGTTCTAAACCACTAAGCTCTACTGTTAATGCATTCTCTTATTTTAAAATTCTTTTATTCCATTATGAATAAGAGCCTATGTCTTTGATACTCTGTCTATGAGTCTATTGTCTCATGCCTCTGGAACTCCAGGTTGCCCTTCTTCCTTCTCAGGAATATCCAGTGGAAAAGGACTTCTGGTGCCTCCTGGACCTACCCCCATATCCTGGCTGAGAGCATCCCCCCCCATCCCACTGCCCACATTTTCCCGGGACATGGCTGTCTGAGACACCCCTGGTCAGTGTTTGGCAAAATGTAGCCCATGGATCTCCACCATCAAAGTCAGCCCATGACTGAAGAATCCCACTGGGAGCTTGCCTGGAAGATCTGCTTGTGTGACAAGCACCCTAGGAGGCCTCGTGGGCCTCTAATCTGAGTAGCAGTGGCTGACCCTCAAGTGGTCAGACCCCAAATTCAGCCTGAGACCTTAGGATGCCTGCTGTCGGCCAAGAATAAATCACATCCCAGTAACAGGCGCCAACATTTCCTCCAGGATTTAGTCTGGATTGGCATGCAATCGCCTCATCTGGTTCGGCTCCCCACGCCCCATCCTGAAGCTCAAAGATTTGTTGTTATTGGAGGGGGAGGAGGTGACCCAGGAGACGAACTTGCCTGTCCGAGCAGTCTGAAGACTAACTAAGATTCCAGGTTTGGAAGCATCTTTGGAGTCCCCTGCACTTCAGCATGTAAGAGAATTCTGCGCCCAAACACAAGCATGCAGTCCAGAATCACTACATATTTGGGGAAAGCCAACACCAGGAAGGGAAGACTGTATCCTAAGCAAAAAAAAAAAAAAAAAGTGATGGAGGGGATGGGTCTCTCACCGTCTCCTGTTGCAGCCTTGGCTGCAATAGAAAGTTTTTTCTTTTTTGAACCAAATTCTTTCTCCACATCTCTTCTGAAATCAATTTCCTGAACCAACAAGTCTTACTCTTCTCCATGATTCCTTCTTCTTTGTCCTACCCTCTATGCCTCCTCTTCCCCTCGTCCTCTCAGTGGGACTTGCTTGGTCCTTCCTCTGAGATCAGGGTAAGAATGGAGTCCAACAGCTGTCTCCCAGTTATATGGTGGAGGACCCTCTCCGTTGGCATGATTTTCATTAAACACTAAGTTGGAGAGGGTGGAGAAATAGTGACCTGAGTCCTTGGGCAAGTCACCAAATGCCTCTGAGATTCAGCTTTCTCCTGGTAGGTGGGATCATGTTAAACCATGTAGCTCTTTCATAATTGCTCTAGCTGCCGTGGAGACGAAGATTTAGATCAGTGTTACTTGAATGTTGGTCAGTGGCAAAGCAACACCCCTAATTTTTGCCAAGAGTTGGAGAGATGTTAAAGACAAACTAGCACCAACGGAGGCTTCTCCTTTGTGAATAAGAGGATTGAAAGAAAGTTGAAGAGGGAACCATTTGTGTCACTCTGAGATTCAGCGTTATTTAATGCCATGACCAGCTCACATCACGGCTTGTACACATTCGACTGTTTGGTGAGTTAATCTGTATGAATGTAAAGGGTGATTATTACTGAAGAGATCATCAGAGACTGAGGTCTTCCCTCATTGCTTGGGTCTGTCTCCAAATTCCAACTTGGCTTTATTTAAAGTCTTAGACAACCTGTCTTAGAACAGTAATGTCCACAAGGATAATGACGATGAGTCTAGAGTATTTGTTCTCCACCCTGGTGGTGCATCAGATCAGCCAGGGAGGTGTTTGCCTTTGTTTTGATTTTCCATACCAACCTCCAAGCTGTACCTCAGACCAATTAAATCCAGTCTCTAGGGGTGGGCCCCAGCAGTATTTTTGAAGCTTCTAAGTGATTCCAATGTACAGCCAAGGTTGAGAACCAGTGAACTACAACTAGGCTGTTTCTCCTTCCAGCCCCATTATTTTCTAGAAGGGTGTTGGAGTAAGGGATGGGGCTTGGTAGACAAAGTCTAGAAGCCTGTGGTTTCTCCCTGGAGTCTATGGACTTCACATTTTCCCCAGGGTAAAATGAGATATGATAGTTACAGTTTATCACATCATTCACAAAGGAGCCCAAAGATGGATGTCATCCTGGACATCGAAGGCCAGTGTCAAGCCAGGGAGACCTCCCTGAGCCTTGCCCATCTCATATGCCAGCTGCCTGTACACAGAGTGGAAGACCCTAGGCACATGAGCCAAGTCATCCCCGGGACAGCTCAGAGGTGGCCCTGAGCTGGGTAAGAGCCCTTTGGAAGTGTTTCTTGGTGTTCCAGTTATGTATTGCAGAGGGAAAAATCACCCTCAAATGTAATGGCTCAAAACAGCAACAGTCATTAATTTTGCTCACAGATCTGCAATCTGGGCAGGGTTCAGTGGGAATGATTTGTTTCTGGTCAGTGAGGTATTAGAAGAGGTATCTTGACTGGAGCTGGAGGATCCACTTCCAAGGAGGATGTGGGGTTCCAGCCCCTGCAGAGGTTTCCACCCTTGCCATGGGCTGCTTGAGTTTCCTTACATCATGGCAGCCAGATTTTGAGAGCAAGTGTTCCAAGAGGCCTGGGTGGAAGTCACAAGGTTTCTCATGACCCATCCTCAGAAGTCCCAGGATGTCACTTTCACTGTAATCCATTGGTTAAGCAAGTCACTAAGCTTGTTCAGAGACAGGAGAGGAATTCAACTCTACCATTTAATGGGAGGCATAGCATAGAGTTTGTAGCCATCTTTACCCAAATTGAGATCATAGCTGAAGGCCCAGTTCTGAATGCAGTTCCAGACTTTATTACTCTCCCATTCAACGTGTGGACTTGAGGTTCTGTCTTAGTCAGCTAGGGCTGCCGTAGCAAAATACCACAGACTGGGTGGCTTAAACAACAGACGTTTATGCTCTCACAGTTCTAGAGGCTGGGAAGTCTAAGATCAAGGTGCCAGCCAGTTTGGTTCCTAGTGAGAGCTTTCTTCTTGGCTCACAGATGGCAGTCTTCTCATGGTGTCCTCACATGGTGGAGAGAGAGAGCTCTGGTGTTTCTTCCTCTTCTTATAAGGGCACCAACCCTATTGGATCAGGGTCCTACCTTTATGACCTCATTTGACTTTTATCACCTCCACATGGGCGCTGTCTTCCAATACAGTCCCATTGGGGATTAGGGCTTCAATATAGGACTTCTGGAGGGCCATAATCATTTAGTTCATAACAGACCCTAACCCAGAACTCAAGATGGACAAGGCCAGTTAGGAAGTAGGTGACCAAGAAAAGGGTGCTGATTCTCTCGCCAATGGTCCAGGCCAGCCCCTAGCCACAGAGGTGCTGACTGGGGCAGGCATCTAGCTGCCCATCATATCCCCCCATCAATGTCCTGCCCTGGGGACTTCCCTAGTGGTCCAGTGGTTAAAACTCTGTGCTCCCAATGCAGGGGGCCCGGGATCAATCCCTGGTTGGGGAAGTAGATCCCACATGCCACAACTAAGATCCCACATGCCGGAATTAAGGCCCAGTGCTGCCAAATAAATATATATTTTTAAAATGTCCTGCCCTGGCAATGTGTCTGTAACCTCAATGTGGAAGAAGAACACAGTGACATATATTCAAGAGCCATTGAGTGCCTGACACTGCATATGATTTCATAACACTCTGTAAACAAAGAAACTGAGTCTTAAGAAACAAAGTCCTTTTTCCAAGGTGCCCGTCTGGAAAATGGCAGAGTTGGGGTTCCAATCCAGGTCTGTGTGACTCCAAAGCCCTTGCTGTCCTCCAAGGGAAGACAGAAGGAGGCTGAGTGCCTCCACTCTAAGATCATGCTGTAGAGCAAAGTGGTAAGAGCACAGCCTCTGAAACCAGACTACCAGGGTCTGAATCCCAGCTCTGCCATTTACTAGCTGTGCAACCTGAAGCAAGTAGCATAACCTGTCTGGACCTCAGTTTCCTCATCTGTAAAATGGGAATGATAATAGTGCCTGTGCCTGCCTCACTGGACTGTTGTGAGGATTAAATGGTTAATATGTAAAGCATTAGAATTGTGTGCCCGGTCCATAGTATACGTTATGTAAAATGTCAGCTAACTTCTTTGCCCACTACTGCACCAGTGGTCCCTGCCTCTCCAGTGAAGCCTGAAATCACTGTTGTGTCCCCACCCCCAGCAGTCCTGCCTGCCCTGCTTATTCTACCAAGTCGATATCACAGTTCACACATGTCCCTCTTACCTGGAACAAAGACATGGGGTCACTCTCTCGGGTGTCCATTTAGGGAGAAACCTCATGCAGCAGATTTTATGAATTGCTCACACTTCCCCTTATCAAGATTAATGGCACCATTGCCCACGGTCAGTCCTCCTGTGGTCTCAGCTAATGACTTCAACCCTCAACATGTTTCCTCTGCATTTGCTTCAGAAAATCGTTCTGAACAGCAAGACTGCTTTAATAGCCACTTGGTACTAATGATGCCTTTTAAGTGCATAAAGAGAATCTCTAAGCACCAAACGGGAGGCCCATTGACTGGTGACAACAGCTATTGACATTGACACGTGAGGCAAGGTCAGAACGATGCCGATCAAGGGACTGTCACTGGGCCTAACAGTGGGGATTTTTTTTTTATTACACTGGAAAGCTCCTTATTTTTTCCTCCTGTTCCTTAAACACACCCCACTAAATGGGGTGTGTAAATGGTGTGGTTACCCACTCTTTATGTCTGCCCTTCCCCTGTGGCCACCATGACACACTCAGCCGGTCAAGAGGTGGCGTGGCAGTGTGATGAAGAGCATAGGTATAGGAGGCAGGGAAAGCTGGATTCACATTCTGGCCCCGGCACTTAGTACCCGGTGATGGTGAGCTACTGCCTTAATCTCTCTGAACCTCAGCTTCTTCGTCAGTAAAATGGGATAGAACTTGAGCTTAGCTCGTGGGGTGATGGCGAGGATGAACTCAGCTGAGAAATGTTAAGTGTATAGCTCGGGGGCTGACACACATGCTCAATAAATGTTGGTTATGACTGAATTAACTTGCTCCACTATAGTTGGGCTCCCTAGGGAAGTGACAAACTGCCTTAGCTTGCCATACATGTCCCTGCTATGATCATGATATAGACTGTAGTCCTGAGTATCTCATGTGTCACCCCACCGTGAGGTCCTAATTCTGTCGACAAAGGGCCATTCCCCAAAGATGGGATCTGGGCGTGTGATGTCACCCTCGGACAGAAGCACTGTTTCACTACCACACTTTTCTCCTTCTTGGGAACTGACCCAAGAGAGTGTTCCTGTTCATTACCAGCTATTATCTCAACACCAAGATCCTACCTCCCAGGGCTTCAGGTCTAGTACCTAGTGTCTGCCATGTTGCCTAGTCCTTGATCATTCAACTCATTACCTTCCAGGAGGACTCCAACCTTCCATTGCTGAAATGCATTGGTTCTTGGCCTCACTTTATGCTTAACTTTTTGTTGGTAGTGGTTGGTGTTTAGGTCTTATCTGTGGGGTGAGGGCAGAGCAGCGGGCTGAGGCCACCCTCGGGGAGTGGTTTCCCAAGCACTGATGGGTAAACTTTCAAAAAGCGAGAAGAGATGGGAGGGTTATCTACAAAGCAGAAATGGAGTCACAGATGTAGAAAACAAACTTGTGGTTACCAGGCGGTAAGAGGGGGTAGAGATAAATTGGGAGACTGGGATTGACATATACATACCACTATATATAAAACAGGTAACTAATAAGAACTTACTGTATAGCACAGGGAACTCTACTCTGCACTCTGTAATGGCCTATATGGGAAAAGAATCTAAAAAAGAGTGGATGTACATATATGTATAACTGATTCACTTTGCTGTACACATGAAACTAATGCAACATTGTAAATCAACTATACTCCAATAAAAATTTGTTATAAAAGAGAGGGGGGAGTAATACGTGGGGGAGAAGCAAAGATGGAGCCTGGATTGGGGGGGGGAGGAAGTGAAATGAGAACGTGCAGATGAATGGGAGTAGGATGGAGGGTGGAGGATGTCAGCTCAGAGACTTCAGAGAGTGAGGACCCAGGTGTAGGGTGAAAAAACTTGGGATGTTCAAGAAACGAAGTCCCGGGCTTCCCTGGTGGCGCAGTGGTTGAGAGTCCGCCTGCCGATGCAGGGGAGGCGGGTTCGTGCCCCGGTCCGGGAAGATCCCACATGCCGCGGAGCAGCTGGGCCCATGAGCCATGGCCGCTGAGCCTGCGCATCCGGAGCCTGTGCTCCGCAACGGGAGAGGCCACAACAGTGAGAGGCCCGCGTACCGCAAAAAAAAAAAAAAAAAAGAAAAGAAACGAAGTCCCTCAATGCTGGGTGTCCAGCCGACTTCCCTTAATGTGCAACATGCTGTGCATTGAACGCGTGCGGCAGAAGGGCATGGGCTATTGTTACATTCTATGCAAAACCAAACACTCCAACCTACATTCTAACTGAAGGAGAGATACTTCTAATGTGGGGTGAAGGCGGTAGCCCTTTGACGGTGGGCAAGGAGGCAGAAGCCCTGTCTGCAGTTCTTCCCACTCTCTCTTCACCTAACTCTCAGCTCCTGTTCAGCCCCATCCCTTCACTGTGACATTTGACATATGACACCCATGAGTTTCACTTGACCCCTTTGTTGGGTGCCATTAAATGGCCTGAAGTTAAAATGTTAATTATCATTAATCATTTTTTATGAAATGGCTTTGCCGAAGCCATAAATTCAGCAGAGAGGCTTCTTGTGTGGAGCTGACACTTTATGGAATACTGACTGTCAGAGAAGGCACTCGAATATGTGAATGTTTCTAGTGGGGTAAGTTATAAGGAGAAAATTGAAAGCCTACAGGTGGCATGGAATGATACAAAGTGACTCGGGACAAAAAAGGAAAAACGAGATGGCGGGATGAGTCGGGGGATGGGGGCGAGGGACAGAAAGGAGCCAGTGTTGCCCACCTTGCTCCCTGCACCAAGCTCAGTGACCCATCAGAGGTAGATGCCCAAAAAACCAACCTGGAAAGGTGAATAAATGAGGAAGGAGAGAGGAAAGCCAGAAAAGGAAAAGAGGGACAAAGCAAGGGGAAGGGGAGGTTTACAGAGAGTTGGAGAGTAAATCAAAAGCATCTGAGAAGAAAAGAGCCCAGATTTCTGCCCTTGAGTTCAAGATCCTGGGAACCTCAGTATATATGCATCTGCTTATTGATTTTTGGCTAAAGTGTGATTTACCTGCCTCATTCCTGTTCAAGAGAAACCTGCCCATCGTTAGCAATACTGCATTGTGCACTTGAAAACCTTTTAGGAGGGTGGATCTCATGTTAAGTCTTCTTACCGCAAAACAAAAACAAACACACAGGGCTTCCCTGATGGTGCAGTGGTTGAGAATCCACCTGCCAATGCAGGGGACACAGGCTCAAGCCCTGGACCAGGAAGATCCCACATGCCGCAGAGGAACTAAGTCCGTGCACCACAACTACTGAGCCTGTGCTCTAGAGCCCATGAGCCACAAGCACTGAGCCTGTGTGCCGCAACTACTGAAGCCCACGCTCCTAGAGCCCGTGCTCTGCAACAAGAGAAGCCACCGTGATGAGAAGATCACTCACCACAACTAGAGAAAGCCCGCGCAGCAATGAAGACCTAACGCAGCCAAAAATAAATAAATTAAATAAATAAATTTATTTAAAAATACACACACACACAAAAAGCGACACAAGGAAACTTTGGGAGGTGATGGACATATCTGTTACCTTGAATGTGGTCATGGTTTCCCCAGTGTATGCATCAGTCCAAACTCATCAAATTGTATAGATTAAATATATGTCACTTTGTGTATCAATTATACCTCAATAAAGCTGTTAAAATCATCTTTTCATAAGTACAAACACGCAGAGAAAAAGACACTGCAAGATCACATGCCAGAATGAGAACAGTGGTTTTCTCTGGAAGATGAGATTATGAGTATTTTCACTTTTCTGTTTTTCACATTTTTATATCTCCAAATTTTCTGCAAGATTGTGCTTAATCATGAAAAATACATAATAAATCTGTGTGTGTGTGTACATACACAACTGTGAACAATAAGAGATGGATAGAAAGGATGGTTGTGCTCCCTGGGGCTGTCCTGTTGAGATGGGTGACAAGAGAGTACCCATTATTTTGGGTCCCTTACTTTTGTCTCAGAAAGTCTGCAAGAGCATGAACAGAGATGCTCTGCAGAGCCGGCTGGCAGGTTCCTGAACTGAGGGCCCTGCTGGGTGACCAGATGTTACAGTGGCCTAAAGGCACACTGGAATAATTCCTGATGAGGAAATTTGGAAGCAAGAACTCTTTCCCTGGGATCCACAGTTGGACTTTGGGGAGCTCTGAACCTCCCTCAAACCGTCTGTAGAACTGTGTCCATGTGCAGTGTTCTGGGGAGAGGGCATCCTCATTTTTCATCAGATTCTTAGAGGCGCCAGTGATCTCCCAAAAGGACCTCTCTTCTAGACCAGGAAATGTCTATTATTAGTAGTAAAAATTAAAGGTGCACCCCAAATATAGGTGTGTTTGTTTGTAACTTACATGCATGTGTTTTATATTTATATACAACCTAAGTATATATAATATATACAACCTAAGTATATATAAAATAGTCATTAAAAAAATAGAAAGTAAGATCATTTTAATATTTCCATCCCATATCCCAAAGGAGCATTTCCAACCCCTTCGATAGCACTTTTTGGAGAAAATCACTTCTAGAATTAACAAGGAGCTCCCCATCTCCCCATTCCCCAGCCTACTAACCCCCAAGGAGCAGGGGCCAAGTTCCATGATAAGAAGTAAAAATTCTGGGGTCAAATTTGACATTTATAAAACACTGAAAGTCTATGTGACACTTCACAGTATCATGAAGATAGAGATGTGCTTCCTCTTGACATAGTTTTTCTAGTATCTGCGGCTTCTTCGCTGTAGTATTCACATCACCAAAGTTGCCCTGCTGTCTCAACTTTAAATTCAAACAGCGGTGGTTTGACTTTTAGGGTTTAATGTAATCAGACTGATGGGGGTCACAGCATGGATGGACATACAGAGTACATTTACCTCAACCCTACCCTGAAAGGACCACGGCTCTCACCTTTATGAGTACTCTATAGCACAGGGAACTATATTCAATATCTTGCAATGACCTATAATGGAAGCAAATTGGAAAAAATATATATGTATGTATAACTGAATCACTTTGTGTACACCTGAAACTAGCACAATATTGTAAACCAACTATACTTCAATTAAACAAATATTTTTTTAAAAGGATGAGGGTTTCCACTAGATGGAAATAGATGACTTTGATTCTTATTTTTAAAAGCGTGGCTTCATTAGGGTGATTGAATTCAATGCATCAAGATGCCCTTTTTTCCCCCGTGGAGAAATGAAACCAAGGGTAAAGTTTTTTGAGGCAGTCCCAACAGATTTCCAGTTGAGTACCTGTGACAGAGAACTAACTGTTTATCTTTGTCAACATACTGAATATTGAGAACTGTAATGCAACTGCGAAGACCATTTTATCACCAACCCCCCATCTCTAAAGAGTGAGAGCTAACTGGAATCCTCGTGCAGTAACAGGCATAAAAGCAAGGCTCTCAGCTGAGGTTGAGGAGAAGTACCACTTTAGCAATTACACTTCCTTTACCTGTCAAAGGAAGGGATCTCCGCCCAAAGACTCAGTCCTTGGCAAGTTTGGGTGAAATTACAGAAATGGAATCTAAACTGAGGGCTTGGGTGAAAAACACGTTGTGTTTTCCATCCCACATTATCCCTGTGTCCATTTAATGCGTTATAGTTCACAATGTATTTTCACATATGTTTTGTCATTGACCCTCACAAGTGGTTACCCGAGTGGAGATTATTATCTCCTTTCTACAGTTAGCAGAACTGAAGTTAAGGAGGTTCACATAGCTAGTATCTTAGACCGGATTCCCCCTGGAAGCTAATTCAAAAGCAAGGCTTGAATACAAGTGGTTTCTTTGGAAGATGGTCTCAGAAAATACCAGTGCGAGGGTCGAGAAGCAAGACAGAGAAGGCAAAGAAGCAAATTCGGAGTGCACGGACAAACAAGTTACCTCTGTGGGCAACGGGAGCTCAATCCCACTGGAAACCACTGGGAGCTGATATGACATATGTCTTAGGGTTGTCCCACTCAAGCGCAACGGAGCTGGGGTATGAGTCCTCCATCCCCAATGTCCATGTCCAATTTGCTCTCAGAGGTGTAACTCCCCAGCACCAAGGAATTGCCAACTTGCAGGCAAGAGGAAGCCCTCAGCCCCTCATAGTAGAACAAAATTAGCATGTATGGAAAGATGAGTGCCACGGGGATTCTGCTAGCATAACCAGTACATGGTAGGCACCACGGCTGCCAGTCAGCAGCACGCCCAATCCCTTCATCCTCGCCCACCTCCCAGCAAATAGGCTTTCCTTGCTATCTCTGCAGCTAAGGTTGGCTTTCTTGTGGCCGATGAGAGGTAACAGAACACCCCCTAGAGGCTTCTGGGAAAGATTTGTCTTTCCTGTTAAAAGGAAAGAGATTCACAAGTAGACTACTCACTGCCGGGCCTCCATGTGTCTCCTGCCTTTGGACAGGTCATGTGAGGTCATGAGGCGTGGAGCAGTGGCACCTAATGGGACCACATTTTCAACCCAGACATCATTTATATTCTGAACCAATACTGAAACTGCGTATACTCAGACTTAATGTATTGTAAAAAATGACTGTCCTACTGGTTGAGTTTTCTGTTACTTGCAGCTAAATACATTCTTAACTGACACAAAATTTGCTTTTGTCTCAGAATACGAAGTTTGTATCATTGTCCATTTACCCGGGGTTTTTTTTGTTTTTGTTTTTTTTGCCAATCTTAATTCCCTGACCAGGGATTGAACCCAGGCCCTTGGCAGTGAAAGTGCAGAGTCCTAACCACTGGACCACCAGGGAATTTCCTTACATTTTTTTTTAAATCGATTTTTTAAATTTATTTATTTTATTTATTTATTTTTGGCTTATTGGGTCTTCATTTTTGCATGAGGGCTTTTCTCTAGTTGCGGGAAGCAGGGTCTACTGTTCGTTGCGGTACGCAGGCTTCTCATTGCAGTGGCTTCTCTTGTTGCGGAGCACGGGCTCTAGGCACACGGACTCAGTAGTCGTGGTACACGAACTTAGTTGCTCCACGGCATGTGGGATCTTCCCAGGCCAGGGCTCAAACCCATGTCCCCTGCATCGACAGGCAGATTCTTAACCACTGCGCCACCAGGTAAGTCCCTTACATTTTTTTTTAATAATCAGAGTAAGGGTGGTGGTTTAAACCAATGTAAAAATATGCTGAGACTTAACAAATCTTTGATTGTGCAATTGAAACAATCAAAATAGGAGACAAGTTGTTATTTTAATGAATTAATTTGTTGTATTTTCTCAATGCTCTTTTCAGCTTTTATGCCTCATGATTTATCCTGGATATTACAGAATTCCTCACCCCAGCACAATCACCACCCTCTGTTCTCCCTGCAAACAGTTCATTAATCAGATATAATACAGCTCACCCATGGTGGGAGGAAGGGACAGAAGGGTAACTTTTGGCAGAAATCGAGTCCAAAACAGACGGAAATATAAACACAGCCTTACCAACAAACAGTAAAGAGCTGGTTATTTAAGGACTATAAGGGCAAGCCTTGGAATGAGAGGGGACATGGCAGACAGAAGAGGGAGTCCTGGGTTTGAGTTGAAGCTTCACCAGTGTAAAGGGAAAACTCAACTTCCCACCTGTGTGGGAAAAACCCAGTTCTTTCTTACCGTATATTTGTTTCCTGTGTGTCCCCTTTACTCTCACACTAATGCCACACTCACACGGACACTTCACGTCTGACACTTCTGGTCACCAATATGTTCTTCCTCCACAACAAGCGATTCTCTGCAACACCAGCTGGGTATCCTACAACTTAACTCACTTCTGAACCCCTCCTACCTGAAGATAGCATTAGATCCCACAGGTTAAGGACTCAGTCCCACATGATTGTCCCCCATGCACACACTTCAAATGCCAGTTGCAAGCCCAGGCTGTCTGTCACCTGTGCTTCCGACCAACTGGCTTTAGATTGGAGGGTCCGATGACCCCCTCCTTGGGTTCGATTATTTTGCTAGAGCAGCTCACAGAACTCAGAGAAACACTTATGTTTACTAGTTTACTGAAGGATATGATAAAGGATACAGATGAGCATCCAGATGGAAGAGATGTGCAGGGCAACAAGGCATGTGGGAAGGGACACGGAGCTTCCATGCCCTGGCCAGGTTCACCACTCTCCTAGCACCTCCCCATGCTCACCAATCCAGAAGCTCTCCAAACCCCATATTTGGGGGATTTTATGGAGGCTTCATCACGTAGGCATGACCAATCATTAACTCTGTTTGCATCCCTCCTCCCTTCTCTGAGAATGGGGGCAGAGGGCTGTGCGGCTGAAAATTCTAAACTTCTAATCGTGACTTGGTCTTTCCAGCGACCAGCTCTCATCAAGGAGCCCACCTGAGTCGCTTCATTGGCACAAAAGACACTCCTATCACCCAGGAAATCACAAGGGTTTCAGGAGCTCTGTGTCAGGATCCGGGGGCAGAGACCAATAGATACTTTCTATTACCTCACAGCCAAGCACAGATGCTGGGCCTTTGCCCCATCTAAGCCCAAGTCGTCCCCTCGGTAAATGAAAGGGCTATAAGGACTACCTCTAATACGCTAGGATTCTAATAATGCCCCGTTTATCTTCATTTTTCAGATTA
Source organism: Stenella coeruleoalba (assembly GCF_951394435.1). Lineage (NCBI taxonomy): Eukaryota > Metazoa > Chordata > Mammalia > Artiodactyla > Delphinidae > Stenella > Stenella coeruleoalba. The sequence continues at coordinate 29,376,688 of NC_137166.1, read as the reverse complement.
GATTTTTATATCTGTTTTTTCAAAACTGAGCACATATGTAATTAGAAGTTGCAACCAAAGGCATGTTTGGTTTGCATATCACTTCTAAATCTTTATTCCAAATATTAGTTGGGAAAAGGTTCCAAAGACAAAAAAAAAAAAAAAAAAAAAAAATCAACCATACCAGAAAATGGCGTCTATTTATTTTAAAGTCTTCAGGCGCTACAAAGCAAGTAGCATGTTAATATGACATTTACAAATCACCCCCAACCACTCTCTAATTAACTTATTGTGTGCCTTCTCTAAACCAACATACACAGAATTAGAGGAGAAACACTTATTTATTCTGTTGCTAAGGAACCAATGTAATTTGCATAGCAAAAAACATCATTAGTATATTTAAGCTGAAATTCTATCTATTTATCACAGCCAGATTTAAAACATGAGATCAAAGTGTCAGCATTATTTTTTTTCTGCATTCTTAAGGAAGCAGCCCAAAGCAGCAGTGTGGTTGTACTTAACACATAATATTAGCAAGAAGTTCTGTAGCGCTTTCTGTTACTTATTTCTCCACAGACAGCCGTAGGCACTAGTACGAGGAAGGTCAGAATCATACAGTGTAGGTGGACCAGGGGCTTCATCTGATATTACACATCGCACAGCTCTACATACACCTGGATTCCAGGTGAGTTCAAGTTGGCCGATTCCTTTTTTAGGCTCTTGATAAAGATAACTGTATTTTTTCCTCACTTTTCCAAACTTACTCCTTCATTTATATTTCTCTGGGCGTGGTGGAAAGAGCATTGGATTTAGAATCAGAAAACCTGGGTTTGAGTCTTAGGACATTGCCCCTGTGTCAGCTGGGTGACGATGGGCAAATGTCATCACTTCTCTGAGTCTCAGATTTTTCACCTGTAAAGAGGGATTCCCAGAATGGTTATGAGGAATAAAAGAGAAAATGAGTCAGGAAGGACTTTTCAAAGAAGGAGGTGATTATTTTTCACCAGTTTTGTTGAGGTACAACTTTTTAAAATTGTGATATTTAAAGTGTACAATATGATGATTTAATATATGTATACCTTGTAAAAGGACCTCTGTCATTGAGTTAATTACATGCATCAAGGAGGTGATTATTAATTAAACATTCACTGAGATTTTTGGGAGCAACTTGTCATAAGGGTATCAAAATACATACAGAAAAGCAATCTTATAAGATAGCCAGGAAAATTCTGAAAATAAAAAATATTGAGAGGAACTAACACTACTGTATATTAAAACATACTATGAAGCTGCAGTAATTAAAACAGTATGATCCTGCTGCAGAGCTAGGGAGGCAGATCAGTGAATTAAAAGAATTCAAGCTAAATACATACAGGGATCTTACACATAATAGAAGTGTCATTTTAAATTGATTGAGAAAGAAATTATACTCCAATAAAGATGGTAAAAAATAATAATAAAAAAATAAATTGATGGAGAAACTGGCTTATTCAATAAATGGTGCTGAGAAAACTGGCTAAATATTTGGGAAAAAATGAAATTAATCATTAATGTACTTTACAACTATTGCAGATGTCTCAAATATTTAGATATAAAATGTGAAGCCATGAAAGAACTGAAAGTGAGGCCAAATAATTGTGTTTTAATAAAAGGGCAGAAGAAGTCTATTCCATATATGGCATACCACCCAGAAACTATTATGTTAAAGATTGATAAATTTGACTACCTAAAAATATTTTGTGTGGCTAAAAAAAAAATTAGAAGACAAACTGCAAAAATATAAAGAAAAGGGCAAAAAACATAAACATTTCATGTTTTTTAAAGAAATACTAATGGGTAATAAAAATATGACTAGGTGGTTAAACATATTAGTAATTTGGAAAATGTAAACGATAAGATACCACTTTTCACTCACTGCATTGGCAAACATGAGAAGGTTGGGTAATGTCTACAGTTATTGCCTTTGAAATTCAACAGACATTCTGATGTTCTGTTTGCAGAACATATATTTGTTGCAAACTGATTTGGAGTAATTTTGGTAATAGCTATCAAATTCTGACTCAGTAGTTTAACTCCCAGGAATTTTTTTCCCATGCATAAACTCACACAATTGTGCAAATATATTTGTGCGATTATACTGCAGCATTGTTTGTAGCAGCAAAAAAAAAAAAAAAAAAACCTGGAAATAACCTAAATATAAAGGAGCCTGCTTAAATATAGTTTAGTGCATTCATATAATGGAATAGTAGGTGACTTAAAAAATAATGTGAGAGAAATGATCTGATATAGAAAGTTAACACATGTCACTTCCTCTCTTATGCTTGGTGTATATTCATTACAGAAGGCTCACAAAGTCCCGAGACAGATGCTTTTACTCTGTTCTAGTTTTACAGATTAGGAAACGGAGTCAGAAAGGGGAGTAACTTGTCCAAGGTTATATTGCTGGTAGCTGGTGAGCGAAGGTTGTCTGGCTCCAGAGTGATGCTCTAAACACTAGGTTGCACTGCCTCTCTGCAGAGCCCGGCTACATCATTAAGTGAGCAGTAACAACAACAACAACAAAACAAGTTACTGAACTACACACAGAGAGCTGGTGTGGGGCGAGAACAAGAAATTTAGCATCTGCATAGAAATGTCTGGAAGGCTACCTAGGAAAGCACAGCTGGGGAGTGGATGGGGAAGGTGACTCTCCTTTTCACTCCTCATAAATCCTGGTTTCAAATTTTTAAAATCATGACAATGAATTACTACATTTTTTAAAATAGTACTTATTAAACTTCCCCAGGAGGAAATTGCCACAGACCTCTCCTTTTATTCTCCCTCCTTACAGACCCTCCACCTCCCTCCTCTTTGCCTCTCATCCGTTGGCTTCCAAGCACAGAGGAAACGTTGATTCATTCATTCACCTCTGTGGCAGGGCCGCCTGCAATGCAGCCAAGTGTCCAGTGATGCCAGCTCCGACTGAGTCAGACAGAGCCTCAAATGCCCTGGAGGCACAGCAATGATCTCAATTCTACGCTCATCCTCACCGAGGTTCAGCTCTGCCTTCCTAAGGCAACCCGATGCAACTGTGGGTCCTTGGGGACCGAGCTCCTCCACCTGGTCCTCCCACAGCAGTGGGTGGGCTGATTGGACTTCATGGACTCAATGGCCACCTGGAGGGAGCGGCTCTGAAGGGCAGCTCAGGTCGTGATACATTGGTTTAACAACTGGCTGGCTCGGCAGGGTGGAGAAAAGGGAAGCCCTGATTCCTCATGTTGGCTGATTTCTGGAGGGTAAATACTCCTACCGTAGTCAATTTACAGCTACTAATATGTCACAGAACATGAAGTTGGGGAAAGAGGCATAGTTGGAATAGTACATACAACATAGCATTTCCATCCCACAGATGTATAAATAATCTCATGATCAGCAATACAGTAACAATAATTAGGAAGTGATGACCTTTAAAAGTATATTACCTTTGTTTTGAATATGATTTACTTAATGGAAAGGTTAAACTGTTTCATTTTTAATGACAGCTGCGTTTAACAGCTTGCAAAATTCCTGAAAATGTAGCCATTAGTTTTCATGAGTAGGTACAGGGCTCAGGCCAGAGCAACTGTTCAGATTTTCTGGAATTGGAGCAAGTTTACTGATTATAAACAAAGATTATTGCTGTTTGGGATTATTTCTTTCTTTTTGGATTTTCCATTTATTTAAAATCAGATTTGACTGACAACCATTACGGTTTAAGGCCCAGCGAGCCCTTAGTTCCTACTTCAATCTTATTCTCAGATCCATCCTTACCTCCTCCAGGAAACCCCTCTTCCTCATAGCACTTGCCCCTGTTCTGATATTATATAAATAATCAGCATATTATTGGTATAATGTATAATATTATATATTATAAAGCATATCATTATTATGCAATTCATTAATTGTCTTTCTCTTCCACTAGACTGTAAACGCTCTAAGATCAGAATATTCTGTTTGGTTTGGTTTGGTTTTCAGTGGGATTAGGGAGGCTTGTTATTTTATCCCCAGCTCCTGCCTCAATTGCCTGGCACAGAACAGGGGCCCAAAGAACATTTGTTGAATATCTTATCAGAAAAATATATCAGCACCGACCCACCAGGAAGGGTTTTGAGCTGGGCATGCTGCATAGAACAGCTGTCTTTGGTTTTGGTTTTGTGTTATTGGTTCTATTTATTTGTTTATTTTGTTTTATTTTGTTTGTCTGTTTAATTCATGGATAGCAGGGGCTTTAGAGAGAACCGTGTCCACCTACATCCCATTCTACAGACTGGAACACTGAGTCCAGGGAATGGGGAATGCTTTTCTCCAGGGCACACAGCCATTTTGCAGGAGTGCCAAGATCTCCTGAGTCTCAGTCCAGCACTTTTTTAATCACATTGTGTTGTCTCAGACAAGTTATTTATCATAATCCTGGTAATATGAGGAGAATTTTTTAAAAAATGAAAGACAGCAGCACCAATAACAGCATTCCCTCTCCTAAGACACGAGGGCTAAGGAATGTTCCGAAACTTTGATGATGTATTTGAGTAGAACTTTAATGATGCCCAATGGCAATTATGAATCAAGGGTTTAATTTGTTTGGGTTTTTTTTTTCATATGTATTCTCAAAAAAACCCAATCACTGTGCATTCCCAACCTACCATTTTCTTTGATTGAGAAGAAAGCAACCATGCTATCCCCCAGGACATAAAGACGGGGCTGTGTTTAGCTGAGTTCACATTTTAAAAGCACGACCTGAGTTCAGGTGTAAGAATAGAGAAAAGAGAAACAGGAATAGTTTGTGTTTGCCAGGCAGACTCTAGGATTGGTGTCTTAAAATGAGACAGTGTAGTTACATGATCAAGAGAATCATGAGAGGCACATGCTAAAAACCCAGATTCCCAGGCCCTCCCCAGAACCACTGAATCATAATTGACAAGAGAGAGACCTGGAAATCTCTCTCTCTATATATATATTTTTAACATCTTTATTGGAGTATAATTGCTTTACAATGTTGTGTTAGTTTTTGCTGTATAACAAAGTGAATCAGCTATACGTATACATATATTCCCATATCCCCTCCCTCTTGCGTCTCCGTCCCACACTCCCTATTCTATCCCTCTAGGTGGTCACAAAGCACCGAGCTGATCTCCCTGTGCTATGCAGCTGCTTCCCACTAGCTATCTATTTTATGTTTAGTAGTGTATATATGAGGACCTTTTTTTTTTTTAAGATTCCATATATATGTGTTAGCATATGATATTTGTTTTTCTCTTTCTGACTTACTTCACTCTGTATGACAGACTCTGGGTCCATCCACCTCACTACAAATAACTCAATTTCGTTTCCTTTTATGGCTGAATAATATTCCATTGTATATATCTGCCACATCTTCTTTATCCATTCATCTGTCGATGGACACTTAGGTTGCTTCCATGTCCTGGCTATTGTAAATAGTGCTGCAATGAGCATTGTGGTACATGACTCTTTTTGAATTATGGTTTTCTCAGGGTATATGTCCAGTAGTGGGATTGCAGGGTCGTATGGTAGTTCTATTTTTAGCTTTTAAGGAACCTCCATATTGTCCTCCATAGTGGCTGTATCAATTTACGTTCCCACCAACAGTGCAAGAGCGTTCCCTTTTCTCCACATCCTCTCCAGCATTTATTATTTGCAGATTTTTTGATGATGGCCATTCTGACCAGTGTGAGGTGATACCTCATTGTAGTTTTGATTTGCATTTCTCTAATGATTAGTGATGTTGAACATCCTTTCATGTGTTTGTTGGCAATCTGTATATCTTCTTTGGAGAAATGTCTATTTAGGTCTTCTGCCCATTTTGGAATTGGGCTGTTTGGTTTTTTGATATTGAGCTGCATGAACTGTTTGTATATTTTGGAGATTAATCCTTTGTCAGTTGCTTCATTTGCAAATATTTTCTCCATTCTGAGGGTTGTCTTTTCGTCTTGTTTATGGTTTCCTTTGCTGTGCAAAAGCTTTTAAATTTCATTAGGTCCCTTTTGTTTTTATTTCCATTTCTCTAGGAGGTGGGTCAAAAAGGATCTTGCTGTGATTTATGTCATAGAGTGCTCTGCCTATGTTTTCCTCTAAGAGTTTTATATGCTCTGGCATTACATTTAGGTCTTTAATCCATTTTGAATTTATTTTTGTGTATGATGTTAGGGAGTGTTCTAATTTCATTCTTGTACATGTAGCTGTCCAGTTTTCCCAGCACCACTTATTGAAGAGGCTGTATTTTCTCCATTGTATATTCTTGCCTCCGTTACTAAAGATAAGGTGACCATATGTGTGTGGGTTTATCTCTGGGCTTTCTATCCTGTTCCATTGATCTATCTTTCTGTTTTTGTGCCAGTACCATACCGTCTGGATTACTGTAGCTTTGTAGTATAGTCTGAAGTCTGGGAGCTTGATTTCTCCAGCTCTGTTTTTCTTCCTCAAAACTGCTTTGGCTATTCTGGGTCTTTTGTGTTTCCATATAAATTGTGAAATTTTTGGTTCTAGTTCTGTGAAAAATGCCATTGGTAGTTTGATAGGTATTGCATTGAATCTGGAGATTGCTTTGGGTAGTATAGTCATTTTCACAATGTTGCTTCTTCCAATCCAAGAACATTGTCTCTCTCTCCACCTGTTTGTATTTCCTTTAATTTCTTTCATCAGCATCTTATAGTTTTCTGCATACAGGTCTTTTGCCTCCTTAGGTTTATTCCTAGGTATTTTATTCTTTTTGTTGCAATGGTAAATGGGAGTGTTTCCTTAATTTTTCTTTCAGAGTATTCATCATTAGTGAGTGTATAGGAATACAAGAGATTTCTGTGCATTAATTATGTATCCTGCTACTTTACCAGATTCATTGATTAGCTCTAGAAGTTTTCTGGTAGCATCTTTAGGATTCTCTATGTATCGTATCATATCATCTGCAAACAGTGACAGTTTTACTTCTCCTTTTCCAATTTGGATTCCTTTTATTTCTTTTTCTTCTCTGATTGCTGTGGATAAAACTTCCAAAACTATGTTGAATAAGAGTGGTGAGAGTGGGTAACCTTGTCTTGTTCCCGACCTTACTGGAAGTGGTTTCAGTTTTTCACAATTGAGAACCAAGTTGTCTGTGGGTTTGTCATATATGACCTTTATTATGTTGAGGTAAGTTCCCTCTATGCCTACTTTCTGGAACATTTTTATCATAAAAGGGTGTTGAATTTTGTCAAAAGCTTTTTCTGCCTCTATTGAGATTATCATATGGTTTTTATCCTTCAATTTGTTAATATGGTGTATCACATCGATTGATTTGCATATATTGAAGAATCCTTGCATTCCTGGGATAAACCCCACTTGATCATGGTGTATGATCCTTTTAATATGCTGTTGGATTCTGTTTGTTAGTAATTTGTTGAGGATCTTTGCATCTATGTTCATCAGAGATATTGGCCTGTAGTTTTCTTTTTTTGTGACATGTTTGTCTGGTTTTGGTTTTGGGATAATGGTGGCCTTGTAGAATGAGTTTGGGAGTGTTCCTCCCTCTGCTATGTTTTGGAAGAGTTTGAGAAGGATAGATGTAAGCTCGTCTCTAAATGTTTGATAGAATTCACCTGTGAAGCCATCTGGTCCTGGGCTTTTGATTGTTGGAAGATTTTTAATCACAGTTTCAATTTCAGTGCTTGTGATTGGTCTGTTTATATATTCTATTTCTTCCTGGTTCAGTCTTGGAAGGTTGTGCTTTTCTAAGAATTTGTCCATTTCCTCCAGGTTGTCCATTTTATTGACATATAGTTGCTTGTAGTAATCTCTCATGGTCCTTTGTATTTCTGCAGTGTCACTTGTTACTTCTCCTTTTTTATTTCTAATTCTGTTGATTTGAGTCTTTTCTCTTTTATTCTTGATGAGTCTGGCTAATGGTTTATCGATTTTGTTTATGTTCTCAAAGAAGAAGCTTTTAGTTTTATTGATCTTTGCTGTGGTTTCCTTCATTTATTTCTGAACTGATTTTTATGATTTCTTTCCTTCACTAACTTTGGGGTTCTTTGTTCTCCTTTCCCTAATTGCTTTAGGTGTAAGGTTAGGTTGTTTATTTGAGACTTTTCTTGTTTCTTGAGGTAGGATTTATTGCTATAAACTTCCCTCTTATAACTGCTTTTGCTGCAACCCATAGGTTTTGGGTCATCGTGTTCTCATTGTCATTTGTTTCTAGGTATTTTTTGATTTCCTCTTTGATTTCTTCAATTATCTCTTGGTTATTTAGCAGTGTATTGTTTAGCCTCCATGTGTTTGTATTTTTTACAGTTTTTTTTTCCTGTATTTGATATCTAGTCTCATAGCATTGTGGTCAGACAAGATACTTGATATGATTTCAATTTTCTTAAATTTACCAAGGCTTGATTTGTGACCCAAGATATAATCTATCTTGCAGAATGTTTCATGAGCACTTAAGAAGAAAGTGTATTCTGTTGTTTTGGATGGAATGTCCTATAAATATCAGTTAAGTCCATCTTGTTTAATGTGTCATTTAAAGCTTGTGTTTCCTTATTTATTTTCATTTTGGATGATCTATCCATTGGTGAAAGTGGGGTGTTAAAGTCCGCTACTATGATTGTGTTACTATTGATTTCCCCTTTTATGGCTGTTAGCACTTGCCTTATGTGTTGAGGTGCTCCTATGTTGGGTGCATAAATATTTACAATTGTTATATCTTCTTCTTGGATTGATCCCTTGATCATTAGGTAGTGTCCTTCTTTGTCTCTTGTAATAGGCTTTATTTTAAAGCCTATTTTGTCTAACATGAGAATTGCTACTCCAGCTTTCTTTTGATTTCCATTTGCATGGAATATCTTTTTCCATCCCCTCACTCTCAGTCTGTATGTATCCCTACGTCTGAATTGGGTCTCTTGCAGACAGCATATATATGGATCTTGTTTTTGTATCCATTCAGCTAGTCTATGTCTTTTGGTGGGAGCATTTAATCCATTTACATTTAAGGTAATTATCAGTATGTATGTACCTATTACCATTTTCTTAATTGTTTTGGGTTTGTTATTGTAAGTCTTTTCCTTCTCTTGTGTTTCCTACCTAAAGAAGTTCCTTTAGCATTTGTTTTAAAGCTGGTTTGGTGGTGCTGCATTCTCTTAGCTTTTGCTTGTCTATAAAGGTTTTAATTTCTCTGTCAAATCTGAATGAGATCCTTGTTGGGTAGAGTAATCTTGGTTGTAGGATTTTCCCTTTTATCACTTTAAATATGTCTTGCCACTCCCTTCTGGCTTGCAGAATTTCTGCTGAAAGATCAGCTGTTAACCTTATGAGGATTCCCTTGTATGTTATTTGTTGTTTTTCCCTTGCTGCTTTTAATAGTTTTTCTTTGTATTTAATTTTTGATAGTTTGATTAATATGTGTCTTGACGTGTTTCTCCTTCGATTTATCCTATATGGGACTCTTTGTGCTTCCTGGACTTGAATGACTATTTCCTTTTCCATATTAGAGGTCGTTTTCAAGTACAATCTCTTCAAATATTTTCTCAGTCCCTTTCTTTTTCTCTTCTTCTTCTGGGACCCCTATAATTCGAATGTTGGTGCATTTAATGTGGTCCCAGATGTCTCTGAGATTGTCCTCAATTCTTTTCATTCCTTTTTCTTTATTCTGCTCTGCGGTAGTTACTCCCACTATTTTATCTTCCAGGTCACTTATCCGTTCTTCTGCCTCAGTTATTCTGCTTTTGATTTCTTCTAGAGAATTTTTAATTTCATTTATTGTGTTGTTCATCATTGTTTGTTTGCTCTTTAGTTCTTCTAGGTTCTTGTTAAACATTTCTTGCATTTTCTCCATTCTATTTCCAGGATTTTGAATCATCTTTACTATCATTATTCTGAATTCTTTTTCAGGTAGACTGCCTATTTCCTCTTCATTTGTTTGGTCTGGTGGGTTTTTACTTTGCTCCTTCATCAGCTGTGTATTTCTCTGTCTTCTCATTTTGCTTAACTTACTGTGTTTGGGGTCTCCTTTTCACAGACTGCAGGTTCATAGTTCCCATTGTTTTTGGTGTCTGCCCCCAGTGGGTTAGGTTGGTTCAGTGGGTTTTGTAGGCTTCCTGGTAGAGGGGACTTGTGCCTGTGTTCTGGTGGATGAGGCTAGATCTTGTCTTTCTGGTGGGCAGGACCATGTCCAGTGGTGTGTTTTGGGGTGTCTGTGAAATTATTATGAGTTTAGGCAGCCTCTCTGCTAATTGGTGGGGTTGTGTTCCTGTCTTGCTAGTTGTTTGGCATGGGTCATCCAGCACTGGATTTTGCTGACTGTTAGGTGTGGAAATCTATATTTTTACATGACCACATGGGTTTCTTACTATCGGATGAGTTTGGGGGACCCTGGCATAATAGCCAAGGGAGTGGACTTGGGGGTTGACAGTGCTAGATTTTCCTAAGTGGTAATCCTGAGAGAGTTTCTTAACCTCTCTGGGCCTCAGCTTCCCTATCTGTGCAATGGAAATAATAATAATCACTACCTCCTAGGGTTTCTAAGACTCTGTCTGCTCCAGGTTTTGAGAAAAGTATCTTAAAAAAGAGCTTTCCTAGTGAGTTTCCTAGCCAAGGCAGCTAGTTTCCTGCTACTAAGAAAAGCACGTTAATACAGCATATAAAGGAACAGGAAAACAGAACAGGGTCCTCTTACCCAACCAATATGACAGAACCAAGTGCTCGTTTTTCATAGTTGCCACAAGGTGCACTGTGTTGCTGGGTGAAACTGAAGAGCATATGCCAAGCCAGCAGAGGGGACTGTGTAAGAACATCAGTTCAGGAGTCTGGAAATCTTATCATGAATTTCAGCACCAACATTTACTAGAAGAATTAAGCTTTTAAAAACATCTCCGAACCTCAGTTTCATTGTTTATATTGAATGGGGGGTGATTTATCTGGGCTGTTAGGAGGCTGCAGTGATCAAATGAGATAATAAATGTCAGTATGATCTTCATTTTGAAATAAAGGCTGTTTCTACAATAAATGCTCATTAAACAAAACAGAGTAACTCCCAGATACAGTTTCTAAAATCCGTTATCTATAATCTACCCAGTCCAAGACAATGATATGGACTTTTTCTCTAGTTTCCTAACATTCATGATTTAGGGTTGGGCTTTTTGAAGAAAATATTTTGATTCTCATGTTCTGATCATAGGGTACATACAGTTTTACACTTTATTTTCTATTTAATATTATCCCATTTGTATTTTTGCATCTTTGAAATGGCTACACAAGACCACCATTTACTCCAACAGTCCCCTGTTGTTGGACACTGCTTTGCTATAAACCTTGTGCTATTATAAAAATCACTGTCATGAACATCTTTGTGCTTTACTATTTTAAATATATTTGTACTTTTTCTTTTCTTTTAAAGTAATTCCAGGGAATGTGGAATTACTGAGTCAATAGCACACAATTCCAATTTGTAAAATGCTATTTAAAACCACAGAATGTAATGCAGTGGAAGGACTGGTTACAGCTCATATTTTCAAGTCTTTCCTGCAACAGGCATAGGAATGTCCTCGGTACCCCGGCAATAACTCACGGAGCAGTGGAGAATCCTTGTGTCAGTCCTAAAGACACGAATAAGTTAACAGGGATGACAGAGATGAAATCAGCAGAAACCCAGCCCTCAAGGAGCCCTCACTATGGAAAACAGAACAATATCTTCGTAAATAACATCAGCTGATCCAGCCTCTGCTCAACCATTTAGGAGCTGTGCTAACGGGCCAGACGCTTCATCTCTCTGGGCCTCTGTTCCCACCCAGAAATGAGACTCTCACACCAGATGTCCTCTTAGATCCTTTCAGCTCTGGCAGTTCTCTGATTCTCCCCCAAATTGTAGTCTGTGTCTTCTAGCAGGGATTCCATAGAGCTTTACTGCGCAGACTGAGCGCTCAGCACTCGGGTATGTGAAAGATGGGACCAAGAGTACAGTGGGCAGAGCAGGCCAATGACCCTTCTGACAGCTCCAGTCTTGGGATGAGCCGCCATACAGTGCGGAGGATTTGCCCAGGCAAGGACACACTTGATGTTCACACTCCCGGTCTGATTTTCTCTGCAAAGCCGGACTCACTACTTGGGAGAGACAGGTGTCTCTTCCCTCATGGGCATGCTATTTCCTTTTCTAGCTTTGGAAGTAGTCAATCCTACCCAAGTAAAATTGAACTCTATTCATCCATGAAAATAAAAGGCTATACCATCAAGACCCGAAATGAAAATATGTGCATGCCCAAGTGTAAACAAAACTAACATGTTTGAAATGGCATGATGTAAATTTCACTAATATTTTTGTTTTTAAAATACTTTAAAGCAGTACAAATCAATCTCAAATTATCAGCTTAAATGTAAGCTTACGTTCATGTGTAACATCTGATTTTAGAGACAATGGAGGGATGAATCCAAAATATCTCTATGGTAACTTTTCCAAACATTTTTATTGTGTTGCTCTTTTAACTCAAATATGACATCTTGTTCTCTGTGGAGTGAAATACCTCCCTCGTTTACTTAAAAAAAATCTTCAAGAAAACCCCCCCGATTCTGACCTCATTGATTTTGCAGAGAGGGAGCCTCGCTAGATGGGAGTGGGGAAATCCTGGTCCACTGCCCCCTCTGCCAGCCATTCATTCTTTGACCTGGGAAAGGCCTTTTCCCTCCTTGGACTTTAGTTTCTTCATGATGGAAACCAAGAGGACTATATTAGGTACATAGAACTAGGACATTCCTCCTTTCTGTAGGTCGACACTCTTGCTATTGAACTCGGATTGCCTTGAGATGCTCCTTAGCTTGCAGCTAAGAAGATAAACAGGAAACCGATAGAGTCACAGAAAGGGATATATTCCTGAGCTTAAAAAGAGGAAGTAGAGTCTATGTTATTGGCCCTAATTCGTCACCCCTCCCTGTGTCCATGCCCTTCATCACATATTTGTTGTATATTTCTCTGCCCTTTGACTTTAAGCTCAGCCCTGTGACTTGCTTTGGCCAACAGGATGTTCACAGATGTGATTGGAGGCTTGAAATGTGCTTGTGTGATTGTGCTTGCAAAGATAGACTTGCTCTTTTGCTTCTCTGCCATCGTTCTAAGAACGATGGTTAGCCTGCTGGTTCCAGAGGAGAATGAGAGAGAGAGAGAGACATGGATCAGAGCTGTCTCAGCTGCGGCGTCCTGAAGCAGAATCTCTCCAATCAACCCACAGATATGTGAGCAATAATAAATGATTATTGTTTCAAGTCACTGAGTTTTGGCATGGCTTGTTTCGCAGCTTTGCTGTGGCAATAGCTAACCAACACAGAAGGGAGCTTGTTATAGAAGGGAGTTTATATTTGCCTACGAATAAAATACCAAATAAAAATAAGCTTTATTTGTTGTAAAATATAGACATTAAGACCTCCTACATGGTAGGCAGCCTAAATTGGGTTTTCACCTTTATGATTTGGAGCCAGTTAACTTCTCTTGGCCTCAGGTTCCACATCTGTTAAGTGGGATGCCTGTGTAATTAGATTGTCAGGATTAAATCTGAGAGTACATGAGAAACATTTAACACAGTGCCCACACGTAACAAGCACTCAATAAAAGGTAGCTGTTAATTAGCCTAGCATATTCTAAACTCCTGCACAACTTAAGAGTGCATACTACAAAATTCAGCACATATCTAGAAAAAATAATAGATAGATAAGATAATCATTCTGATGGGCAAGTATTTTCTCACCCAACAGACAAGCATTTTGAAAGCAAAACCAGTTTCTGGTTCTAACCCAGAGGAATGGGACCACTGTGAACACTTTGAGTGAAGTCAAATCATTTATTCCTGTTTTCACTGCTTTTTACATCCTTCTGATTATCAAAGAAATGGTGTCCACTGGTACTAGCACATCTTCAGCACCTTTCTGACAAAGGACACAGCATAATCTCCCTTTTTAATGAAGAAAGAGAAGGCCTGGGGCTCAGAAAGCCTTAGGCAAGCAACAATTATTTTGATGGTTACTTTGTATTGGTGGTAAGGGGTGCAGTTAGTGGGTGTTTTTCCATTCATAGAAGTGATACAAACTTCCTCTTAAAAATAAATTTAATTTAAATATTAAGTCTGTTTGAATAGAAGAATAGGTAAATGATAGGATAAGCTGTATTTGGAGCAGACAAAAACCATAAAGTTGGAACCTGAATGAATGATGTTTGGAAATCACTGAGTTAAATACTTAAGTGATTAAAGCAGAAGGCCTGTTCACAAATGGAATTTAGAAATTATATCTGCTCTGCTAAAGCATTCACTAATTCACATCTGATTCAGTGATTGACTTTATTTTCTATTTAGTGATCTACTGATTGGCCCTATTCTCCTACCCCTGATTTTAGCCCAAATAACCGGATTTGACGGTGTTGCTGGTCTAAAAGCATAAGGAACACTTTTTAAAAATCAGCATAACATTTCTCATTTCAACACCCAGGGCACTGACAACCAGCCCCTTTCAATAGTCTGAAGGAAAAAAAAAAAATACAGATTCTGTGTTTTCCAATTTTATTGGAGCCGGCAGGAACCATCTGCACACATGCAGACATGCAGGGTGACACCCATGACTCCAATAGGCTGGCAAATTAGGCCAAGTGTATCTTTGTGTCTACAATTATCAATTTCAAATCCTGGAACGATGTCTATAGAACAGAATCAGAGGGAAACAGGGCTCTCTCTCGTGTCTCCATGCGAACAGCCATTGTTCAAGACCAATTAGCATTACTGGTGGTCCCTTCTTCCTGAGGCTTACACTTCTGGGCTGGGAGCATCTGCTGTACATTTTTCATTTCTTTCCCATTTTGAACAATTTGGTTCCTAAGATCTGTTTCCTTGCGGCTTCCTGGAGTTCTGATGACAAACCACCACACTTTGTTCCTGTCCTTTAAGGCCTGAAGGGCACTGGAGAACATGCAAAATTTGTTTCTAATTTCGCATCTGCCAAAACATTCCTGGGGTAACAATACAAGCCTGTAAAAATAGGATGCACCATCCCTCTAATTCCACAAAATAAACAAATCCAAAAGGAAATCAAACACAGTCCTTGAAAACGCATATATTTTGCACCCACTCCCCCTTTCCTTAGCCGGGGAAAACTTGTTCCTGAATTATGATTTCAGATTGCGTATTTATCCTTTTATGTTTACAACAAATATCATGACATAAGCAAATGAAAAGAAACACTCGGGCTTTCTTCTTCTTCTGGGTTTCATGTTTTGTAAAATGAATGTCCCCAAAGACAATTTAAGAGAATGTGGAATCCAATTTCCTCACTGGTGTTAGGAGTTTTATTTTTAACTCAACTACTCAAAATAATAGACGTTCCCCATGTACTCTTATCCGCAGTTAGAGTACACATAGGCACAAAGCAGAATCATCTTTCCATTTTCGTTTTCAGATAATTCAGGGAACTTAGAGTTCTGAATTCCTGAATCTTGGCCAAGGTGATGTCATTAAATCTATAATGAAAACAGTGTCACTGGGAGAATTAATTCATTATGGTGGAATTAAGTTAAATCCTTTATGATATGCCATTAAGTACCCAAACTAACGGCTTGCATCAACCTGAAAGCAGCACATTCAAACACAAAAAAGAAAAACAAGTTCCAACCTCAAACCTCATAGAATATTAAGTAACTTTCAAAGTTAAATTCATTTAACTATTAAAATATTTATAAATCTCATGGTATTTAAGCATCTTAAGATGTCTTAAAAGCTACAGTGGCCAAATACTTTGTGGTTTATATAACATCTTTGCCTAACGGAGTATAACTTACTATATAAATCATTATTATGTATTTTATAAATGTTTTTGCCTTGTTACTCAGTTCCTACAACAGCCAAATAGCACAAGAATTGCCCAACATTTCAATAATCCTCAAAATATTACTATCTCAGTCCAAAATATCACTATCTCAGCATTGCCAGAGTTTGAAGTAACTGGATCAAGAATTTAAGGACATTTCTCATCCCCAAGTCTACCATATAATCAACAAACACTTATTTTGTTAGGGCCTGCAGAGAGAAATAAACAAATGGAATCCATTCCCTGTCCTGTAGGATTTTACAGTTCAGTCTGGGCCATAATGTATTCGTGTAAAAAAAAATCTATCCCCTAGAACCTGGCCAGTAAAGGAAGAACTACGCGACTATTAACCTAGCACTTACAAGGGGCTATTTCTGCTTCTGACACCACATTTCTGCTGAGTCCAGGGAAACTTCCCACTTCCTCTCTATATCCTGGCTCACCACGTAACTTATCTAGAATAATGACTGCTTATGAAGGGGGCTGCTTTTCTTAGAGAAAAAAAAAATTATGTTGGTATTCAATATGAAAACGCAAATGTTAAGAGTTCGTTTTTTGTTTTTTGTTTTTAATAAAGGTTACTGCTTCAAAAACTAGGTCGTTTCATACTGGTGAAAGAACATACATTTTTAAGAGATATTGAAAAAAAAAATCACAATTGTGTTCAAAGCATCCTACTTCTGACACATGCCTGTTAAGCGACAAATGGAAAAATTTCCCGAGCTCAGTAAAATGACTTGACGATAGGCTGTGTAGAGTTTCTACCGAAGCTGGCTGTCAAAAAAGTTGTAGCAATCATGCATTCCGTCATTAGTGATGACCAGCCAAGCTCTTTGTCTGCAAAGACCATGGACCAAACATTGACATAGCCCGGACTGGCTGTGCAAGCCTTTTTTGTTGCCGCCTTGCAGAAAGAAATTTTATTTTTAAAGATTTGCTCTCATTACAACAAATATCACCCCAAACCCTTGAAATAACAAAAAGAATTCCGAGGCCTAGCCAATGACCTGCTCGCTTTATACAATATTGATAGGACAACCCCTGGGCAACAAAGGAATTCTGATGGTGTCTTGGTTCTCTTTGTAATGGGATTTGGCCAGGATCAGGAAAAGCATGTCTTTATTTTTTATTTATTTAAAACATATAGCCTTCCTGCTTCTCAAAAGGTTTAGGATCTCCTGGCAAAACAAAAACCAGTACACAACGGAAAACTATCTGCATTAAGACTGGTACGAATATAAAAATGAAATATTTTAAAAGCAAGAAAAAAAGAGGAAGGTAAGAAAATAATCAAACACATTATTAGCCTAGGCAAATAGAGCTCCTATAATTGAGCATTAAATGAACTTAGATGTAGTATTTCCTGTTCAAGAAACAAGCAGGACAGAAACTCAGCTGGGATACCAGACTTAACCAGCTGTTTTGTTTTCAGCTGGCTTCCTCTCCAATTGGTGGGTGCTCATGCTGTACTAGTTGTTAAATATTTTTATCATCACCCCAGCAGCCAGGCAGAGAAGAGGCACTCGATTAATGGTAGCAGTTCAGTACGTTTGTCCTGCACTCCCAGCAGCCGTATCACCTGCAGTATTCAGTTACTATATATTTGCAATATACAGAAAATATATTCATGTTCTCCCTTTGAGTAGCTGCCTGCTAAGTGCCTTCTGCCAGCAAAGGAAGACAAGGAGTCCATCTTTCTTTGGGTTCTGTTTTCCTTAAGAGGCAAAATGAGCACAAGAGGCCACAGTTCTACTGATGTTTACCAAAAACCTGTTTCTTGTTGCTAACAGAGACTTTGCAACCACATTACAAATAAATCGAATACCGCAACGGGGTACCCCAATCGTGCTCTATTGCTGAGGAGTATGCAAACATGAGATGGAGTTTCAAGTTCACAGGAAAAGGCAGGAGGGAGGGCCCTCTCTCTCCTTTTCTCAGATTTCCTTTATATTTAAGCTTCCCACCTTTGGGAGAGTTCATGGAGCTAATTGTGCATTTTCCCTTGTGTGAGTAAAGGATAAGTTGCCTGCTTTCACTTCAAATTGCCTGGCCCTCAATCAACATCACCATAAATGTGACAGATGAATATTAAATCCAAATATTTTATTGGTGCAGATAAATATGATTTGTAAAAAGAGTCAAATTAACAATCCATTACATACTAATGGGTTCTAATCAATAAGTTTAATTTGACTAAAAGGAGATGGTGGTGGGGGGCGGGGGGGGGGGTGGGGGGGGAAGGGGAGGGAGGAGAGACTCAATGACACCCAAATGGTGCCATTTAAAATTATAAAGGTGATTGACTTCTACAACTTTTGAGCTATATTCTGACAGGGGCTTATGGAACCAAGGCCTGAGCTATGCTGAAAGTGGACTTCTGTCTGTGGTCTCCACACTCACATTTCCAATTATTTTTCTTTTTAAAATATTGCTTGGGCCTCCCTGGTGGCGCAGTGGTTGAGAATCTGCCTGCTAATGCAGGGGACATGGGTTCGAGCCCTGGTCTGGGAGGATCCCACATGCCGCGGAGCAACTAGGCCCGTGAGCCACAACTACTGAGCCTGCGCGTCTGGAGCCTGTGCTCCGCAACAAGAGAGGCCGTGATAGTGAGAGGCCCACGCACCGCGATGAAGAGTGGCCCCCGCTTGCCACAACTAGAGAAAGCCCTCGCACAGAAACGAAGACCCAACACAGCAAAAATAAATAGATTAATTAATAAACTCCTAAAAATAAAAATATTGCTTTAAATACAAAAAAAATGCAGAGAATAATAAAAACAAGCTCTCACAACCCAAAAAGAAAAAAAAATTTGTTAACGTCAGATTTGCATCAGATTATTTTAAATGCAGTTTTTTGTTTTTTGGGTTTTTTGCAGTACGCGGGCCTCTCACTGTTGTGGCCTCTCCCGTTGCGGAGCACAGGCTCCGGACGCGCAGGCTCAGCGGCCATGGCTCACGGGCCCAGCCGCTCCGCGGCATGTGGGATCTTCCTGGACCGGGGCACGAACCCGTGTCCCCTGCATCGGCAGACGGACTCTCAACCACTGCGCCACCAGGGAAGCCCTGCATCAGTTTATTTTAATACAAATAAATCAATGCACATAAAACAAAAGTGTTTTTTGTCCCCCTCTCTGTCTCAACCTCTATTCTTTTCCTTCTCCTTCCCCAGAGGCTGGGCTGAATGTTGCGTGTTTCCTTCTTGCCCTTAGTTTCTTGTTAAATATATAGGGCTCCATAAGTCAGCAGAGTATCACCGGATGCGTTTGTGAAATTCTACCACTGGCTTTTCCCACTTGACACCCTAAGTCATCTCTTTTAACATTCCAATTTGTGACTTTTTAAATTTTTTATTTATTTTTCCTCCATTCATTCCTCTACTGTCAGGCAATTGGAAGGAGCCAACCTACTAAGGTTATTCTGTCATCAGTTAGGAGAAAGGTGCCCACATCCCTTGGTTATAGATGTGGATTTCATTCAGGTCCTAGGACAGGCCACACAGCCTCATCTATGGGAAGATCTACATCCTCTCCTCCACGGCTCGACCACTGGAGATCCAAGGTACGAAAATATCCCCTCCTCCTCCTTGGCCACTGCTCTTGAATTTTATGCGAGGACGCCGATCCCTTTGGCTCAAGCTGGCAGGAGGCTTTGAGCATGAAACGTGCCTCCTTCCCTCTTTTCTCTCCCACTCTGTGGCAATAGACAGAACCAAAATAAAGAAGGAAACAGACAAGGCTTTTATTTGCAGCGGCTTCTGCCTCTTCAGATGGGGCATCTGCAGCGCATCCATAATCCTTGTGTCAGTCTGCTCCCTAGCGTCGCCGGCCAGGTCCAGCATCTGACAGCCTCCAATCTGAAACTGCCAGCAGCTCCTTTCTAAGAAGCAGCTCACAGCTCCAGCCACCCTCCCGCAGAAGAGGAACAAAGCCCAGCGGACTATCTTGCTATCTTCTGGGTGGCAAGGAAATCTCAATTATACACCCAAGGGATGTGGTTTATGAAAAACTAGAAAGAATGTTTAAATTGTATACGTAAATTGTTTTGTTTTACAAGCTGGGGTAAATCAGCACATTTGCAGCCCATATTTATCTGATCCACTCCATAAGACTCTTTTTGAATGTATGCCATTGATGTGGGATAGATGCCTATCCAAAACATAACCGACCCCCTAAATTCAATTAGGGCATTAGGGGGGAAAATGGAAATTTTGCTCTGGGGTTAGTCAAGACTGCTGAGAACTTCTCGGAATAGTTCCTTGGCTGTAACCGAAGATTGAAATCGAAGGATACAATTTCCAGCGGATGCCGAGTAGTCAGAATATTGGCTCGGGCTCGCCCTTTTAAGGAAAAGATGGCAAAGGAAATGCCCGCCTTTTACCTGATTTCTAGCTCATTTTAAAAACTCTCTTCTTTGTGTCTCCCCCAACATAGCATATTCAACATTTACTGAGCTAGATATAGGTTTCCTTAATGTTCTCTATCCTGATGATCATAAAGGGTGGAAGATGAGAATCCCAAATTCCACAGATCAAACCATAAACTGGAAAAAAAAATACCCCAAGGAAGACAGTGTTTTATTCTTGTGCAACTCTTAGCAGCAGAGCACACCCCAAGGAAGTGGTTGATGAAAAAGTAGGAGTGTTTAAACGTTATATGTAAACTTGTTTTGTTTTGCAAGCTGAGGTAAATCACAGATAGAGGTCACAGCGATGAGAAAAGTTTGAGGCGGCCTGGGAGCCTAAGCAGGAATAATCTCCTGGCTTTGACCGTGGGCTGCTGAGCCCTAATCACTGATAACAGCCATCAAGCAACCGAGGGGCTCCACTTCATATTGATGTGGCATTTACTTCTCCAGAAAGTCCCCCACTCCAGCCGGCACTTATGGCGAGATAATTAATAGTCCCCTGAGTTATAGATTCTGAGCTAAAGGTAACACTACATAATAGAAGTCAAGGTCACCCATAATACAGTAGCTTCCATAACAAAGGGGATTATTACTGCAATTACCGTGCTGTTGGAAAGATTTTATAAGTTTTCATCGTTTTAATTCTTAAATCTTCCTCTTGCCAGTCAAATTTAAACTCTCCGATTTATGATAGAGGACTAAAAAGCCTCTCCCACAAAAGCTTTCTCCCCCGAGCATTCAAGCGGCTTCTGGGGAGGTGGAGAGACAGAAAATGGTGATCGTATTTCGCAGCAAGGCCTTAGAAAAGTTTCCACAGGCTGGACCTCTCTACTTTGCTTTGCTCCTTCCTATGTTGTATCAAATACTAAAACGCACTCAAATCCCACCTTAGATGTACTTTTTTTTTCTTTTGCTGAACAAAATGGGAAAGAAGTTTCTAGTTTTGTGTATAACATTATTTATTCATTTTCAGTGGATACCGTTCTTTTCTCCTTTTGCAACCAGTGATTTTTTTTCCCCAAGTCTCAAACATTTTCGAAGGCCCTTGAGAAGTTTGGGCCTCTGGCCTTTTGCCTAATTTGTCCAGTGAAGGCAACAGCTCTGTTTACCAAAACCTAAATTGGACTTGAACCCAAAAGCATGTTTCCCACCCAAACTATTTAGTATCTAAATTTGCTCCTGGCTGGAAGAACTCTAGTTCCTGTCATTTAAACCAAAAACAAACAAACAAACAAACAAACCAAAAAAAAAAAACAACCAAAACAAAACCTGTTTTAAAAACTTCTAAAAAAAAAAGAGTTCAGGTCTAAAAATTGTAATTAATCTAATAAGACATCCTGCCCAAAGCAGCTCAGAAGCTCTGTGTGCCATTTGGGTGAGTCTCATGAGCATGGTGGTGACAGACAGCATCACACAAGTGCTTTCTGAAATGGTTTCTAACTAACACTGCACTCATTTTTATGACCTAGACAGTCTTGCCGTCTTTCTGTTTGGGACAAAAGAGCGAGCAGACACAATCATCTTTTGAGAATGATGGCATCGTCATTGTCTGCATAGCAGGACTGTAATTAAGCACCAGAAATAGGACAGCTGAGAACAGACAAAGAGAGGGGAAGGGAGGGACGGTGAACTGGCGTCGCGGTGAGAGGCCTCAGCAAAGATAGTAGCTGAAATCAAGTACATGCATGGATGAGGTCATCCTGGGAAAGGCTGTGTGTCCGCATGGAAAAAATGTGAAGCGGGACAGAGGAAGGGAGACCCAATGAGCTCCTTAGTGTTTTGGGCCCAGCTCACATGCCCCTCCTCCAGGCAGACCTCAGGGATGTCTCCTGGAAGAATTATTCATGTACCAAATATTTATGGGGGGCCTGCTATGGCCAAACGTTGTTTCAGATGCTGGAGATTCTCAGTGGTGACTGAAACAAATCAGGTCCATACCTTTTCGGGGACACCTAAATGTCAACTCCAGAAGGAGCCAGCCATGTGAAAATCCAGAGGCAGAGCATTCGAGGCAGAAGGCACAGTAATGGCAAAGTTCCCAGGGTGGACATAAGGCCGGTGTAACTCTGTAGGCTAAAGAAGGCCAGGGCACTGGAGCTGAGGATGCTGGAGGGTGGAGTAGGGGGTGAGATCAGAGAGGTGGGTGGAGCTTCATCACTCGGGATCTGTGGACTCCAGGTGAGGAGTTTGAATTGGGGTCTCTGTTGGAGGGTTGTAAGCGGGAGCTGATGTGATCCTTTACTTGCACAGAACTGTGTGTATTCCCAGGGGCCCTCCTTCCCAGGCTTCTCACCTCTGACCCGGTGCTTACAGGCAATGTAAACCATAGCAGCCACCTCATCAAGGTGCACGGAACCGAAAATGGGTCAGGATTTAGGTGCATACGCAGACGGTGAACGCCCACTTATTCTGGGTGCTACCCACAGACCTCACTTATGCTCAGCAGGTTGGTGGATGATGACAAATAAAATGAAAGCCGATTCTGAAACTAAACTCGCCTGGAGGGTTCAAAGAGGACACCAACAAAACCTTAATTGTCTTTGACTTCTCTCATCCCATAACTGACGAAGGCACATAAAAATGTATTTCTTTCCAGAAATCAAAAGGCCAATCGTGAGTCATTTAATAACCACCCAAGTATAGCCCCCGTGGAGGACTGAATAAGGACACATGTGTGAAAGTAGTGCACAGGAATTCGTTACATACATGAGCCAATGAATGAGTGATTCGTTACATACATGAGCAAATGAATGAATGGATTTCATCATCTGCGCCTCAGAAGGTGTCAAGAATTTTGGACCTAGATATCCTGCTTTGCTGCCTGAAGAAAAAGGATTCCCTTATCCCAGCTCTCAGCAATTCCCCTGAGTTATTTAGAGATCTTCTTTAGTGAGTGGAGTCACGAAGCATCAGAACACCAAGTCTAACCACAGCTGAAAACTCTGAGGCCCAGAGAGGGGAAGTGACTTGCCCAAGGTCACACAGTCAAACCAGGACTGAAATTCTACACTGTGCTCCTTCCAGTGTGCTCTGCTTCCTCCTTTTAGGATAAAGAAGGGCAGGATAAATTGATGGAGGACATACACCTGTGAGCATTAACTAACAAAGGAGGACCTGAGTGGCAGGTAGAAATCTCTCTCACTTTCCTCACTGGCCCTGATCTGTCGTCCCGTAACAGGGCCCTTTCAGCAGGAAACTCCATGGTATGGGATTTCTAGGGCAAGGACTAGAAGAGGGGCATGAGCTTTGGGTGGGCACACTCCCTTAGTTTCCTCATCTGTAAAGTGGGTATAATTACAATACCTATTTTACAAGGTAGTAGTGTGGTAAATTAATCTACAAAAAGTTTATCACAATGCCTGGCATGTGATTAAGCTCTCAATAAATAGTAGCCATTGTCAACATTGTTTTTGTTTTTTTAATCATAGAAAATATAGAAAACACACATACAAAAAAATCACCCATTATCCCAAACCTAGAAATAACCATAGTTAATACTCTGGAGATTATCTTTCCAGTCTTTCTTCCAAGCTTACATAATATATACGACATATAAGCATATATATGTTACACATAATTTATACACTATTTCATACTTTACTCATCAATCTCGGGTATATACTAAACATTTCCCATGTCATCCAATTCTTGCAAAAATATGATTTTCAGGGGTCTTTTAACCAATCTCCTATCACTGGTAATTCAGGTTTGTCAACTTTTTGCTATTGCAAATAGGGCTTCAGTAATTATTCTTAGACATAAATCTTTATAAATGTTTATGGTAATTTCTTCAGGAGAGTCCCTAAATGTTGACTTGCTGGGTCACAGGGCATGCATAGTTTTCAGGCTTTGGATAGAAATTGTCAAAGCGCCCTCCAAAAAGTTTGGATCACTTCAAATCCACCTAAGCAGGGTACAAGAGTTTATGTCCACATCTCCACCAACCCTGGGTAGCATCACTTTAAATACATTTACCTTTTAGATAGGCCCCAAATATTGCATCTCATTGTTTTAAATTTCTTGATTGCTATGAAGGTTGAACTTTCATTTGTGTTGATTCATTTAGGAACTTCTTAGCTAAGTCTTTGACCTATTTTTCTACTAGTCGAACTAATGCACCTTAGTTGAACCAGTCTGTAAGAGGATGCTGTATAACTGGGGCGCTAATGTTCTGTCACAGTGTTGACTGAACTATTTCTGCCGTATTTTGCTTGTAGGCTTTTAGTATTTTAATCAAAACTTTGGAAGAACAAAAGCTTGGCATCATGTGCATTTGGGTCTGATATCTAGTCATTGGTGACTAGACAATCTCATTCCCGTTCATTCCTGTCCCCCAAACTGTCATCCGTGTGGGACAGGAGTCGCTCCAATAGGGTTCCGCCTTGGTGACCATTTGAGTTCTCTTTAGCATCCCCTGGAGCCCCAGCACCACCCACCTTCCGGTAAAGACCATCTTTAAGGGCCTGGTGGTATCTGCACTTGGACTTCTCATACCCTATTCCCAGGATATACATCTAACACCCAAAGGCTCTGGTGGGTCCCAGGTAAGGGATATTGTCTTTGAATAAAGCGGGGGAAGCGGGGGACGAAAGGAAGGGTAACAGCTGGGGTTTTTTAAGCAAACTAATTTAAGTGAGAAAATCAACTTTCCTTCTGAACAATGTGGCAACAACCTGAAAGCTGTGAAAGATGGTGCTAAAGCTAAGGAACTTGTGAGGAAGAGCTTTTATCAAAAGCCCAAGGGGGAAGCTGACTGTTTCTGTGCTTACAAAGGACCTCCCCAGCCTGCAGGGATAACCCACCATGACTCTTCCTTAACCCTTCAAGGATCTCCTCATCGGCCCCATAGGTGACCTCTGAACAGGACCACGTGGTGACTTTAGTTGATGTGATGGACATTCACGCCCCCAGCTTTACTCTCCCTCCTTCTAATGACAGGATTCCCATTTCCCTCTGGCAAATCCCATTCTTGGTTCAAGTGTTTGAGGGAAAGTTGGCTCCAAAATCAGCTCGAGGGGTGGGGATTTGACCCACGCTTGGCCAGTCACAGCTGTGCCATTCTTGTGGTCTCAGCTATCTGTGTGAGGATGGGCACAGGATTCAATTCAGGCCAATGGGAGTCAAGCCCGGCACTCCGGCCCAAACCTTCAGGGCTCAGAGCTCTGAAAGCCTGGCACTGCTGGTTGCCATCTTGCCATCCTGGGATCCCATAGGGAGAAGCCAAAGGGAGAGATGGGGATTAGTGAGCCCATGGATGAAGCCATGCCTAGATTTTCAGTGATGTGAACCACTCAACTCCCTATTTTAAAATTAGCCCTTTTGAGCTGGGTTTCGATCACTGACTGTGGAAGGAGTCCTAAATAATACAATCTAGTCCATCAATTGGATCTCTGCCTTGAACAACTGAATTGTAGATACCCATTAACCCAAACCCAGATGAGGTTCCGGACGTCCCAGTTCAGTGGGTGTGTGGGCGGGGTGGGGGATATTGGTAGCCCAGTGAGCTCCTAGGAAAGAGACCTGGAAACGTATGTGAGGAATAGCTGAAGAAAGCAGAGGAGGACTCCAGGGAGATGTGACAGCCGGTTGTCATGGAGACCCCACAGCATAGACCACTGGAGGAAGGATTTTTAGAGCTGGGTTTTAGCTCAATATGAGGAAAAGTTACTGACTCTCAGATGTGAGGAGGTAGTGAGTTCCTCTCCCCTGGGGGCATATAAGAGGAGGGTGCCTAACAGGATGTCATTGGAGAGATTCAAGGATCAGACGCAGGTTGAACTATTGATAGATACCCTTGACGTTCCCGCTAACCCTGAACCATGATGCATCTGTTTCCCGGATGCAGAGGTTGGTGTTCGAATCAGGTCTTCCTCATTTGTGACCCAGCTTTTCCTGCAGGGAAATTATGTTTATGAAGGTAGAGGGATGCTATGAAGATGATTAAAATGACAGATTCAATGCATAAAGCAAGGAACAGAAATTGCCCTTAAGAGTAAGGCTCCTACACCCGACCCAAACCCTTGCCAACTTCTCCTGTTACCCAACACTTACACACACATTAGGGGCTCCCCGAAAAGGAACTTAGCTCCCAGAGACCCAGATTTGCAGGCTGGGTAGATGGGGGGGCAGGGTTGATATCTGGACACTGCACCAAGGTTTGCCTTACTTGGGTGTCAGGAGACCCCAATGGCTAAAGGGCTCTTGTCTTGGTCAGTTCCTACCAAATATGGGATTCTTGATCCCACTGCTGTTCTCTCTCCTCCTCTTAAGCCAGAATCACCTGTTCTTTTCTAAAATGGAAGCTGAGTCATTCACCCTCCCGTGCTCTTAACACAAGTGGCATTGCTATGTCTCTTTCAAGTTTTTGTTATGTTTTTAATAGTATAGATTACCATTATATTGTACATTCATATTTGGGGCATTATTTTGAGAATCATTTAATATTAAAAAATTTTTTTTCTAGTTACTGGTGTTTGTTTTTCCATTTTGATACTTTTAAAGTGTGTGTGTGCAAGTGTGTGCTCGTAGATGCATACTCTGTTGCTATTGTTCAAGTCCAGTTGAAAAGTTCATGCAAAAAAAAAATTTCTGAGATACAGCAGATTAGCTGTTTATTGGCTCCTTCTTTTTTAAAGAATCTATTTATTTTGCCGTGTCAGCCATACCTGCACTACAGGTGTTTTTATGACCTTTCTGTAGGTCTAATAGAACCATCGAGAGGAAGCTATCTTTTTACTAAACTTCCTTTAAAGATAGAAATGAGAAGCTGTCCCTTTATCTCAGCATCTTTCCTCTCTCCTTCTTCTGTTAGTGACTTTTCCCCTCTCCCTCATTTGGGTAAATACTTATCATGCCTGGGACTCTTATGATCATAATCCACGAAAAATAAAAAGTACAGATGTTTTTCAAATGGGCCAAAATGGACATTTTCCATATCTCACTCCTCAGGGTATTTTATTACTGATTTTTATTTAGGGGAAAAGATGCATCATCCCTTTTGGCAATGGAACCAAAGCTACGGCCTGTCTTTAAAAGCTACGTCCTTGTAACCCTGATGGGAACACCTGGTATGAGTGGACCTGTAATGAGAAAACTATTCCTAAAATAAAAATGCCAAAATACCAACAATGTTATCTTCGGGGTCTGAGACATAGGATAAATTTTTATTTTCATTTTTATCCTTTTCTATGGCTTCTGGGTTATCTACAGCCATCATGTGCTAGTTTAAAAAATAATTGAATAATACGTGAATACATATTCCTTGAAAAAAATGAAATATTACATATAAGGTTAAAGTCTCCTTTGATCTCTACCCCTTCCCACTCCAGCTCCTTCTCTAGAGGTAACCCGCTGTTATCAGCTTAGTCTGTAACTTTCTAGAACTATCTCTTATTAATTTACACACACGCGCATCTGCACACACACACACATACATAGGCATTTACGTTCTTCAAGGGAAAAAACAAACAATGAATTTGGTGGAAGGATAGCCAAGAACACTTACAAATGTTAGAACAAGAAAGAGTTTTAAGGGCTTTTCTAGCGCAACTCCCTCATTTAACAAATGTGGCACTCGGCTCACGGGAGCCTCTTTTCCCAGGAAACCGCACTCTGATGTGAGCCATATTTTGATATGTGGGTCTTCAGATGAGCAGGAAAATGTGTAAATACTCGTCTCCCAGGCCTGAGTATGATTTTTAATAATCGAATATGGAACTCAGCCAACATTTTATTCAGGCACTAAATTTAAAAGTGGAGCCCAGAGACTTTAAAAAATTTATGATTCCACAAACGCAGGGAATCTTCCCCCACGATCACTATCTCAGAAGTAAAAGCGTAAAACCGGCCCTGCGTGGCTTGGCTCTGTTTCCCGAGCTCCAGCTCAGGGGTGTTCTGGAGTCTCAAGCGAGCTCCGCAGGCTGGGGTCCCTCCAGACGGCTGGGGTGGGGAGGTGTCCGCTCCCACCCCCATCCCTGCCACGGGACTCAGGAGACCTCCCGAAGCCATTTGGCTACCTTATCGCCCCTCTCCCTGTCCTACAGCCCTCGGAGCAAGCGCCTGAGTGTCCTCTGATAAAGATAGTGCTTCGACTTGAAAGAGTAATTGCTGACACACATTACTGTTTCCCTGGAGGAAATCAGTCCAGGCAAATCCTCTACAAACCTAGGACAGCAAACGCGGCAGATTATGATGGGAGACGGCTTGGTTTTTGGTCTCCCTTGTGAAGTAGCTCTGTCTCGTTTTCAAGACTCCGAATGCCTGCCATGCCCACAAAACCCTCAATCCTTCCCATCCAGCCTGGCCCGTCACCAGGATCTGGACCTCAGAGGTTTGGGCAAAGCTTTACTCTCACTCCCTGCCCCTTGGAGACTCGTGGAATAGAGCAAACCCCTCCTATGTGAGGGTCCAAGGACTGGGGGCCAGTGGATATCCCTCCACCCCAGAAGGAAGAAGCCCACTGAACAGAAAGTACTTTCATAGGAATTTGTGTATGCCAGAGCTCATTCACTCATTCATTCATTCGACAGTATTCTTAAGGACCAACTACGTGCTTTCACAAGCATATATCAGGTAATGATAAGCTCAAGAAAGAAAAATAAAGCAAGGCAGAGAAGATAGGAAAGGCAAGGGGGAGGATCTGTCATTGTGTAAGTGGTGAGCAAGGATGACCTCACTGATTGGGTGACATATGAGCAGAGATCAGAAGGAAGGAAGGGTGTAGACCATGCAGCTATCTGATGGAAGAACAGTCCAGGCAGTGGGAACAGAAAGTGCAAAAGTCCTGAGACCAGAGTAACAAAAATGCAAGTCTGGCAGGATAAGGGAGGGGGCAAATGGGAAATTAGATTGGGAAAGGAGATTATTTATGGCCATTGTAAGGATTTGAGTTTTCCTTCAAGTAAGAGAAGCTATTGGAGGGCTTTGAGAAGAAGAATGACATAATCGGATTCCGATTTTGACAGAATCACTCAGATTTAATTCAGTAAATACATGACAAGAATGGAAGGAAGGAAACCAGATAGGAGGCCATTGTTGTCATCCAAGCAAGAGATATTGGTGGCTTGGACCATGTTAGTAGCTTGGGGGTAGTAAGGAGTAGGAGAGGCTTGGCTTACAAGATTGGGGAAATGGAGGTATGTTCCAAAATGGGGACATTACAAAAGAACCAAGTCATAAGGAGTGGGAGACCTAGGAATTTGGTTTTGGACATGCTAATTTTGAGATTCCTTTTAGACACTTAAGTAGGTAGAGAGTCTGAAGTTCAAGAGAGAGGTCTCATCTGGAGATACGTTTTATGATGGTATTTAAAGCCATGAGACTAAATGAGTAGCCAGAGAAGAAAAATCACCAAAGGCATGAATAAAAGCCGAGAAGAGGGGAAAGGGACGGAAGGGGAATGAAAGGAAAGGGGAGGGAAGAGAAGGATAGGAAAGGAATCTGAGGGCTGAGTCCAGAGATGCTTCAACATTTAAAGATTGGGGAGAGGGCTTTCCTGGTGGCGCAGTGGTTGAGAGTCTACCTGCCGAGGCAGGGGATACGGGTTCGTGCCCCGGTCCGGGAGGATCCCACGTGCCGCGGAGCGGCTGGGCCCGTGAACCATGGCCGCTGAACCTGCGCGTCCGGAGCCTGTGCTCCGCAACGGGAGAGGCCACAGCAGTGAGAGGCCCGCGTACCGCAAAAAAAAAAAAAAAAAAGATGAAGTCTGAGACTTGACCGTGAGATTTAGCAACATGACCTTGACAAGAGCTTTCTCCGTGGAGAGGAGGCTGATTGAACCAGGTTCAAAAGAGAGTGGAAGAAGTAGAAGATAATGAGAAGAAATAATTAGTTTGTGAAATTCCATAACCTTAAAGCTTGGGGTGATGAAAAGGCACCCAGTGCCTACATGGATTTCCATGGAAGTGCAAGACACCAGCTGCTCATTAGGCATTGCATTGCCACATGCCTACACTTGAGAATTTACCAAGTGTTCCAAGTACTAAAAAAAAAAAAAAAAAAAAAAAGACGGGCTTTTATATAGAGTACAGCGTCTCTAGCACCCTCTTTTCAGTAGGAAAAAAAATCCTATAACACAAATGAAACTAACCATATAGCTGTCCAGTGAATGGCCCCGACTGGACACATTCCTTATTATTGAGGTTTGGAGGATTCTGTACCTCTCACTTAAACATTTAGAGACTATTGGCCAATCTGGCTTTTTTCCAAATCAACAGGAAAAGAAAAATATCTGGTCTTCAACAATTCATCTATTTAAAAAAATCATGACCCAAGTGTAGTAGTCATAACTATCATTGTTTAGTTGTTTAAAAGACTACAAGTTAATTGTGTTTTCACATGCATCATCACATTGGGTCTTCACAGCTGTATAAGATGGCAAGGACAATTATCTCCACTTTACAGAACAAGAAAGGCAGGGTCAGAGAGAGTAGAGACTGGCGCACATTTCCTTAGAAAGCAAACGGTGACCCTTCACACAGCATTATTTCTTCCGGCTCTAAACTCTGAAGGGATCCCAATGCTTCCAAATACGTACTTGCTGTGGGACGGATGCACACGGCACTGATGTGAGCCGCAGAGCCAGACAATTTCTCCCTGGACATCTCCCCTGCGTGGAGTGGATTTTTCCACATACTGCAGTAGCTTCTTCTGCCCAGATGGGTATCATGGGCTGACCCTGAGTGAACATGGAAAACCATCTCTAAATGCCTCTGCAGGCTCTAGGAAACAAGGAACGTTCACCACATTCTTCGTACTTCACATAACCAACTAGTGTGTCCTTATCTTTTACAAATGTTCAATGATGGTTGCCGAGACTTCCCACTGACCATGTGGACAATATGTCAAATGACTAATTTGGCAAACACAATGTTTCCAATCAGAGTCTTGATAGATCACTGCACTGTTCCAATGGAATGCTGCCCAGCTGTTAAGTCCTAATGGTAATGGGTCCGTGTTGTCTTTGACCTCACATCCAAAGTTCTCAGTTTTTAAATATTATTAATGTGCAGTCATCGGGTATGGATTTATTTTAATCAGCCAGCAACGGCCACTGTTGTATTGAAACACGAGTAGATAGACATCCACAAATTAAGAAAAAGTTCGGAAACAAACTCAAATTTACATATTCATTTGTTTGATGAAGAAGGTGTTTCCAATAAGTTAGGAAATTAATAATGATTTGATGAACTTGTGCCAAGGAAATTGATTAACTATTTAGAAAATACAAAGTTAAAGCCTCATCTCACTCTCCCTGCTCAAATGAATTCCATTTCAATTAAACACATAAATGTAAAACTAAAATAATACAAGAAATAGACCAAATGATAGGGAGCTTTTGATCCGACCTTGAACTGGAGAGGATCTTTGTAAATATACACACAAGGAAGGGAGCTGTATATGAAAATACTAAGGATTTGATGAAATATTTTTCTGTTTTAATTAAAATAGGACCGTGCTACTCATGGCCTCCCCCGACTCTTACTGCTAAAATCACTTTTCCACTCCTTCCCTCCGTCCCCGAGGCCTTCCAGTTTCCAAGGAACATCAGGGTAAAATTACTCACTCATCTTGAGAAAGGGAAACCAAAGACCCAGAGAAAGAAAGCAGCTCATCTAATTACAGATAGCTTGTAGTGGAGAGCTAGACAGCCTGGGTTTGACACTCAGCTCTGCCACTGATTAGCTGTGTGACTTTGGGCAAATCACCTCCCCTCTCTGAGCTTCAGGGTCCTCAGCTGTAAATTAAGAGGGAACTAACACTGTCCTAGTGGTTTGTTATGAGGATAAAATGAGTTAACCTGCAAAGTACTGGCAACTGTGCCAGCTCTATAGCAAGTGCTCAATAAATGGTAAGTTTATTATGAGGCTAGGGTTAGCCTTACCTTATCCTGGAAGACAGGGTTTAGATTATACATGTCTTCACCACAGTGACAAGTGCTGGGCCAGCATCAAGCCCTCAAGATATACTTATTTTAGATAGAAGCTGAGTAATTGTGTATAGCGTCATTACTTTGAGATCTATTCTTTTATTTTAGCCTCACAGCAACATTAGGATGCAAACATGGTAAATATGATTGTACCCATTTCAAAGACAATAAAACTGAGATATGGAAGGCCTTGCCTACAGCCACAAAGACTTGGGTTAAGCTCAAATATCCTGGCTTCTCCACTATACCCTTACACTGAAACCTTAACCTTGTCCCCCTGCAACCAAACTACCAATAGCCATGGTGTTTGTTCTTGTCATCAAAGGCCCCCATTTATTGAGCTTATCATGTACCCAATCCAGCGCTAATGCCGCACATGTCATCTCATTTAATCCTTAGAACAATCCTGTGACTAGACATTACTGTGCACATTTTATACCTAAGGAAACCAAGAGTTAAATAACAAGCTCAAGGTCATACGGGAACAGAACAAAATCCCTATTCAAATGGAGGCCTTTGTGGTGACAAAGCCCAGGTTCTTTGCCATTTCTCTAAACCAGGAGAGAAACTGGGAAGCAGAAGGGCCCAGTTCTTGCCTTAAAGTGGTCGAGAGTCCCTTGGGAAGATACCACCCCCTGAGACTAGGCATCACCAGGATTCAGACCCAATCTGTCTGATCTGGGGGCTTGTACTTTCGTTCCCATGTTATTCTGCCAGTTAGTCCAAAAACAATAATACTGAAATACTAAATGCTATTAAAATACTAAAACAATGATGCTGAAAGAAATCATTGTGAGCCTACCCAAAAACAAAAGCACCAGGCCAGGCTATCTGGGTACCACAGAGATGGATCTGTTGATTATTAATACACCAATGGATCCAACCAACTGATGTTGATTCCTGCTGTGTGCCAAGCACTGTTCTGGACACTGGTGACATAGCCACATCACGCCAAAGAGTTTGCAAAAAGGCTGGGGCGAAGAGACATAATTAGACAACTAGATAAGTATTCTTTAAAGACGAAGGTAATAGTTTGGGAAAAGATTTGGTTGGTTTCATGGTTCCAAGAGACGGATGGTGGTCTCTGCTTTCAAAACACTCAGGACCCTTTTGAGGAGGCAACACACACAAATCATGAAGAGACAAGTTCAAAGACAGAAGTAAATAATGCAGGTGGTGGTAGGAAGGCAGTAAATGAATTGCCAAATGAGGAGTTTGAACAAAACATGATACTGGGAGGGTGAGTGGAAGTTGGGAAGCTGGGGAGAGCTCACGCAGGCTTCAGGGCCTAAGCCTGTATATCTGTGACTTAGATCCATATATAATCTTATTTTCCTGAGTTTAAAATGAAAGAAAAAGTAAAAGAGGAAAGATGTTGTCTCCTTCCCCTGCCGCCCTTCCGCCTCCATTCTCAATCTTGCTAGTTGTCACGCCTCTCTCTCCTGGATCGCACACTCCACAGACCCCCGTGTCTGATGGAAATTGAGGCAGGGAGGAATTGTGAGAACGTGTTCCCTTTGCCTTTCTCAGCCCTTCCCCAAATCACTTCTGACCCCACTGTTAGGAGACAATATTGAAAACAGTCCAAAATCACCCCACTAAAAACATGGATCAAAAAGTCACGACTCCTGGACATGTTTTTAAAATTGCTTAGTTGCATGCAAGTCCCTTTAGTGCTGGAAGGACTTTAATAAAATTGATTTTCTGAGTATAGCCTTTTAGCAGCTACTGTATAAGCTTGAAATATGAACCCTTCATTGTTGAAAGTGTTTCATTTTTGCCCTGTTACTAATGATGAAGGGAAAGTGTGGGTTTGGAATTTTCCATGGCTGACATTCTCATAATTAAATAGTGTTAATAATAAAGCTCTTGCAGATTTTAAACAAACTGGCATAGAGGTGGAACAGTTTGCCGTATTTCATTTAGAGACCGCAGCAATTAGCCTTTAATGAATAGTACACAGTGACATAGAAGGGCGTCATTTCACCCCGTCGTTTATTTGCCAAATCACAAAAGGCGACGTTTTCATTCTACTGATTGAAAATGATTCTCAGGGTTTCTCCTGAAAGCCTCTTAAGTAATTGCATTGTGAAACTGAAAAATAAATAAATAAAACGAAAGGGAAGAACATTAATTGCTTTTAATATCTCCGGTCTAATTTCGGCCAAGCTTAGCCGCGCTAATAGCTCAGGATCTCAAGCCATACAACAATGGATCAAAAATAGAAGGCTCATCGTAGTTGATATATTTAGAGGCTGATGTTTTTCTTTTCTAATTTGAGGAGAGATTTGTTCCCAGGCACATTGTGACTCCTCTCTGTGAACTGACATGGGGGTGTTTTTATCGAGGACTCACCGGTGGGGTGACTCTGAAGTCATTGCCAAAGGAAAATGACAACGATTATCCTGAAGGTGAGATGAGAAAGAGCTGCTCCAAGGTCAAGGTTGTGAACAACAAAGGAACGGTTATCTTTTTAAGGTCTTCCTCCAAGCTTTTGCGGACAAAGACAAATTATTTTTAAAAAGGTAGGTGGGCTCTAGAACTATGTTTTCCACACTTGAAAATATTACTCTTATCTCTGAGACTCGATTTTCTTATCTGCAAGATCCGTGGAGGAAGGAAAGACAGGAAATATTGACTCAGCTGGATAAATCCTAACATCACCTGGATGCTGTTAAACATTCAGATTCCCAGTTTCCATGTGGGATCTACTGAATTGGAGTTTCCAAGGAAAGGGCTTAGGAATTCTGCCCTTTATGAAAGCACACTAGGGGGTCCTGAGTACAGGCTTCCCCCACTATTCGAAAATTCGAATTTAACACCACCTCGCTTTTAGGAAAGACCTCCAGTAGTACATGTTTTCACTAACCGAAAGAAATTCAAAGAAGGTTTTAGCCTTTAGGAAAAAAAGGCAAAAAGTGAAGGTAACATTCAGAGTTTGTTTTGCAGGAGCCAGTACAGAGGCACCTGGAAGAGTGAGCGTGCTGTTGCCAGGCTCCTTCCCAAGAACTACACTCAGCATCTCAGCATCAGGCTGCCATAGCTTTGAACTATGAGCTATGAACTCATAGTATGAACTACGTATCTGTGAGCATCTGTGCTTTATCTCGATTTATTTTGTGCATCTGTTAGAAAGATGTGTCACGAAGTAATTGCTTCTTCATACAAAAGTACAAAACGTTGTACTTTTGGACTGCGGGGAATCCTGTACTTGGTAAGTCTGGTAAACACTTACTTTGACATCTTTGGACCTTCCAGTTCCACAGCTGTTGACAAACTCAGGTCCAGCCTTCCTGTGAAGCAGTGCAAAGTGGGAGAAGGCAGGGGCTCCCTGCGTGGGGCTACTTGAGGAAACACAGGTCCCCAGCCTAAGAAAGCTCTTCCAACCAGTCTACCACGGTGCTGCAAACGTCCCCATCAAGGTCACAGTTCACCCTTCAATGTGATGCTGAATGAGCAAGGGTTGTGTTGAAATAACTTTCTAGACTCAAGATGGAGCCACTCCTGCCCGGGGCGCCAGGTCAGCAAACCAAAACTCAGGCAACTTCTTTGTTCCTGTAAATGCCCCGCTGGACCAGAAACACAGGATATCCAGTCAGCCAGCCCCCAGATGCCAAGCCAACTCTGGGCTCTATACTTATTTGCTTGCTCCTTTTCTGTTTTCTATCTATCTCTTCCTTGTTCCTTATTCTTTACCTTATAAAAGCTTCCTGCCTCCTGCCCCATTCTGCAGTTCTCTGGACCCTTGGGAACAGACACTGCCCAGTTCATGGAGCGTTCAAGTTTGTTTGTATC
The DNA here is from genome assembly GCF_951394435.1 of Stenella coeruleoalba. NCBI lineage: Eukaryota > Metazoa > Chordata > Mammalia > Artiodactyla > Delphinidae > Stenella > Stenella coeruleoalba. The sequence continues at coordinate 29,340,757 of NC_137166.1, read as the reverse complement.
ACCTATATGGTCTTCTTTAATCATTTTCAACAGTTTTAACAAGGATTGGGTGGAAGGTCACCTGAGGATGGGAGAGGCAGAGGCCCCACCGGGGGACAGATGCTCAGTAGGGAACGGTGCAAAGACAGACCAAGAGACAATTAGAATATCACATGTTCACCCCCTTCTGTGTCCTAAGACCTGACTGATGCAGGGGTCCTTCCCCCTTCTGGGTCTCAGAGTGCCGTAGTTGAACAGGCTACAGGATGCAGTAGTTGAACTAGACACTAAAGGCAACTTCAGGTTCTGACATTACAGCTCATAACACTGGGCAGCTTTGCTGGGCTGGTCCTGACTTCTCCTTGGAAAGTCTAACCTAATTCGGCTTTGCAGGAAGGGCCTGGGTAAAGTGCCTTGATTTGGCCTTCTAGTGAATTCCAGATGGGTGTAACGGGAGCAGGCCTAATCCAGGATGGCCGGTGTTAACTTCACAGGCAGGCGTTTTAGAAACTAGACAGCCTTAAAGACTGAAAAATAAGATTGTTTTGTTTGTTTTGTTTTTAATATCCTGCTCTTTCTAAATAAGGAAAAAATAAGAACTGCTTGATATAAATACCTGTCATCAGAAACCAACCTACTTTTAAACATTTTAATCTTTTAGTACCATTTAACTTTTTTCTCAGTCCTCTTGCAAACTCATTGGTAGGACATGGTCCATATAACCTAGAGCACCTTGGCAAGGTGTTCAATATGTGTCAGGAGAACTAATTGATATATTAATAATTTATTTAGATATCACTGTGCTAAATACTTTCCAAGTATTTTATCATCTAATCTTCCTAATCATCCTTAGATCTAGGCAGGTAGGTGTGAAGTGGCATCTTACTGTGGTTTTGATTCACATTCCCCAGTGATTAGGGCTGTTGAGCATCTTTGCAAGGGCTTATTTGGCCATTTGTATGTCTTCTTTGGGGAAATATCTATTCAAGTCTTTTGCCCATTTTTGAATCGATTGTTCGGTTTTTTTCTGTTGTTGAGTTGTGGAAGTTCTTTACATATACTGGACAGTAATCCCTTCTCAGGTATATTATTTGCAGTCCTATTCCATGGGTTGCCTTTTCACTTTGTCGATAGTGTCTTTTGATGCACAGAAGTTTTTAAGTGCGATAATTCAATTTTTCTGTTTTTCTTCTGTTGCCTGTGCTTCTGTTGCACTTCAAGAGCTTGAGTGATTTGGGGGACTTCCCTGGTGGCACAGTGATTAAGAATCCACCTGCCAACGCAGAGGACGCTGGTTCGAGCCCTGGTCCAGGAAGATCCCACATGCCGCGGAGCAACTAAGCCAGTGCGCCACAACTACTGAGCCTGCGCTCCAGAGCCCACGAGCCACAACTACTGAGCCTGCATGCCGCAACTACTGAAGCCCACGCGCCTAGAGCCCGTGCTCCGCAACAAGAGAAGCCACCGCAATGAGAAGTCCGCACACCGCAGCAAAGAGTAGCCCCCGCTCGCCGCAACTGGAGAAAGCCCACGCACAGCAACAAAGACCCAATGCAGCCAAAAATAAATTTTAAAAATTAAAAAAAAAAAAAGAGCTTGAGTGATTTTGATGCAGCCAAATTTGGGAACCCTAAATCTGGTCCATAATCTAAACTTTTTTTATTTAGACAGTGTGACTCTCACCTCCCTCGCTTTTGGTTTTTCCAAACAAAAACTCACTCAGAAAAATCTATCTTTAAAAGAGAGAACTTCTTGAATGAACAGTTGTTTTCCAAATGAGAACCTGATCCCCAGTCCACCAATATCCTCCAGCAATAACTTCAGAAGAACCTCCACAGGTTTAAAAAGCGTTGTTCTGGGATCGAACCCCCCACCTTTTTAAATGGGACACTGAGTCCTGGGGAAGGAAAATGAGTTTCTAGAAGTGGCTGCTCTCTCTGCTGCCTGCCCCTTTGTAATCTGTCTGGAGACCCCTGAGGGGATCAGCCATGGTTGATGAAGGGAGAACCCCTTGATTCCTGGCTGGTCAAGATGACCAGTTGATGTAAAAATCAATGAAGAAGATGTTTCCATGTGTATGGAGAGCTTTGGAATAAAAGCACAATGCTAAGGTAAAATAAGACAAGTTTTCTATTTTTCAAAGGAAAAAACATCACCCAAGTTTAACTAGGTAATTAATTAATTCACAAGTAGGACCAAAGTGAGAGAGATTGCTAAACAATAACAGATGATAAAGAATAAACCCTAAGGTAAGTGATGATGGAGAAGATGAAACAGTTTTAGCTTGGAATCCTATTACAATTCTATTTCAATATAAATAAGCTGACACCAGAAGCAAACGATTAACCCCAAAGCCACTGGCTGTTCATTAGCTAAGGAATAATTTTACATTTCATTATTGTTCGTGTTGGCTAAATTTCCATTAAAACCAATTTAGTAAACTGGCCGTCTTATGGGCTTGAAATTAAAAGGAGGAAGAGAAGGCAGGGCGGGGACAAAACAGAGGCCATCATTTGAGCAGCGAGGGACGGAGAAACTCATGGGGGCAGATTGCCACTTTAATTAAAAATAATGTCTCAATTCACTTTCAAAATGAGCCTCCAGAAAGCGCCTGGGAAATTTTCCCTGGCCAGAGCGTCTGGCTCGTTCACCAAGTGGGTGATTTCTGTTGCTGGGATTTCTGACTGAATGGAGAAACGGCCGGCTCCCTCCCCCGAGGTCAGCTCCCTACCTCCTCAGCACAGCAGCTTCCAGTCGGGGAGAAAGGGCCTCCGAGCTCCTCAAATACTAGTCCCAGAACCTGGACAAGGAAGCCGCTGCTTCATTCTCTGGGCCTGCGTGCAGGCTTAAGGACTTGTACGTAACATAAAATGTGACCCAAATACCAATGACTAGCTTAGCTCACATCTAAAGAGCATTCACTTTAGCCATGCCCTGTATGAAATGCTTTCATGAATCAACTCACTTAATTCTCTAAGGAAGTAGATCCTATTTATATCCCCATTTTACAGATGTGAAAGCTGGGATGAGTGACTGATATTACTCAGCTAAGATGGCACAGAGCTGGGATTCAAACCCATGTCATTTACACCAGAGCTGTGTGCATAACGACTAAGCTGTACGGCCTCTTGATAAAATAATGAACCGACTTCATGCTGTTTAAGTACAAAGCCCAACAGAAAACAACGTATGTAGTGCGTTGTTAGGGAAGATAGTGCTGCAAAGGTGAGTGGGGGACAATTTTGGGGGCCACTTAGAATGCCAGGCCCAAGGGTTTGAACTTGACTCTTTGGGGGTTCACAGAGTGCAGTGCCCGGACCACTTGGAGTCCATAAACAGATTTTAAAACAATATTTAGTAGTTATGTGTATGTTTTAAGTTTATTAGAAATATATTTAGCTCTCATATACAATCGGGTAAAAAAAATCATCCTTACTCAAGAACAAAGGACATTTTATTTAACACTTTACGTATTCTCTTACCATGTATCAGGCATTGTTCTAAGTGCTTTGCATTTTAACTCAATTCTTAGAACAACTCTATAAGGTGGGTACTATTATTCACTTCACTCACAATTAGGGAAACTGAGGCAAACGGAGGTTAACTTATGCAGATCTCACAGAGCGGGGATTGGAACCCAGCTGTTTATCTCCAACCTGTGCACTTTTTTTTTTACATCTTCATCAGAGTATAACTGCTTTACAATGGTGTGTTAGTTGCTGCTGTATAACAAAGTGAAGTGATTAAGAGATAGGAGGATGGGATATGAACATCACGGAGGCAGTTGTCTGATGTCCGGCATCTGCTCCAGGCGATGTTGTACGAATGTACTCTTCCCGAGGGCTGCCTGAGGATGTGGCGCAGAAGCTGGCCCCTGCCCCTGTGCGAGGCGCTGGCAGCAAACCTGCGCTCCTTAGCCAACAGGGCGTGATTCCCAGCACGTTTCAAGGATCAGGTGTCCACATCGGAAACCAACCCAGCTCTAGTTGCCCAAAATCACTTTGCGGGGAGTGAAGCTTTCTCGTTCATGTGCCCAGACCAGCACTGCACCCACTCTGGAAGCCAGAGGCCCCGGGGACAGCCCAGCCCAGCTGCTTTGGAATGTGGTAGAAGGAAGTTTGAGAGTCTGGCTTTGGATGGCTCTGATGCAGGAAGTATTATGCATCCACAGGAGACATAACCATGCCGCCTCCCCTGACCTACGAGAGCGCCGCAGCAGGACTGGAGACGGTCCTCCACTGTACCTCAGTGGCTACTCCGTCTCCATCGGAACCCTATGGCTGGTGAGTTTCCTACTTGGACCACCCTCACCAAGGATGCCCACTCCCACCCCAACCCACCTGCTTTCCCAAAAGCCCCACTGAGGCAGAAACCGTGTCCTGTGCTCCTTTCCAGTCCTGCATGGCCACCATAAGCGTTTGATGCCTGATCCAGAATTGGGAGGGTGGTCACCGGCCCAGGTTCTGCCACGTGCCGCTTTCCATCTTCTAACGGAGTGGCCCTGGGCAAGCCTGCTAACGAGTCTGTGCCCATTCTCTTCATCTAAAAACGGCACTGGCAGCAGATCCAAGTCATATGACTGTGTTGGGAGGGTTGCCTAGATAATGTATCTAAAACGTTTATCCCAGTGTCCGGGAACATATGAAATACTAGATAAATAATAGCCGTGACTCCTAATAATAGTAGTACACGTTTCAAGTTTGATGGCCGAGATCTGAAGTCTGGAAACGTGCAAGCGTAATTTACAGTCTACCACTCACACCTGTGTTGGCTTTGGCACCAAACAGCCACCGCAACCTCCCAGACCTGACGCCGTCTTCCCTTCATTAGATTCTCTGCTTTCCCTTCTGGCCTGGACAAGCCCTCACTTCTTTAGCTAATGGGAGGAGTGATTCTTTGCCAGAAAAAGGGGAAACATCCTTAGAAAGGCGTCCAAAACGTTGCCATTTATGGCGCAGAGAGAAGGCCATAGCTACTCTTTCAATGACGCATGCACAAAAGCTCTTGTTATGGACACAAATAAGAAAAGTGAACCCTTCGCCTGGTGTAATTCACTTCATTTATTGACCAGAGTTCTCTCCCCCAACCCCGATTCCTTTGCATTTGTCAGCGGTTCAGAGACCCCTAGCATTCAGCATGATTTGTAATGTAAATTATATAATTGTACTTTCACATATTTTAACATCAAATGAAATGATTGACTACAGAATCGGAGCTGTCTACAGGTGGGGGTCAATTACCATCTGAATAATCACAGTGCCACACAAGAATAGCATAGCCGCTGAGCGTGACATATTTTTATCTCTATGCATTTCAATGAAGTCGGGCTGGTACATAAAAGGTTATCACCTAGGAAACATATTTTCCTAAGCACAAGTTAAACATGCAAGTGAGATCAGCAAAGATATTCAATTTAGCCAGTCAACCCTAACCTATTAATATTTTAACAAAATCCAGTGAGGATAATTTTTTTCTTTGATCCCATTTCATGTGAGCAGCCGGGAAAGGGAAGAAAAATTAAAAACAAAATAGTCAAGCATACAGAATGAGGTTATGTATTAAGTGGGCTATTTAATGTTTCTGGCATTTCATAGCCCAGGGGAAAGTGTGGATGGATTTAACCATCAAGAGCTGTGTTCCCTTGGCCACAAAGTTCGAGAAACATAAAATAATCTATACTTCCAAGCTGACAAATTGTACCTGACACCCAGCTTCATCTCACCGGGACTCCGGAGATCAGCATTAATCATATGTTACAGGGAGTAAAAAGAAAAGTAAATCATGCCACGCTGGAAAGTGAGATGGAAGGTCTTCAGGCAAGGATTTTAATCAATAATATGTGGGATGATAACCAGAAGCTATTGTTTTAATCTCCCAGTATGAAAAGAAATGAATGCAAAACACAAAGCTACCAGGAGCCGAAGCGGCTTCCGTGATGCCTTGTAAGAACTGAAAACAGTTTGGCCGCTCAACTTCCCGGCTTGATTCATGACGACACACACAATGATTTCTTTTTAATGGGCAAGAGTCAAGCGCATCCTTGAAGTTGCCTATTTCTGCAGCCTCAGCTGTTGCCCAAGTCCTGGGCCATGGTTTCGCGTTTGCTCAGTTTCCCTTGTGTAGTAAATATCTACCGGTTTTGTGCGTCCAGCACCCATTACTGCCTCTTCTAAGGGCACCTTCATTTTCCTCGAGACCCTCCCCTCCCCCACCCTCAGTCCCTGTGGTTTAGGTTGCGTCGGCTTCACCAGTGGTTCTAGGGAAAGACATGTGTCTCTGTCCTGGCATCACTGTGATTAATTAGTTCAGGGATGGGTGTGTGATTCATTAGAGCCCATGAAATGCAGCCTTGGGTGTTCTTGGCAGTAATCTTATGAAAGAGGTTGTTATGGTTTGAACTGTGTCCTCCCCAAAATACATATGTTGAAGTCCTCACTCTAAATACCTGACAATATGACCCTATTGGGGCACAGCATCGTTGCCGAGGTGATTAGTTAAAATGAGGTCTTACCGCAGTAAGCGGGACTCCTAATACACTGTGACTAGCATCCTTATGAAAAGAGGAAATTTGGACACAGACAGACACACACATAGGGGAATGCCGTGTAAAGATGAAAGACCGGGATGAGGCTTTTACAAGACAAAGAACACCAAATATTTCCAGCAAACCACCAGAAGCTGGGCGAGAGGCATGGAACAGATTCTTCCTCACAGCCTTCAGAAGAAACCAACCCTGGCAACATTTTGATCTCAGACTTCTAGTCTCCAGAACCATGAGACAATCAATTTCTGTTGTTTAAGCTACTCGATTTATGGTACTTTGTTACGGTAGCCCTAGCAGCCTAATACAGAGGCCCACTCTCTTTTATTCCCATGTACGGGGTACTTTGAAATTTAAGCTTGGCCTGTGCTATGGTCTGAATGTGCTCTCCCAAAATTCACATGTTGGAATCGTAACCCCGACAGATGGTGGTATTAGAAGGTGGGGCCTTTGGGAGGTGCCTAAGCCATGACAGTGGAACCCTCATGAATGGGATTAGCATCCTATAAAAGAGGCTCCTGAGAGATCCCTAGCCCCTTCCACCACGTGAGAACACAATGGGAAGCCTGACCTGGAAGACATCCCTCACCCAGCCATGCTGGCACGCTGACGTCGGACTTACAGCCTCCAGAACTATGAGAAATAAATTTCTGTTGTTTATAAGCTACTCGGCCTGTGGCATTTTGTTACGGCAGCCCGAACGGACTAAGAGGGCATGGCAGGCATTTATCTTACTTAACGATGGAGCCAACAGTTGCAAAGCTGGGCAAATACTTACAGAGATACCTACCTCAGGCAAATGTTGCCTGAGCCATTCATCCCTGAAGTTCTATCCCTGATTTTTTGGTTATGTGAGCTATTAAATTCCCACTTTTACTTAAGCTGGTTAGAATTTAATTTTCATCATTTACAACCAAAGGAACCCTAAATGGTTTATTCTGAGAGCAGTCAATATGATCTTAGGATGAATTAATAGATATGAAGTCTTTAGAACAAAGGACATGATCATGTAAATTAGACACAGGAAGATTGCATTCAGTTTGAGGCATCATACTTTCAAGAGGGATTCGGATAAATGTGGGCAGTGTTTAGGTGGTGAGAGGCCTGGACAGTGAATCACAAGAGGCATAAGCGATGCTCGTCACAGGCCAAAAAAAGAAAATGTTTATAGAAAACATGATAGATGACCTCAAATATCCACAGGACTGGCAATTAAAGGAAAGATTGGGATTTAATCACATATCCCCAAGGATAGAAATAGGAAGCCACGGGAAGACAGAAAGAAAACACTGACTTTCTATCGCTCCCAGCTACGGGAAAAAGTAATGAGCCGGCCCTGAGAGCAGTAAGTTCTCTGTCACAGGAGGTATTCCAGCAGCAGAGGGGACTTCTGTCTCCTGATAGGTACCCATTGAATGGGAAGATAGGTTGGATGACCTTAAAGCCCTTCTGGCTTTGACTTCCAGTTCTGTAATTCTTTTACTAAAACCCAAGTGCCTTGGACACGTCCTTTCCCATCTGTGGACCTCAGTTTCCCCATTGGACCTGATGCTCTATAAACATTCTTTTGACTGCAACATGCCATGATTTCATTTTTGCAACTCAGTCCTTCCTGCCTCAACTTCTATCAGACCCTTGGGAAGTCTTGGTCTCACTTTGAATGCACAATATCACACCACTAATCTTTGATTCGAGGAATGGCTGACACTGGATGTGGGACTGTTGGTGGCAGGGGAAAACGGAGTGGGGGTCATCTCACATTCTTTTCCTCCTTGCTTTGATGAAATTGCCCACTTCACAGCTGAGAGCTGAGGGACGATATTAAACTTATCATCGATCTGGCTCTAAATTCTTTACAGATGGCCCATGGTAGGCATACACTATGCTTATAATCAATCGGCCGGTTAAGGAACAAACTGGATGAAAGCTTAAAGCTGCATGATAAGGTCTCTCTAGTCTTTCTTTGGAAGATGCTGGGATTTCATGCCTAGGAACAGGGAAGGTGGGACGCTCATCTTATCTCACAGTCCCAGGTTGCCCTCTTCATCTGGACTGTTATCCTTTTGCAGCCCTTGTCAGGTTGCCAGACAGTCAACCGACAACTCAGCACACAATTTAACTTTGATATCGCAGAAAAGCCTGGGCAATATAAGAGTAAACATTCTTGTTTTGCCCAGTATGGAGATGGGCTGGGCCAACAGGTGAAAGAAATTTGTTTGTAATCAGGAAAGAAATCCAGAGTGGATTGTGGGAGAATTTCTATCCACTGGGCTGGGGAAGAAGCTTTGAGAGTGTGCTCAGCAAGGCAATTCCCAGTCGTTCTGAAGAGACCCCATTCTGCTCTCCACCATTTTAACATCTACTTACTGTCTTGGCCTATTTAAGCTCTTCCTTGATGCTGAATTTTCCAAGTCAGCGATCTTTTTTTATATGTCTATAATCTTTAAAATGAATCCCCAATATGAACAGGAATGCTGTCTGTTTAGAACATCCACAAGTTGCCATTATTTTGAGGGCTTCGCCTACTCCACTAAGTCAACCCATTTCTCAGGTTGGAAAGTGTTCTTGGAGATGGGAGGAAGTTACAGTGTTTTCTCTCAGAAAGGATTCATTCTTCAGGAAAATAACCTTTTGATCCCAAATTCTGAGGGTCTCTCACCTTAAAATAGTCTTACAGATGAGGTCTCCCCAGAGTGAAAGACAAGAACAGACTGGAAAACTAATTCCTAAGGTTCCACACTCTCAGTAAGAGTCCCTCGTGCCTGAATGGAGGGTCTCGAGCACACGTACCCCTAAGGTCATTGGCATCTCCCCAGACCCCTGGGAAGGAAGCATGACTGGAATTACTATTTTCAGTTTCCAGGTGGGAAAACCGAGGTTCAGAGAAGGTAAGTGTCTTGCCCAAGACCACAGAGCTGGTAACAGAGGGTCAGGGCTGGAACCCAGGTTTCCTGACTTGATTTCCACTAGGACTGGCAGCCTCTAATAGTAAGATAAGTAAGGGGAAGCATTTCCTGATTTTTTAGACACCTGTTTGCCAATTCCTTAGAGCACTGGTTCTCAAAGTGTGATCCCTGGACCGCACCATCAACATCACCTAGAAACTGGCCAAAAATGCAAGTTTCCCGGAGGTAGGATAGGTCCTATCCTAGACCTTGTGAATCAAAATCTGGAAGAGGGGCCAGAAACCTGTGTTTCCAAGCCCTCCAGGTGATTCCGACGCACGCTCAACTTTCAGAACCGCTCCCCTCGAAGCTGATGGGGTTTTGTGGGTTTGCTGAAAGGGCTGCTTCAAAATAACAGTCAAAATTCATACTCATCACCTCTGAATTCCATTTAGTGAAGGCCAGAGTCCAAAGCCTTGAAAAGCTTGTTATGATTCAAAGCTGCCTTCCTTGGCTCTGAGACCGCAGGAATAAAGACTCACTCACTCATATAGAGGCCTGGCCCCAAATTCTCTGCCAGTCACTCACCATTGGCGCAGAATTGAGCCCCGCTCAGCCATGCGGCTGATTATATTCTGGGACAGGGTGACCAGTGACTCTAATCCTGTAATCTTTGGAAAACAAAGAGCCAAAGTCTCCTGGATGTCTGGGGTAAGCAGAGGAGGCCCAAGGGGTTCCGGTTTCATCTGTATTATGCCAGAAGGACTATGAATGTGTCTGTACACATTCCCCACGCCTGCTCCCTCTTGGATTTAAGCATTCTTCTGTGGGACATATTAATATGCAAAGAAAACAAACATCACCAGAAAGATGGAAAGTACAAAGAGTCAGTGATTATTAAAGCTGGGAAAGCAGGACTGGGTTCTTTTCCCCAAGCTCAGATGGACTCTAAGACCCTCTGAAAAACAGGCTGCCACGGAGAGGATTCCACTACCCAAGCTCACCAGCCTCTCCGGTGCTGCAATGACCTGGCACAAAACATCCATTTACAAGGACTGCTGCCACAGATGACGCTGGGGAAAGAGACGGACAAAAGGAAGGAAACTGCAGTGTCTTCAAACGGCAGGGCGGTTTAGGACAAAGTTGAAAATCATATGCAGTGATATAAACCAAGGATCTTTGCAGACTGGTGGTTCTCAGGCTGAACTTGGCCTACAGAAGGGTTCTGTTTGATCCACACTAGGCCTAATTCAACAGCTTCATCTTAAAGGTGAATGTGTTTCCACGAAACAAAAATCTGGAAATTTCATACAAAAATTTCTGAATTGTCCCATCTCAGAAAAATATCAGAAGATCTGGCCTTACTGGGTCCACTCCCCCATGTGACAGCAGTCTCCCAGGCCCAGTCCCAGCCGGCTGCCTCTTTTGATGTGACTCACCTGACCTCAGCAGTAATTTAAGTTTGCAAGCTCCAATTTAAGCAAACCCAGAGTTTATACCATTTAGTATCAAAAAACCAAACTGGTTTTAGTTCCAGGCTGCAGTAGGATTGTCTCCTGGGTGGCTATTTCTAGTGAGCCATCAGCAATGAAACACCAATATAAAATCGGGATCTTTAGAAAATGAGTTTAGAAATCTAGAATCAATGACCCAATAACTGTTCACATTCTCTGCCAATAAAATCAAGTGAAAAAGGTAATAATCTATAAAATGACAGTTTGTAAGAAAAGCTAACCAAATGACTTTAAAATGTTTGTATTCATTGATGTGTTTATTTTTGCCTGCCTTTGTGACTCTAAGCCCCATGAGAGCAGGGACTTCTTGTTCTGGTCACTGCTGTATGCCCAGTGCCTAAAACAATGTCTGCTGCCCTGTAGGCATTTACCTAATATTTGTTGTGCAAAGGAACAGTAGTAGTAATTGAGGCATTGCCCTGAGCACTTTACAAGTATTAAGACTTCAGGGATACTCTTTAACAGATGAGGAAACTGACACAATGTGCAGGTAACCAACATGCCCAATGTTGCCCAGCTGGTCAGTGGTGCAGTGGACGAAGGGGCAGGCAGCCCACGTGCCCGACCACTGGTCTATCCTACCTCCTCTCTAAGCTCTTACTGTAGCTCCATCTCTTGGGCTGAAACTAATAAACTAAGGCTCCTTGAGCCAGCCCGAACCCTTGAATCTCTTTCTGGTGCAAAGTACATACTCACTAAAAGCTTTCTGAATTTGAGTCATTAAAAGTATTCTTTCTCTGAGAATAAGAACAGGAGGACTGTTAAAGAGACCTGTAATCTAACGAAAACGCAAAAAGGATCCCAGGATCCCAGATAAAGGGCACTTGCAACATAGTTCAAAGAGCGCTCCAGAAACGGTAAGCGCAGAGGCTGTCTGTGCCGGTTCGGAGATGCTGGCAGATATAAGAAGGGTTAGGGGAACTGAGTTAGGGGAACTGAGATCTTGAATGCCAGGCTACGGGCTTATCTTTTTTTTTCCTAAACAATTAGAAGCCCAGGAGGTTTCCTTAGTGGAAAGAACTTGGGCGTTGGAGGTAGCAAGTCCTGGGTTCAAATCCTGAAACTGCCTCTTTCTGTTTCCAAATCACTGGTTTGGCTGATTGGAGGCTGAAAGCTCCCAGCGCCTGACACTCAGCACAGCAGCGACTGCTCAATGGTCCCCAGGCTGGCTGGACAGGGACTGAGGAGACGCAGGCAGAGGAGATGAGAGTCTGAGACGCCCGGCCACGAATTCATTAGTGATGTGAAGAGAAGCGTCATTCTGGCCTCCAGGTTCTGCTGAAGTCCAGAAGCATCTCGATCAGGCGGGGCCAGGGCGCGGGCAGGCTCCAGTGTTGATTTGCATTCGAGTGTTTTATACAAAGAGCTCTCTCTTCAGACTTGCATCAGGCCCATAATTGGGGAAACACGGTGATGGTGTCCCTCCCAAGTTGACTGATGCATTCCACTCTTACCATCATCTTTCAAGTGTGTCTTTGAGGCTTCTCTTTCTGGATCGTTCCAGGGGAGCCTTGTGTGAGGAGATAATCACATTCTCTGCACAGCACTGACCAGACACTTCACAGTCCCTGCGAACCCAGCAAAGCATCCTCCATAATCAGTGTTCTTATTTAGAAAGGCCAGCTTTATTATTATGTTTTTTGAGAGCTATAGTCTAGGAAACAGATCCATTCAAGGGGAAACAGGCAGCTACTAGTCATTAGAGGGAAAGAGATAAATAATTGCTTTTTAATACATTATTTACTGCCTGCTGAATGCTAACATCTTTCTTGTGGAGCTCAGAACTTCAGCCACACTAAAGGAGGCTCTTATCTACTCACCACTGTATAAATGTAGACAATAAACGCATATTGATATTAGGGCAAAAACAGGGACTACTTAAGAAATTGTGGCTCTGCTGTAGGTTTCTGCACTGCTCTAATGGGAACATTTTTTTGTTTCTGGGTCAAGACATTTCACAGGTGGTAGAAAATAACCTCTTTCTGGGCTCAAACACAGTTCTTACTAAACAGCGTTTCCATTCTAATATGTTGGGAGGATGTGAGCTTGAACACAGGCGTGCACGTTTATCCATTTAGGGTTGGTGAATTTGCTGGAGTAGGATTGGGGTCTGGATGGGTGTAACATTGGCTTCGCTGAACTTCCTCTATGGGACTGAAAACTCTCCAAGGTCCCGTGAGCATGGGAGATGGAAGGAAAGTGACCGGGAGGGCTGATGCTGGCCGCCCAGGCTTTGTGTCCTTGAAACAACGTCATACCCACACCCTGCCACTTTCAAAACACTCTTATATTCAACAATTCATATGATCCTTACAACTACAGGCAGGGCAAGTTGGTGGTTGTCTCCATTTCATAGATGAAAAAACCAAGGCTGGCCTCCAGTCAAGCATCCCGTGTTTACTAAAGCCCAGTGCTTTTTCCATTTACCACGGCAGCTGGTGTGGAGCCATCACTGTGCCAGGGCCACCATTTGCACAGTTACTAGTAACAACCTGAAAAGAACCCATTTTGTGCTTGCAAATACGTGTGCAGTGGCTGCAGTTGCCCCGGGCAGAGGACTGTCAAAACTGAAAGGAAACGTAAAAAGCGCCTAATAGGGCTTCCCTGGTGGCGCAGTGGTTGAGAGTCCTCCTGTCAATGCAGGGGACACGGGTTCGTGCCCCGCTCCGGGAAGATCCCACATGCCGCGGAACGGCTGGGTCCGTGAGCCATGGCCGCTGAGCCTGCACGTCCGGAGCCTGTGCTCCGCAGTGGGGGAGGCCACAACAGTGAGAGGCCCACGTACTGAGAAAAAAAAAAAAAAAAGCACCTAATACATCAGCTACCAACTGGATGCCAGAAACCAATGCTGGCCCCAGACTTTCTGGACCCACAGAGTTTTGTTTTGTTTATCAGAGTTTTAACCAGTTGCCAACACTTAAGCATCAGAAGAGTTCACATTAAAACGTCAATTTCTATTTCTCTTGGGAAATCAGGTCTGGCTACACTGGTCCCCTGCCCCATGGGCACAGTCAAGTGAGGTTGACAGCTGCCCCTTTCTGCGGACTTGAGCACTCCAGGTCACCAACATCCCCACTGCTCCCTGGCATTTCACTCCTAGCCTGTTTCAGTCACTTACGTTACCTATCTGGGTTCTGTAGACATTTAAAATTTTTTAAATTTTTATTTAATTGATTAATTATGCATTTGGGAAATACTTCAAGTTTTACCGATGGTATATGTAGTGAAAAGGACCCTCCCTCCCACTCTGTCCTGAAGGCTCCTGTGACAACCACTGTTACCAGTACCTTCTCTTTCTAGGGATACAATAGGCCAGGCAAACATATTACGTCATTACCTTTTCAAAAACCACAAATGCACTAATATTTTGCCACTTTACACAATGATACATTTTAGGCACCCTACCTTATCCATATAAAGAGAGCCGCCGCCCTCTTTTCAAAGGCTGCATAATATTCCTTTGTACGGACGCACCATAATTTATATAACCAGTTCCCTAATGATGGACATTCAGGAGGTTTCCGATCCTTTGCTCTTACAAACAGTGCATGCTTAACTGTACAAAAGTGTGAGCACATCTGGAAGAAAGATTCTTAGAGGTGGACCTGCTGGAACAGAGAGAAAGTGCCTTTAAAATTGTCATATTGTCAAACAACCCTGCAACAAGATGTACCAATTGACAATCCCACTAATAGTAAATAAGAGTACCTTCTAGATTCAGGACACCTGATTTCATCTAATCCATTTGATAGGCGAGGAAACTGAGGCCCAGAGACAGGAAGCAATGTGGTTTATAAATAGCACAGCCTAGGCTTAAATTGATACCGGACCTGTGATGCTATTCTCCACCCACTCCACTAAGCCCCAGGTATTCTGCTGTCCCTCTCCAGCCCCGCTTTGTAGGAAACTAAACTAAGAGGCCCTGAGATTAGTTTGGGGATTTGGCAACTAGAGCCGGGTCAGCTCTGGGGGAGCAGATATTCTGCTAACAAATACTTCCATTGGGACTGGCACACGCCGTCACCTTGGTAGGCCAGCTCAGGAGCAAAGGCCAAGGAGTAAATGGACCATGGAAACTCAATTACCAGCCCAACCCTTGGCGGTTTTTAAATTATAGATTTTTAAACAAAGCTAAATATAGAGCAATTAAGAAATGGCTCCACGTTCTACCCCAAAGAACGGAACAGCTGAACTGGAGCTAACACAGCACATGCATGTGCATGTGAAATGGGAGGTAAACAGAGGGAGCTACTTAGAGTAAAACCCAAACTCTTTCCCTCGGTTTCTCCAGCACAGTCCATACATTCCTGACTCAGGGCCTTTGTACATGCTGTTCCCACCACCTGATATGATCCTCTCCTGCTCCTTTCTTCTCTTAGCTAACTCCTTCTTACTCTTTTGAATAGAGTCCTCCCTAGATTCTCCCACAACTCCCATGTCAGCCTCATTTTATCTTTTCTCATGGCTTTTATGACAACTGGCCATGTTTTCATTTATTTACTTTTTTGGGTCTGATTCCCCGACTAGAGCCCAAGTCTCTGTTTCTTCATCTGTGTCATTATGATAACATTGCCACTCTGCCTGTTGCTATGACAATTGAGACACTGAGGCCAACCACCCTCACTGGTCTCCCCTCCTTTGACTCAACAGGACTGCTAGTCTGTTTCACAGAAACAATAAGCATGGAAAGTTCCCTGGAGGTCCAGTGGTTAGGACTCAGTGCTTTCACTGCCGGGGCCCCGGGTTCAACCCCTGGTCGTGGAACTAAGATCCCACAAGCTGCGCAACACGGCCAAAAATTAAAAAATGAAAATAAAATAAAGAATATGATCAGTTTGAATTAAAAAAAAAAAGAAACAGTAAGTACGGTGGCTGCCAAAGGCTGCAGGGAGAGGGAAATGAATGGGTATAGAGTTTTAGTTTGGAAAAATGAAAAAATTCTAAAGCTTTGTTGCACATCAGTGTGAATATATTTAACAGCACTGAACATACACTTAAGATGGTTAAGATGGTAAGTTTTGTGTATGTATTTTTTACCACAATTTTTTTTAATTTAATGTATATAAATGCTAACTTTTGTGTAAGAAACATGAGGAAATGAGAACATATATATATATCGTATTTTTGTAAAAAGAAACTGAGGAAAGGTAAACCAGAAATGAATGAAGATTGTTTCTTATTGTGATGGGCTGGAAAAGGGCAAAAGAGAGGGGGATGGGAAGGAGACTTTACTGAATACACACTTTTAGATAAGGCTCTGACGTTTGAACCTTGTGAATATTTTAAAAGAACAGAATTAAATTTAAAAGGGTCTAGAAAGCAAACCCTAACATTGAAATCAAAGAGATATGAATGGACTGAACTATATATCATGATGATAATATAACCACACACCCACACAAAAAGTACTTCTAGCAACTTCTGAACATAATATTCTGACTATTCACGTATTGTGGGATATAGTCTAAGAACAAAATAAGTATAAAGAAACCTTGAACTTTACTTAAAGCATCTTTTGTCCATAGGAGTATCCAGGTAGCAAATCTGAAATGATTTTGTGTGTATTGTAAGATAGGGCAAATGAGTCAATATATCAATATTGTTGGGAGCCACTGTTCTCCTTGTGAGAGAGGGCAAATGTATAGAGGGAATAAAGGAATTGAATTGAAGGTATCACATCAATCCAAGAATTGTAACTGGGAGAGAAATCATATGAGGTCAAAATTGTTTGGAACTCTTCTCCCTAAATATGGTTCCCAGAAGAAGAATTCCATGCACACCTGCTACTTGGATTTTAGAAAAGCCCTTGATTCTTTTAGTGTGGCTTTTCCTTTATTCTTGGAACTATTCCATGCCCTTCTCTGATGGTCAGTTTTATGAGTCCATGCGGCTAGGCTACAGTCTCCAGTTATTTAATTAAATATTAACGTCAGTGCTACTATGAAGGAATTTGTAGATGTGATTAAGGTCCCTAATCAGTTGACTTTTGATAGGGAGATTATACTAGATAATCTGGGCAGGGCTGATTCAATCTGGTGAAAGGCCTTAAGAGCAGAATGGAGGCTTTCTAGAAGAGAAGAAATCCTTCCTGTGGACGACAGCTTCAGCCCATGCCTGACAGTTCCAGCCTGCCCTTCCTGATGGCCTATCCTTCAGATTTAGGACTTGCTTAGCCATCCAATTCCTTGCAATAAACCTCTTAATATATATCCTCTACTGGTTTTGTTTCTTTGATTGAACCCTAACTGATACACCTTCTGATAGATTTCTTTTGTTTCTCTTTAATTTAGTTTCTGTTACTTATCGCCAAGTAATGGAGCCCCACATAAATCACAGTGTTGAGAAAGTCCCCATCAGTCTTCCTCTAGAAACTTCTGGGCATGGAGGAGGTCAGCCATCACCTCTACCCTTCATAACCTCTACCCTTCATCAGAAAGAGGTTGACCAAGACCTCCTCCTTCCAGATTTGGGGACCCCACAAGGATTCAATGAATAAATACCTAGTTCTAAAAAAAAAAAAAAAAAATACCTAGTTCTATTGCAACAGCCTGTAAGGGCAGCCAGTTCTGGGGTTCTTCCCTCTGTGCTCTTCTAATCAGACTCGGGGTTTGTCTGAGGCCCTGAAATATTCATGAACAACTTCTTCAATGATTTTAACAGCTGCACACATAGAGATGGGGTCCACAGGGGAAGCAGGAAGGCAGGGATACTGAGGGTTTCATGTCATCTACTCACTTATTCTCAATCCCATCAGAAAAAGAAAGAATTTGGGAAATCCCAAGGAACTCTGAAAGCCAGATAGGGTCAGGCTTCAGGCAGGAAGCTGCAAGAGCCCAAGGGCCAGGGCATCAGTATCCCCCGAGGGGCTTCTTAAAATACAGGTTGCTGGACCCCACTGCAGATAATCTGAATCAGTAGGTCTGGGGTGAGGCCCGGGATTTCACATTTTTAGCAAATTCCCAGGAGGACCTGATGCTCCAGGTCTGGTGACCTTACTGCTCTACAATATTAAAGCAATGGCTCAAAAAGACAATAATGTAGACGGTTGATGAAAATGTAGACCTGTCTGATGAAAGCCAGCATGAGTCTTATTCTTATCTGAGTCTCTTCTCTGAATTGCAGGGTTTGCACTGAACTGCTAGGAGCTGCCTGGTCATTACAGGATGTGGTCAGAGGCCCTGAAGTCATCGGTTTGAGTGCCGTTCTGAGAAAGACCTATCTCACTGTCCCTAGATTCCATTCACTCCTATAAGAATCGATGACACTACTTTCTCCCCGTATGTCTTAGTAAATGATTTAACATCTCTGTCCTTAGTCTGTTATCTACGAAAAGGAGATAACAATAGTCATCACTTCACGGACTATTGTAAGGACATAATGAGTTGATGTGGATAAAGTAGTGGCTCATAGCAAGCAGTTGTATCAGTCAGGATCCTGGCGAGAAACAATTCACTTGGGAGGTTCCAATGAGAAAGCTACAATGAAGGAACTACTCACAGAGGTCTGGGCAGGTGTAGGAACCAAGTACCTAAAAACTAGCAGTAGAGAAAAACTGCTCCACCTCTTAGCCCTGAAAGCCAAGGAGAGGAAATTGTGCTAGTGGAGGCCAGGGAGGACTGGGGCTTGGAGGAGGGCCAACCTGGCAAGAGCTGTAGACATGGAAGGAGGAAGCCACAGCCAGAGATGCTGCGCCAGTGGAGGGAGGGAGCAAGAAAGAAATGCTCCCACTTCTCTCTCCTCCCAACCTAGGATCTCCTGTTGGGCTTCCCACTGGCTGAAGCCAAAGGGCAATGAAACGCAGATATGTGGTACACAAGAGTCCACGTCCTGGATCCCAGAGCAGGGAGAGAAGGCAGCAAAAGGATGGTGCACAGCAGTACCAAATGGAGACTCAAGAACACAGCGCTTGATAAATGGGTACTGTTGTTATTGGTACGGTGAGCACATATCCTAGCTTCCTGGGACAATTCCAATGTATGCCTGTTGTACATTTTTACTCCC
Source organism: Stenella coeruleoalba (assembly GCF_951394435.1). Lineage (NCBI taxonomy): Eukaryota > Metazoa > Chordata > Mammalia > Artiodactyla > Delphinidae > Stenella > Stenella coeruleoalba. The sequence goes on along the minus strand of NC_137166.1, from coordinate 29,321,837 downwards.
AAAGGTTTCCCAGTTGGGAAGATAAATTATATGGACACCCTAGTTATTATCAAAGTATGTGAGAATCTGACCTGCAATGGGAAGAGAGTTCCAAAGCAATAATACGTGTCCAAACTAATGTTCTGTTCACTGATGCCAGTGGGGGTTACACGGGTGTATTCAATTAGTGAACACGCATACATATGAAGGCGCACATTCGTGATTTCCAGAAATTACTTTTCTGTATTTATATTATACATCAAGAAATAAGTTTATTGTTTTGAAGTATCCAAGCCACTCTCAGAGACAAGAACACAGACAAAAGCTATTTCACTACGGCACTCTAGAATGCTCTGTAAAAAACCCTAACCCAGGAAATAGGGTAGCAGGTGCACTAGGTCCGTGTATAAGAAATACCCCAAGGAGGCTGGACAGCGTGAGGTCTCTGTCTCCAAAGAATCTACTACACATCCCTACCCACTTGCTTTATCTGTTTAGCAAACTCACCCCGCATCTCGCCTCCTCTTTGCACCTGACATCTAGCAGGATCTTTGAAATTTATTTTCTCCTTTTAGCCTGCTGTATTTTTAATGTCTGAGTGAAAGAACAAAGGAAGGCGAGCACCAGAGAAGATCGTTTCATTCCTCCAACGAGCTGTTGTGTAGCCCAGCTCAAGCTCAGCCAACATAAATGTTTTAAAATTCCGCCTTTGCACGGAACAAGTGCTGGTCTAGTCATCAACTCCAAAGTCGGGCCCCTTGTTTCTGCCTTTCATTTGGTGACATAAAAGACCCCCGCATCAATCATTAACAACCTATTAACACAAGCAGCCCAGAGAAGTTTTCCTGGTCCGGTCAACCACAGTGGAAGAAATTCCTGTCGCCCAGCTGGCCGGCCATCCACGTGACGCGGGCTGTTTTCAGCTTCGAAAAGAACCTGCTGATTCTCTTTCATCTCTCTCCGAGTAACAGATACCTGGTAGGCCTGCTTTCCTTCTCCCCCAGTGCAAAATTATCCACCTGCCTCCTCGGCTTCTGGTGTTAAGGGACGCTGGCACAAACAACCAACAACATTGATTATGTGCAACTGGCATACCGGGCTGTTAGGAAGTCCACTCAGCATGCGGGCCAGAACCAGGTCTGTTTCATCCGTGCATGTCAGGGCGAGGAGGGTCTTGAGAAGGCGGTCGTCTGCCTGATGTTTCTGACTCTTGTATCTAGTTGGTTTTGATTTGAAGCAAAACCAATCAACATGAACCTGGCTTTTTAAATAGCCTGTGTGGCTTGGATAAGACACATCCTGGAATCTTGCAGACCCAGAGAACTAGTCCAGTGGCCTTGAGGAAGCCACTGGTCTGTGCTGGACTGGTTTCTTTGCCTAGAAATGAGGGGTTGGTCTCCTCTGACTCTAGAAATCTTGACCACAAAGTCCCCACCCCAGCTCCGACACTGACCTTGGATGAATGTCCTACTCCCTCAGTGCCTCTGCTTCCCCATCTTGCAAATAAAGAGAATACGACTTGCCTTTCCTCTTTCCAAGAGTTGCTGTACTGATCAAGGATGAGGCAGCAATTTAAAGGACTTTGGAGGAGTAAGGAATCAAGGTTCTGAGGACTTTAGGGGGAAATGCACAGTTACTTCTTGCAGGTGCTGAGTGGGGTTCTCCCAAGCATCTTGGGCCTGGGCGTGACAGCACCTACCTTGGGCCTTTCTCCCTACACAACTGTGAGTTCCTAAAGAGAATAGATCACATTGTATCGCCTATTACCTAAGCCAGGAGCTGGCGCCTAGTAACTGCTCACCATATCTGCAGACTAAACCCCAGGAGGAATCTGTGAATAGATAAGAGCAATGGAGAGCAGATAAATTAGCCCAACTAAATTAAGCCCTGGTCTGGATGAACCTAGAGAATGTTATGCTTAGCGAAATAAGGCAGACAGAGAAAGACAAATACAGTATGATATCACTTATATGTGGAATCTAAAAAATAAAACAGGGACTCCTCTGGTGGCTCAGTAGTTAAGAATCCGCCTGCCAGTGCAGGTGACACAGGTTCAATCCCTGGTCTGGGAAGATCCCATGTGCCGCAGAGCAGCTAAGCCCGTGCGCCACAGCTACTGAGCCTGCGCTCTAGAGCCCGCGAGCCACAACTACAGAGCCCACATGCCCCACCTACTGAAGCCTGTGTGCCTAGAGCCTGTGCTCCACAACAAGAGAAGCCACCGCAATGAGAAGCCCACCCACGACAATGAAGAGAAACCCTCGCTCGCCGCAACTAGAGAAAGCCCGTGCGCAGCAACGAAGACCCAACGCAGCCAAAAAAATAAAATGAAATAAATAAAAAATTTTAAAAAACCCAAATGTATATGCAAAACAGAAAGAGACTCACAGATAAAGAAAACAAACTAGTGGTTACCAGTGGGGAGAGTGCATAGGGGAGGGGCAAGGTAGGGGTATGGGATTAAGAGATACAAACTACAATGTATAAAATAGATAAGTTACATGGATATATTGTACAGCACAGGGATTTATAGCCATTCTCATGTTATACATTTTAATGGAGTATAATTTGCAAAAATACTGAATCACTATGCTGCACACCTGAAACTAATATAATATCGTAAATTAATTCCATTTTTCAAAATTAATTAATTAAGCCATGAGAAAAGAAATGAGGGGAGGGGAGTGGATTACTCACCACCTGCCGATTCCTCTGTCTCGTTTTAGCTCAGCAGTCAAGTATTAATTCTTTTTTCTGCCTTTTTAAATTTTTTTAACTACCAAGGCACTGCTAAAGTCAATATCAAGAGAGTTATACTTTAGTCTTTAAGCCTGCCAAAGAGACAGGATTGGACAGGTGCTAGCATTCCAGTTTGGGAATTAATCCATCTACTTCTACAACAAACTCACCTTTGGCATTTTCTCTATTCCCACCCTCACCTCCTTCCTAGTCAGTTGACTCACATGAAAACTGTTCCTTTGGAAGGTAAGGACTCTGTCTTCATTCATTTATTAATTTGGCAAATAATTATTGAGGGCCCATAATATGTCAGGTACTGTCCTGGATCCAGGAGCTAGAAAAGTGAATAAGGTATGAATATCAGTCAGGAGATGTTGGATCATGCTACAAAAACAAGCATCTCAGAACGGTAAAACAGGGAGTTGACTTCACAGGTCAGCAGGGGGCTCTGCTCCTCTTAATTTCTCAGGGACCCAGGCTGGACAGGAGCTTCTGCATTTCTGCAAGAGTGAGAAAAGGATGTAGTAAATCACGCATTCACTCTTTAAGCTTCCTTCTGGAAGTGACACGTGTCCCTTCTGCTCGCATGTCATTGCCATGCCTACCTTTACGGGGACCTGGAAGTGCAATCCTACCACGTGCTGGAAGAAGGGAAGAACTGGAGCGTTTGTGATCAGCACTAATGACCCAACACAGTTCCTGCCCTCCTGCTTGTGAGAGACTCAGATGTGTAACCTACAAAATACTGGAGTCTGATAAGTGCAGGGTTCAGCAAAGGGCCACCCTGAGAGTCACAGAATGATGGGGAAGAGAGGCCCTGCCCATGTCTCTGCAGCTGCAGGAGGGGAAATAATTTTTCTCTTTCCCTGTTTAACAGAGATCTCTAAAGTCAACTGAGATAAAATCTGTAATAGTCAGTAAGAGTGAAAGGGAACATTATTTTGGTCATGCAAGCAAAAATATTTTTAAATACTTTCTCTGTCTTTCAATTTTATTTATTTCCAATATATTTTCCCTTTTATTCCAAAGTAAGCAAAGTTTTCTCTTTAAGATCAAAGCAATTAGAAATTCTGAAAGCCCGTCTGAACTATCCATAGTTCATTTAGTAAAGTTTTCATGAGCACTTATTATCTGCTAGGCCCTGTGCTAGCACAATGTAGTGGGCTCAGCCAACTGCTCCATGCTTTGCTCCTTGAGGATAAAGAGAAAAGATAGACCTTAATCAAATGAACATGCAAATAGCTACAACGATACACTGTGACAAGTGCTAGGCAAAGAAAAGACTCCTGTAAATTGTGTCAAGGAAAGAGAAGACAGTCTCTCCAGTTTTCAGGCTTGTGGAAAGCTGATCTTGTCTACCATTTCTTCATTAAACCAACAGACAGGTAATGGAAACCTACTCTGTGAAAAGCCCTGGACAGGGCAGGATGGGAGAAGAAGGCTCTGATCTGGGAGAGGGTCCAAAAATCAGGAAAACACATGTCCTGCTCATTTCAAATTCATCATCTCGTTGGAGAGGCAGAGAGATAAATAGCTGAACGGCAAACCAGTGTGGATGGTGCTACAACAAAGGCACTTCAGTCAAATAGTCTGAGTATTTAAAACAGAAGGAATTTAATACAGGGAACTGGTTACCTATGGTAGAGAAAGTCAAACATGGGATTGGGAAGCAGCTGAGATCTTAACAATAGCAGGATGCAGGTACCACCCCTAAGCTGGAGAGACAAAGGGAGGAGGGGGGGTTATGCGAGCCAGGGGCCAGGCATGACCCAGAGAAAGATGGAACTACTGAAGGTCAGCCCAGGGAAACTGGAACTCTGGAGGAGACATGGCTGCTGCTGGAGACCCCACCAGAGGCAGAGAGGGAGGGGAAAAATACCCTGGCTTCTCCCTTCCTCCCACCCTCCAGGGCCCAGCAGTGCCTCCCATTGGTTGAATCCAGCTGACTCAGGACCTGGGAAATGTAGCCTGCAGGGCTCTGGCCCCACCTCTCCTTGCCTCGTAGTTCAGAGCAGGGGAAATACAAGGAATGGATCCTCAGCACAATCATTATGAACCAAATTCCAGAAAGCCTTGAAGGATGAGGAATACAGCCTAAGAAGAGGAAGAAGAACGCTCCAGGCGAAGAAACAACACAGGTAAAAGTTTCGGTGTACGAAAACCTCGTTTGCCCGGTCACATAGTGAAGGCATCCAGTCTGGCTAAGCAGAGGTTGCTCTCAACACACACCTCCACCCCGGCTACGCATGCACACACACACTCACGTACACACATGTACACACCACAGCACTGGGTCCCAGTCTTCCCAGAATACGCTCCCCAATCGCGTCTTCCCTCCACCTACGTCTGAAGCCTCTTTGGTCCTCCCCGGGCTCATCTCTGCTCTCCCCTTGTACTGTCTGTGCTGTTGGCTGGGTCAGAATGCCAGAGCAGACAGGGCCCTTCGGATCCTCTAGTCCTATCCAGAGGCATGGAGCGGGGTCCTGAGGTGCCCTGCTGTGCCAGGAAATAATACTCTACTTGCTGGATGCAGGGCAGGTTCAGGGAGTCCAAGGAAAGAGCCAAGAAAGCCAGCACAGCAGAGGCATTCAGAGGGTGTCCTGTGTGAGATAGTGCCCCCCCCAAATTCATGTTCATCCACAACCTCAGAAAGGCAAACTTAGTTAGAAAATAAGGTCTTTGCAGATGTTATTAGTTAAGGATCACAAGATGAAATCATCTGGTGCCCTTTATAAGAAGAAGAGGGGGGCTTCCCTGGTGACGCAGTGGTAGAGAGTCCACCTGCCGATGCAGGGGACGCGGGTTCGTGCCCCGGTCCGGGAGGATCCCACATGCCGCGGAGCGGCTGGGCCCGTGAGCCATGGCCGCTGAGCCTGCGCGTCCGGAGCCTGTGCTCCGCAGCGGGAGAGGCCACGGCGGTGAGAGGCCCGCGTACCACAAAAATAAAATAAAATAAAATGAAAATTAAAAAAAGAAGAAGAGGGGACACAGAGACACACGGAGAAGGCCACGTGAAGATGGAGGCACAGACAGCATTGACACTGCCACGAGCCAAGGAACATCTGGGGCCACCAGAAATCGGAAGAGGCAAAGAAGGACTCTCTCCTAAAGCCTTCAGAGGGAGCACGACCCTGCTCACACCTTGATTTTGGACGTCTAGCCTCCAAAACAGTAAGAGAATACATTTCTGTTGTGTTAAGCCCCCAGCCTTTGGTTATTTGTTATAGCAGCCCCAGGAAACCAATAGAGGGGGCTTTTTTTTTTTTTTTTTTGGCGTACCACAAGGCGTGTGGGAATCTTAGTTCCCCGACCAAGGATGGGACCCGCGCCCCCTGCAGTGGAAGTGCGGAGTCTTAACTCCTGGACCACCAGGGAAGTCCCTAGAGGGGGCTTTTTAACAAATAGTATTTCAACATTCAACACCTTATACAGCAGAATCACAGCATATCAGCCCCGATTCGGTCCAAACTCCTCCTATTACTGATTCTGAATACTGAATAGCTAGGAAACCGGAGCCCAGTGTAATCAACGGGATGCAGATAAAGTCAGTCCCACATTACTTCCCTGAGGGGAACTGCGAATGCAGTGGGGGGGATGTCCCTTCTCTGTCCCCTGCTGTTCCCCCTTCCCTGTGCCCACCCCTCTGGTCTGTTTGTGCTTCCCAGGCACCCCACGCCACCCTGCCTTGTTTGGCAGCTGGAACCTTTGCCAAAACCCATATTTAGTTGTTGAAAGTTCTTTGCCTGGGCGCCTCTGAAGTTAATGATGGAATCTTTGAAAACGACATTAGAAGCAAAACATAAGCAGAAAACATGAAACCACCTCGAGTCCATCTGTTCGAGCGCGATCCACCTCCGAGTTCCTGTTTCCCATGTAAAACAGAAGATATGATTTATAATTTATATCTCACTGGTACAACCCTGATTGAAGCAAACCACTTTGATGAAATGTTGGTTTCATGCTGGTGGAACACCATTCCAAATCAGAGAATATTTAGAACTCTAACTCCTCTGCTGCCACTTTGAAGTAGAAAGATTTGTATTTTATATGCTTTTCTGAAGAAAAAAAAAAGAACAAGAAAAAAAGAAAAATGTGTACACTCCAACATGCATGTGGTGGAAATATGAAAGTATTTACATGTGAATCAGCACCTAAATGTAATTACTGCTCTAAGGATTGGAAATATTTATAGACTCATATCTCGTGTTGAAGACCTGGTTCCAATAATTCTCAGAAAACTGCAAAATGAATACTTTGTTTTCTTGGGATGAGCTTAATTTATTTGAAATTTACAACACATGAAGAATGAAATCAAAGAGAGTCAACTTTCCATCACCTCAGCTAATGATCTAATAAAGTTGTTCTGAGGAGATGTATGTGTATATTTGTGTAAGACTTTTGGTTGAGAAAGTGAGAGGCAGAGTCAGAAAGAGACACGGAAGTGGAAAGAGAAATAGATTGAAATTTGAAAGACAATCCCAACTATTCCTACAAGAACAACTAGAAAATACCTGTTACACTACAACCAAAATATCAAACCATCAAGTTAAATCTCTTAATTATTTCCCCCAGTGACAAAACTAGCCAGTTAGTTGGCATCATAATTAATAATCATTCATTCATTCACAGGTGTTCATTGATCCCCTCTGTGCCAAGCACCATTCCAGAGGCTGAAGATGTTATGATAAGCAACGGCTCCCATCCTCATGGAATATACATCCCAATGAAGGGTCAGAAAATAAATATTTATTTACTTATATTTATATAACATGCCCTTATAAAAGCTGTAATAAACAATTTAGAAAGAGAGAATGACTTAAAAATAGAAAAAAGGGTGTGCCGGGCTTCCCTGGTGGCGCAGTGGTTGAGAGTCCGCCTGACGATGCAGGGGACACGGGTTCGTGCCCCGGTCCGGGAGGATCCCACACGCCGCGGAGCGGCTGGGCCCGTGAGCCATGGCCGCTGAGCCTGCGCGTCCAGAGCCTGTGCTCCGCAAGGGGAGAGGCCACAACAGTGAGAGGCCCGCGTACCGCATCGGCAGGACTCTCAACCACTGTGCCACCAGGGAAGCCCGGCTGTGCCATTTTTGATTAGGAAGACTTTTCTGGAGAGATTTGAGTAGTTACCTGAATTAATTGAGGGAGACAATCATGCAAAGACCTGGGGCTAGAGCGTCCTTTAGAGAGGGATGAATGGGGTGAAGAGGCAGAGATGAGGATGAGGTCAGGGAGACGGGCAGAGCCAGACCACACGGGGTATGACAGGGACACCGTGCAGACTTCCTTCTGTATCAGAACCAGAAAGGGTGAGTTTAGCTACTTCAGGTCTATTTAACGCCATATGCTAAGTGTCTATGATGGGCAAGGCTCTGAAAGTCCTAGGCACCACAGGAGAAGGAGAGACAAATTCACAATGATTGTAGACTAAGGAAGCATAAGATAAACGTCATAAGGAAAGTACACAAAGGGATTTGTCTTTGACCTGAACTGGATATTTGGGCAAATAGAAATGGGAGACAAACTTGAGAGAAATTCACGCATTCATTTGTTCATTGAGTCAATCAATATGTATGGAGTGCCAAGCACTATGCGATTAGGCTGTGGGAATACACAGCTGAACAGAAACAAAACGAGGCCACAGAAGGAGAGTGATAGGAAGTGTGACTTGAGATGAGGCTGGCAGGGAGTGGTGGGGGGTGTCTGTGATTTGTTTTGTTTTTTAATTGGGATATAGTTGTTTTACAATGTTGTGTTAGTTTCTACTGTACAGCAAAGTGGAGTTCCCTGTGCTATACAGCAGGTTCTCATTAGTTATCTATTTTATACATATTAGTGTATATATGTCAATCCCAATCTCCCAATTCATCCACCACCCCCTTTCCCCCCTTGGTGTCCATACATTTGTTCTCTACATCTGTGTCTCTATTTCTCCCTTGCAAACTGGTTCATCTGCACCATTTTTCTAGATTCCACATATATGCGTTAATAGACGATATTTGTTTTTCTCTTTCTGACTTACTCTGTATGACAGTCTCCAGGTCCATCCATGTCTCTACAAATGACCCAGTTTCATTCCTTTTTATGGCTGAGTAATATTCCATTGTATATATGTACCATATCTTCTTTATCCATTCATCTGTCGGACACCAGGCGGGAGGGTCTGTGTTTTAAGAGCAATGGAAAGCCAGTGAAATGGTTTAACTTGAGATGAGGGCAATGAAATCAGATTTGCATACTGAAACATTCACTCGGATTGGAGTACGGACAGCAGATCGAGAGAAAGAAACAAGAATGAATTTAGGGAAATCAGATAGGGACTCCTGCAGAAGTCTAGGCAAGGAGAGAGGCTGGTGGGCTTGGTAGAAATGAAGAGGAAGGAAAGTGATCAGAGAGAGATTTAGAAGGTCGTGACAGGTCTCAGGCTTATGAGAGATGTGACCATATGACTTGCTTGCCAATGAATTGTGACCAGAAGTGGCATGTGCCAATTCCAGGTGGAAACTTTAAAGAACCAGTGTGTGATTGCCCACACTCTCTCTTTTCCTTTGAATGACATTTGTCATCATCTCAATTGCTGGGCCACACGTACATCTCGGGTCCCTCGTACAGAGGAGAAATGGAGCAGAGCCCCAGGTGAGCCACTGGATATGTAGCATGAGTCAGAAATCAACTTCTGACATCTTAAGCCTTTGCAATCAGGGGATGGTTTGTTCCTGCAGCATCATATACCCTATCTTGCCCAAAAAAGGAAATAAGAAGAAGGCATGACCGGGATACAACTGAGAGGAATTGAGATGGAAATGACAATTATCCTGAGATCTCTCCAGTGCTTATTTTCAGCCTGTTTTCAAGCACAACTCAGCATTTTAAGGCGTCCCCTGCTACTTGTCCCCTCTAAATTCAATCTGATGTGATTCAGCGTGACACAAAGGAAAGCGAATCTATCTTCAGCAAATGTGGCCTTTAATGGTAGCAGAGTGCTTTGAAGATGAAAAGTTCTCTTGTGAGTGCTAAGCATTATTATTCTGCATCAGATGTGAATATGCAGTTTAAAAAAAGGATTCAATTAAACTGCCTCGCCATTGTTTTATGATACGACCATCAGACATTTTCAAAGGGGTCAAGCCATGACAGGAATATTTAACTCCTAGTAGGAGCAGAGAGTAATTGAAGTGAACCAGAGGATGAGCCGGGAACTGAAAGACCGGGTATTAATTTTTAGCAGTGGGATCTGTAGGCAAGAGTGTCCACGTAAGAGAATGGTGGAGTCAGTGTGCTCACTTAAAGAGACTAAGGGTACAGAACCTGTGAGGGGATGGTTGGATGTAGCCAAGGCTCCGGCATCTGCACATGGACAGGTGAGGCTGAGACAGCCCATCTCGGACATAAGGAAGGAGGGCTGGATGCAGACACACACACCTCCATGGTCGCTGTGCATCACTGTCTCAGGTAAAAGGGTCTGGGGGCCTGGGAAGCTGAGCTGGAAGACCAGGAACCTGTCTAGCTCAGCCCCAAGACCCCCACTTCATATTTGCTGTTGGACTACTGCGGTCATTCAGTGCTGGGCATCATCATTGCAAAAGGGATGGAAGAGGATGAGGGGGCAAAGCACATCATGGAGAAGAAAGCAGGCTTGGAATTGTTGGGTGGCTGGGATGGTGCCAACAGGCAAACATCTTTTGGTGTAATATTGAGGCCAGCCTAAGGTTCTACCATCACAGGGTGTGGAGGCAGGGGGATGGCCATTTCAATCACACTGCTACTCAGAGGTACAAAGAAAAAGTAGCAGCTTTATCTTGTATAACTGATCTTCTCCTTTCCCCAAACCTCTTGCCACTGGGGATGCATGTTGGGTGGTGGCTTCAGGAATGGATATTTCAAGCTTGCTATTTAAAGACGACTCCACTTCCTCAGTTTGAAGCGTCTCCTCTGAGTTCAAATAGTCCTGTCTAGTCTTCGTGTTTATGACATTGGGGAGAGGGGACCCCTTGTCCACACTGTGCCTTCTGAGTACTCGCTAGTGCCTTCTGCAAGGCAGCTGCTGGTGTCTGCTTTGCTCCCAGAACCACAGCCTCCCAATGATCTATCCCATCTGGACATTCAAGCTGTTACTTATGTCGAGACGGTTGTCCCAGCCCTAAGGAGGGTGGTCCTCCGGTGGCACATTGCTTGCATCCCCTACACGACCACGCCCTTCACTTTCCACTCACCTCTCACCTGCCAGGAAGGGGCTTTCTCCTTCCTCTTCTTGTCCAGTCTGGGCATTTCCTACCTCATAGCATATTCGTTCCCAAGGTGACATTCACCCTTCACTGGAGCAATCACGGGAGGATGGCTGTAGACAACATTATTTATAGAGGAGTTGGATGAAAACCACAGGCATTTAATATTTTTAAAATACTTTCTCCATTACAAGAGGTGCATTCCTTTAGCCCAAGGTTTGCTTCCTCTCATAAAACGCAGATATGCCTAGGGAGTGTCAAGCCAAATCTCTTCTTTCCGAAATACTTTTGGAAAATACGAGTTTGTTGGTGGCTCATCCAGCCCTAAGACTGGATAACCCCAGCCCATTCATTCATTCGTTCACTCAGTAACTGGTCATTGAACACAACTCTGTGCTGGCCCAGTTCCAGGAAAAGGGGACCATAAACTACTGAGAGGGAGAGAAAAGGACAAGAATATGGAATTCATGACAGCGGTGAGAAGGGCCACACAGGACAAGTACAGGATGCTGTGGGAATGAATAATTTAGGCCAGGGGCTCTGGGAAGGCTACCTGAGCAGGGGACAAGTGGTACAGAAGGACAGAAGGAGTTACCGAGGTGGGGCAGGGTGGAGGGACAGGCACTCACAACACAAAGGACAGTATGTGCAGAGGCTTTAAGCAGGAAGGAGCTTGGAGGATCCCTTCCTAAGTGAACTCTGGAAACAGGCTCTTAGAGGGAAAGGAGGGATCATCACCGAGAGAGAGACTGGAGGGAAGGCGTGAAAGGAGGGGGACTCAGGCAGTCAAAAGCCACCTTGAGAAATTGATGGGTAAAGTCACGGCCACTTTTTTTTTTGGTGGGGGGGTACGCGGGCCTCTCACTGTTGTGGCCTCTCCCGTTGCGGAGCACAGGCTCCAGACGCGCAGGCTCAGTGGCCATGGCTCACGGGCCCAGCCGCTCCACGGCATGTGGGATCTTCCCGGACCGGGGCACGAACCCGTGTCCCCTGCATCGGCAGGCGGACTCAACCACTGTGCCACCAGGGAAGCCCCATGGCCACATTTTCACTGTTCGTTGCAGAAACGCCACCCCACCCCAGATATTTCAAGCCTTATTCTCATCGCTTCCAAACTGAGTTTGGATGGCCCTCCACTTTGGCCAGCTCTGTTTGCTGTCAGGTTGTCTCCTGACCCTCTCGAGGGAGACTGGCTTGAAGGGACCCTCAACGTTGCACTGACCCCGCACCTGCGGTCGACCAGGTCAGGAGCCAGGCGCTGGGGAGGGAACTCAGCTGTGGTCCTTACCAGCAAGGCTCCTGTTCCAGCAGATCCCAGCAGTGTGAACTGCCAAGGCTTTCACCCTCCTGCCAGCACCCTGGTTGCCCTTCATCTGGGGGCACAAATCCCAAACCTCAGAGGCATTTTGATGCCTTCTTCTCCCTTACACCTCCTGCCTCATCTTTCTACCAAGTCTTCTCAATCCTACCTGCAAAATATTCTTGGGTGCAGCCACCAACCTCAGGCCTCCCTTCCTCTACTCTCATCAAAGCAACTATAATTTTATTTTTTTCAATTTAAGTATAGTTAATTTACAATGTTGTGTTAGTTTCTGGTGTACAGCACAGTGCTTCAGTTACATATATATATATATATATATATATATATTCTTTTTCATATTCCTTTCCATTATAGTTTATTACAAGATATTGAAAATAGTTCCCTATGCGATACAGTAGGACCTTGTTGTTTATCTATTTTATATATAGTAGTTTGTATCTGCTAATCCCAAACTCCTAATTTATCTCTCCCCCTACTATCCCTTTTGGCAACCGTAAGTTTGTTTTCTATGTCTGTGAGTCTATTTCTGTTTTGTAAATAAGTTCATTTGTGTCACATGTTAGATTCCACATATAAGTATTGTCATAGGGTATTGGTCTTTCTCTGTCTGATGTACTTCACTTAGTATGATAATCTCTAGGTCCATCTATGTTGCTGCAAATGGCATTATTTCATTCTCTTTTATGGCTGGGTAGTGTATATATATATATACATATAACACATATATATAACACATACACACACACACACACACACACACACACATATATAAAACACATCTTCTTTATCCATGTCTTGGCTATGGTAAATAGGGCAAAGCAACTATAATTTTTCAGCTTGATAACTGTATAATAGCCTCTTAACAGGTGGCCCCAAATCTACTCTGATGCCCCCTCCATGGGGGCAGCCAAAGTGATCCAGTCCAATTGCATAGATGATTGTGTCATTCCCTGCTTTGCCCACTTCAGAGGCCTCCTTGCACACAGGAGAAAGGAGGAGCCCTACCCAGCCCACAAGGTGTGGGGAGCCCCAGCCCACAGTTCCAGCTGCACATGCCCGCCATGCTCCCCTTCACTCTCCGACCTGCAGCCGCACTGGCTTCTCTGAGCTCCTAGAAGGGGCCATGCTGCCACCTGCCAAACGCCCAGCTCTTTCCTCCACTCCTTCCTCAGGCAGCCTTCCCTGATTGCCAGACCACCTCAGTGTCCCTTAAAGCCTCTTCTCCCCATCACTCTCCAGGGCAGTGGTCTGACTTTGGAGGGTTTATTGAATGAATGCCTGTCTACCCCCACTTGATTTTGAGTTCCTTGAGAGCACAGAGGGTGGTGTGTGACTGACACCACGGAGAGAATAACTAGCACAGAGTGGGTGCTGTGCGGATATGAATACTGGATGTTGAAGAAGTAACTGCAGAGGGAATGAGAGAAGACTCTGGCTGCCTCCCCGGCATCCTCAGGCATGAAGGCCTTACAGTGACCTACAAGGCCTAACACGGTCTGCACGCCCTCCCCAGCCTCGTCCTTCTCGGATATCTGTTCTCCCATCTCCCTTTAGTACGCTTAACTCTGGCCTCATCACACGTTCCTGGTGTTCTGGCTCCCACTGTGTTCCTGTTACAGGACAACTATGTTCCAGCCCCAGCACCTTTGTACCCCTGTGGCTCCTTGTGCCTGGAATTCTCTTCTTCCAAACATCCACGAGGCTGACTCCCTCCATCCTTGCATTCAGGTCTCTGTTCATAGAACACCTTCCCAGTGAGGCCTTCTCAGATCTCCCCACACAAAACAATCATCCCCCTGCAGCATTTCCTCACCCTCCCTACTCTGCTTTATTTTTCCTGACACATTCTGACATATTAAATATGACCTTATTTGTGTGTGTATCATCTATATCCCTCCACTAGAATATGAATCCGTTGGGGGCAGGGATTTAGTCCATTTTGTACTCTGCTGTGTCTTCGGTTCTTATTATAGTGCTTGCATGTTGTAAACCCTCAATAAAGGTTTGTGAGTGAGTGAGGTAATGAATGAATGCATGCATACATCTTAGGCCCAGAGATGCCCCGGGCTTTGTGCTCAGAGACCCCCGCTTCTCCCTTGACCCTGTGGCAAAAAAAAAATGAAATTCTATCCCCAACCAAGCTCTTATCCAAGCAGGCCCTAAACTCCCAGCTGCAAATTAATAACATTAATAATAAACCACTGTTAAGGGCTAACTGTATGCCAGATATTCTAAGTGTTGTATCTGTAGACATCATTCTTATAGGACTACTATGAGAAGGGTAGTTATAAGCCCTATTTGATAGATGAAGAAAATGCTGATCAGAGAAGTTAAATCACTTGCCCAATGTCACACAGCTAGTAAGTGACTAAGCTGGCATTTGAACCTCAACAGTCTGTCTCTCTCGGGCAGGGGGTGGCAAAGTATGGCTCACAGGCCAGCTCCAGTCCTCTATATGTTTTTGTATAACCTGCGAGCTAGGACGGGTTTTCACATTTTTTAAAAGTCGGAGGGAGGGACTTCCCTGGTGGTTCAGTGGCTAGGACTTCGCCTTCCAACGCAGGGGCTGCGGGTTCGATCCCTGGTCAGGGAGCTAAGATCTCACGTGCCTCGGGTCCAAATAACCAAAACATAAAACAGAAGCAATATTGTAACAAATTCAATAAAGACTTTTTTAAAAAAAAGGCAGAGGGATAAAGTGTGCAACAGAGACCATACATGGCCCACAAAGCCTCAAATGTTTAAGAGAACAAATGTATCAAATTAAGAATTCCCTGGGCACTCCCCACGTGGACACAGGAGTCACAGAGAAGAGATGCATGTTTAAGTGGCATCCATCAGGCTCCTCTTGCTCCAGGAGTCAGCTAAGCACCTTCGTGGATATCACCTTGTTGAGTCACCTCACAACCTCCAGCACAGAGATGATGAAAAGGGGGCCTAGAGATAGTGACATGGCCAAAGTCATATTTTAAGAGACAGAACCGGTGAAGAATCACAAAATCATGGCTGAAGAGGCATCTAACATTCATCTGTTCCCAGCTCCTTGTTTTATGGATTCAGAACACAAAGTAGCCAAGTCCCGGGGAGGCCGGGGACACTCGGGGTTAATACTGCAGCCCCTCTCCAATCCCTTGACCAAAGATTTACCCTCTGCTCCACCCTCATTTCCAAAATCTCCGGGAGTCTGTACCAGCCCCAGCATCCAGCCCGTTTCCTCTCCCCTTCCTGACCTTCCACTTCACCCACTGCCGCCCTGCCTGCAAGGACGACTCCAACTACAAATTAAGTGAAGGGGAAAACTGAATTGATATGATCTGAGCAAGGGAAGCACAAAGGCCCCAATTTCCTCTCCACATTATACAGGAAGATCTGGGCCTCGTGGGGAGCCGGCACAGGGCCTTTTGATGTTTGCCTTCCTGCAAGAAGGCAAAGCAGGAGGACGGGAGACGCCTTCACCTCCTCCATGCAAACTCACAACATCAGGTTTCCAATCATGCTTGAAACAAACCAGAGATGAAAAACCAAGAAAGGGAGCAAAGAAGGAAGAGAGAGACATGGCAGCTGAGAGAGCTTTAAGGACAACGAGACCCTTTAAAACTAACAACAGCGTGTGTTAAAGAGCTTACACTCTCCCAACACAGCCCTGGGCTGAGCTCCTAGGGATGTATCAACAGGGAAATCAGCCTGAGCTCGGGCCTTCCTGCAGCTCAGCTGGGCCTACTCAGGATGGGGATGCCAAGGCCTCCTCCCTAGGCTGGGATTTCTAAAAGCCCAGGGCCAGGATGCTGCCACCGGCCAGAGTTTAGACTCCAGTTCACATAGTCAATTCCACCAGCCATGGCGCTGGGTCTGTAAATATACCTTGATACCCTCATGCCCAACTCAGGTATCTGTGGTTCGGCTTGGGACATGTGCCAGTCGTGGTGGCAATCTCTCTTTCTCTCTCTTCGCTTTCTCATTCTCTCAAACTTTTTGTTACAATGAAGTGGGTAGTTAATTTCTGTCTAAATCACCTTGGGCTTATCCTGTCGCACTAGCAATTCTGGGCCATTCCAAGGTACCAACTGAAGATCAAAAGTCCTATAGCATTGAAACACCTTCCTGCCTTCACTCACCACATTGCCACCAAAAATTATCTAGGAACCGTGGAAGAAATATATCCAGACAAGAAATCGCAGTAGGTTTTTCCTTCCAGAGAGAGGGGAATGAAGTAAGATCCCTTTTCTTAGTTGAATCCTTTATGGCATGATTTTTTAAAAAAATCATAATATCTCAACAATTCTACTGTCATTATTTCATAGATGGTGGAACTAAAGGCTCAGAGAATTTAGCTGACTTGTCCGAGGACCACATGCTACAAAGTGATGGAGCCCGACGTCCAGCCCAAGGCTATCTGATTTTAAAGCCTGGGCCCTTTCAGATAATATCCACACATATTCATCTTAAAATGGCCATGTGGGCCATTTGTGAAAGCAGAGTCATGTTGAGCCTAAATGTTCCTTGAAAAGAGTATCAGAGTAACCTGGATTTGGCCCCTGCCTGAACTTGTACTTGTCAGTGTTGTCCATGTTGCCAGCAAAGCTGGAAGGTGAAGGTCTCCAGCTGCTGACATACCTAAGTACGAACATGCTTTGCCTGCAACTGGGGACCCATTACTATGTGGATGGGATAAGTCATTATAAAGGCAATTAAATGCTCACCTCCATAGCTAGATGCCAACATATAGGCCTTTGTGCACGGATAACTTAGCTCTTTGAGCAGGGGTAAAAATCTTTAGTCATATTTTCTCCCAAACCTAGGGGTTACTCAAGAAGTCGGCTTTGGTGACTCCTACACAGAGGCCAATGTGTGTGGCCGTTGCCCGAAACTGGGGGGACAATGGCACGTAAAGCACATTGTGGCGACAGGCAGCCATTGAATCCGATCTTAATATTCTAGTCCATGAGCCTGCAGTTTCGCTAGAGCCTGGTGTTGCTTTTTTTTTTTTTTTTAAGGCAGGCAAACGCCACACACATTCTTTCAATTTCTAAAGGGAAATTTGACTCGAGCTGTAGAACAAAGGACGAAGAAATAGAAGTAAAAGAAAATCAAAGAAAAAGTGATTTGGATTCAAGGGGATCAGATGTTTCATTTACTGCAGGTTGAAGACCTTCAATCAGTCAAATGAAAGGAACATTTGTATTAAAATACCTACGAGGCAGAGAGAAAGCCTTGATCGGACGCGGGAGAGTTAAGTTACAGCAATCTTGCTGAGAGATATGAACCCACCTTCGAGGCTATCTGTTCCCAATATTGAAGGTTTTCTGTGTTACAAACCTGAGATGAAAGGTAGTTGTTTTGACGTCTGGGTCTGGAAGCCAGACGCTGAAATTAGCAGCATTCTCAAAGTGTGTGTTGCAGGGACGGGGAGCCCGGGATGGAGTGAAAATATAGCTGCTTTATTAAAATGAAAAGATGTTTAATGCAACACTGAGGGTCCAAGTCATCCATGCAGGCAGGATATGGACGGGAATTATGAAAACACCTCCTACTGGATGGGAAGGGGAAGGGAAGGAGCAGTAGACAAGGAATCAGGGGACTTGGGATAGAGTCCCTCCTCTGGCCCTAGGATGGTAGCTCCATGGTAACAGGGACTGGGCCTGTCTCGTTCACAGTGCCAGGCATATTGGAGGCGTTCCGTAGATAGATGTCAAATGAATGCATGGATGAATAAATGAATGTGCCATTGGGTAAACCCTTCTCCTCTTTGAGCTTAAAAGTCTTGTAAAATGAGAGAGTTGGACTAACTGAGGATTTCCCCAGTGGGATGGGCTCGATGATGGTTGGGTACCATATGGATGGGATTGGGTGATAAACCTGAATATAGCATTAAATCATACTGAGGCACAGAGGGAGAAAGGTATCACTTTTGAGCTGTCTTTCAAGCTTTCTGCTTCCCCCCAAGAGAAAGTTGCCAGTCCAAAACTAATATGCCTTTAACACCTCTCTTATGTTCTTAGACCTCCCTTCATAATAATAAGAGAGGAGGACTCAGGCTCCCATCCCTCCACAGGCAATGGCATTCAACTAAAGTTAATAACACGATTTCTTTCTTTTGTCCCTTTTTTTTTTTTTTTTTTTTTTTTTTTTGCGGTACGTGGGCCTCTCACTGTTGTGGCCTCTCCCGTTGCGGAGCACAGGCTCCGGACGTGCAGGCCCAGCGGCCATGGCTCACAGGCCCAGCCGCTCCGCGGCATGTGGGATCTTCCCAGACCGGGGCACGAACCCGTGTCCCCTGCATCGGCAGGCGGACTCTCAACCACTGCGCCACCAGGGAAGCCCTGTCCTTATTTTTACAGTTACCCATTCATGGCAAGTAAAAATAGTTTTTCCTTTACAGAACTGATTTTTAAAGGCTTCTTTATCAGACAAACGTAGATAAGTAAACATGGATTGATGTAAAGAAATAATATTTCAAGAGGGATGCGGGTAAGGCAAACATCTTGAGAGTGAGACCGAACGCCTTTGCTTTGGGAACTCCTGTCCCAACTGACCTCCAAGGTTCCCTCTAGAAACGCTCAGCATCCGAACTATGCTCCTCTGGTTTGTGTAGAGCAGACGCAGCTGTCTCCAACAAAGAGGCAGCTGTAGCTCGACCTTTAGGATGATGGGCTCATTCATTCAGCTATTATTTCAATAAATATTTATTGAGGGCATACTGTGTTCGCTGCTTTTCCAGGTACTGGGGATAGAGCAGGAGGAAGAAAATAGACCAAAAAAAAAAAGATCCCTGCCCTCATGGAGTTTCTGTTCTAGAGGTCTGGGGCAGGGCCAGGGTCAGGCGAGGCAAATGAGGGACCGGAGTGCAAAAGTTAAGGAAGTACCCACTATCAGGGTCATGTACGACCTGGCCCTGGCTTGAAGACAGTGCCCCATCTTGACCATAACTTGACATAGTTTGTCATCAATATGAGAGCCATGGATTCTGCCTCCTGAGTATCTGCTCTTTGGTCTTAGGTGGGGCCCCCAGCATCAGTATTTTGTCAGAATTCCCCAGATAAGTCCATGAACATCATGATTGAGAACCACTGAGTTACAGACCTAGCCCAAGAAACCTTTAAAATTTATAATCTGGCATTTTTCAAACGCATCTACCGATAGATGTTCACCAAGCCAATTAACTAGTAAGTGAATGTCAATATATTACCCTGCATCATAGTGACAAAAATAGCTCCTTTCTTCTGTGCACTTGCTAGTGATCAGGGGCTCTTCTGAGCTCCTTACACTTCTTGACTCATTCAGTCCTCATAACCACCTCCAAGAAGTACAATTATCATCATCACCCCATTTTGCAATGAGGACACAGAGGCAGGGAGAGTTTAAGGAAGTTGCTCAAGGTCACCCAGAAAGCCATGCTCCTAACCACTGTATCCAGCTGCCTCTGTGGGAGGGGCCTTGATGCTTGGGTCCTTAGGCACCGGAGTAACAGTGAAAGTGAGGGAAATAGGGGGTCATTTGCATATTAAAGATAGCACATAGAAATAGTCATTACTTCCACCAAAAAATATGTCCTCTCTCATCCTCTCCAAACACAAGGCCCACTCCAGCTTCATTTTGTATCCACATTTGTTAAGGGCGTGACTGTATAATAATGTTCCTCTATGCAGGAAAAAGCAACAACGACAACAATACAAGCACAATACTACATAGCAACTGTCTTCCCTCCCTACTGTTGGGGGAATCTTGGGGAATGGTGGGGAGTGTGGAAAATTGGGAAGAGGAGCCTGTTCAATGTCTCCAGATTGTCTGACTTATGCAAAGAAACAAAAATTTCAGACCTAGTTGTGAAAACTCCCAATTTCCATGTGGGCTCTAACTTCTAAATAACTGTGTGGGGCAGATAAGTGTTTTGTAAAACATGAATGTGAAGTCACTGGGAAAGACCAAAACTGAGAAAAGTCCCTGGGGATCTGGTCTAAGATCACTGTGTGATCTGGGACCAGTGGCTGCATTTCTCTGTGCCTTGAATCCAAAGCTGTAAGAAGGATATAAAAAATATCATGGATTCATTCTTCAACTTTTAGTGACAATTTCGATATATTTAACACTGTGCCAGATGGCAGGTTCAAAGATTAAATCAATATGCTTATCACTGAGAGAGAGTCATTGACAGTGAACTCTAGGTCCATGGAGTGAGGGCTGCTATGAAATCAGAACCTGGGAGGAGTTCTGCCTGGAACAGATGACATTTGAGCCAGGCCTGGAAGGCTTATGTGATGGTCCCTAGCAGCAAGGGCAGAAAGAAGAGGACTTTTCCTTGACACCAAAGTGCTCTGTGTGCCAACACAGCATGAATCTTTCATGAGTTCAAAAATCATGCATGCATGCCCATAACTAGTTTGGAGAGTGTGCAAAGTGGTACCACAAATCCAAGACTGCATCTCTGTTTTAAAGATGAATTACTTATCTAAGTGTAAAACCAGACTCACTGGGTTTCCCCCTGAGCTCCTCCCCCTCTTTAGTCTTACTGGAGTCACGATACCCAGGAGCCCAGGTCAGGCACGTTGGCATCACTTGCAACCCATCCGTCTTCCTCCTCTTCCACACCCAATCCAGAGAAGTGTCCCTCCCATCAAGTGGGTGTCCTCACCCACCGCCCGCCATCAGGCCACCACCATCCAGTTCAACCACTGTCTCAGGTGTGGACACTTGCTGTTGTTTTCTCTCCGCTTTCCTTGTCTCTCTTCCAGTCGGTCCGTTGTTGTTTCCAAAAAGCAGATCTGACTGCATTGCTCTGTGGCTTTAAACCTCCAATGGTTCCGCTGGCAGCAGGACAAAGTGTAGCATGACATCCACGGCCCTTGGCACTCTGGGTCCTGCATACTCTTCCTCCTTCACCATCCTTTAGTCCGCAAGCCCCTAAAACAGATGCCCGCAGGTGCCTTACATTCCTCCCACCAAATGCTCCGCAAAATATGCCTAACACTTTCCTACCTCGGTGACCTGCCACCGGCTCTTCTCTTTTCCTCACGTGACTCACCTGCCATGTTTAGCAGTCGACCCACAGCCATGGCCAAGTAGTCCCTCCTCTGGAAGCCTTCTCTGGCTATCGCCCCCAGCCGTCCCTCTCCGGCCCCCGCTGGGGCACAGCCAGCTGGGGACAGAGCTGGAGAGTTAAGACAGGCGAGGTAGGAGGGGTCTTGAAAGTCAGGGAGGGAAAAGTCTCTCTGAACTGTCATTTTTGCAAAAGCCTTAACCAAGAAAGTCTTTTCTTTTTTTTTTTTTTTTTGCGGTACGCAGGCCTCTCACTGCTGTGGCCCCGCCCCTTGCGGAGCACAGGCTCCGGACGCGCAGGCTCAGCGGCCATGGCTCACGGGCCCAGCCGCTCTGCGGCATGTGGGATCTTCCCACACCAGGGCACGAACCTGTGTCCCCTGCATCTGCAGGCAGACTCTCAACCACTGCGCCACCAGGGAAGCCCCAGAAAGTCATTTTTTTGTAAAAGCCTCAATCTCAAAACCCCTTCAGCAAGCATGGAGACCCACCTGAGGAAAAAAAAGAGAATGCAATTTCACACGTTGGAAAAAGGCCCTGGGCAGACGACATGAAAGCCACGAGTTGGCAGTAGGTGCTGCAAGGTTGAGCAGGAAACCCATATCAAATGGGAGGTTGGGACGTTTTTGGGACGCATATGGGCCCCAGCCCTGCTCAGGCTGATACTTGCTTCTGAGGGGCGGGGCAGCCAGTCTTCCAGAGGGCTCAGACAGCCACATGTCCCCAGCCTTGTTCACAGCCGACGAGGGAGAGGGGACTGGGCAAGGCCGGCTCTGGGATGAGGCAGGTAAGCCCACCAGGTTAAGGCGGGGCACACTCAGGGCTGTGCCCTTATCAGTCACCAGGGAAGAGAATAACACTTCCAACTGGGGTGTCTCTCTTTCTGCCTCGAGCATCCAGACATTCTCCTTGTAAAACAAAGTCTCAAACTCAAACACCTAGGCCGGGTTCGGTGACATTAATGTCACCTAGTAGGGACAAGGATGAACAGACTATGGCCGTGACAGGCTGACTCAATTCCTGCTGATGGTCTCAGATCCGCTGATTTTTGTAGAGATGTCAGATATTGGAATTTTCATGGGAAATCTTGTTATTCAAATGTTTACTCGGTTTTAAAAAATACCATACAGTGCAAAAGAAAGAAGGCCTCCGGTGGCTGAACTCTGATGTCTGGGTTCAGATTAAGCTCATTAACTCAGAGCAAAAAAATATGACCCTTAAGTCTGCATCACTCCCACCCTTTGGCTGATAATTGAGATTCTGTCAAGATGGATTTTCTTACTGTCTAGGTATTTGGCCCTGCAGAGATGGGGCTTCAGTACGCACTCAAATTCACAAGTATTGCTCTGTGCATTCTTGTGTATCTGTATTTTTATCCAAGAGGAGTATCCACATCGTTAAAGAACAAGAAGAGTTCTTAGACATCAACTAGCCTTGTCGCCCCTCCACAAGTTTACAGTTCAGGAAACTGAGGCCCCGCGGAGGAGACAGGCTTACTGCAGCGCACAGAGCAACTTAGAACATCTGATCCCGGGCTCCCCCTCTGAGCCTTCTTGGCGCACCGCGGCTATATTTATACAGCGTGCACACCCGCGCCGCTGTGTTTGTTTTCCCTGGTCCTGAGAAAAAGCCCACCAGGTTGCCAGATGTGCCGAGCTCAAGGGAGCCCGAGGAAGTGGTTTGCCAGCGATGAGAAGCAGGCCTGGTCTGGGTGTAATCGACACTTCACATCAGCCTCGCCTTTCTGCCTGCGGGAGATAAGAGGCCGACGTGGAGGAAACTGACGCACAAGCACGCACCCCGCACCCTGAGAATGGTTTCCTCTGCCCTCTTACAATCTGCGGGCTTTGGCCACCCAACCCACGCCTAGGCATGTCCGAAGCCTCAGGACCTCTCAGCCCACGGGGGAGGGAAAGGCACGCCCCTTGGGTAGGTCCAGTCCTTTGCCCTTTCCTTCCATTTCTTGGGGTCCCCCCTTTCCCAGAGTCTCTTTTGAAAGAAGGCACCTGACATACCCATTTCTGCTTTATGTGTCGGCTCTTGTATTTCTCTAGGGAACCTACAGAAACGAGGCCAGAGCCAAGCTCAAAGGCGTGAGATTCCAATGGTGGGATTACAGGCTGTTGGCCATGAGGGACTTCCTGGTCCATGTCAGACGATCCCTCTTGAGGGACCCCTTACTCCACCTTCTGGTAAGGTTGCCCTGAAACTCAAGGGGCTGTATCTGCCTGTGTCTTTCTTGTCCCACGTGTCACATTCATTCTCATGTGCTCAACTACAAAATCCCTCTTTTCACTTAAAACAATATACACACTCATGTGCGTATTTTGTGTGTACGTAGAGAGAGGAGGGGAGGGGAAAGGAGGGAAGAGGGAGAGTGAAGCACCTACTATGTGCTCAAATCCTCCTGACAATCACCTATCTTATGAAATAGGGGTTTTTTTTAATGTATTTTATTGAAGTATAGTCGATTTCCAATGTTGTGTTAATTTCTGCTGTACAACAAAGTGATTCAGTTATACGTATATACATTCTTTTCCATATTCTTTTCCATTATGGATAAAGAAGATGTGGTACATATATATGCCATGGAATATTACTCAGCCATAAAAAAGAATGATATAATACCAAATGCAGCAACACAGAGGGACCTAGAGATGATCATACCAAGTGAAGTAAATCAAACAGAGAAAGACAAATACCATATGATATCATTTATATGTGGAATCTAAAATATGACACAAATGAACTTATCTAAGAAACAGAAACAGACTCACAGACATAGAGAACAGACTTGCAGTAGGATTTATTATCCCTGTTTTCCAGATGAAGACCCTGAGGCTCCTCTCCTCCTCTCCATCCCTTGCCCTCACCTCCTTCCCCCTCTGTCCACTCCTCCTTTCCTGCATCAGTGTCATCCTCATTCGCTAAGTCTGAGGAGGTCCAGCATTGTGCACGTGCATTTCTGTCCTGCACAGGCGGGGCTGCGGGTAGGCACTCTGTCTCAGCACGGGGCCCCGTACAGTGGAGGTTGTGCTTGGATGGACGCCTGGCCTAGGCAGCTCCTGAGGAGTCACAGGATACTGCCAGATGCTCTTTTCCTGGGCAGATGTAGCCATGGAACAGAACACCACTGTGGTCAGGCAGCCTGGGGGAGAGGAGCCCCAGCCGCAGAGTCAACGAGAGCAGGGCTGCCCCTGCTGGCTGTGCCACCTCGGGCTAACAGAGCAGCCTCTCTGTATCCATCAAATGGGGTAGTAGTAACTAGTTCTAGTACTAACTACTAGTAGTACTAACTTGTACTAGTGCTAACTACTACTAGTAATAACTGCTACTAGCAATACTAACTAGTACTAACAGCATAGGGTTGTTTCAAAGAGGTACTGGGATAATGAAGTATTTGGAGATGCAGAGACCACAGATGACACCCAAAAGGATTTTAGATGATGCTCGGGTAAGACAGTAAATATCATTGATTCACACAGTTAGTACGTTATGTCCTTGTAAATTCCCTTTTGACCCTCCTAATTACATCAAGAAAGTCTCCATTTGATGCTAGTGTGTCTTTAACACCTAACAAGTGTTTTCTTTTTGTTTTAACAAAGAGAGAGAAGACTTAAGGTGCTGAGTCTATTCTAGGCAGCGATACCGAGGTAGAATTTAAGAAAATTTTTTTTTTTTTTTTTGCGGTACGCGGGCCTCCCACTGCTGTGGCCTCTCCCACCACGGAGCACAGGCTCCGGATGCGCAGGCTCAGCGGCCATGGCTCACGGGCCCAGCCGCTCCACGGCACGTGGGATCTTCCCGGACCGGGGCACGAACCCGCGTCCCCCGCATCGGCAGGCGGACCCTCAACCACTGCGCCACCAGGAAAGCCCAAGAAAAAGTTTTTGATGGAAGTAATGTATATGGTTATTGGCTTTCTATTTACACTGGTGATATAAATTTCACTTTGTAAGTAAATGGATTTAAGTTTCAATAAAAGCAGGTCCATTTAGGGGGGTGGGAGCACTAAGTAGATAAGTTTCAATGACACTCATATATGGCCAAAGTTGTAAAGGGAGCCACAAGTGATGGAAGTTTGGAATCATTGAGAAAACCCACATCAAGGGGCTAGCACAGTGATTGCGACCACGGTTTTGGTGTCCACCCAAGAAGTGACATGGGTTCTGAGAAGCAGAACACGCTCCAGATCCAGACCCTCTCTCCCATTCCCTCCATCTCCAGGATGCAGATTGAAGAAGAAACCATAGTTTGTATAAACCTGTGTGAGGATGGAAGCCTGGACCAGCACTTGAGCTGGTGCCAGGGCACCGGGGCCACAAGCCTGGCCTCAGCTCTTCTGTGTGCCCTCCCCATGCCCCAGTGTCCTCATCTAAAACAGGTAGGACAAACTAGATGGTCCTTCCCACTCTGAGGATCTGACAGTCCTTGCTTGTTTAGTCTGTCGTTTTTCTCTGTCAGGTTCAAAGCCAGATTCTCTGATCTTCATCTAATGCAGCCCTGGGCTTCTCCTAAGGAACATCACTACAGAAGGATGTTCGATGCAAAAAAATTCTGGGGTCAGACAAGTTCACCTTTCTGAGTCTTAGTTCCTCCTCTGTAAAATGCTGTTCCTGATAGTACAAACATCCTAGGATGTATAGATTCACTAAGATTATGTAATGTCTCACAAAATGTGGGAAGTTACCTTGAGATATATGTGGATGGTATGTGGACAAAGCATTAAGTGATATTGACTCATAAAGCAAGTTTCCTCATTGCACCAAGGAGGAGTCTCGGTTTGGTGCTAACATGGCTTGAACACTTCTCTGATACTTGCCTGATAACCCCTAACTAAAGCAGAGAGCAAAACCTCAGGCTCTTGGTAGGCAGCAGGGTCCAACTGGGATGCTAGAGGGATGCCTAGAGATATATGAAGAATTTATCCCCAGGTGAGCCTTGGGGACAGAACAAGAGCCACAAGGCCAGTGGCATTTGAGCTGAGCCCTGAAGAGGGAGGAAGATTCCTCCAGGTAGAGCAGGCTTGGGAAGATATACAGGTATGAAAAAGGGCAGTTCCCCCAGAATCAGAGTGTCTTAACCTGGTTTGTACCATGGCTCCAGTGAGGCCCATGAACCCCTTTACAGAACAATGTCTGTTTTTGAATGTGATTCAACTCCTCTGGGTACCTTAAATAAGTAGAATCATATAGTATTTGTCCTTTTGTGACAGGCTTATTTCACTTAACGTCTTCAAGGTTTGTTACAGATAATGTTTTTACAGGCATAAAATGTAAAAATAGGATTACAAAGAAAAAACGTATTAAATGACAGCTATTCAAATAATTTTAAAAGATATAGGAATTCATGTGCTTCTATTAACCTTTAAATAGCAAGACATAGAGGTGGATCTAACAGCTATTAGAATTTCAAGATATCATGAGTCTAGTTTACGATATCCTAGAGCCACTATAAATGTGACATTAAATATCTTTGATTTCTGTTGATGACAGAAGCCACATGTCGTGCCAATATGGTGATGGTTTGTTACCTACATTCAAAATTGGAGGAGATGCTAACTTTCAGTTAGGAATTAGAAAAAAAAGCGTATGGGTGTGTATGTGTGCGTGTGTGTGTAAATTTTTCCCATCTAAGTTCACAGACTTGCTGAATGCTGCCCCATAGATCCTTTAAGGGGCTTCTGCTCCATGGGACCCAAGTTAAGAAGCCCTCCACCCCAGAGAAGCGGCGTTTTTATCCTCCACCAGCTTATGTCCATCTTGGTTCAGAAGTGAGGCAAAGGCCAGATCCTTCCAGCCTCCACCTAGCCCCAGAACCAGGCCCAGTATCCACACCAGTGGCTCAGTTTCCGATGCACCGGGGTGCACAATGGGGCTGATTTCTGGACACCAAACAACCTTCCCTAACCCCACTCCCAGCCCAGGCACTGTGTTTGGGCTGCAGCCCATGAAGGGGAATGAGTACCAGAGAAGACAAGCCCGTTTTTGCTCCGAAAGCTCCTCCCTTTAGTCTTGTGGTTCATTTCTATTTGCTGTACCTACAGCATCCGATGAAGATGAGGGGATAGCCTGAAACACGGGAGAGCCTCAGCATATGGACTGGGGTTTTAACCGACAGAGGAGATGCGCTGCCCCCTTCATAGTAGTTGTTTAATTTTTCTCATCTGCAAACAGGCTTTGGATTGCCAACCTTTAATTAAGATGCAGTTTTCTTTTCAAAAGCAATGTGTTCTAATCAATACCATCTGAGCTGGGGCAGGGGGTGCTACAGAAATTATAACTGCAGCTGAAAAACCATGAGACTTCCAGCAGACTAACCATGAAGACCTTCTGGAAGGCAATAGTTTCCATGTGCTTTGGAGAGGAGGACACGCCTCGTGGACAATGTTCCCTGGCTTCAAAGCCAAGCCACCGTGCCGTGGGTTCTGCCTTCTTGTGTGGAGGGAGGACCGGAAGAGGCAGTGTCTTAGCTTACATGACCTCTGCCCTGGCATTTTGACTTCAGAATCAAGAAAGTACAAGGAGTGAGGTTAGAAGGATTTCCTACTGCCCTGAGACCTATCAGCTTCTGAGAAGGGAGCTCCTAGAAAAGAAAATATTTCTGCACTGAAATGTCTTGGCATCCCTGTGACTGTTCCCTTACCCCCCAGTTAGATTTGCCAGATAAAATACAAGATGTCCAGTTAAATTTGCATTTCAGATAAATAATGAATATTTTTTAGTATAACTCTGTACCATGCAATATGCTAAAATATGCAAAAACATTAGGGCTGTTTCTCTGAAATTCGGATTTCACTGAGTGTCCTGTATTTTTATTTGCTAAATCTGGCAGCTCTACACTGACTCAAACTGGATTCTGGAACAGCTCCTTGGGATCTTGGGAAAGAAGCACTGGGCTACCCTGGGACTTACTGAGGTCAGCTTACAGGCATCTCTGCAGTCAGCACGATGGTTAAGAACGTGAACTTTGGGGTCTTAAAGACTTAAAGTGGCTTCCAACTCAGGCCTGTCACTGCCTAGTGGGTTGCCCTTGAGAAGGTTACTTGCGCTCCCAGAGCTTCATCTCTGTCCTCTGCAGAATCTGGAGACTGAAAATCAGGGCTGATGTTCAACCATATCCAGATATGGTTAGTGGTCCAGCTTGTCCTGGTTGTTTAAAACTGAAAGCCCTTCCCAGGTCAGTTGTTAAATAGCCTCCCGAGCCCCCCTCCATCTTACCAGCCACCCTGGCTCTCCCTACCTCCTCCAAAGCCGCACCTCTTCTCATCTTGCAATGAACAGCTGACACAGACAAGGGCTTTGCTCCGTGTCCTTTCTGTTTGGCCCCTATTGTAGTGTATTGATAGTTTAATAGATCGACTATCACTCCCATTAGGAAAACCCAGCTCAAAAGGTTGTTGTAGGATTAAATGAAATGATGTAGAAGAACTGTGGGATACAGGACCTGGCCCATGGGGGACAGACACACATGAATGAATAAATGAATGAATGAATCCGTATACTACTTATAAGTGAGACCCTTGATTTTCATTGTACATAGAAAAGTTATTCTCTCTCTCTCTCTCTCTGTATATATATGTATGTAATTTATATATATGTGTAATTTATATGTATAATATACACACATATATATGTGTATGTGTGTGTGCCAGAATCACTAATTATACCTGCTTTGAGAAATCTTAAAGATCATTCTAGTTCCAATTCAACTCCTTCCACTTTACACAGAGGAAAACTGAGATCTGGTTTAATTTACTGACTTATCAAAACAAGCCTATCTCTATGCATTGGAGAATAATTGTTTTGAGGAATCATTGGAATGATTTTTTTGTTCAAAAATATCTCTTTCATCCAACGGCCACAAAGCCTAAAATTTCCCCATTAGCATTTTCGTCATCTTTTAAAATTGAACTAAAGCTTATCATGGTATTTCTCAAAGTCCACTCTCTTGAAGCTGGAAATGACCCAGGGTCAACCTGAGAGACTTAAGTGCTGGGCTTGGGGGGAGGAGGGTGGTAGAAAGGAGATTCTAAATGAAGCTGAAAGCGGACCTAGGACTTGCCAAAGACACATGTGGCCAACTTTAAAACTTTGTGACAGCCTGGCTATGCATTGAATTGTCCCACTATGACAGTTGTACATTTGTGCTATTGCATAATACAGAAGGACAAAATGCATAAATACTAACTGATCATTTCATTCAAAAGAACTCTGACAAGAAAGCCAGACCCCTTGATGTAGTCTTATGCTAAACAAAGCTAACAGTCTTTCTTATCTTGTTGGTCAAGGGTTTTTCAACTCGGGGGGATGGAAATGTTTTTCACAGATCTACAAAGCATGGATGGTAAAGCAAAGCCTCAAAACATCCAGGGGCAAAATGTGGCTGGGACTGTATCTGTTCATATACACAAATTGGTTCCACCACTTGGGTTAATGCTAACTGTTGGAGTTCAACATCCCTTGCGTTTGAATGTGGCTTTCTCTGCTGTCAGTTAAATTCAGCCCACCTACATGCTATTTTGGGGATGGACGGCTGCTGGTACAGACTAGATTGTTTTCTCCAAAATATAATAAACACAACCTCCAATAATCTGATTGGCTTAGTTTGGAAGATCAGAGTCTTAGGAAAATGAAGAAGGAAACTTCTGGAAAAACAGCGTTTCAAATTCTGAACTTTTCTTCCAATATCAATATTGGTGATTTATTCATTACCAGTAGATGATCACTAAAACATCGGTGGGGGAGGGGGGAGGTGGTAGAAAGGAGATTCTAAACGAGGGATTTTTCCCATCAGAGTCTAATTACTTTCATTGTCCTTTCTCTGAATTCTGTTGTATTCCATTCTACCCATTGGCTGCCTGTTTTAATTAATTTTGCCCTGTATTCAAAGGTTTTGCTTTTGTGCCTCTCTGTTTGATTTAAATTCCTTTTTGCAAATAAATAAATAAATAAATAAATATCAAAGCTAATGAGGCTCTGAAGCTTTGAGATGTAAATATCATATGCAGATGCTTTTTTGGGGTCCCAGCTCAGCGGAAGACCAAAAATAACACTTGGAAGTTTGATTAAGAAATCTCAGGCCCCCCCGCCTTCCCTGTCTCCCTCCAGACACTCTTTCTGCTGGCAAATCTCAGTTATTTGACCAAAAAATCATGCCCCACACATGCAAAAGCCCAGAAGCAAGTTTCAGAAGCAAGTTTCTTTCAAGAACAGCTCAGCCGGGTACAAGATTGTGCTGAGCTATTTGAGATGCATCTCCCACTGACAAATTCATGTCCATCCAGAGAGGTTTCCTATGTACACACTCACACACTCGTATAAGCTCACACACCTACACACACGGGTGCTCTCCGGACATATATGCCACTTATGCCCACACATATAACACACACACCAACTCATACATTCTGGATACACACACCCTCACACACACACCAAACACGTGCACACACACACACAAAATCATGAACGCTCTCACACAAACTCACCCACATTCCTACACACAGACACCCGCACACATATTCTCATGCACACTCATAAACAGCGCACACATTTTCACACACAAACTTGATTTCATACACGCACTCACACACATGTTCATTCACACACGAACACACACACATTCTCACACCCAACACATGTATCATGCTTCGGCCAGCCCAGGTTTCCCATCTCAAATCTATGCCGCCTAGATTTGACCCATATCTCCAACATCCTCTCCAAAGACATCCTTGCAGGGCATCTCAGGAACCCCCCCCCTCCTTTCGGGTGTACATAGGGCCTCCCGGGGCACAGTTATTAAACTGTATCTGAAGAGCTCTTACACTATGCAATCTGCTTTTGCCCAGGATATGTGTATCCTTTACCGAGAAAGTCTGATTCATTTCCCAGAAATGTTCATCTCTCTATTAATCTTTCAGGATATGGTTAGTGTTGTGATATTTTCAGATATTGTGTTCGGGTGGCTGGGGGGAGGGGAGGGCGGATTTCACGTGGCTGTCCCCTGGCAGTTTCTGAGATTACTCAGTGCTCTAAGCAGCTCAGAATTGTGTGACAGCATTTCCATGCAAGGGACTTACAATCATGTTTCATTAATTCGACGTGAATGAAGCCTCATTTCTGGCCTTGAGGAGCTTAAGATTTATGTGAAATTAATAACAGAACAGATGTCTTCACAATTTGGTTCCTCTGGAAAAAAAAAAAAAAAAAAGGAACCTGATTACTTTGAAAACTTCAATGCTGGAAAATGCAGACCCAGGGAGTTTTTACTCCAGGGTAAAGAGTTACGCCTTGATATGGTCCACATCTCAGAACTAAGTGGAATTTAAATGTCAGATTTATATTAAATAGTCATTCCCCATTATGACATATATAAACAACAGCTTATTACTTTCATTAATAAGATGTGTTGGGCATTTAAACTAAAACTTCCGAGATAAAGCTGACACCTCATAAGCAGGAGACACTGGGGAGGTATGGGGGAATATGCAAGCAGCCTGGTTTTGAGCTTGGTTTCTGATAATTTAATCATCGATTCCTCCTAGGAAAACAAAATGCATCTGTGCTCACACAAAACTCACCGCTTTCCAAAGGAGTCCTCTCCCGTGGACGTTTGTGCCGAGGGGCCAATGCTCCCCATTTCACAGGACATTTTAAAGAGACGCCTCTTTATTTTATTTTTTCCTCTTGCCTGAAATCCCTTTTTTTTTTTTTTTTTTTTTTATCTATGCTTCTATCTCACTAGGCGCCTCTCCAGCTGAATTTTAACATTCCTCCAGGCTCAAGTGTGGCTACACGAGAGCAGGGGCTCGGTTTTTACTTCTCAAAGTCCTAAGAGGGAAAGTGTCATGGAAAGATCACCCATGGGCATGCTCTGGAGGAGGGGGCGAAAGAACAAAGACCCGCAGGCACGGATGGTTGGACGGATGGACAGACCAGAGTTCCCCTCCCTCTAGCTAAGCAAGTTAAAGAGGTTGCAGGGGGAGAAGGATATTAAATGGCAAAGTCCAGAGTTAAGGTCCCTACTACGACTACGATGACCCTTTCCTCTATTCCCAGCCTACTGTGTCTCCTTTAAGCCACCACGTCCTCCATCTCTTCCAGGGAGAAAACAAGAGCATTGAACCAAACAACCGGAAAGCTCTTCACGTTCACATCCTCCATTTACTCTAATTTTGGGCTTTCCTGACACTGACTCTCTTCCTCTCCCTCCTTTCAAACCTGAACCAGGTCAAGGGGTCCCCTCCTCCAGTCACTTCTCCAGACTGACCCATAGATGATGGTCAAGGGAAGCTCTCAGGTCCAGCCCCGACACTTCCTAAGGGCGTGGCCTTGGGCAAGACACAGAGTATGTTGGACCCTCTGTCTCTTCACCTGAAAGTGGACAGAATAAGGCTCGCCCAGGGCTGTTGTGACAGTGATATGAACTGATGCTGGAGAGTGGAAGAGACTGTCCAGCTCTGCTCTTAGGATTCCACAGCTTCACAGGGATGACAAACAGTGGGCCTGAGGGAGACAGAGGTACCCAGGAATGACATTAGGAAACTGCGGGCTGCCACAGTCCCTACCACCACCCCACATCCACACCTTGAAAGAGGATTGTCTGAACCTTCTCTATCCTTGGCTTATCTTGGCCTATGGGTGCACAGCAGTGGGGAGCAAGCCAGAATGCAGAGGGCAGGCCCTTTCCAAGGGGGCAGGGGCCTCTCAGAGTTCAACAGTTGTCACCCCAGGGGTGCTTGACGGCACTGTGGGGAAAGGCTGGCCCTCCTTCCACCACTTTTTTTTTTTTTTTTTTTTTTTGGCCATACTGCACTGTTTGCAGGATCTTAGTTCCCCAACCAGGGATCGAACCTGGGCCTTCGGCAGTGAAAGTGTGGAGTCCTAACCACTGGACTGCCAGGAATTCCTTCTTGCCACCTCTTCAAGGAAGCTGGAACTATTGAGTTTTACGCGAAAGTCTTCCTGGGTTTTTTTTCAATGCTTTTTTATCGTGGTAAAAGTCACATAATATAAACATATTATTTTAACCATATTTAACTGTGCAGTTCAGTGGCACTAATTCGTTCATATCGTTGTGCAACTCTCACCATTGTCCAGCTCCCAAATTTTTCACCTTCCTAAACTGAAACTCTGTCATACAGAGTAAAGTAAGTCAGAAAGAGAAAAACAAATATCGTATATTGACGCATATATGTGGAATTTAGAAAAATGGCACAGATGAACCTATTTGCAAAGCAGAAAGAGAGACACAGACCTAGAGGACAAACGTATGGACACCAAGGGGGAGGGGCAGATGGATTGCGAGATTGGGATTGACGTATGTACACTACTATGTATGAAGTAGATGGCTGGTGAGGGCCTACTGTATAGCACAGGGGGGAAGAAAAAGGTACAATCTGTTTGCAGGACATAGATTAAGTTAACCTTAAAAATACTTCCTGGTTTTGAGTAGAAGACTACAAACCTTTATCTGAAACTGTTGGGGCCAGATGTATTTCAGTATTCAGAAATTTTCAGATTTAAAAAGATTGCATGGGCTTCCCTGGTGGCGCAGTGGTTGAGAGTTCGCCTGCCGATGCAGGGGACACGGGTTCGTGCCCCGGTCCGGGAAGATCCCACATGCCGCGGAGCGGCTGGGCCCGTGAGTCATGGCCGCTGAGCCTGCGCGTCCGGAGCCTGTGCTCCGCGACGGGAGAGGCCACAGCAGTGAGAGGCCCGCGTACCGCAAAAAAAAAAAAAAATGTCAATGAAATACAAAAACGCAACTGGGGACTTTTTCGGGAATCATTCCATTTTCACTTTTGGAAGGTAGGCTGTTCTTTCCCGCAAGCCTGCCTGCTTGTCCACTCAGAGCAAACACTCGACCCACCCTTTTTCTCTGCCATGGGGGAGCCCTTGTCCAGACCCTTTACCATCCCCTCGGGAGACTGGAGGGAGGTGGGCTGCAGATACCTGCTTGAGCCTTCCCTGTATCTTGAGTTGCCCGAGTTAGAAGGCAGGGGTTAACATCACCTGGGTACGTAGCCCAGAACTGCAGAATGAGGGGTGGGGTGGAAGAGCAGGGGGAAGGAAAGTGAGGAAACACAGCCTCAGAGTGACTGGGGCAGCATCGGTGAACCAAGGGAAACAGGAGCGACACAGGGATGTTTTTAACTCAGAAGATGAAAATGCAGATACCTATGGGGCTAGACGAGGGACATAACTGAGGATGTGGGGAAGATGCAGGGTAGTAGGGAGTGGTGGGGATTGTGGTGATCTCAAAATCAGTCTCCCCTTGAAAGGGGCAGCTGCTACTCAGCTTCAAGATTGTTTATATGTGGGATGCAAGCTGCGTGTCACCACATCTTCTGATTTTTCTTCAAGAAAATCCAGAAATCTGTATTTTTTTAATGTGAAATCTCCTGGTTTTGTAGTGGCTACTTATTATTTAAATATTTAACATTTTTAAATATTTAAAGCCCTTGTGTGGGTCACCTCTATGACCAAAATAAAGCATTTATGTGGATGAACTTTGGCCTTCAGTCCTAGGAGGCAACTATTAGGCCTCAGTTTTGTCCCTTCTTTAATTTCAGTACCCATCCATCCATCCATCCATCCGTCTGTCCATCCATCCATTTATCCATCCAACCATTTATTCACTTATCTATTCATCTATCCATCCATCCAGTGAATATTCAGTAATGCTCCCAGGTATAAGGGAATGTGATAGAAATAGAAATAAGTCTACCCCCAAGTCCAATCTTATCTCCAGCCCCATTCTGGTCTTATCTTGACTTGACAGAGGGAGGCAGCCAGATATAGTTTTTAAATAATAGTGTGTGTGTGTGTCTGTGTGTGTGTGTGTGTGCGCGCGCGTGTGTTTTAAGCACAGACCAAGGATCAAAAGTCAGCATGTGGGATCTTAGTTCCCCAACCAGGGATCGGACCCATGCCCCCTGCATTGGAAGCAGGGGGTCTTAACCACTGGACCACAAGGGAATCCCCAAAGTCACGTTCTTGAGGCCTATCCTGGCTCCTAAGCTGCATGTGACCTTGGGCTCATGCCTTCCCTTCTTTAGGCTTCTTCTTTGATACTTGAAGCTGCCATCTGTGACCATTTCTGGTCTGTTTCTTTCTTTCTTTCTTTTTTTAATAACTTTATTTTATTTATTTATTTTGGTTGCGTCGGTTCTTTTGTTACTGTGCGCGGGCTTTCTCTAGTTGTGGCGAGCGGGGGCTACTCTTCATTGTGGTGCACCGGCTTCTCACTATTGTAGCTTCTCTTGCTGCAGAGTACAGTCTCCAGGTGCGCAGGCTTCAGTAGTTGTGGCACACGGGCTTAGTTGCTCCACGGCATGTGGAATCCTCCCCAACCAGGGCTCAAACCCACATCCCCGGCACTAGCAGGCAGATTCTTAACCACTGTGCCACCAGGGAAGTCCTCTGGTCTGGTCCTTAACCTCATTTCAGGCCCAAGGCCAATGCTAACCTTTGTGCTGACGTCACCTCAGTCTTAATAGGCTCACCTATTAAGCTGGTCTTAATAGGCTCACCTGCCTGAGTCTGCCACAACTTCCTCCCTGTGCCCCACCTGGGCCATAACCACAAGAAATGTCTCCATAAATGCCTCCCCAGAAGGAGGGAAGAGACGCCTGAGACAGGGCCTGAAGATACGGGCTGATCTAAGGCTTCATGGGACTGCAAGGCACTCTTGGGTGGGCTCTTCTCCCAGGGAGCCCTTCCTCTCAAAAGGTACCCAGGTTCCTTTTGACTAATATTTGACTAAATATTTGACTCTCGTTCAAGTAGCATCTCTCAGGAAAAATTGTTACCTTGGCAGTGATCTCCTGGACCTCAGGCAGAGGTATCAACCTGGGAGGACATTTCCGCTGATGGGGAAAACTGTCCTGTCATTCTTGAAATCCCATCTCTGAGGCAGTGTTTACTTCTCTGGAGGCACGAGGAGGGAACACACACTTCCACAAGTGCATCCAGACTTGGCCTTTGGCTGAAGAATGAAACATTAAGTCATTTATGTCAAGAGTTGCAGAACTGCAACATAGCTTCTAGGCTATTCTTTATTAAAAGCTCAAGATGGTACCTGTAGACCACAAATGCTGTGTCTGTTTCTCTGAGTTCAAGGTTCCCATTTCCTTTCTCTGCTTATCTTTTTCTGTGTGGTTATCCTTCCTTTTATGGGTCTGTATGTTTCCAGCACGTATTCACTGATTTGGGGCCATTTCGGGTCTGTTTTCTGGGGCTTTTATTCAACTGCCTTTCAAAATTTATGGGTCTCCAGCAGATCATTTGGCCATAATTTAACATTTGGGTTTTCTCAACTCTTTCAAACGTTCTTCTTTTATGGGGTTAGCAGCCCTAAAAGGTGGCAGGGATGAGACGACATGCTTGGGTTTGTTCTGCCTTTGTTTAAGCCTGTTGCTGAGAAATAGTGTATACTTCGTTCACCATCTTATCTTTCCAGGTTTTGATCGATAGCAGAGTGTGTTTTTTATATAAGAACTCACCAAATTTATTCAACAGATTATACATTCATTTTACCATTATGACATCAGACAAACAGATAATCCACACCCACACAAAAAGCTTTGGATTTCTTAAAAGTGAATTTAATTATAAGTAGTCATGTGTGCTGGAGAATTATAATTATGAAAAGTCATGTTCTGTAAGTCTGAAATGACAGATTATATTTCAAAGGCTTACTGCAGAGGAATTAAAGGACCCAATTTATTAGTTGTAAATGTACGATTATTGCAGATTTGCTTTTAAGAAAACCCCACACGCACACACACGATCACAGTATATTGTAGTTGGATTTACTACGTCTAATCCTTTCGACAAGAATCATAGTTGGCACCAAAAGCTGCCACTTGGTTAATTTGTTTGTGAGACAGAGACAGGCAACTAATCTTCGTCTTCTGATCCCTGAATGGCAATAATTTCAAGGACTTTTCGGGCATGTTTTACTTCCCTCATTCCCATCCTTGCAACGTGATTAAGAAGTTGATGTGGATCAAAGAACAGAAATATTGTCGTCAGGGAAGAAATGGAGACAGTCTCGTGGAGGTGGAGACAGTCTCGTGGATGTGCAGGGGCTTCAAAGAACCTGGAACTGGGCTACATTTGTTTCTGCTACAAACATTTTTGGGGGCGTTTACTATGTTCCAGGCACCGTACTAAGTACATTCTGTGTGTTTTCTCAATAAAAACTCTCAGAACAACCCCCTGAGGTCGCAAAATTGTAAGCATGTCTTACAGATGGGGAAACTGAGGCTTGGAGAGATCACCAAGCAACCTGCCCACAGATGTGGGCAGGTTGTGCATGAAAAATGAATATTCCCTCAGGAGCCTGGGGCACTGCCCACACGTGCACTTTGGAAACCCCCAGCCATTTTGCAGGCCTTCCTGAAATCTGTCCTAGCTGCCTGCCTGCAATTCCGCCCTTAAGTCTCTCCTGGATTCCGTGACAAGGAGCCTCCACCAGGTGAAGGAGGGGTCAGGGACCTCCCTGTCAACCCCTCAGTGCGGGTCACCGAAGGGGGAGGCCAAGGACCGGTTGAGTTTGATGAGAGTGGAGATGGGACATGGGCATGGAGCTGGAGACTGACTTGGACATCACAGTTGGGACTCCATCCTGCGGGTCTCTGGGCTACAGCTGGGAGGGCAGCGGACAAAAGCCGAGCTGTGGGTTTTCCTCTTTGAAGGGTTTCGCTGACCCGAGGGGGAAGGATGGGGTGGAACTCACAGGAAAGGGGATTGACTGTATTCTTAGAAAAACGATAGCCAGAGCTTACCGCTGGGGCAGAAGGATTGGGGTCACCAGCTGGCTGTTTGATACAGGGATTGGCTCCTGCTGCTTTGGAATTCAAGGGCAGGAGGCGCTCTGGGGCCACGGCTCAACCTCGGGCTCTCTGGCCCCCTCCTGAGCGCCCTCCCTGGATCCTATAATATGTAGAATGTTCTGATTGCCCATTTCTCCTTCCTTCTCACTTGACTTTGCTTTCACTGGAATGTGGCAGGGGATAAAGTCTTAGAGGCATTTATCTAAGCCATGGAGGGACCATTTGTGGGTGTCGGGGGGGCACAGGAAACAGATAAATCGTCTCAAGCTCAAAGCCATTGGCTTTCTGCTCTCTGCCTGAGGGCAGCTGCTTGCTAATCATAGAGAGGGGTAGGGACCTGGCTTGGGTGGGGAAGGGAGAAATTCTGGATGAGGGTTGGTAGAAGAAAGGTCATCCCTGCGGGTAAGAAGCCACCTGCACGTAATCAAGAGATCTCAGAAGGGCAGTGTCAGAGGAATCCACAGGATCCCATAGTCATCAGAACACAGTCCAACTCCTTAGCTTGGCCAAACAGCAGGATCTATCCCCAGCTTCACCTCCCTTTGTTCCTACACTGCTTCATTAGGGTTATTTGGGTGCAAGCAACAGAAATTGATGCTGGCTAACTTCAAACAAGTGGGCATTTATTGGAATAATAATAGCCGTGGTGGCAAAAGCTAGACAACCAGGGCAGGCACCAAGATGGGAACACCAGGTCCGAGGGACCCCACAGTTGGCATGCCTGGGCTCCCAGTGTTCTGTTTATATTTATGTCATTCAAGATTCCCTGAGTGTCCCATTGGCTGAGCCCAGATCACAAGCCCACCCCTGCTTGTAACAGAGGACGTGTACCCAGAGGAAGGAGCCTGGCCCAAGAAGGCACCAAGGACCCATGTGACTTCTGAAAAGGGAAGGCAGGTACCCCAGTCTGTTTTCCCAGCAAGAGAGAAGTTCCCCAGCAACACTGTCCTCAGTGGAAGGAGAGAAGTATCCCCAAAAAGGGGATGGGCAGATGTTTGCAGACCAAACCCATGAATGTCTCGTGTGTCCTTCACTCTGCTCCCACCACAGGGCCTTTGCACCTGCCATCTTCTCTGCCTTGAACATCCTGTCCCTGATTCTGCACATGTCTGGTTCCTTTTCATCCTTCAGGACTCAGATCTCACATCAGCTTCTCTGAAAGGCCCTTCCTGACCACCCATTCTCAAGTTTTCCCCATCAGATCATCTTGATCCGGTTACCGAGTCCAGGCTCGCTCTGCTCACCACACGACAGGCAATACATCGGGAGACAAGGTGTTTAGACAAGGAATAATGACTTTATTTGGAAAGCTGGCAGACCGAGTCCTAGTGTCCCCCAAAATCATCTTATCAGGGGTCTGGATGCCAGTTTCTCTTATAGAACAGAGAGGGGGAGGAGGGGAGGAAGTAAAGTAAAATGGCCATTAATCTTGCAAGATATCTCCTGGCTTGGCCCACATCAGGGAGGGGATGTATTAATTTCTTCTTTTCTTAAGCCATTCACAGGTGGGCAGGGATTCCTGTGGCAGGCCATCATGTATGTTTACAGCTACAGACAGCATCCTTTTAGTGATTATAATAACAAAAGCAACGAAAAGCAAAGGTTAAAGTAAAAGAAACAGAGCCAACGTGGAGTCAGATTTTGCTCTTCCCTGTTACAATCCCATCTTCACAGGTCTTCCAACCATCGAACATTACCTTGTTTATTAGTTTATTAATTTGTCTGCTTTGTATTGTCTATCCCGCCCCACCCCCCGCCACCAGAATGTAAGCACCATGAGAGCAATTACTGTAGTTAATCACTGCTGTATATCCAGTGCCCAGTGCAAGGCTTTAATAAACATTTACCAGGGAAACAAACAAATAAGGACAAAGAGACCCAGACAGAGAAGGTTGCTTGGCCAAGGATGATCAGAGAGAAGATGTTGATGTCCTCAAAAATGCAGAAGCCAAACCTTACCTGCTCTGGGGCACTGGATGGCCCCTGGCTAAAAGCATGGGCCCAGAG
The DNA here is from genome assembly GCF_951394435.1 of Stenella coeruleoalba. Lineage (NCBI taxonomy): Eukaryota > Metazoa > Chordata > Mammalia > Artiodactyla > Delphinidae > Stenella > Stenella coeruleoalba. The sequence goes on along the minus strand of NC_137166.1, from coordinate 29,281,694 downwards.
CAGATTGCCTGGGGCAGTGCTCACTAACTGTACCTCAGTTTCCTCTGTGCAAAGGGATATCTCTCTGTGTAAAGGGATAATCAGAATAATATATTCTCAGGGGCGTGTTTGTAGGATCAGATGAACTAATACGTAGAAGGTGCTTAGGGCAGAGCCTGACATTATCGTAATGCAAGTTCTTACTATTCTAGACCTTCTGTGTCCTTATCCCTGACAGATCAGTGTCCCATCCCACCCTCATGCCAACCAGGATGAAGAAGAGGCAAGCAAGATAGTTATAGTAATAATCCAACAGACAAACAAACTGCAGCATCATAAGACCAGAGGCCGGGAGATCCTGCCACAGTGATCTAGCTCACCTTGGCCGAGCCCTTCATTTATTCGCAAATAGTAGGTAACAGATGCCAGGTCTCCTGATGGCAAACATGCTTCCTTCCTGCCCTAGAGCTGGGAGGGGAGATGTCTTCTGGCTCGCTGTGTGGTCATGGACGAGTGACTGCCGCTTTGTGGACCTCGGTTTCCTCCCCTTTAAACGCGAAAATGAGAATCTCATATATGAAGTAGGTTGATGATTTTATTACTGAACAGGCGGGGAGCAGGTACAAATACATTGGTAGAAGTCCCTTTACGGTCCTGCTTCTCAAACGTAAACTTTCCTTGAGTTCAGAGTCACGCCCCCCAAATCTGGCTCGTTAGTTCTTAAGTGGAGTCCTGGAGTGTTTATCGAACCTCCTCGGGTGATTTCTGAGGTTGAAGCTGATTGAGTGTGGTTGCGCACTAATGCCACTAGATAGAGCCACAAGCCTAAATAACGGTCTAACCCAGCGGGCTCCGAGCCCTGAGGCTGCTTCACCAAGAGTGGCCACCAGATGGCGCAGCCCGTCTGCAGAAGGAGCCGCTCCTCCACGGTGCGGGGTTGGGTGCAGGATAGCCTGGCCTCACTATCCCAGTGGTTTGAGAGGTACAAACTTCCCTGCTGAGGTGGGTTATAGCCCCAAGATGGAGATCTGGGGTCAGGGGAGACCTAGTTTTATTTCAGGGTTATGAACATCCAACCCCTCCTGTTCCATCAGAACCTCGTCTGCCCGTCTTGGCACTTGCCCCAGTGTAAAGGCCTTGCATTCAGTAGGTGCTCAACAAAGACTTTTGATCACTTGAGCCGATACCCTCCCCACCCCACCTACACACACACACACACACACACACATACACACACACACACAGAGGCCTGCTTGATGAGCCCTGTGGGGAGCACAGTCATTACAGGGATCAATTATTAAGTGCCTACTGCATGCATGCCAGACACTTTTATTTTAATGTCCTTTTTGTATATACTTTTTTTTTTTTTTTTGGCTGTGCAGCATGCAGGATCTTAGTTCCCTGATCAGGGATCGAACCCTTGCCCCCTGCGGTGGAAAGACAGAGTCCTAACCACTGGACCGCCAGGGAATTCCCCAGACTCTGTGTTAAGTATTTCATAAACACTAACATATTCTATACCCAGCCCTGAGAGATGATTATAATGACTATTGGACAAAAAAGAGAGAGCTCCTCCATGAGGTGAAGGCATCTGGAGTCACAGGGTCAGTAAGTCATAGTCAGCACTTGACTGTAGTTACAGAACAAGGGCTCTGAATCAAGGGCTCCCTGGGGGTGAGTTTTGAGCTGGTTTTACAAGCAGGGTAGAGTCATGGAGGGAGGACATTTGGAGAATACCCCTGAGCAAGGGTGAAACCGGTGAGCTGAGGGCAGCAGAGGGCAGGGGGAGGTTTGGCTGCAGGGGTGCTAGAAGGAGGTGGAAGACAGTGGGATTGGGGTGTTGGGCTGACAGGACCCAGCAGGTGGGGGAGTAGCAGCTGCTACGGGGGAAAGACTCACTAGACTCAGGTTCCAGCGTTATATGCTGTGTGTCCTTGGTCAAGCTACTTGCCTTCTCTGGGCTCATTTTCCCCTCATATTCGTAGCCTAGTCACAAGTGCATTGGGAGGACTGAGTACAGTGACCTGTGTGAAGGTGCCTGCCTCACTCAGTCCTTGGAACAAATTGAGCCCCTGGGGGTGGCTCATTTTCTTTCCCTTGTGTGGCCTGGGCAAATCTTCCCGTGTGCCTCCGTTTCCCCCATCTCTCCAGGGTGTCCATGTAGTGTGGTGGTTGGGTGCAAAGACCCTGGTGTCAGAGAGCCCCGAGGGGTATCCTGGTGCTGATGCTGCATGCAATGACCTTAGCAAAGTCCTCCTCTCTCTGCCTCATTTCTTCCACTGTAAATCGGAGATGCTAACCACGTGACCTGTGTCAAAAGAGCACCGTAGGAATTCAACGCCCATAAAAGACCTGACCCAGTGCCTGACGTGCAGTCAGCACTCAGGTTCCCTTCCAGTGGTGACTTGCATTAAACTTCAAGGTGTAATGAGACCTTCTCAAGGATCCGTGCAGATCTGACATGCTCGTTAGTCTTTTCTTTAGCTGACAGCCTCTTAATTCCTTTTCTCTTTTTTCCCCCCTATTATACCTGCCTGTCATCTGGGGTACCCTGAGTGCTCGGGCAAGCCCCATAACCGCAGACTATGCTACGATTTGGGCCTCCCCTTCCCCGGACCGCCCGTGGCCTCCCACCCTACAGAAAGGCAGCCTGCAAAGGCTGCTGATGACAAATATGTGGACACCACTGCGCCCACAGCAGGGTATCACTCAGGACTCCTCTCTGCAGCCTCCCTGAATGGGGTGGGTGGGTGGGGCAGGGGCAGCCTGTTTGAACACGTCCAAGTACAAGTACAGGGAGCTCACTGCCTGGTTTCCATCCACCTACCTGTAACCCACGCTTCTCGGGGCCATTCAAGCAGCGGTGGGAATGTAGACCCTTCCTCGCAGATGGCTTGGACCCCACGGGGCAGATCTGCACTCTGCCATCTCTTCCACCGCGTGGCGCCTGCACAGGAAGTCCGACCCCCAGGAGCTGAGGAAGGGGGTTCTCTGCCTGGCTTGGCGATGTGCAGACAGACAGCCAAGTCGATATCACCACAGTCTCGTCCACTGAGCACGCTTACCCCGGGGCTGCATCCTGCCAGCAGAAGCACCTCAGTGGTAAACCTTCCCAGGTATCACGGGGATTCCCCTGCACACTTTCAGGTGCAAATAACGGAAATGCTACCCAAATCAGATGAAGTCTAAAAGGGTTCCTCAGACTAAGAAATCCAAGGCGAGATGATTTCAGGTAAAGCTGGATCCAGGGTCTAAAGTAGTGCCCCCCAGTCTGTGTCGTCTTCTTCTGCCCCCACTGTGAGGCCGGATTTACCCTCCAGATAGAAGCTGGCAAGTGGCTCCTGTGCCCCAAGGGCTGGATACTCCAACTGGCCAGGCCTGGGCCACGTGGGAGGAAGGTATGGTTTCCCAAATGAGAACTCAGTGTGCTGTGCACGAGAAAGGAGAATGGGGGCCAAGCAGGCACAAACAAGGGCTGCGCCCATACTACATTCTGTTCTGATGATCATGGCCAGAAGCCACGCATCTAGACAAGAGCAAAGGCAGGGGGAGTGGGCAGGGGCAGAGCCCCGGGGGAGGCGGTGACCCGGGGACTCAGAGACCCCGTGTGGGCGTGGTGGCGAGGGAATGGAGGGCCGATGGGCAAGGTGGGGATGACAAGGACGGAAGTCGATGGCCCACTTGTCTTTCTCAGCCTAGTCAAGATCGTTTTGCTGTCTGCAGGTCTTTGTGTCCGCTCAACTAGTCTAGGTTAGGCCAAACAGGGTTTCACCTGTCCTCTGTCTCCCCGAGGTCCCTTAGGGAAGCCGTTGTCTCAGCCTAACTTATGGACCCTTTAAGGCCTCATTCCTTCTCTTCACTGTTGGGAAGTCTACCTGACATCTACCCTGAGTTTCTCCTGCTGTTGGTTACAAATTAACAACTCTGCCCTGCGGCTCTCCAAAACCTAAAGCAATCTGTTCTCACCTGACCTCCACATGGCAGAAAAGGGAAGACTTAGGATGACCACCTGTGTCTTTATAACACAAGAGAAGCCCCAGAGTTTTGAGTCATCCAAAATGACTCCAGGTCAGAGCCCCGGGTGCTCATTCTGGCCTTTCTTTCTACTTGGGGACCACCACACCATTCCCACCTCTGCTCACTGGGCCTGCCCTTCCATCTCCCCACATCTAGGGCTGATTCATTAACGTATTCAACCATTTATTTGACAAGTATGAATTCAATACCTTCTATACGCAAACCCTGTTCCAGGTACTAGGGCCACAGTACAGGAGTCAATAATCAAACAAGAAATTAAAGTTAACAAGATTGTTTCAAGACAGCTGTAGCTGCTTGGAAGGAAAAAACACAGGGGGTGGATCCTTTCTGTGGCTGGTCAGTCAAGGAAGGCTTCCCTGGGGAGGCAGCATCTGAGCTGAGACCTAACAGATGAGAAGACTTGCAGGCCAAGAGGACAGGCATGTCAGTTGGGCCCTCCAGGAAGTACATTCTGGGATGGGGTCAGGAGTTCAAGGAGTTTTGGAGGATAAGACCAGAGAAAGAAAAAGAGTGGGAAGCAGGATGGGGCAGAGAGTCTCAGCCTCCAAGGCAGCTCCTCCAAAAAGATCAAGTGGCCCCAGAGGGGAGCTCTGGAGCCCTGGTACCCTATGTGCTCAGTCATCATCTGGGGCTTTGACCAAACGAACACGGTGTAGGCTCAAAAGCTCGGGCTGATTCCTACAGCTGTAGGCAGTCAGCTCACTGCACTCTTTGCCACTGAACAGCATGTTCTTCCTTGAAAGAAAATCTATGGCTGTCACAGAGGGTTGCCATCTTTCAGGAACAGAGAGAAAGCCAGCTTAGCTGCAGATAAAAAGTGCAGGAGGGAGGAGATGGCGGGCGTGCTGGTCAATTTCCATTTGCTCCTCCAGGTGGCGCTCCACCTCCCTCCCCCTTGGACTGCTGGGGCCCGCTCCTCCCGCGCTGGGGAGCCCCGCAAAGGAGGGAGGGAAGGAAGAGAACAAAGGAGGGTGTTTATTCCTGGATCCCTCGGCAGGAGGTCTCTTGGGCTGTCGTTTCGTTAAAGGCACCTGCTCTCCCATAACTGCGCCCTCCGGTCAACCTTCTGGGCCAGATGATCACGGTCCTGCTTCTGGCCCATTAGTCCCCTCTACCTTCCACCCGCACACTTTGTATTTAATCCCTTCCTCACTAAGCACTCCTGGAATTAGCCTCCTGCAAGAGTGCCACCTGCTCCCTCCTGGGCTCCTGACTGTATGGAGAGGACATGGTTTGGAATCTATAGGCCTGGGCCTAGGGTTGGGGTCCCAGCAGGAAACCAAAAGGTACCTGGGGTTCCCTGGCCCCAGAGAAGGTCCTGCTATGCTCCTCTAGGATGGAGTGTGTTGGCACACTCCTGTGCCCCCAGGACTGCTTCTCAGATGTCCCTGGGACCAGAGACAGAGACAAAATGAGGGAGGGCTGTGACCTCAGGCAGAGGATCTGACTGGTGCTGATTTCTCAGCTAAGTCTTTCACTGTATCAGTCAGGAATCTCAGGTTGCAAGCAACAGAAACTCAACTCAAACAGACTTAAGCAAAAAACAAAGAAACCACATACAAAGTTAGGAGGAGAGGCTATATAGACTCACAAACGAAAAAGCTCAGGATATATTGGCTGCAGGCAGGGCTGGATCCAGGAGTTCAGCCGATGCCAGCAGGAGCTCAGCATCACCATTTCTGTTCTCTTTGGTGTAGTTTCAATCTTAGGAAGCCTCTGTCCTTAAGGGCTCCTCCACCATTGCCTCATACCATTTATAGCTGAAAGTGTAGGCTACATCCCAAATACCTCCAGTGAATGTCCCAGAATTACTTTTCATGGGCTCCAATGGACTCATAAGCCTCCTTCTGGACCAGCATCTAGCCAGTGACATTGGATCTGCTTTTTAGCCAGGCCTGGGTCACATGGACCCACGATCCAGGAGGTAGGTCACATCCACTGAACCTCATAGACCAAGAATTGCTTAGAGGAGGTTTCCTCAAAGGAAAATTAAGGGGCCGCTACCAAAAGGAGGAGGACAGGATCTTGGGAAGCAATAAACAACAGATGGCCACTACCTTCCCCAGGGCCCAGTCTTCTCCTGTTTGGTATCTCCCATCCTTGTTTTCCCTCTTCATCAATTCAAATTTTATCTTGATGCTGCTGTACCCCAGCACCTGGAACAGTGTTCATTAAAGTTTTCCTGAATGAATGAATGAATAAATGAATGCATGGCAGAAACCGATGCCATATCCTGGTGTCACTTCATTGAAGCCTGCATTAATTTCTTGGGGCTGCTGTAACCAAGTAGCACAAACTGGGTGGCTTAAAACGTCAGAAATTTATTCTATCATAATTCTGGAGGCTAGAAGTCCAAAATCAAGGTGTTGTCAGACCCATGCTCTCGTCAAAGGCTCTAGAGAAAAATGCTTCCTCATCTCTCCCAGCTTCTGGGGCTCCTGCCAGTCCTTGGGATTCCTTGTCTTGCAGCTGTGTCACTTCAAACTCTGCCTCCATGGTCACATGTGTGTCTCTGTGTGCAAATTTCTTCTTTTATAAGGACACCAGTCATTGGATTAGGGCCCACCCTAATCCAGTATGACCTCATCTTAACTTGGTGATATCTGCAAAGACTCTATTTCCAAATGAGGGCACATTTACAGGTACTGGCGGTTAGGAGTAGAACATACCTTTTGGGGGGGCCCACAATTTTTACCTGTATTAGTATGGGCTGAAAGATGCTGCAATACCAACGGTATCCCCAGATGTCAGTGGTTTATAGTATTATGTCAAAGTTTCTTTTTCCACTTACCAAGTCTACAGGGGGACTGGTTGCTTTCATTTTGTGGTTCTGCCACATCACCATGGGGCTCCCGGGGTTACCATGGCTCCCAGGGTGACCATGGCAGGTTGCCAAGGCAGAGAGAGCTAAAGGGATACACAGGGGTCCTGGAGTGTATCGCGTGCACTCGCCGACAAGTTCATTTCCACTAGATACTGCCTATGATCTCCTGGTCCCCTGGGCCTTAGTCACTACTGCGCACCGCCACTGCTCTGCTGGGTACAATGGACACCTGCTTCTGCAGCTGTCACCATCTCTAAATGGACACCAAGCACCTACACTGGGCACCAATGCCCTTGGAATGCCCAAACTACACAGACTGTGAAGAGGCACAGTCACAGCTGCCCTGTGCCAGAAGTACCCAATGTCTCACAAAGGTTTTCGGGAAAATGTTAAACCTCAAATGGGACAAGTGATGTAAATGAGCAAAACTGAGCTGAGTCACATGCAAGGCAATAGAGAATGGTGGGGACTGTGGCAAACCAAAGTACATGCCTCAGCTAATTGTTGCCATGTGGACATCGGCACCCAGTATTGCCAGATTTGGGGGGATTTCTGAAAGCAAACCAGAAAGTCAGATTTTTAGATGAAGTGTCCCAAGTTTCAAAGTGCTGTTCAGGCGGGATTCAGCCCACAGGCCACGAGTTTGTAAGCCCTGCTTCAGTGAGACAACTTTTTCCATTTTCACTCCTAGCTCTCTGCTCTCCAACTTGGCTCTCTGGTTATCCAGAGGATGTGGACCTGAGCCAAATGGGGCCTAGCCAGGAGGCAACCCCCTCTCCCACTGACCTCAGACTCACCCTCCCCCAAATAGCCAAGGTTTCTCCCTGGGTCAGGATGCTGGGCTGGGCTCCTCCTGTGGAGCAAAGTTCTTCCCAAGGGGTGCCTTTCAGGTTGACTCCTGGCCAGCCAGCAGCACATGCCTGCCAGGCAAGCCTGTACTTCTCTGAAACCCACTGACACCCAAGCTGCAGAAGCTTTTCTGGTTCTTACGATACAGACCAGATTCATCACCCTGACTTCCAAGGCCCTCGCAGGCAGCTTGTTGCTGACCCTTTCAGCCCATGACTCTTCTCCTCAAATTGGTCCCTGCCGACCCCCAGTCCCATCTCCTCACCCTCCACCCTCCCCCCCAGTTTTCAGATAGAGGGAACGTCCTTCTCCAGTGCCTCTTGCTGTCCTTCACCTCTGGACCTTTGTAAATGTTGTTCCTTAGACTGTGCCTTCCACATCCCTCCCCCCACCCCAATACTCTCAAGTCTTGTAGCTCTTCAGGTGTCAGCCCAGAAGTCCCTTCTTCCAGGGAGCCTTCCCTGACCACCTATACTAGTTTAGGGACTGAGGTCAGGTGTTCCCACACCTGCTGGAGTTCCCCATCACAGCTTAGCACCTAATGAATTCTCCTTCCTGAGGGAGGAAGGGGACATTCCTCAGGGACAGAGACCAGGACTGCTGGGTTTCCAAGCGTTTATCTAGCACCTAGCATTATGCCTGAGGCCAAGTAAATGCTTAAATAGTCATAGAAGGAAGAAGAGGGGAAGGAGAAGGAAGGAAGGAAGGAAGGAAGGAAGGAAGGAAGGAAGGAAGGAGGGAGGGGAGGGGGAGGGAGGAGGGAGATGAGGAAGGAGGGGCCTTCACTTTGTTTCCATCTCTGTATCTCTTCCCATTTCTGCCTATCTCTCTCATCTCTCTGTCTCCATCTCTAATCATCTAAAATCTCTTTCTCTGACGATCTACAGGTGCAGCTGATCATCTGTTCCTGACCCTTCCTCCCCATCTCTGACCTATACCCCTGGGAGTGCAGGCCGTCCGGCCCCCCGCCGTGTGTCCCTCCAAGAACCGCTGCTCTCCAGCCTCAGGACTTCAAGTGTCTAGAGTGGTCGCGCCAGATGTTTCCCAGCAGAGGTTCCATAGGTTTTGCGCCCGGATTGGGGAGTAAAGGTTGGAAGGTCGCCGCACTGATGGTTCTCGAAGAGGCCCAAAGCTCTGGCTGAGGGGAAAAGAGGCGGAGAAAGGAGAAGAAAGGAGAAAAGAGGAGGAGGGCGAGAGGGAGAATGGGGCGGAGAGGGGCGGGCCTGAGCGCTCCCCCTCCACCCGGCGCCGCACTGCCAGCGCCCTCCCAGCCCAGCCGGCCACATCTGGCGGCTGCCCTCCCTTGTTTCCGCTGCATCCAGACTTCCTCCGGCGGTGGCTGGAGCTACGCATCTGGGGCTTTAAACATACAAAGGCTTTGCCAGGACCGGCGAGAGCTGGCGGCGGCGGCGAGGGCTGGGGGCCGGACCATGCGCCGCTGAGCCGGGCAAAGCCGAGGAGACCGAGTCGAACAGCCCCTGGGGGCGCAGCGCTGCGCGGGGGAGCAGGCGCCAGCCAGGCGGCGACGCGGCCACACGCACCGAGCCAGCAACCCCCCGGGCGACGCGCGGGGCCCGGGAGCGCAATGACCGAGGCGCGAGTGGCTCGGGGCCCGCTGGCCGGACCCCTGCGGGCGCTCTGCGTCCTGGGCTGCCTGTTGGGCCGCGCCACCGCCGCGCCGTCGCCCATCATCAAGTTTCCTGGAGATGTCGCCCCCAAAACGGACAAAGAGTTGGCTGTGGTGAGTTCCGAAGCGAGCCTCATCCAACCGAGTTTAGACAAACTTCGGAGGTAGAGGAAGGGCCACCCCTCCCCCATCGCCACGGAGGACACACAGCGTGGGGGAGGGGCTTCAGCAAACAGCATGGGGTGGTCTGGTTCGCAGGAGGAGGGGGTGAGGAGTTGTGGTAAGAGAAGCCCAATTTGGCAACTTTCGGGACACAGCGGGGGGCGCGGGGGGTGCTTTGGCAAACCGCTGGAATGGGCCCCCTTTGCAAATAGTAAGGACATTGACTAGTATCCGGGATTTGGCAAAGGGGGGCGGCTTTGTATGCATCTCTTGGACACATCTGGGGGGTTGGCTAACGAGGCCGTTGGCCAGCGTCCTCATAGGCCTTTGGCAAAAAGCCGAAAGGGGTCTCTTGCAAACGGTGGAGGATCCTTTAAACCCCTGTGGGACTTAGGGAAGAGGGGCCTTTGGCACACAATTTGGATAAGTTTTTGCACGCGTGAGGGTGGGAGCTCTGGGCAAAGCGGAACTTTGGCAAACGTCTGGGAACCTTTGGCACACATCTGGAGAGGGGCCTTGGACAAACCGCTCCCCGGGACCTTTTGGCAAGTATTGGGGGCAGGAGGGAAGAGGACAGCGCTTTTTCCAGTGGCTCAATGAGCAAGTTGGTCAAGGAGGGTCAAGAGTTGGACCTCAGAAAGTTTCCTCGAACTTCTCCAGAAGGGTCGGAGGACAGAAGGAGAGAATTGGCCGGCAGGGCGGAGGGAGGGGCGGCACGAGGGCCCTGGCGCGTGGGGCGGGGGCGGACTGAGGCCGGCTGGGGTCGGAGAGCGGCCAGGGAGCCCTCCCTCCTGGCAGGGCTCCGAGCTGCGGCTCAGATGTTGTTTTGCGAGCGCGCGCGGCTGCGGGCGCGCGCGCCTGGCCAGAGGGGCATCTAGGCCACCACATTGCACAAGCAGAGATGCGGGCAGCTGAACGACACTCCCCCTCACCCTGTAAGCGCCTCGGGCTGGGGACCCCTCAAGATGTTCTTTCCAGCGCACAAGACATCTGCCACGTGTTGCTTCAGCCACCTTAGAAAGCCCCTATTCGCCTTCAGCGTGGTCTCCAAACTGCCCAGGACAGGATCTTCGTGCCCCCTGGTCACCTGGGGGCCCCTTCTCTGGATGTGACACCACCCCTGCCCCCTTTCCAGCATCTAGGTCTCTGCCTTCTCTGGACAAACGGGTTGGGAGACCTTACGTTTTTAGGGGGCTATTTTTCTCAAGGGTCTGCATAGGAGGTGGTCTGCATAGTGAGGGGGCTATGGCTGAGGGGGAGGGTGGAGCTTTGGAGCACTGACAAAGCTACCTGGGTCCCCATGCTTTCTACAGCATATGGAAGTCCCTGTTGCCCAGAGGCAATGCAGTGGGGACCGGGGCTTGAGAAGCCAGGCTTTGAACTTAGTCTGCCTGGCCTCAAATCTGGGGGTGCACGAACCAACTGGCCTAGTAAATCTTGGGCAAGTGACTTAACTTCTCTCAACTGCTTCCGCCAACTGAGGGTAATAATGGTACCTGTCTTGGGGTTCGAAGAGAGGTAATCTTAGACACTTTGAAGGGTACCTGGGACATGGTAAGTGCTCAATAAGTATTAGTCATTATATTGTTATTATCATTATTATTCTTATACCCTTTATTTCTTCTTTCCTAACTACCCTCTCAAACAAGGTTAGGGCCCCAGTAATGAGATCTCCTGGCTTCTCCCACCATTCCTATCACATATTTAACTTTTCACTTCTTTGTGGTCCATCAGCCTCCCCACACTGGGATTTGAACCCTAGAGACTAGAAACATCTGTCGTGCTCACCACTTGAACCCCAGCACTAGCACCAGGCTTGGCACCTGGTATGTGTCAAAAAGTATTTGTTCAACAAATAAGTGAGCTGATGGGTCCCCGATGCCCTGCAGGGGCCTGTTTGGTTTTGGCCTCCGTTCGGGCAGAGCCCGCTGCACAGGACCTGAAGGACGGGACTGTTTTCTTCTGGGAAATTGGCAGATTCAGGATTTGAACCCAGGACTGACTGCTGCTGGAGCTCAGGCACATAGCCCTTGAATCTCTTTAAAGAAAAGTGAGGAAAGTAATCCCTATGTCATCAGCAGTTTGGTGGATTAAAAGAGATGATGGAGGTACAGAGGGGTGGTAGAGAGGTACAGTTCTAAGCCTGGCCTCTGGAGCCAGTTTGCTTGGGTCCAAATTCAGTTCTGCCATTTGTGAGCTGTGTGATCTTAGGCAAGTTTCTTAACCTCTCTGTGCTTTGGTTTCCTCCTGTATGATGGACTGTCTACATGATAGAGTTGCTGTGAGCATTCAGTGAGTTAACACAAGCTGACATTAGTGCCTGGGCCCATTGTAAGCACTCAACACGTGCTCCCAAGCCGTGCTCTCTACAGCTTTTATGTCACTCGGCTAGTGGGTGACAGGGCTGGTTTGGGAACCTAGGACTCCACCCAGTGCCCTTGGGTCCCTGACTCCTTTGATCAGTACTATGCCATCCTAACGTGGCTGCCTGTGCCGGGGTGCTTACTTCTTCCAGCAATACCTGAACACCTTCTATGGCTGCCCCAAGGAGAGTTGTAACCTGTTTGTGCTGAAGGACACGCTGAAGAAGATGCAGAAGTTCTTCGGGCTACCCCAGACAGGTGAACTGGACCAGAGCACCATCGAGACCATGCGGAAGCCGCGCTGTGGCAACCCCGACGTGGCCAACTACAACTTCTTCCCCCGCAAGCCCAAGTGGGACAAGAACCAGATCACCTACAGGTGCCGGGGCAGGGCTGCGGGAGGCAGGGCCCTGGGCCAAGGGACACCGCGTCTCATTGGGCGTTGCCTCCCCGCTCCGGGGACCCGGGAGCTATCTTGGGAGGACTTGGCCTGTTAAGGAGCTTGCATGCAGAATTCTTAGGACCTGGAATAAGACAGACCAGGACTTGAATCTCACGCTTACTGGCTGTGCGGCATTGGACTCCTTCCTTTTCAGCGCCCTGAGCCTTGACTTTCCAATCTGCCAAATGGGGTTAAAACGAAGCCTAACTTACGGCTTGGGAACTGGATCATATGTATAAAGGGCTTTCAGTGTCCAGCATGTAGTAAGAGTGTAATAAATGCTAGTCACTATTATTATCAGATGAGGTCATTGGGGCGGGTAAAGGGAACTTGATGATTGGTTGCTAATTGGGTTTTTTATTGTATTATAGAGTTGTTATAGTTGGTTGTTAATTGGGCTGCGGGCTCTGTTCCGTACGGCTCATGTTGGACTCCAAGGATGAGATCTCTGTGCTGTGTTCCATAATGCACTATTTACACCCCCATCCTTCTCCCTCGGCCAGAGGGAGGGAAGAGACGCCTGAGGCAGGGCCTGAACATACAGGCTGATCTGAGGCACCGTGGGACCTCAAGGCACTCTGGGCGGGCTCCTCTCCCAGGGAGCTCTACTCAACATGCACACACATCGTCTGCCTGTGTATCCACACTCACATGCACACGCTCGTGCACACAGACTCTCACACCCCTCCCATGTATGCACACACTTGCATACACACACACACCCTTGCACACATGCACACACGCTCACATGCATAGGTACGCTCACGTTCCCTTGCATACCCATACACACTCACATGCACTTCTGCTACCTCCAGGATCATTGGCTACACCCCTGATCTGGACCCCGAGACAGTGGACAATGCCTTCGCTCGTGCCTTCCGAGTCTGGAGTGATGTGACTCCACTGCGGTTTTCTCGGACCCATGATGGAGAAGCTGACATCATGATCAACTTTGGCCGCTGGGGTAGGCAGAAGAGGGGCCAGCAGGGGGCTCAGTGCAGAGACAAGGGAGCCATCCAGACATCAGAGAGCCACAGGGGACTCCTTTCCAGCTTAGCTAGGAGGGCAGAAGATGCAGACACTGGAGAGCCGCGTTGATGGGAAGGCAGTGACGTGACTCCCTGGAGGCGGTGTGAACCTGAAAACATGTGGCTCCCCATCTCCTGTCCAGCATGGTAGCCCCTGCATCCATAGGGCTACTTACTTTTAAATTAGTTAAAATTCAATAAAATTTGAAATTCAGTTTCTCCGTCACACTAGTCAGATTTCAGTAGACACATCAGACTATTAAGTTGGGCAAGGAACATTCCCATCATGGCAGGAAGTTCTGTTGGATGACACTCAGAGACACTGAGGAACTCTAGATATGGGAGTGGGGCAGCTGGACCAGTGCAGACATGAGAGTAAGTGGAATAGAACCCAGGGTCCAGGGTGCCGTGTGTGTTGGGGTAGGAACACTGGCAGTAGTGTAGACACGAAGGTAGGCAGTGTAGACATTGTGAGTGGTATGTGATGAGGGTAAGTGGCACAGTCACAGGAGACAGTGTAGGCATGTGGCCCTGGGTGGCAAAGCGGTTATGAGGGTTAGTATTGTGGCCACTGGATAGTGTGACGTGAAGGGAGGTGATACGGCTAAGAGAGAGCAGTGTGGATTGAGGGAAGATGGTATAGACACTGTGGACAAGGAGGGTGGGTGGTGAGGAGACTGGTATGGTAGTGTAGGTGTGTGGATAGCTGTAGTGTCATTGGCAGTAGTGTAGACAGTGAAGGTTGGTGGCAGAGATTCTGAAGGCTGTGTAGACTTGAGGGAGTAGTGTAGACCATAGGATGGTGACAGTCAAGTAGGCAATCCTCTAGACTCACTGTGTCCCCAGTCCTGGATAACCCAACAGGACAAGGGAAGGGGACACATGCTAGGTGGGCTAAAGGGCCCCAACCATGGATGGCATGTGCTTGGGTTTCAGTGCCCAGCGGGGTAGCTAGAAGCTGAGATCCAGTGTGTTTCAGAGCATGGAGATGGGTACCCTTTCGACGGCAAAGACGGGCTTCTGGCTCACGCCTTCGCCCCAGGCCCTGGCGTTGGGGGAGACTCTCACTTTGATGACGATGAGCTGTGGACCCTGGGAGAAGGGCAAGGTAAGAAAGTGACCATCCACGTGCCCAAGCCTCCTCGCCGGTCCTCTGCATGCCTCCCTGTCACCTAGCAACAAGGACTTTGGCTTCCCTGGCAACCGCGGACCCCTCCATCTGCTCAGATGGGAGGGGGAGGGAGGTCACACACCCTGGTGAGTCACAATCCTGGTCTCTAAAGAAAGGCCTGGAGAGGTTCACCCTCCACCCTGTGTGGCCCCTCAGTGGTCCGCGTGAAGTATGGGAACGCCGACGGGGAGTACTGCAAGTTCCCTTTCCTGTTCAACGGCAAGGAGTACACCAGCTGCACGGACACGGGCCGCAGCGACGGCTTCCTCTGGTGTTCCACCACTTACAACTTCGACAAGGACGGCAAGTACGGCTTCTGCCCCCATGAAGGTGAGTGTCCTCCTGGCCCCAGGCCTCCACCTTCCTGGCCTCCACACTCCCCGGGCCTGGCACTGCCAGGGAACCAGTGTCCCCTTCTTCAGGCCCCATGTCCTGATCTGAGCCATCACCGTGCCCCTCTCGTCTGTTCCACTATTCAGTTAATACTTTCATTAAATCAATTCCTTTTTTTCTTTAAGTTTTATCATTCGTAATAATATTTTTGAACTCACCAGTTTGATGCACTAATTATTTTTTTCTAACATGCGTTAGCGGAACTTAGAATGATTAAAATGCCCAGCGGATCTCTAGAGAACCACTCTCTACCCTCCAGCAGGATTGGAGGTTCAAGGGCATGAGGAGAGGCTTGGGGGTAGATGAGAAGCCTAGCAGTGGGATTGGGAGGCAAGACTCAGACACCAAGGCCTGGTACCCAGCCCGGCTTGGGGACGTCAACCTGGGGAATTTCAGCCATCACTTCTGGTTCTGATTTGGACTCTGAGTATGTGTGTGGGGGTGGGGGAGTGTCTGGGAGCTGTTGCGTCTGCCTTTCTTGGTCTCCATCTGTCTTTGCTTGTGGCTGCATCTCTGTGTCTTGGCAAAGGCATTAGGTTTGACGCAGTATTTGTGTGTGCTTCAGACATAAGCTTCAGATATTTTGAAGCAACGTAGAGGGAAAAGTTTTTAAAAAGGTGAGGGTGTTGACATACACACTCAATCCTTTTTCATCTATCTGTCCTTGACACACTTCATAATCAGAAATCATAAAAGGACAGCATACGTACTTCATACTCTTTCAAGTCATCGTGTTTAATGATTCTAGAAATTGAAAGCTGAGAAAGTTTGGGGAAAAGGGGAGAAAGTCCAAAACCTTTTAAAATACTTTTTAAAAGTATTCACTATCCCATAAAGACTCCTCGATCTATAGATGCCTTTGTCTTCTTGGCTGTAATTTTACATGTTTGTGAATCTCTTGTGACTATTGCAACTGAACCCTAAGTACAGCCATGTTGACAGAAGGAAAAAAACAAAGACCTGGTTAACTGTGTTCCTGTTTACGCTTTTGGTACCAAAGTGCACGCAATACTTTGTATTAAGAGTTCAAGGCATTGACCATCAATAAGTCAGAAATATTTAAAACCAAAAATATTTAATGTACCTTGCATTTCCCGGTAGGGGTTTGGATGGCGTTAACCCTCCCATGTGTCAACCCCTGTGTTTAGAACAGAATGTCTTGATAATAGAAGTAGAAACAGCTGGAATTCATAAGTCAGGGAAGGGTTTTTCCCTGCCCTGAACATTAGCCATTGATTTGGTCTTTAGCCAGATGCAAGTACGCACGACATGCACGTGTTTGGGTCTTGGGGCAGAGGTTCTGGTTACTCAGCCCCTCCTGACTGCTGAGTCAGCGTCTGCTTCTCTCCATCCCTTTGGGGGCAGGATCTGAGAGGAGATGGGGGCTTCCTGGGTGGTAGAAATGCAGCTGATGGAAGGCCGGAGGTGGAGACTGGCCTCCATTGAGGTTAACACCATCCTGCCCACCATGGATGACACATTTAACAATTGCCTTTCCCACTTTGAGGTCACCAAGGCATCTGGCCTCAGTGTTTCTTCCTCCATTCGTCCCGTTGTTTCTGGCGTTGCAGGAGAAGGTCACTAGGCTGGGGAGACGGGAGCAGTGAGGGTATGGGGCCCCAAGACCTGCGCTGGGGGCGCCATGGACTGGGCTCAATTCTGGCCATGGCGGAGTTAACGGGGGCTGGTGAGGTCACCTCTGGCGCTGTAGTGCACAGATGGTCCTTGTTACGCACTTGTGGTTTTGCTAGTTGGCAAATCCAAAGACACACCATTTTGTAGCTTTAGGGTGGATGAGGGTAGGGGGAGCAGGGGAAGAACCCAAGACAGACAAGCCCAGACTCTTAATCCCACTGTCTGCCCTGAACTCTCCAGTCATGGCCCATGTCTTGGGGAGGTCAGAGTGGGAGCCTGGGGTGTGTCTTGAAAGGTCCCCCAAAACACCACCTCCCTGTCGTGCCCTCCTTCTCCTGTCCTCCTCCCTCGTGCAGGGACTGCAGCATCCAGGAGAGGGCCTGGGGTTGAAAGGAGGTGAAGCTTTCTCTGTGTGCACGAGCGTGTGTGACAGAGCGAGGAAGGGAGAAATTGCGGTTAAGTGTGTTTTGTAGTTTTCAGTTACAGCCCTCATCCAGTTTTTCCGTTTCTATGACCATAAGCAGTTCTGGAACCAGCTTCTGCAAACCTCAGTTTCCCGATCTATCAAATGGAGAGACTCTTGCCATCCTGCCCACCATGGATGATATATTTAGCAATCCGCAGGGATGTGGGCAACAACCAGGCAGAGTGGACAGTGACCCTGGGGCTGGGGCAGGGATCTGAGGGCCCCACTGTGTGCCAGGTGTTTACTATTTTATTGCTGGTGTGGAGGGGCCGTCCATAACGTCCCAGGGGAAGGATGGGGTTGGCCGTGTAGGCAGGGGTAATTATACCCTGGGAGCTCAGAATTAACGTTTTACCAATGCTACAACTTCCCTGGTATGAGCAGGCAGGTGGGCAGCAGCTCTGCGCCCATGCAGGTGCCCAGCGGATGCTCCCGTGGGCAGGTGGGCGGTCTCCCTCACATTCGCACCCTCCCCCTCTCTCCTGCACCCCAGCCCTGTTCACCATGGGTGGCAACGCCGACGGACAGCCCTGCAAGTTCCCGTTCCGCTTCCAGGGTACATCCTATAGCAGCTGCACCACAGAGGGCCGCACCGATGGCTACCGCTGGTGTGGTACCACCGAGGACTTCGACCGCGACAAGAAGTACGGCTTCTGCCCCGAGACCGGTAGGTGTCACGCCTCTCCCTGTCCTTCGATAGCAAGCCCACGGGAGCCCTGTCCCCACCTCCTTTCCCCAGGACCGGAGCACTAGTCAGGGTGCGTAGCAGCTGGTCCAGCACGGACACCAAAATCAGGACAGACGCTGGGCACCGACAGCCAGTTCAGCTGAATCGGTTGGTGATGTCAGGTCCACCCAGGACCCTCTGAAGGACCCGCACTCTCGCAGCCTCCCTGGCAATTGTCTCTTCCTCTCTCTGATCTCAATGTCTCTATTGCCTGCCTGTCTTTGTCTTAGTCTGTATCTCCTTTGGTCTCTGTTTTTCAATAAGGACTCCCTCCCTCCTTCCCTTCTTTTCTTCCTCCTTTCCTTCAGCAGACATTTGCTGAGCCCTGCTCTCTGCAGGAGACACAGGTAGGTCTCCCACGAGACCATGTGTGATGGAGCTCCCGGTCTCGGGAAACGTGTTGACACCTTCAGCTCTGCCCAGCCCCCTTTGCCTCTAGCCGCTGTGGTCCCATCCATGGGAGGCTAATTAAAGCTCTGGAATCGGGCTGCCTGGGTTTGCATCCCAGCCCTGCCACTTCCTAGCAGCATGTGCCCAGGCAAGTTACTTAATCTCTCTGAGCTCCAGTCACCCCATCCATGAAATGGGGGTTAACCTAGGGTCCCAACCACACAGGGCTGTTGGAGGGGGCCAAGCGGGTGAGCAGTGTGTAAAGCACTTGACCACGTGCCCCAGACTGAGCGAGTACTCAGTAAGCCTGGTTTGTTAATGGCTGCATCATATCATTGCTCCCTGTCGGTGGCCCCAGACCCGTTGCTGCCCGCTGACCCATGTCCCTAACCCCACAGCCATGTCCACTGTGGGCGGGAACTCGGAAGGTGCCCCCTGTGTCTTCCCCTTCACCTTCCTGGGCAACAAGCACGAGAGCTGCACCAGCGCCGGCCGCAGCGATGGGAAGTTGTGGTGCGCGACCACGGCCAACTACGACGATGACCGCAAGTGGGGCTTCTGCCCCGACCAAGGTAGGAGCCCTGGCCATTGGGCAAAGACACTGCACACCCCGCCCCGCCCACAACTGGGCTGGAAATCTTCCAGAGTCCCCACCCACCTCAGCCACAGACACTGCCCCCCAGACACCCACCTACCCTGGTAGAGACACTGCCCACAACAGACCCACCCACTTGGCAGAGATGCTGTCCGTTCCTCGTGGAGACAGTGTCCCTGCCTTGGCCTTGTTTCTCTGGGCAGAGACATGGCCTCCGAAATAAGACCCCATCCATCCCAGTACCCGATTCCTGGGTGGGAACCAGCTTTCCCGAGGAGATGCTGCTTTTCCCTCCCACATCTGTACCCCTCCAGGTGGGTCTGTCAAACCCCAAAATGTCTCAATGCTGGGCACAGGGAGCCCTGCCCCAGAGAGATGATTCTCCTGCGAGGCATTCTCACTCCAACAGGGAGCCAGGTGGGCAGAAGAGAGGAAAACAGGAGGAGCCTCATCCTTGCTCTCCCCACCCTGCATGCAGCACGGGGAAGCGTCCACAGCCCTCCTGCCCCACGGGCACCGTCCTTGCGTCCACAGCCCTCCTGCCCCACGGGCACCGTCCTTTGCCAAGTTGTGAATGGAGGGGTCCTCGTCAGTGCTGGGTGTTGAAAACACAGCTACCTGGGACAGTTCTCTGCCCTCCAGGACTCACAGGCTGGAGCGAGAGAGTGACCAGGAGACAGGTCATGACCGTACTGTGTGGTCACTGCAATGAACAGAATCCTTGGGGACACTGTGCCCAGTCTAGGCTGCAGGGCCCAGTGTCATTGGGTTCAAGGCCCCAGATAGCCAGGTGAGAGTGCTGGTCCTGGGCCAGCCAGAATTAGGTCAGCCTCTCTTTAAGTTACTTTTCTTCTTTTTACTCTCAATGAGATGGAACTTGGAGAACGCCAGCTGACAGAGGCTGGCCAAAGGAGTTTTTCTCATCCTCCACCAAGTGCCGTGCTAAGACATATCCTGATTTTACCTGCTGCAGTCTCTACCTAAAGGTGGGATTCTCCACCTACCGGAGTGGTTTGAGGCTCCAGAGCAGGTGTGGTGCACCTGGGGGGCGGTGTATTCGTGTCCTAGGGCCGCCATAACAGAGTACCGCCAACCAGGTGGCTTCAAACAACAGAAATTTATTCTCTTGCACTTCTAGAGTCATCTAGAAGTCCAAAATCAAGGTGTGGGTAAGGCCACATTCCCTCTAGAGGCTGTATCCCTCCAATCTCTGCCTCTGTTGTTATTTGACCTTATATGTTCATCTCTAAGTATCTTCTTTTCTTATAAGGACATGGGTCACATTGGATTAAGGGTCCACCCTACTGCAGTAGGGCTTCATTTTAACTTGCATCTTAATTTATCTGCAAAGACTCTATTACCGAATAAGGTCATAGTCACAGGTATGTGGGGTTTGGAGGGACACAATTCAATACACAGCAGGGTGTGACAGTAGGGTTTGCCCACTGTCTGGCTTGAGCTTGGACAACCACTCCAAGTAAGAATCTTTTTACTGCTTCCCCTGGAGCAGAAATGGTGGTCCCAGGGGTTACCTCTCTGGAGAACCCACAGAGCAGGTTTTGTCCTAAGTCTTTATAGAGAAACAAAGAGCCAGGAAACAGGATTTTTAACAAATGGGTCTCTACATAGAGGATTTGCCGATGCTACGTGCTCCCCTTTCTAGCACACGTGCAGCCCACCTGGAAAGGGACAAGCGGACTTTGGTTGACTCTCCTTGAAAACCATAGGCATGGTCTGTTAACCCCAGAATTCTCGGGAGAAGGAAAAATCAGTACATGTCACCTCCATGCTCCGTCCCAAGTGTCGCCATCGCCGGGGCCAGGCCTGACTTCTCTCTCATCTTTCTCCCTGTCTCTCTGTCCCTCCTCCCCTCCCTGCGGGCCTCAGGGTACAGCCTGTTCCTCGTGGCAGCCCATGAGTTTGGCCATGCAATGGGGCTGGAACACTCAGAGGATCCCGGAGCCCTGATGGCCCCCATTTACACCTACACCAAGAACTTCCGCCTGTCGCATGATGACATCAAGGGCATTCAAGAGCTCTATGGTAAGCCTCAGCTTGGGGTCCCTGGGGCAGGGATCTGGGGAGGTCATGCCACCGGGGATGGAGGCCCAGGGAGCGGAACCATCCAGGTCCCATTTGTCTAGGACTGCAGGAGACAAGGGCAGGAGTGTTAACCTGGTCTGGGTGTGTCAGAGCAACTCTCCAAGGGGGCCCTTGGACAGCCCTTTCCTTTCCAAATAACACCAGTGTCTGTGCCCCACTTGGTTCCCCAGAGCCATGCTGTGAGGCAGGCGGGGCAGAAATGGGCTCTCCATTTTCTAGTCGGGTCAACTGAGATATGAGAAAGGTAACCCTCTGGCCCAAGATCAACCAGGTTTATGTATCCAAGTGAGGTTTAGAATCCAGGAGAATTAGCTAAACACAGGGTAGAGTTTCCCAGTGCCTGGAATGCCCTTAGTGATACAGGGGTGCAAGTTTCTAGTCTTCCTAACGATTCTTCTATTTTAACGTGTAATAGGATCAATACAACTAGTACCTGAAACTAGGGATTTTATTTATATTAATGCTTACAGTGAGGCCAGAGTTTACTAAGTAACTCCATTTTAATAAAAGAAAAGTCAATATGGAATAGTACTGGTGGTACCTGGACAAAGCTGAAATCATGGAACTGGCTCTGGAGTGATGAAGTGTGGGGAACATTGGACTCGGGAAAGAACTGCAGTAGAGTGAGAGGCTGTGGGTTCGAGTGCTGCCTCTGCCACTCACCAGCCGCAAAAGATGGAGCCGGTCTTTACCTCTTTCGACTCAGTTTCTTCATCTCTAAACTGCGGCTGGTTATCCTAAGGAGTGAAGGAAGTACCACACCCCCCAGTGCTGGACACACGAGTATCCCCTCTGACCACCGTGACTCTCTTGTGGGCTTACTAACATGAGCTTTGGGTTTAAATATTTGGGCAAGTCATATACAACCTTTCTGGGCCTCAGTTTCCTCATCTGTAAAATGGGGGTAATAATGATGCCTACCTCTTAGGGATGTAGAGAGGCCTGATTCTGACGATGTCAGGGAAGAGCATTTGTAGAAGGCGAAGGGCCACAGGATTCCGGTTTCTGTTCAGTCTCCTCTCTCCAAGTCCAGGCCTCGTCCCCCGTCTTCCCTGGGCTGACACCGAGGCCAGAATACTATTCTTCTGATGCTTCGCAGGTTGGGTGGGCCAGCCTAGGGGCTCAGCCTGGTAGGGAGAACCCCTGGAGCTGGGGAGAGTCTGAGTCTGAGGTCAGGTGTCCTCCCCCAGGGGCCTCCCCTGACATTGACACTGGCACCGGCCCCACGCCCACACTGGGCCCCATCACTCCTGAGATCTGCAAACAGGACATCGTCTTTGATGGCATCTCTCAGATCCGTGGGGAGATCTTCTTCTTCAAGGACCGGTAAGTGCGGGATCTCGCTTCTTGTCCTCCTTGCCCTCTGCCCCTTCCCTGTTATTCTCATGCCCATCTCTTGCTCAAGGATCCTACTGTGGGCTTCACAGAATGGCCTGTATGAGACCATTTTTGCTGCGTGTCAGATAGATCCTGGTGGCTACACAACAGGCATGTCTTGTGCCCTCTTCTAGTCTGTGGGTCTACTAGGTGCCTTGGCTTCGGGCTGCAGTTTGGGCTCAGGTATGCTCTGTGTGTCACTCATTCTCCTGGGATTAGCGGCGACTTGTGGCACGTGGCAGGAGCACAAGAGGCCGAATCAAACCACACAAGCACATTTAAAGCCTTCAGTCTCAGCGTGTTTGAGCATATTCCACTGGCTCAAGCAAATCACATGGCCAAGCCCAATACCTACTCTAGGGGATGGTACTGCATAGTCGTGGGACAACACACGTGGATGTATACTTCTAAACTAGGGATGGAGGGAAGAATTAGGAACAATAATCCAGTCTACCACAGGCCTTCTCCTGGAATGGCCTTGACCTAAAATGTTCTATGTATGGGAGCAAGTAACCACAGAGTAGAAAGAAGTGGTGTCCTTTGTGCTATAAATATGGCCCCGACTCAATCCATCAGGGGCTAAGACTCACCCAGCCATCCTAAAGGCAGGCAGAATCTAGGACTACATTAAAGGGTCCATCATCCATCCATCTATCCATTATCTGTCCATCCATCATCCATTGTCCATATCCATCATCAAGCCATTCATCATCCATCCGTCTGTCCATCCATAGAGCATAATAGCTGAGAGAATGGTTCTGGAGCCAGATTGCCTGGGTTAGAATCCTGGACCTGCTACTAACCAGTTGCATGATTATAGGCAAGTTAATTGTGTATCTCTTTTTTTTTTTTTTTTTTGCGGTACGCGGGCCTCTCACTGTTGTGGCCTCTCCCGTTGCGGAGCACAGGCTCCGGACGCGCAGGCTCAGCGGCCATGGCTCACGGGCCTAGCCGCTCCGCGGCATGTGGGATCTTCCCGGACCGGGGCATGAACCTGTGTCCCCTGCATCAGCAGGCGGACTCTCAACCACTGCGCCACCAGGGAAACCCTGTGTATCTCTTTTTAACCTCAATTTCCTCATCTCTAAAATGGGATGAATATTCCAACCTATCTCACAGGGCTGTTGTAAGGATTAGGTGAGCTTAGTGCTTAAAACAGTGCCTGACACAGACTAAGTGCATTCAAGTATACTAGCTGTTATTATCGACAAATAATTACTTGCCATCTACTGTGCCAAATCCTTTGCTAGGCTTTGGGAACTGGGGGTGCAAGGTGTTGTTCCAGAGGTGGAGGGGCTGCTTAATGCCTGAATCGGTGTCTTCAAAAAGAGGTCAGTGGATCTCCCACACAGAAACCACCTAGAGTGTGAGGGTTAAACGTGTGGGTTTCTGTCCTCACCCTCAGGCCCTCTGACTGGAATCTCTGGGAATGGGTCCCAGGCGTCTGCATTTAAGAAAATTTCCCCATGGGAATTCCCTGGCGGTCCAGTGGTTAGGACTCTGAGCTTCCACTGCCGAGGGCCTGGGTTCAATCCCTGGCAGGGGAACTAAGATCTCACAAGCCATGTGGCACAGCCAAAAAAGAAAAAAAAGAAAATTTCCCCAGTGATTCTGATGCACATTAAAGTTTGAGTAACCCCAGTCTGGTTTAGGGAATAGAGGCATAGAGGACTGACATGGCAGAATGAAAGAGATGTGACTGCAAGAGACATTAGCAAAATGCTTTGTGGACACGTCCACGTGAAGGAAGAGCTCTGCAGGTGAAGCAGCGCTCAAGGGGAAACATTAAAGGAGAAGCAGATGCGGATGGACGTGATGGGGCTGGCAGGGTGGGAGCGTGTTTGAGATGAGGGAACTGCAAGAACAAAGCCATAGAGATGTGAAAGTTCCTGGCTTTCCCCGGGAGAGCCTGGTGAGGCTGAAGATGTTCCAGAAGCTCTTGTGAAGGGGCTCCTCTGCTCCAGGCGCTGGGCTAGGTGCCGGGGGGCAGATGCCAGTAGGGAGAGAGAGGGCAAGAATACAGAGTGAGATGAGACCCAAAATGCAATGAGAAGTCAGGTCCATCAGGCCATGAATGCCCAAACCAGGACATGTAACAACAGATGTCAGTGCTGTCCTGCAGCCCCCATTACAGGGCTGGGGAAGAGGTGAGCCCAGGGGCTCCGTGCCCCGGCACCACCCTTGGTCTGGAGCACTTCTCCCTAAAGAAGCCCTGACCACACGTGCGGATCTGAGTACAGAGTTGGGAAAGGGTGCAGTGCCTAGGCCCAGGTCGGAGCCATCCCTGGCCTGACACATCACACTTTCTTTCAAAGGAAGTTGATGAGTGTTTAACGGACTCCTTGAATTAATCAGTAAATATTTAAGCTCTGGGCTTCCCTGGTGGCACAGTGGTTGAGAGTCCGCCTGCCGATGCAGGGGACACAGGTTCATGCCCCGGTCCGGGAAGATCCCGCATGCCGCGGAGCGGCTGGGCCCGTGACCCATGGCCGCTGAGCCTGTGCGTCCGGAGCCTGTGCTCCGCAACGGGAGAGGCCACAACAGTGAGAGGCCCGCGTATCACCAAAAAAAAAAAAAAAAATTTAAGCTCTGACCATATGCAAAAATTGGTGCTAGGCATTGTGGGGGACAAGAAAGGCAGTATTGTAGGATAATTAAACTCAGACTTTGGAGTCAGATGTGGATTTGAATCCTGGTAATTCCATTACCTCTCTGAGCGTCATTTGCCAAATAAGGATTGTGATACTTTCCTGTATCAGGATGTTTTGGCTGCAAGTAACAGAGAATCCCAGCTGAAACCAGCTTAAACAATGGAAAGAAATGACTCCCACGTGGTACAAAGTCCAGGGGTAGGGCTGCCTCCAGGGGCAGAAAGAGGGTCACTGATTCAATGATGTCTTCATCCACTGCTCTCCTTGGCATTGTCTTCATCCTAAGACTGGGTCCCTCAGGGTCACACAATGGCTGCCAGTGGCAACTGGGGCTATAAACTTCCTTGCAGACATCCAGCAGAAAAGAAAGAGAGAGACAGATCTCCAGATGTGAACTATAAGTGTATGTGTTCAATCTTATTGTGCCAACATAGGACATATGGCCACTGCTGAATCAATAACAGTTGCCGGGGAATGCTAAGCTCCGATAGGCTTAGATCAGCGGTTCTCAAACTTTGGCATGCCTTAGAATCATCTGGAAGGCTCTTAAGACACAGATTACTGGGCCCCAAGCCCAGAGTCTGATTCATGGGTCCTGAGTCGGGTCCAATAATTTGCATTTCTAATGAGTTCCAGGTGTTGGTCTGGAGCTCACACTTTGAGAACCAGTAGCTTAAACTCATCAGAATGGGGATTGGGTCCACCTATAGGAAAGGGGGGGCCATAAATGTGGGAATTTTGTGAGGGAGGATGATAGGGAAATAAGATAATAGATGCTGGGTAGACCACTGAGAGTGCATATTATCTTATAATATTGACATTGAAATCGACATTTTACAAGCCACATAAAGTGCTTGGCACTTAGTAGGTCCTCAATAAACGATGGCTCTTTACTTCTCCTGCCAAAGTGCCTGAATCCATCATTTCAATTCAGGAAATACTTTTGAGCGCCATCAGCCTCTGCCTGAATTGGCTTTGAATCTGACCGGAAAGATAAGACACTTAAAACGACAAACAATCAAACTACTCTTCTGGGCACTCAGTGTTGATTTTAAGAAGCTCAGAGGAGGGAGAACACAGTAAGGGACAGAAGTAGTTAGGGAAGGCTTCCTGGAGGAGGGAGCAGGAGGGCGAGCAAAAGATTGCTTCTCAACCCTGGCATCTTGCAGAGGGGGCTCTGCCCATTCTCCAGTCCTTCTCCACCCTTTCTTTGATCTCACCTCCCCACCTCCCAGGGAATCATCCAGGGATGTTTCTGAGAGGGCTTATAGAGGCATGTGCCGTTACAACTGCAGAGTGACTGAAGGTTTGGTTTCCTGTGTCCCCTTCCCCCACCCAGGTTCATTTGGCGAACAGTGACACCACGTGACAAGCCCATGGGGCCCCTGCTGGTGGCCACATTCTGGCCTGAGCTCCCGGAAAAGATCGATGCTGTATACGAGGCCCCACAGGAGGAGAAGGCTGTATTCTTTGCAGGTGTGTGGGAGGGGAGCTGCCTGGCCCTGGGCTCCAGGCGGCACTGCACCGTGATTCCTGTGCACTGGTGGGTGTTCCCTCTCCTTTTTGGATCCACTCTTTCAACCTTCATCTGGGAGATGGGTTCAGACACCCAGCATCAACTAGCACTGGCCCACAGAGCGACCATTTCAATAACCTTTTAATCCCTTTTCAATCCTTCTGATTCCTTTTCCAGAGGGAAAATGACACTTTAGTTCTGGTGTCTTTAACACCTTCCTGATGCTAGTGCCTTTGGCAGATGACAATTTTAATTAGAATTTTTTAAACACTTATTTGTTTTCATTTTTAATGTTTAAATTTATTTCTATAGACTTCAAAATGAATTCCTTGAGAGCAAAACGTTAATTCGAGTTAAGTAATATGAGGAGACTCTATAAGTGGTAAAAATCACCGAGGTAGGGTCACATGGGTAACATTTGGGAAACCCTGCTCATTTAATCTTTATTTGAGCACCTATCATGTGCCAGAGATGCAGTCCCTGCTCTCAAGGAGCTCATGAACTAGTGGGGGAGACAGAAAACCATGCTGTTAGGAGGGAGCTCAGGAAGGGCTGCGGTGGAGGCCCAGGGGTGGCTTCCTGGGGGCACTGAAGCACCACGGGTGCGTGTTCCACCAGCCGGCTTCCCAGCTCCTCCAGCCCAGAGTGATGAGAGCAGCTGCTGGCTCACAGGGGACCTTTGTGCAAATTAGAAAAAGGTGCCTCTTCACAACAGGTGTGGCACTTAGAGTCTCTGGCTTGGTAAGAGGAGCCAGGCTAGGACTCACTCCCACTTACCTTCTTGGCCGGGGACCTTCCATAACCGATTTGTAAAACCTTATATGTGGACCCTAATTCCGGACACTGAATGCGGAACTGGGCAGAACTCGTGTCCCTGCTGAGAAAGGCCACAGTGGGGTCCCTAGCAGATGGATGGTGGGAGGAACAGCCTCCAGCACCTGCCACCAGCCCACCCTCTTCTTCCACCCCAGGGAATGAATACTGGGTCTATTCAGCCAGCACCCTGGAGCGAGGGTACCCCAAGCCGCTGACCAGCTTGGGGCTTCCTCCTGATGTCCAAAAAGTGGATGCTGCCTTTAACTGGAGCAAGAACAAGAAGACGTACATCTTCGCTGGAGACAAATTCTGGAGGTAAGGGAGGGCGGTGCGAAGGAAAGCGGCACCACCAGCTGCATGGACAGAGAGAAGACACGGGCTTTGAGCCTCCTGGGTTAAGTTTGGAGGCTGGTGGACCATGGATGCCCCCTCTCTGGTCTCTAATCTGCCAGGGTTATTGGCCCTCTGAAAAGTCACCAAAGGGTGAGCTATTCTTGGGCACATTACTGGTACAATTCTGGTTAGATCCTCCTTTCCCTTCTCAGAAGTCTTTGGATTGGGCCCATGTCCGTCTGGTCTGGAGCCCCATATTTTAGAGTGAATCGCTGAAGAAGGGAGTGATAAAAATAAAGATAATAGCTGCTACTCTGATGCTATGTGCCAGACACCATTCCAAAGGCTTTATGAGGTGCATATTATTATTACTATTCCTCCCATTTTACAGGTGAAGAAAGAGGTTCAGAGAGGTTAAGTGTCTAGCTTAAAGTCACACAGCCAAGTAGTGGCAGGCTGGGATTTAAACCCTGGAATTCTGGCTCCCAGAGAACATTCTTCACTTTTCTACACTATACCTGAGATAGTGGGGTCCCAAGAGATGGGGGTGGTGGAGGCAGGGATGGCAGATAGCAAACATAGGATGAAAACTGAGACGGGTGTCCACTGGAGCCAGCATCCAAATTCAGCCTCATTGAAAACAGCGGCACCCTCTGGCCCGTCTGCCACAGGCTCAGTAGCTGTGGGCACAGGCTGGCCGGGGGCCAGTGTGGAAGCAGGTAACTCTCTGCTCCAACTCGTCTAAAGGGAAGGGTCTGATTCTGAGAGGCCATGGTCAGGCCTGAGGGTCAGGGAGCCTGATCTCCAGGAAAGGTTAGTGAGAGGCAGCCCAGACCTCAGGAGTTTGATTTTAAATCTTCACATTTCCTAGATGAGGAATCTGAGGTCCATAGAAATGAACCAACTTGT
Source organism: Stenella coeruleoalba (assembly GCF_951394435.1). Classification (NCBI taxonomy): domain Eukaryota; kingdom Metazoa; phylum Chordata; class Mammalia; order Artiodactyla; family Delphinidae; genus Stenella; species Stenella coeruleoalba. The sequence goes on along the minus strand of NC_137166.1, from coordinate 29,253,300 downwards.
CTTAAGTTATTTATAGGCAAGTGTGTTGGCCACAGATTATAGGATTATAACCGCTTCTTCTGGTTTCTAACCCTGGGCCCCCTGCACTGTACCCTCAGGGTCATCGGGTCGGTGGGGGAGGGGTGGTCTTCCTCCTTCCCTCCTCGTGTCCCCACGTTTCCTCCCGTGGCTGCATCTGGACCTTTGTCTGCCACCCCTGGAACAATCCTGCTTCCCTCCCAAGGCCTCTCTCCTCCCGTCTCCTCCCCACCACCCGCCCCCAGCTGCCCTGCATTCAGGAGCTGTTTATGTCCCAGGCTGCCGTGGCAGGGTGGAATTCCAGACATATTGCTAAGATGCTTAGCAACTTAAGCTGATTGATATCTCAAGCCTCAAGAAAGGAAACAGTCAGCCAGGAAAACGCGGAGCAGGCACTCTGCCCACAGGCTCCAGAACACTCAGGCACGCGCACGTACTGGGGAAGGGCATCTCGGCACAGGAGGCGCTCCGAATCTCCAGATCTTAGCATCGCACACAGCAAGAGGCCCAGCCGCACAGAGCAGAATCATAGACCCCTTGCCTTTGAATCATGGTGTTGAGAGGACATTTATAATCACCCCCAGCACGTACGGTGAATGTAAACATATGAGAACAGATGTGTCCATGCGCGCGCGCGCACACACACACACACACACACACACACACACACACACACTGATGCTCACGCTGTGGTGGTACCTTGCTGGGTTTTGGGCAGAGTTATCTGCTTCCCAGTCCTTTTCCACAGCAGCCCACCTCACAAAGCCTGGATCTGGGATGGACAGCCTGTTCCACAGAGGAAGTTCTGTGAATCTTCCTTAAAAGCAGCAGAACTGAAACATCTACTGGAGGATCTGGGCGCGGTTTCCAAAGGAGGCAGATCTTTTTCCCAAGAGAGGTAGTTAATGAGCTCGAGACATTGGTCCTGGTGGAGTCTGCCGATTCCCAGGCCTCCTTTCTGGAGAAGGAGAGAGCACTCCAGAATGACAGAGGACGAGCAGCTGCTTCCAGACTGGGCAAACCCTAGGTCATGCCAGGGAGTGCTCAGCTCTTGCTTCTAGAAGCTTCCACTAAACCCACAATAATATATTCAATATCTCCTATGTGCCAGACAATTACCTAGGTGCTGGAAGACAGCTGTCAAGAAATAGTCTCTCTCTGCCTGGTAGAACTTACAATATCGTGAGGCGAAGAGACATAAACACATACAAATAAAATAGTGATGGCTCTTGTGATGGGACCTGTACCACATCCCAGGGCTGTGCATTTCACCTGTATTTCTCATTTAAGGTAGATGCTATTATTAACTCCATTTTCTAAGTGTAGAAACTCAGGCTGAAGTGCCTCAAGGATATACCTTTGAAAAAGCTTGGACACAAATGTCTGTGTTCTTTTTTTTTTTTTTTTTGCGGTACGCGTACCTCTCCCTGTTGTGGCCTCTCCCGTTGCGGAGCACAGGCTCCGGATGCGCAGGCTCAGTGGCCATGGCTCACGGGCCCAGCCGCTCCGCGGCATGTGGGATCTTCCCGGACCAGGGCACAAACCCATGTCCCCTGCATCGGCAGGTGGACTCTCAACCACTGCGCCACCAGGGAAGCCCGATGTCTGTGTTCTTAACACCTGCTCTGCACTGCAATTCTACAGCCAGGAGGGAGAAGTTCAGAGGGTCACAGAGAAGCCTTTCAAAAGAGTGTACCAGCGAGCAGGAAAGGAGGCTCCCAGAGGAGGCTCTGGGGACAGAGAGGAATGTGAAGAGGTGTGGTTCTGTTCAGAGCCAACATGTTCTGATGGCTCCATGCTGTACTATTCCTGGAGGAAAAGAACTTGGAAGCAAATTGGTTCACTTCTCCAAGCCTCAGTTCCCTCATCCATCAAATGGGGTTGCTTCCTGCTATCCCTACCTTCCGTGGGTAGAGTGAGAAAGAAATGAGGGCAAGTTCAAGGACACATAGCTCTCAGCCATCATCACTCTAGAGAATGTAGTTTGGGAGGTCAGTGCAGGTGACATGGATGGATTGCTAGAATTTTGAGCTGGGAAACTTGGTTTTGGTACCCCAGGTCATGAGGAAGCATGCTAGGTTTGGCAAGAAGAAGTTTCATGACAGAACTGGGATTAGGAAGGCTTTTCTGGCAGTTCTGAGGGTGATGGGCAGAGGGGGAAGACCCCTGTAGAAGGGGACTCAGAGAGGAAGCTGTTTTTGGCATCTGGGGCGGAGGTCGTCAGGCTGGCTGTAGGGAAGAAGAGAGTCAGCTATGAGGCTGATGCTTGGCTGTCACCGGGATGGCATTCAAACACAGATCTATCTAGAAAATCAGCATCATGAGGGCAAGACTTTATCTTGTTGATTACAATATCCACAGCGACATGGTGGGAGCTCATTAAATATTTACAGAATAATAAATATATTGAGTGTAAGTGGAGAAGCAATGGAATCAAAATAACCCCAGCATTTAAAAAGTTCTCCCTCCAAATTAAAAAGACACAGATGTTGCTAGCCAGAAAGAAGAATATGCCAACTAATACTCAAGGTATTTACACAAATTAAAGGCAGAGCCCAAGATAACGACTTGCCCTGAGAACTGCAATTGGGACTGAGGTGGCAGGAAGTCACCCTGTGACTGACAGGGCTTGGGTTCACACACCACCTTGTACTGTAACCTCACTGTCCCAGCCAAGATCATTGCCCAGGTTGTGAACTGCCAACTCCACTTGACAGATGAAGAAGCAGTATTTGTCCAAGCTGAGCCGTGAAGGGCAGTGATGGGGCCGGACCCTGTCTCTGGGCTCCTGGGCCAGTGCTGTTTGTACTGCAGCAGGGATCAGAGTTTGTAAGGGAACTAACATTTCCCAGATACCTACCCAGTACCAGATACTGGGATAGGCACTTTGCATGTTTTACTCTGTTTCACATATGTGTTAATTAAATACATTAAATTAATTATAACCCATTTTACAGATGGTAAAACTGAGGCCCAGAGAGCAGTTTGCTGCCCTGAGCCAGATAGGCCAGGGTTGGACTCCCACTTAGAAACTGGGTGCCCTTTTTAAGCCTCTGGTCTGTAAAATGGGTATTATGGTAGTGACTGTGTCTTAGCGTTGTCGAAAGGATTGAGAAAGTATATGGAAGGTGGGTAACACACTGCTTAAACGTGAGCAGTGGGCTTCCCCGGTGGCGCAGTGGTTGAGAGTCCGCCTGCCGATGCAGGGGATACGGGTTCGTGCCCCGGTCTGGGAAGATCCCACGTGCCGCGGAGCGGCTGGGCCTGTGAGCCATAGCCGCTGAGCCTGTGCGTCCGGAGCCCGTGCTCCGCAACGGGAGAGGCCACAACAGTGAGAGGCCCGTGTACCGCAAAAAAAAAAAAAAAAAAGTGAGCAGTAATCACAAGATTGTTTTCATGGGGCTGTCCAAAGTCACCTGATTAGTGAGTAGTGGAATTAGGATTCACCCAGATCTGACTCCCTGCCCCTCAGCTCCAGTCAATGGCCTCCCTGAAGGGCTAGGTCTGGCTTCCCAGGCTCACGCAGGAGCCATCATCCCTGCCCTCCCATCAAGTTGGGGAAGGGCTGGCCTTTAGGGATTCCCACAAGTTCACCATGGCCATTTCCTTGCAGATACAATGAGGTGAAGAAGAAAATGGATCCCGGCTTCCCCAAGCTCATCGCAGATGCCTGGAACGCCATCCCTGATAACCTGGATGCCGTGGTGGACCTGCAGGGCGGGGGTGAGCTGCCCAGGCCTCTGTCCACTTTCTAGGACTCCCTGCCCCCCAGCCAGGGCCCTGCTCCTCGCAAGCACACACTCCCTTATTGTGCAGGAAAGCATGCGGCGCCCCGGGAAAACAAACCAGCCCCTTCAACCCAGTGCTGGGAAGGCATCCAGACCCCTGACCTCTGCTCACTCAGCTGGCTCCAGGCTATAAGACCCAGAAAGGCCCCTCACAGCTGCAGAGCCTGGAGCCAGGGAGCAGGGAGGGCGGGAGGCCTGCTGGGAGCGAGAAACCTGGGCTCAGTGCCCTGGATTCATTCTGGGGTTTGATCCAGGCCCTTTTGGGTTCCGCAAGGGGCCTTGTGACTGCTTCCTATTAGCAGAAGGATGGCTCCATTTGAGACAGCACAGACTTTGTTAGGCCCTGCTGCTGAGGTGGCAGAGGTAGCCCATCGGCTCAATTTGTCCCTGGTCCCTTGCTGAATGAAACACCAAACCAGCGAGGGATAGAGTTTGGAGTTTGGAAACCATATTCCTGAGGAGGCTTCTGGGAGGTCTCTAGGGCCCTGGAAATGAGTCCAGTTTGGCTTTTTAGAGGAGATTTCAATTAAATTTCGCAAAGATGCTTCTTGAGTTCCTATCACACGCTAAGCACATGGCCCTGACCTCCAGGGGCTAAAGGTCTTACATGTCCAGGAAAAAGCAGTATACAATCAGGTGCTAGGTTAAAGATTATCTTCAGAAATAAACGTCTACTGAGCACGTACTATATGCCAGGGTTTGAAAGGAAGAAAATGAGATCATATATGTTCAGAGTAAGAAATTCCAAAGCCCACAGGGGCCAAGCTGGTGGCCTGAATAAGTGATGCAGGCAGGGCAGACAGTAGGGAGTGGTGGGGTCTGTGGAGCACCAGAGAGCACATGGCTCATTTTCAGGGGACAGTTGCTTCTCGGCTTCTGGCGATCTCTGCCCTGCAAGAAAAGGGGAGCAGTGTTATTAGATATTCTAACTCTTTTAAAAGGAAGTGAGAAATCTGTATTTTCATATGAAATTTCCAGATGTTTACATGTTGGCCAGTTATTCAAAACAAAACAAAAGAAAAAACTGTGTGAGCTAAATAAAACCAATCTGTGGGCCCGATGGGGCTAGCAGCCTCCTGGTTTGCCACCTCTGGAAAAGGAAAGTGCCTAGTTTGGAGCTTGTGCTCAGTGGAGTTCTGTTATTTATCTTAATTATAGCATATATCATCTCATTTAATCCTCAGAAGCCTTAAGAGGTGGTATCGTTATCCACATCTTAAAGATGAAGAAACAGACTCAGAGAGCATAATTCCACAGCCGTTTCCCTTCTTCCAGCCTCACAGGGGTCTCCTGTGATTTAAAAGCTTCTTCCCTATGGCAGGCAGACTTGTAAAACTCTCAGGAACCTTCCCTGTGCCATAATGCCTGAGGATGGCTTGGTCACAGCCTCTTCTCTTTCTCATCCCAGGTCACAGCTACTTCTTCAAGGGCGCGTATTACCTGAAGTTGGAGAACCAAAGTCTGAAAAGCGTGAAGTTTGGAAGCATCAAGTCCGACTGGCTGGGCTGCTGAGCTGTCTCTGCCTCCCCCAGGGCCTGCCTCTCTATCACTTTCTGCACACCGGGCCCTGAGCACCAGGGAAGGACCCGGATGGGCCGGGCAGCCCTCAGCTCTGTAGTTAATCAGCATTCTCACTCCCACCTGGTAACTTAAGAAACCACAGAGTGGCTCTGCCCTGTGCTCCAAGAAAGGTGCTGATTGTACCCGTCCCAGGTGCCCCTCCCCCTCCACACCTCACCAGCCCTCCAGAGCCACCCCCAAAGAGATGCTTTGATATTCTCAATGCAGCCTTGTCTTGGGCTGCCCTGGTGCTGCCACCCTTCAGGCTCTTCTCCTTCCACAACCTTCTGTGGCTTTACAGCACCCTTGGAGCCAACAGAGACTGTCTGAAGAGGGCACTGGTGGCCCGACAGCCTGGCCTGGCATGGGGCAGTGGGAGAGGGGCATGGCCCGGTGGCCACGCCAGACACCTGGTCTTCTCACTGCTGGCTGCCTTAGAACCGTCCCTACATTAGCAGTTTGCTTTGTATGCACTTTGTTTTTGTTTTTGTTTTGATCTATTTTTCCACTTTGAAATTGCGTTTCCTGACAGAAGGACTCAGGTTATCTGAAGTCACTGCACAATGCATCTCAGCCCACGTAGTGATGGTCCCCTTGGTCACTCTATTTAGTGTGTCCCTCCTCTGTCACTTACTCCACTGGATGGAGGAAAACCAAACCCTGGCTCCTCACCCAGTCTCCCCTCCTCTCCCTTCAGCAGTTTCCCCGTGGGAAAAATCAACAAGTATGAATAAAGACACCGATTGAGTGGCCATGTTGGCCGGCTGTTTTAGCAGAGACTAGAGAGGGGCCCCAGCCCCAGCCAGAAGAGGAAACTTAGAAAGTCTAAATCTTCGCTCCCTGCAGCATACAGGTAACATATGCTGGAAAGGTCACAGATGCCCAAATAAACAGCGAGAGACTCAGGGTGGGTGAGCTGGAGTCCCTCTGTCCCATGGAAAGAGCCCTGGAACAGCAGCGTTTCTGTTATTTAATTGCAGGTCCTTGTTCAAGGTTTCCTCTTTCTTGAGTCTGTTTCTTTGTTGACAGTAACACCAATTCTAATACTAATAACAGTGAACAACAGTAATACCCCTTCCATTAATAGAATGCTTACTACATGCCAGGCACTTCACGTGCATCACTTCATTTAACCTTTATACCAACCTAAAGAAGGGAGAATATTATTAGTCAATTTTTATTGATAAGGAAACTAAGGCTTGGAGAAAAGTGATTTTCCCAGGATACCATAGATACTGGGTAACATCCTGACTCAAGGCCAAAGATGACCTAGAGAAGAAGGTTTAGCCGGAAGCTGAGTATCTCCCTCAGCAGCATTAACCTTCACCTCCCCCAAAACCCTCTAAGTAAACTCAACTAGGGGAGAAATGTGTGTGCTTTCTAAACACAGCTTCTATTAATGGGTAAGCTCCTTACCTTCCTCTCCAGCAGATTGCCCATCTTTAATCCCTTCCTATACAGAAATTCTGGAGCTGCTACAGAACAGAAACTTAAGGCCTGGGGTTATTTCAGAGGCCCTTTCTGGCTCCGATAGACTATTACTTCAGGCCTCTCATGGTGGGGCTGGTAGGGAAGCGGATGATGAGTGCACAGGTCTCTCTGAAAGTGACCTTGGTGGAGTCCTGTTTTCTCCTGTGGCCTGCCCAATCGCTCCGGTCCTTGAGGGCTCTTGGAGAGACTGCCTTCTGTGCTAAAGAACCATAAGGGTCTGCCACCCTCTACTTGAAGACCCCAAAGCTGGGGCACTTTATATCATGGCTGTAATATGTTGTTATTAAGGTTCTCTGTTAAATACTGAGAAAATTCAGCTGCTCCACTATGTAATACCTAAAAGGTGCCATTTCTTGAGTGCTTTTCTATGAACACTACCCATGCATTATTTTACTTAATTGATACTACTGGGTTGGCCAAAAAGTTCGTTTGGGCTTTTCCATAGCGTGGTGTGGAAAAACCCAAACAAACTTTTTGGCCAACCCAATACAATCCTATGGGTTAGGAATTAGTCTTCCCATTCTGAGATGAGTATGCAAGCGCAGAGAGGTTAAGTGAGTAGCTGAAGGCTGCATCTATCTGGTAGGGTTGGAAGATTCTGAGATTCTACAGTGGACACCTTGGAAGGAGCAGCTGTCCCAGGGCCCAGAGTCAGATTCTTATCATGCCTCCAGCCTGCTGTGAGCAGTTGACCAGTAAAGATAAATCATTCACCATCTCCATCTGCCTCTCAGCCACTCAGGGCTTGACCAACTGATCTCAGGTCCTGGGAAAATCCTCCCCCTCAGCCCCACCAACAAAGGTCCAGATAGGCCCTTGAACTTCTTCAGGGTGAAGTGGAACCACAGCCCAAGTCACTTCCCTTTTTGAGGCCAGGTTCCTCATATAGTGCAGAGGGCAGTGGTGGTTTTGTCATTTTCTAGTAATTACAGCTTCAATTTTCCTTTGGAGAACTATCTCCCCATTGTCAGTCCATATTTTGAGTGAAAGAGATTCCACTCCTGGTACCAATTTCTATATTAGTCAGGAGTCTTAGCGGTAACTGATAAATATCCCACCCAAACGGGTTTAAGCAAAACCAAAACATACACCAGAAATCAAGCCCACCCTGGATAATTAACCCTCTTACAGGAACAGCCCAGGGGTTGCTACTTGAATTGCTGGATTCAGGTTGTTTATGTGAGCTCCATTTATCCCCGATTACGAAGGGGGCAGCGGAGTCTCATGGAGACAGTGATTTGACCAACGTCAAAGAGCCAGTAAACGCGAAAGGAAGGGCTTCCCTGGTGGCGCAGTGGTCAAGAATCCACCTGCCAATATAGGGAACATGGGTTCGAGCCCTGGTCCAGGAAGATCCCATATGCCGCGGAGCAACTACTGAGCCTGCACGCCTAGAGCCCGTGCTCTGCAATGGGAGAAGCCACCGCGATGAGCAGCCCCCGCTCGCCGCAACTAAAGCTAGCCCGTGGGCAGCAAGGAAGACTCAACGCACCCAAAAATAAATAAATAAATAAATTTCTTTTAAAAAAAAAAGCAAAAGGAAATCCAGGTCCGCCTGACCCTAAAGCAGAGAACTCAGCCTAAACTGTCTCTCATTGTGGGGTGCCTGGCTCTGAAGGAAAAACCTTCACCCCCAAGGAGGCTGAGCTATTAACCCCAAGAGGAAGAGCCGGACAACCTAAAAGGGTGGGGGTGTGCTCAGGGGGTGGGGCCAGGACCTGGGCGTGTTCAGAGCCGGAGGGGGCGGGGCGAGACCGGAGGGCGGGTAGGTAACTTTGGCGCCTGCGCAAAGACCCCGGACTCCTAAGCTGATCCCCCTCAAGCCTTGGCGGCAGCGGCAGCTCGCGCGCACCGCTTGGGTCTCTTCGCTCCTGTGAGGCGCCGGGCTCGGCCATGAACCGGTGCGCTGAGGCGGCGGCGGTGGCGGCCTCGGGACCCGGCGCGGGCGTCGGGAACGCGGGGCAGCGGCCGCCCAGAGTGCCCCGCCAGGCGTCCTTCTTCCCGCCGCCCGTGCGCAACCCCTTCGTGCAGCAGACACGGCTGGGCGCGGCGAGGCGCATCCAGGTGCGGGGCGAGGGTCTGACAGGGGACGCAGGTTCAGGTGAGGGGCGGCTGACAGGGGACGCAGATCCAGGTGAGGGGCGGCTGACAGGGGACGCAGATCCAGGTGAGGGGCGGCTGACAGGGGACGCAGATCCAGGTGAGGGGCGTCTGACAGCGGACGCAGATTCAGGTGAGGGGCGGCTGACAGGGGACGCAGATCCAGGGGAGGGACGTCTGACAGGGGACGCAGATTCAGGGGAGGGACGTGGGTCTGAGAGAGGAGGCAGTCTGAGGGGAGCTTGGGCCTGTCAGGGGAGGTTGTTGTCAGAGGGGAGTGGCTGAGGAGGGCATGAGTCTGGGAAGCAAGGCTCTGAGGAAGACAGGGATGTAGATCTGAGGGGAGAGGGCTTTTGAAGGGGCCATGAGTCTGCAGGGGACAGAGATGCGGGACTGAAAACTGAGGGCCCTTGGAGGATGGTCTGGGGGCGTGTGTGAGAAAAGAAGACGCGAAGAACAGGTGGGCCTTGGAGGAAGGTCCTAGACAGGAGGAGGCCGAGCAGGCGGGCCGTTGGCAGAGGAAACATTCCATGCTGAGAAGAGGCAACGACTGTGGGAGAACTTCGACTGGAGTGTGTGAAAGTCTAGTGGGAGGTCATCGTAGCCCAGGAGAGCGGGTTTGGGGAAGTTTTCGCTTTGCCGCAGGGAAGGAGAGGAGTCAGTTTGGGATGGGAAGAGTAAGGGAGAAGGCAGGGAACCCAGGTCTGGAATTAGAACAAGAAGAAAGGCTGGGATGCTCCGGCTGAGCAGGGGCATCAAGGACGGGAAATCACAGTCTAAGAAAAGGGATTCTGTGGGGCAGCTCAAGGTAGTCAAGAGTTTTTGGTCCTGAGTCAGTTTTCGCCCAAACACTTCTACATTCAAGGATGAGAAGCAGCTCAGACTTTCTTTCATTCTTAAAAACAGCTACATACAAAAAGGAAGTTTCCTGTCCTTTCCTTTTTCTTGTAAAATGCTGCTCTTTCTTGTAATACTCGCTCTTTGGACTTCCTGTTTGGTGAAGTTAGTGATCAGAGAACAAGATAGACTATGCAAGCTACGTTTGTCCTTTGTGTTCTGCGTGGAAAAAATGGTTTTAATATTTTCCTGTCCATCTCACTCATTTATTTACTTTGGATTTGAAATAGTGTCATTTTTGCACGGCATACTTGTGTGCCCTGAGACTGTTGTTCTCTACGATGGAAGCAGGTTAAGTGTATATATATAAATGAATATATTCAGGAAAAAACGCATACGCACTTTTTGGCTAAGCAGCATGGGGTGGTGGTTAGAATAATGGTAGATGGGTGTCTGGTTGAAGAAAGGTGTGAGAGAGGAAGAGGAAGATAGTGAATGTAGTAATACCTCTTTGTAAAGAAACTAAATGTTTAAAAATTTGACCTTCATGTCTTTAAATGGATAGATATTCCCTTTATATCTTAAAACTTCTGAAACAATAAATACATTGACTATCATTCAAGGTTCCTTTTGGTCTGATTCAGTCAAATCGGTCATACTTAAATGAAAGTCATGTCCGTCTATTTGGCTTCATGTTTTGGAGAGAGGTTCAAAGTGGCATATTTATAAGTATTTATATTGTACCTGGAGTAAATTATTAAGTTTTTGAGTTTTTGTTTTTTTTTTAATAGCATGCCTGCAACCATTTTGAGAGCACTTTCAAATAACCCTGCAAGAGTTGTAGGATGATGGAAAGATCACTAGTCTTAGTCAGAAAACCTGCTCAGGCCCTGCCATTTATTAGTTGTATAGCTTTGGCCAAGTCACTTAACCTCTCTGAACTTCACTTTCCTCATCTATTAAATTGGAATAATAATACATGGAAGAGGGATTAAAATTTAAGTGAGATAATGTGTGAAAGAATCTGGTATTGTTTGCTGATCTTAATATTGATAGTTAATGCTCTTTGTTATCTACAATTGTATACTGCACTTAAAATTTACCACTTGGATTGGATAGAAATGAATATAATCTCGCTATTTTTTAAAAAATTAAAAATTTGGGCTTCCCTGGTGGCGCAGTGGTTGAGAGTCCGCCTGCCGATGCAGGGGACACGGGTTCGTGCCCCGGTCTGGGAAGATCCCACATGCCGCGGAGCGGCTGGGCCCGTGAGCCATGGCCGCTGAGCCTGCGCGTCCAGAGCCTGTGCTCCGCAACGGGAGAGGCCACAACAGTGAGAGACCCGCATACCTCAAAAAAAAAAAAAATTAAAAATGCATGTAGACCAGAGATTCCAAGGTAGTTTCAATGGCTTGAACAGTCTGGGTAAAAGGAAAATTTAAATAGACATGATTGAAAAACAATGTTGTCTGTATTATCCAGTTTAAAAGATTGATATACTTGCATTTAAGTATGATTTGATATGATTAAATCAGACTAAATTTAATCCTAAATGATGATCAATGTCTTGCTTAAGGACTGTTGTGACTTTTGTGTCTCATTATAGGGCTTAGCTTTATTGCTCCCCTTCTCTTTTATGACCGTTTAAGGGTCTGCTACACAATGGCATATAAAAAATTAGCCCAGCTTCTATTTCCTCAATAGAATATGGAATTAAAATGAGTGGTTGTAATTGTGGGGTCATTTACCATACCAAAAATATTTGTTGGATGCCTACTATGTGCCAGGCACACTGTTAATCCCTGGAGACATAGCAATGAACAAGAGAAATAAGGACCCTGCTCATTTAAAGCTTGTATTTCACTGAAAAAGTTAAACAAGCAAGTATAGAAATATATAATTCCATGTTTTAGTAAGTGCTATGAAGTAAATCCAGAGAGGAAAATAATCCCAATAGAGTGTTGAAAGAAGGCCTTCCTACAGAGATGACATATTAGCAAATGGCAATATAATGGGTAATCCTTTTAATTCGACAGAGTTACTCAGAATTGATTTTGTCATCTTAATAATGTTTAAAGATTAAAATTTTAAATCAACTTTGTGTATATACTAGCAGCAAACAATTGCAAAATGAAATTAAATAATCTAGTAATAGCAATAAAATGACCTGAAATACATAGGAATATATTAACCAAAAGCATGTAAGACCACTACAGTGAAAACAACAAAATACCATTGTGAGAAATTAATGAAGATTTACGTAAAATGAAGAGATATACCATGTTTATAAGTTTGAAGAATCGACATTATTAAGATGATAATTCCTCCCAAATTGATCTATAGATTCATTGAAATCTCAACAAAAATCCCAACAGGCTTTTTGTTTGTGTGGAAGCTGACTAATTCTGAAATTTATGTGGAAATGCAAAGGATCTATATTAGCCCAAAAAAAGCTTGAAAAAGAAAAAGTTGGAGGACATACACTACCTTATGTCAAGAATTACTAGAAAGCTACAGCAATTAAGAGGGTAGGGTAGTATCAACAGAAGGACAGATGAATAGATCAATTGAACAGAATAGAGAGCCCACATGTATGTTCAATTGATTTTTGACAAAGTGGCCAAGAGAATTTATCGGGGAATGTCAAGTCTTTTCAAAAATTGGTTCTGGGGAATTCCCTGGCAGTCCAGTGGTTAGGACTCGGCGCTTTCATTGCTGGGACCAGGGTTCAATCCCTGGTTGGGGAACTAAGATCCCGCAAGCGGCAGCACAGCCAAAAAAAAAAGGAGGGGGGATGGAATTGGTTCTGGAACAAGTAGATAAATCTATGGATAAAAATGAAACTTGATGGGCTTCCCTGGTGGCGCAGTGGTTGGGGGTCCGCCTGCCGATGCGGGGGACGCAGGTTCGTGTCCCAGTCCGGGAGGATCCCACGTGCCGTGGAGCTGCTGGGCCTGTGAGCCATGGCCGCTTAGCCTGCGCGTCCAGAGCCTGTGCTCCGCAACGGGAGAGGCCACAACAGTGAGAGGCCTGCATACGGAAAAAAAAAGAAACTTGATCCCTTCTGCACACTACACAGAAAGTAATTTAAGGTGGATCATAGTCTTGAACATAAAAGCAAAACTCATATATCTTCTAGAAGAAGAAGAAAATATAAAATATCTTCATGATCTTGAGATAGGTAAAGATTTCTTAGAAAGGATGCAGAAGAGAACTAAACAGAAAATAAAAATTGATAAATTAGTCTTCATCAGAATTAAAATTCTTCTCATCAAAGGATACCATTAAAAAAATGAAAAGGCGGACTTCCCTGGTGCTCAGTGGTTAAGAATCCGCCTGCCAATGCAGGAGACACAGGTTTGAGCCCTGGTCCGGAAAGATCCCACATGCCATGGAGCAACTAAGCCTGTGTGCCACAACTACTGAGCCTGCGCTCTAGAGCCCGTGAGCCACAACTACTGAGCCAGTGTGCCACAACTACTGAAGCCTGTGCACCTAGAGCCCAGGCTCCGCAACAAAGAGAAGCCACCACAGAGAGAAGCCCGTGTACCACAATGAAGAGAAGCCCCGGCTCACCGCAACTAGAGAAAGCCCACACACAGCAACAAAGACCCAACACAGACAAAAATAAATTAATTAAATTTAAAAAAAAATAAAGAAAATGAAAAGGCACGCCATGAAATGGGAGAAAATATTTTCAATACATGTATTGAAAAAGGGCTTGTAAACAGAACATATAAAGAACTCCTACAAATTGATAAGAAAAGGACTAACTACCCAATAAAAATGGGCCAAAGACTCGAACAGACAGTTAGGTTAAAGGGATGACCAATAAGCACATGAAAAAATGTGCTCACCATCATTGTTCATCAAGGAAATATGAATTAAAACCACAGTGAGATATCATTTTACACCCACTAGAATGGCTACAAAGACTGACAACACTGAATGTTGATGAGGATGTGAAGCAACAGGAAATTTCATACTTTGTTGGTGGAGATATAAAATGATACAACTACTTTGGAAAACAGTTTGGCATATCCTGGCCCAACAATTTCACTCCCCTTGAAATGGAAATGTATGTCCACATAGAGACTCAAACATTAATGTTTACTCATAAGAGCTAAAAACTTATAATAGGCTAAATGTCCCTGAACAGATTAATGGATAGATTAAATGTGATATATTCATACAATGGAATATTACTCTGCAATTAAAAAGACTATACTACTGATACATATGACAACATGGTTGAATCTCAAAAATATGAAGTGAAAGAAGCCAGACATAAAAGAGTACATACTGTGTGGTTTCATTTATATGAAAATATAAAACAGGCAAAAACTATAGTGAAGGAAAGACTGACTGTCAGTGGTTGCTATACACTGATGATATATTGACTGCAAAGAGGCACAAGGGGGGCTTCCCTGGTGGCGCAGTGGTTGAGAGTCTGCCTGCCGATGCAGGGGACACGGGTTCATGCCCTGGTCTGGGGAGATCCCACATGCTGCAGAGCGGCTAGACCCGTGAGCCATGGCCACTAAGCCTGCACGTCCGGAGCCTGTGCTCCGCAACGTGAGAGGCCACAACAGTGAGAGGCCCGTGTACCGCAAAAAAAAAAACAAAAAAAAACCCAAAGAGACACAAGGGAACTTTTCTGGATGATGGAAATGATCTATATCTTGATTATAGTGGTGTCTGCATAGGGTTATGCATTTGAAAACCTCATACTTAAAATAGGTGCATTTTATTTTATGTAAATTATGCCTTAGTGAAATTGATTTTTATAAAAGACTACAAACACCAAATGTCAGCAAGGATGTACAGTAACTGAAATTCTCATACACTACCAGTGACACTTTAAAATGATACAGCCACTTTGGAAAATTGTTTGGCCAGTTTCTTATAAAGTTAAACTACATCTATGACCCAGCAATTCCACTCCTAGGTATTTACCTAAGAGAAACGAAAGCAACTATTCCCAAAAAGGCTTGTAGAAGAATGTTTGTAGTGGCTGTATTCATAATAGCCCACAACTGGAAACAGCCCAAATGTTCATCAACAGGAGAATAGACAGATTGTCATATGGTCATATAGTAGAATAATACTCTGCAGTCAGAAAGAATGACTTACTGACATCGAAAGCAACATAGTTGAATTTCAAAAACATTATGTTAAGTGGAAGAAGTGAGACACACAAGAATGCATAATGTATGATTCCATTTATATGACACTCAAGAACATGCAAAACTAATAATATATGATGATAAACATCCAGCATTTGTTGCCTAAGAGGGTAAGTATTGACTGAAAGAGGTATGAGGCAACTTTCTGAGTGGCAGACGTGTTCTGTATCTTGATTGAGGTGATGTTTACAAGAGTACACATTTATCAAAACTCATTGATTATACATTTAAGATCTGTATATTTCCTTGTATGTTTTTTTTTTTTTTTGGGGGGCGGTACACGGGCCTCTCACTGTTGCGACCTCTCCCGTTGCGGAGCACAGGCTCCGGATGCACAGGCTCAGCGGCCATGATTCACGGGCCCAGCTGCTCCACGGCATGTGGGATCCTCCCGGACTGGGGCACGAACCCACGTCCTCTGCATCGGCAGGCGGACTCTCAACCACTGCGCCACCAGGGAAGCCCTGTATGTAATTTTTAATTCAGTCATACACATGTACACATATAATTTGATAGAGATCTGATAACTACAATATTTTTGGCATTTCTCATAAATTATTTGATGATGCTCAGATTCACATTACGGGCCAATAGAGACAAGAAGGGCTGCACTGTCTGAGTAGTGTAATTGGCTAAAAAAAAAGAAGACAATTTGTGATATATAAGGATAGTTTATTTCACTTGAAAGACATTATGGGATAGGATTAAGAGCAAGAGTTTTATAACCACATTGGTTTCAAATCCTGGTTCTGCCACTTACTGTGTGATCTTAAGCAGTTTAACTTAATTCCCTCTGTGCCACTCCTTTCTTGTATGTAAAACAGCTTAAGGTTGTAAGACTCAGATAAGTTACTACATGCCAAGTGCTTAGAGCGCCTGGTACATAGTAAGCACTCAGTATTATTTGCTGTTCTTATTTATGTAGTTTTTATTCTTATTCTTATTTAGTTTTTATTATTTCTTGTATTTCCTCCCCCATCTCCTTATTGTTAGTTATAAAGGACTGGCAGGTATATAAAATAATACATTTACTTCTTCACACTCTAATGCCTTTACTAATATTCATCCTACTTATAGCTCTCAAAAAACTATTTCCCCCTCTTACCTTGCCAGCTTCTGCTTGCTTCTTAAAGCAAGACGTTTCAGCTTCAACTCCTCCAGGAAGCTTTCCCTGACTACTAAGTCCAACAAACCTTTTCTTTGTTCCCTCAGCAGCCCTATTCACGTTCATTGATATACAGATCAGGCAGTACTTGGTTTTCTTCCCTGTTTCTTTTGCTGCTTTGTAGGCTTTGTGAGGTCAGATACAATGTCTTATTTTCTTTGTGCTTAGATCCTTGTCTGGTATAGGGTAATGCCCAATTCATCTTTGAATGAATGCATGAATAGCATAAGATTTTCCTCTTATGTATTTCTGTTTGATAACTACAGCATTAAAATAATGTCATCTGTTTTTTTAATCAACTTTGATTTCAGATTTTCTTTCTTGGAATTATCCTGCTTCCAATTCGTGCCCTGTTGCTTGCATTAATTTTATTACTGGCGTGGCTATTTGCTGCAATTTCAACAACATGCTGTCCTGAAAAGCTGACCCACCCAATAACTGGTTGGAAGAGGTAAGAAATAACTATGTCTAAATATTAGGAAAATCAAGATAAAGAAGAGTTTGTCAAAGTTTAGTCAGTGAACAACAATTATGACTCTGAATATAGGATATTTTGGAATATAGTTTTTACAGGCTATGTCACTAAAAATAAAAAATAAGAGGTATGGAAATTCTGTGAAGGGATAAGCTCTTTATCTTTAAATAAATAGAGATCTCAACTCTAAACTACAGGGCAAGGAGAGATCGGTCATTTCCCTGTGCCCTCTGGAAAAGTTCTTTGGTTTTCTGTGTCTCACTTCTCCTTACCGTGAAATTAAAGTTAGAGAAACTTCCCAGGAGTTAGTTGCGTAATAGCGCCTCGCTATATTATTATGTGAATTTTGAGAGAATTCTATAGGAAGCCCATTTTTTAAAGCTCCCACTGGATGTCTTATGGGAGACATTTTTCATGCAAAGCTATAACGCTTATTCACATACTGAGATGTCTGTCATGTGTTTGTACTTCCAGGGCTATTTTTTTGTTTCTCTACTCAACTGAGTTTATCAAGGACAGAGACCTGGATCTTACTTGTCTTGTGTGTCCAACACAATTCCTGGCACAATTTGATGAATTAACTAATCTTTAATGACAGGTTCTTTTTAAAGAGTAAATAATTCAATTTCTGGAATTGAAATTTCTTTGTTCCAGAGAAGTGAGATGGTAAATTTACTTCTTAAGATTCTTGATGATGTCTAAGGGCTATAATGATATAGGTAATAAGGCTTACTTTTAAAATTTTATTCCTAAAATAATTCTGAGGACAATTTCCACATGCCGGTTCTAAAAGTGTTTTGGGAGGTAGCAGCATCCTTGTTACACAAATATAGATTTCCAAGGTGACTCCTTTGAAGGACAGTACTGATTTGGATTTCTCAGTGGTGGATGCATGTTGAAGATTCATTCTTATTACTTTATAGTCACAGAATAAAGGAGCCACTTATTAGCCACATGGCCTTGGGAAAATTACTTCTCTGGGACTCAGTTTTCATGTCTGTAAAATGGGAATAATAATAAATGCTATCTATTTCATAAAATTGGGCTAAGGATTAAAGAAATTAATATGCATAAATTACTTAGAACAGTGCCTGGCAGAAAGAGCTCCACTGAAGTGTTAGCTATTCTTCTTAGCTCACATTTTAAAATGAAGTGCTCCAGCTTGTCTTGGTTTTTGCATTGTGCTTTAGAGTAAAACCCTGCTGTTAGCTGCAGTTGGCAAAGCTAATTATGTCCTTTTTTGTATTTATTTCCAAAGGACAATTACTCAGCCAGTCTTGAAGTTTCTAGGCCATGCCATGTTCTTTTCAATGGGATTTATAGTTACCGTGAAAGGAAAGATCGCAAGTCCTGTGGAAGCACCAATTTTTGTTGTTGCCCCTCATTCAACATTCTTTGATGGAATTGCCTGTGTTGTGGCTGGGTTACCTTCTATAGTATCTCGACATGAGAATGTGCAGGTGCCTCTGATTGGCAGTAAGTACTTTATAAGATAACAGAGATAAAATATTTTCATGTTCATGCTTTCAATTTAGAAAATCATGTATAGTTCATTGGTAGGCTTTTTAAAAACTTTAAAATAATAAAACACTTCAAACATATTTCCTTGCTTTTAATGAGGTACTATATCACAAGAATGAATTTATGAAAAAAGATTAAAGACTTCCGTATCTGTACCCTTATCATTCTTTTTAAGTCTAAACTCTGTCACTGCACCATCACCTCTTTCTGCTCCTAAATATAGCCAAAAAGAACAGTTTTTAAATACCAAACATGGTAGATTTTTTGGAGAGAGAATTTAATCTAAGAATCTGTGAAAGCACTGGTTACATGCTATTTCAGTGAATTTCTCTTTAGCGTATTAGACTGATAAATAAATGCACTAAGTCTTTTCTCCTAACTGTTTTCTTCATTATTGTCCAGATCTCCATGAGGGACAAATGTGTAACTCTTTGAAAATTATGATGTGGAAAAATTAATGCTTCCTGCCATAAAAAATAATGAAGCAAGTGAAATGTTTTTCCCACCAGATGCTTTGCTCTCTCCCCAGGGGATTAGTCTCCAAGTAACTGCTACCAGTTGTCCCAAGGTTATTGCCAAGCATCAAGTGGTGAGAAAGTGCGTGTGAAAACTGCCTGATGTTGCCTTGGTACTCTGGAGAAATAATAGTAGTTCTTACAGCTTTGTCATTCATCTAAGAAAGACAGACTCTCTCTCTCTCTCTCTCTTTTTTCTTAAGGTAACCACCTTGCTTTGTGTAATATGACATTTTCCCCAAAAGTTGTTTAGCAATAGTCTTTTGGTAAATTGAGGTTTATTTTGCATGTGCTAGGAAGCTACCTACTTAAAAGACTATTGCGCTGAAAATTTTAGTAAGATAAATAATAATTGCCTCCTACCCACGTGTACTATGACTTCACATAATCGGTTTGCAGGATATTCCTGAAATAAAACAAGATAATCTTATAGTATATTCCAAATGTTTAATGTCAATTGAGGAAGAAGTCTTTTAGGGAGAAAACTGCATTTGCTTCTTTTCATATTCCTGCTGCTAACTTCTGTTAAATCAGTGAAATATTTTTAGGTCTAAATATCCACCTATCCTTTTGAAACTGGAAGCTAAGTTCTAATAAACTTTAAATTAGAGGGCTTTTTTAAGTTGTTCTCTTTGATTTGCTGTCATTTTAATTTTCCATACAATTTGTTTTATGATTTATCTGGTATCATTGCTGTCGTAGCTTTAGCCCCAAAAATGACTTAGTTGTGACTTTTCATTTGTTTTAAAGGAGTATTGCGGGCTCTGCAACCAGTGTTGGTGTCCCGTGTAGATCCAGATTCTCGAAAAAACACAATAAATGAAATAATAAGGCGGGCCACATCAGGAGGGGAATGGCCCCAGGTAAAACATAGTAGATGTTTATTTAAATATATTGAAAGTTTATTTATTGTACACTTGTATACATACTCATTTGGATCCACAGATCCAATACTGGGGGACACCTTCTGCTAGATGTCTAGAAGCAGAATAAATGAGTGAGGATTAAAAAGTCCTCTTCCCCATGAGCTACTCTGTGGAATTAAATGTATCATTCTTTTTTATTCTCCAAACTCTTTGAACTGGTTTTTACTTTGTGTCATAAAAAGTAATTCTCTACCTCTGAATTTATTTACCCTTTTAAAGATGAGATACTGAAGCTCAGTTATACTCAACAATATGGTGGGTTTATTTTGAAAATGATTAAAATCTTAAGTTTATCTGAAGTGTATTTAGACAGCCTTTTTAGTTCAGGGGCATATCAGAGTCACCTGTAGAACTTTTTCACATTTTACCATCCCACCACCTCCTTCCCCTGGAATGCTTTTTGAAGGTGTGGAAAGGGCAACATTTATTGCATAAATGGAGCCTCATGGGTGATTCTGATAAGTACCCCTCTATCTTTGCCCAGGTGAAAACAAGTGATCTCTAGCAGAACTCACGGTCCTGAGGTGGTCTGGCCACTCATGGTGATTTGTAGTTGTTAAAGTACCAAGAGGCATTGACCAACCAGGAGGTTTTAGAAACCAAGGCATGTAAGGAGTGATTTAAAAAGTCACTGGGAAGAAATGACATTTGGAATAAGGGTGTGATTTTGCTCTTGGCTCCAAGGAATGTATCTAGGACTTCTGGGTGAAAGTTAACAAGTAGGTAGATTTCAGTTCATTTTGCTCATCTCAAGTTTTCTGTCCAGAATTAGAATGGTCTGATTTGGAATCTCTTTCTGGAATGTTCAGGCACTGGCTGAGCAACAACTTGTGTGGGATATTGTAAAAAGAATTCAAGCATTAGAGATGCTATATGACTTTTAATGCCCCATCCAGTTCTTGAGGTTTTATGATTTACTCTATATTAATTTATTGTTCATAGTATATAGAATATCCACTCCATGAATCCTATTTGATATTGTATCCGATTGGGGTAAGAAACCTGGTTTTTTTTTAATTGGAGGATGGAACCTCACCTATTCACAATTTTTATTTTACAAATAACTTGTTATTGTGACAATTTAGCTTAATAATGTTTTCCTTCTCTAATTATTATAAAATACCCATTACTAACTGCTGTTAGTGCAGGGATTTTCTTTTTGTTTTATGTGCCTAGCAATTTACTCATTACTAAATTCTAAAAGCTTCAGAAAAATGAAGCTGCTATGCTGTTCAGTTAATGAGGAACTGTACTGCCTATCTTTTGTGTGGAAAACATAAAGAAGTATATTAAAAGCTAAAAACACCTCCTCAAAAAAGGACATTAAATTGTATTCCATATGTCAACGAATTGAAGTAAGCATAAAGCATATTGTAGGCATTTCCTCCTTTTCTCTCAGTACGTCCCAAAGCTATATGTTGTAAGAGGGAGTATCATTTAATGGGAAGACTGAAACAAAGAAGTAGGAAATGATTTGGTTAAGGGTGTACAGCAGTAGAAGAAGGCATTTAATATTGCCTAAAATGTACACTTTGACCATGATTCAGGGTCTACATCTTCTTCGAAGTCTATTCAGATCATTAGCATCATCATGAAGAAATATTTACTATGTGTATTCTCTCTTCAAAGCTTTAATTCATTTTCTAGTTATCTTAATGGTCAGACTACACTTCTTTTAGAGCAAAACCGAATAATCAGATTCTAGCTTTCACTAGAATCAGGTGTTAGCCTTTTATTTTATTTTTGCTTTATAAAAATTGGCAACTATTTGCAAAGTCTTAAGAAAGCAAGTAAAGAGCTAATCTATTAATTAGACTGAAATATTAAATCTATTCCTTTTCTCCCAAGATACTAGTTTTCCCAGAAGGTACTTGTACTAATCGTTCCTGTTTGATTACTTTTAAACCAGGTGAGATCAATTAAATTATGTATTGTGACAAAGTAGTATGGAAGATTTCTCAATGATCTGATAATAAATATACAAAATAACTTGTCAGTTTGCTTGAAGCATTTCTTATTTTCTGATAAAATGTTTTGAATGATGTGGATCCACAGAACTCACTCCTTTGCTTTCTCTTTTGGTATCATAACCCCTTCTTCCTTGGAATGTCCCGTGTGTGTGTGTGTGTGTGTGTGTGTGTGTGTGTGTGTGTGTGTGTGTGTGTGTGTGTGTGTTTGAGCAGAAGCCACTAGCAGATTTTTCTTTTCCTCCAAAGATAACCCTCACAGACACTTGGGGTCCTGTGTCATCAAGTTAGAAAACCTACTTCAATTATCATTAAAATACCTTCAGTTCCTTCTAAGGTTCACTCCTTTTTAAAATATTATGAAGGCTTCCCTGGTGGCGCAGTGGTTGAGAGTCCACCTGCCGATGCAGGGGACACGGGTTCGTGCCCCGGTCTGGGAAGATCCCACATGCCGCGGAGCCTGCGGATCCAGAGTCTGTGCTCCGCAACAGTGGAGGCCACAACAGTGAGAGGCCCGCGTACCGCAAAAAATATATATATATATTATGAAGTTGTGAATTTTATAGTAATTTGTAATTTCATATGTCATTTCACAGTAATTATTAATACTTTAAAATGTTTTCGTATTGGCTGCTAGAATGCTCAGAGCCAAAGTTAGAACTCAATTCTAGCAAGTGTGATAGTTTAGGGTTCAAGCATTTGGTTTCAACTAGATTTTCTTCTCTTTATTTTCTCTTTGTCTTGGTTTCATCATTACTGTTTTTTTTAATCCTGTTGAATAATAGGTATTTGGCAAATGAAAACAAATGGAGATATAAGTAATATTTTAAGTGACTTAGGCATAACATTTAATATTTTGCTTATATAATTCTGAATTCAAAAATCTGTCATTTTGGCTAACACTAGGGATTTACCAACATTTAGCCAATAGTTTATATGTACTCTTAAAACATTTAACATATTTACATCATTTATTATTAATTTTTTAATTCACTGTAAAGTTTGTGTTCATATAAAGAGCATGTTATAAAATTTCACTATATGGTTATAGGGGCCTTCATTCCAGGAGTTCCAGTACAGCCAGTTCTCCTCAGATACCCAAACAAGCTGGTAAGCATCATAGTTTACTATGGGAAGAATCTCAACATTCCAAACAGCACAAATTCTCTAGGACCCCTTTTGTTTGAAAAAATAAAATAGATGAATAGATAAATGGTGGGAGCAGATGGGTAGACTCATTCTCCTTGCTATAATTTAGTTTTTAAAAATTTGCAAGATAGGAACATATTGGTTGATACCAATTTGACATATTGCTTTTGCTATTACTAAGCTATAGGAAGATATTTCCTTAGCTTCTACCCTGTAGTCACTGTGATGGTATGGTTAATTCTCAGATTCAGGGTCTCTTAGACTGGACTTCAGAAAACTCTCATAAATTTGTAGTTTTCACTAAGCTTAGAAGGAGAAATCTCCTGATTCACTGGTCATTACTGGTGGAGAAGGATTGAAGTAGTAGGATAAATTTGGAAGAGGCTTGGTGTTTAATTACGGGCTCAGTACTCCGTAGCTGTGTGACACTTGGCAAGTAGCTTAAATAAGGAAATATCTGAAAAGAACCTAACATCCTATAGAAAGTCCATGTGGGCTCAGGAAATACTCTTCTGCTCCAGCGAGGAGCTTTGTCTTTTTCTGGGTATTGACTGTGTCACCATTTTCCTAAAAAAAGTGGTTTTTTGGCAGGGGGAGGGATGTTCTGTTTTGGAGAGGAGCTTTCTTTACTAGAGAATTTACATTAAAAGGCAGGATGTAATTATTAATCATCTGTGTCATTTAAGATTGAGTTCTTAATCCATTCAACTTTCTATCAGCGGCTTATTTCTCAACCTTGGACACTTGTAGTTAAAAAATTAAAATTCATCAAATTTTTACTCAGCGTACTTCTACCTGTGGGTTTGCATTTGTCATTTACTCAAATTCTTTCACTGTGCACTACCTCACTACTGTAGTCTTTTTTCCCCAAATAAACTTTTTTTTTTAAGAACTGATGTATTCTGGTTTTTGTAAGCCAATTAATTACCCAGATATGTTCATATTAGGAGAAAAATAGTTAAGCATGCACAAGTTTTTAAAAAAATTCAAAGCAACTTAATTCCATAAAAAGATAGGTGGTTACATATGGAAGACAGATCTTTGCCATGTAGATATGTGATCCAAGAATTTATAGATCAGTTCACTCTTGTTTAACAATAATAGTATGCTTGTCTTACTTTTCAGCATATTGCTTTTCATTCAGAAAGAAAGTATATTCAGTATCAAAATAAAATTTTTGTTTTATTTGGTATTTTTTCTCTGAACTAACAGTTTAATACTATTGTTATTCTAGGATACTGTGACATGGACATGGCAAGGATATAAATTGTAAGTTGCTTATATTATTATTAGTTTATATAAATTTTTTTCGAGTGAAGAAAAAGAATTTGTTCTTTTTTTTAAAAAAAAAAAGCCTTGTTTTTGTAGAAGTAAAGATTTCTAATCAGATCCTTGAATCTTGTAACTGAGAAGTTTCTGTAGAGAGCATAACTATCTTGTCCATTAAACCCCAGTGTCTGCCATGTGCAGAATTCTAGTTGTTTGTCATGTTCTAATGGGTCTCAAGTGTTTATCTACCTATTCTTAAGAAACATTCCAGTGATCTCATTTGAATCCTACTCAGCTTAAATTTTGTAATTTCATTCCCATTGCAAATTTAGCATTATCTGGTGTCTCCATCTTTATTTTACTGTATTCGTTTAAACAGTCCAGAGCATTTTAGTCATATGGCCTGAAATAGTTGTGATGTGTCTGATTTGAGTTGAGGAAATAGCTAACCAAACTTTCACTTCCACTCTTGGATTTTAAGAGCCTAAGGATCAGCAGTTTCTATAAATGTTGAAGAGAAGAATACAGTTTCACTGTTAAGCTAGCTGAAGTGAACTAGACCTTTTAAAAAGAGCAGAACATGTAGAATCTTACTTACTCTCAAGAAGTTCTTTTGTTTGGCTCCCCTGCCTGTTTACGTGCCTCCTTTGGTCCTTTACCTGCATGGAGAGTGTCGACACCCATCTATGTTCACCTCAAGGAGCCTGGCTGGCTTTGGGTGGCAGAAGAGAAAAAAAATAATAAACCTTCCCCAAACTTAAAAAAATTTTAAAAAGACAGCCTGTTTATATTTTGGATTTGAGGACTTTCCCAGGACTTATGAAATAATGCCTTTTGGTACTGTTATACACAGAGCTCAAATTATTGATGGATAGGTGACGATCACTTGGAAATATTTAAAAGAAATCATCATTTGCCTTCAAGTACATTGTAGACAATCCAAACAACTTCTGAAAATTAGATTTTTTTAACTAAAACATACTTATTTTCTCCATTTTTTTGTGTATGTAAGTTGCTTTGAAATGATACATTTAAATCAGAATAGATGGGCCAATTACATGTGTTAATAAACATTGATACGCCTGAGACATTTATGTTCCTGTTATACTTCAGTCCCTGGTAGTTGAAGTTAAGTAAACAACACCAAAAATAAGGAACATAAATTGTAAAAGGTATCTAGACATTATGCTATCTTTAACCCTACAGGAAATCAGTCTATTCCCTTGGCTAGAATACATATTTCCTGTCATTACTAATTACGAATTCCTGGTTTTCAACTTCTATACAAGGGGAAAGTAGGAGAAACAAGTAGTATGAGAGCATTTTAGAAAAAGAAGTGCCTGAAAATTGAGGGGATAACATATTTATATTTCCAGAGGTGTGTCATCCTTGGGGCCTTTACAAGTTAAGTCCTCATAGAGATAGTGACTTTGGGTTCATTGTGACTTTTTTTGGTTTTGCAGCTGGGCTGGTGGATGTGAAGGTCAAATAGGAAGCTTTTCTGGAAGGGAGATCAGGGGTAAATAGAGTGGTTGAGTTAGTCTAGGCTCTAACCTGAGAAATGTGTGACAGAGGGGGAAAAATAGAATTCAGCAAAGAAAGAGAGGAAAAAAAGTATTTTCAGAGTTAAAGTTTTCTTAGGATTTATAAACAAACACAAAATCTTCTAAAGATACAACATTGTTTTATCCAAGTGCCACATCACACTTACGTGTGGTAACCTCTTGTTTCCACCTTTATCTTCTGGTCTTCATGTTATATTTACTGTGTCTCTTACTTCTAAATCAGTTTTCTCAATTGTCCTGGCTCCAAGTACTACTCTGACTCAGGATCTAGGGAAGGGATTTTACACCAAAGCAGATGTCCTAGGGGAGAGGAGACTCAGGGACTAACCATCAAGAAGGGAAAGCCTTGGAAAAGCTGTTTCATGTCAGTCTAAGAAGTGTTGTTTGGTTTGTCTGTAGTGTGGACAAGTCAAGTTTAAAGAGATCTTGTGTGTGGTTTCATTTGTGTATTTTTTTTTTTTCTTTAACAGCATTCAGAATTTTCAGAACAAAATATGTATTCAAGTCATTGAATTCCAAAGCTCAATTTAAATCATTAAAGAACAATTTACTTAATGATAGATAATATGGATTGGCTTTGTGGCTTGGAGTTGATAGTAAAAGATTCTTTCCCTTTCAAACAGAAGATATGAGAACTGACACATTAACAATTTATAATGAATTATGGAATTAATAAGCCTGTTTCCTAAATTCCTTCTTTTAAGTAAATTCCTTGTTTAAATTCCTAAATTCCTTGTCTTAAGTAAGTCCCTTCAAGCAATTTTTACAGGTAAATCATATTTTAATTTCTTAATAGCAGAAAAAGCTTGGTTGGTTGTTTTCTTAAACATGTACCCTGCCTGACTTCTGGGTCATCCGTCTACATTAGGCGAAATAAAAATCTCGTAGAAATCTTAGCCAGAGAGTCTAAATATACACTGGAAAGCTGCAAGTAGGAACCATTTCAAAAATTATCTTTGAGAGGATTGATTATAACCACTTTAAAGAAAGCCTTTGTCGGGCTTCCCTGTTGGTGCAGTGGTTGGGAGTCCGCCTGCCAATGCAGGGGACATGGGTTCGTGCCCTGGTCCAGGAGGATCCCACGTGCAGGAGAGGCCACGGCAGTGACAGGCCTGCGTACCGCAAAAAAAAAAAAGAAAAGAAAAAAGAAAGCCGTCGTCTAGCTTTACAATGAAATCTGAAACTTTTCAGAAAATTTCCCCATAGCTAAAATATTTATTAATAACTGGGACAATGATGATAAAGTTTCTGCTTTTAAGGAAAGGCCCACTGGTTTTTTGTTTTTTTTAATATTAGAAAAGAATTTACTAATGTTCTACTCAGCAGTTTTTCTATAAACATATTAATGTACCTTAAGATGTGACCATGGTTAGTTTCTCTAGGCCTATGAGTCTTAGCTGTCAAGAAGACTTCAAATTTGGGGTTTAGTCTGCTGAGCTGCGGCTCTGACCCACAAATACATATTTGGTATTGCATTCAGCAATTTAACTTTTGAATATCAAGAATAGTTCTCTAAACCCAAAAAGTGTTGTAGCTACAGTGTGGCATTTATAAATGCAGAATACATACAAAGAGTGACATGGGGTTGCTTGTATGTAAAGAAAAGATTGTTCAGTAATATTAGATGGTACTTGTATTACCACATAAAGATGGCCTTCTCTTTTTTTCTCCTCAGCATTCAACTTTTTGTGCTCACTTGCTGCCAGCCCTTCACAAAGGTGGAAGTTGAGGTAAGTGGTTCAAAATGTAGCCTTGGAGCCTAAGATTTGGCCTTTCCTTTCATTGTGAATTTTTAGTCTAGAGAGACCAGATGTAGAAAGATTGGAAGTTAAATCTGCCACCTTGAAAATAAGCCCTGGTCTTTTGCAAATTGTGTGCCTAAACCATCTGTCAACCCTAGCCCTTAGAACTGTGTTAGGAAACACAATTTCCTAACTTCTGGGAACTTCCAGCATGTCACCACCCTGGCTGGCCAGATTTGCATCACCCGTTCCTATCTTTTAATCCTTTTAGTGCTGACCTCTGCCAAGTTGTATGATATGCCTTCACATGCTGACCAAAGGACTACAGTAGCTGGTAGAACCCCACAACTTCTTGAAGAAGTATGTTCTGTGAAAGCTGAGAGATTGTGGGAGAGGTACAGAGTGAGAAACCCTCACTTTTGGAATCAATCTGCACATTGGAGAGCCTGAGGAAATCATGTTGTATGAGCCGTGAAGGCAGCTCATATCATCGTTCACAGGACAGTTTTTCAGTTTAAGTCACAGTAGCAGGCTGTAACACTGGAGGAGTGATTAGAATGTTCTGAAAATTCTGACCAGATTTTTAAGACTCTGAAGGTTGATTCCAAGAACTATGCTTAGTTTCCAGGAATGACATGGAATAATGGACCCCTGAATTCAGAATCTCGTTGGCTTCAGTGATACCCTCAGGTAGCCTCTGAAGAGAGAGGGTCAGAATAGTGGTTCTCCAGACTCTTGCCTGGATTTTCCAATTGCATCCATGGCTTTTGTAATGAAAACCTTAAGTTTACATATGTAATTCAGAGTTCTGAGCGGGGGGGCCAGTTCTCCAGGTGACAGGACTGTGGAATGGAAGTCACAAGAATCCTGTTTTATTTTGTTGGATGGCTTGGTTGTTCAGCCATTTAGTTGTTGTCAGCACTACCAAATGATGTAGGAGGGCAAATTATGTCAAAGCGAATTTAACTTCAGTGAAATTTTTCTTGAGACTTGCAGGTTGTCTGCCTGCCTTGAAAATACCTGTTTACTAATTATATGCCACACCTCCCCACTTTTAAAACCAGCTCAGTATCTCTCAGTGTGACCAGAAAACACTAAATCTTGGAATATAGTTAGATGTTTCTAGAGAAAAAAACTAATCTGTATCCTAATAAGTTTAGGAAGTACCAGGTTAAATAAAATGAATCAGATTTCTTTTCTCAAGACTTCTCAGTGCCTTTGAAATGTTTGACCACTGAACCCCTTTTTCTCTGGATACCTCCTAGAGCCAGTTTCCATAGAATACATTTTGGGAAACCCCGGTAGAAAGAAATATCTTATTATTTCTAAGTACTTCGACTGAGCACTGCTCTTCCTTCTTGAAAAGCTGCTCAGATAGCTAGCCCTGTTTTCTTTCTCTAAAAAAAAATAAATAAATAAGAAAACCCATATTCTCTGCACATTTGGAAGATATTGTTTATATATATATGCTGTTCCTTCCTCTGAATTTATCCCTCTTTAGCTAAGATGAAATCTAGCAATAGATGTGGAAATGCACATAGAACTGTACATTTTTTTGTCTAGCACGCGTGTCAGTGGTCAAATTGTGTTACAACAGAGGTTGCAAATTCCTCATGCTTTTGCCCTGACCACTATTACCACATTTCCTTTCCATGTCATGGCTGTCCTTCTTTCTTTTCAATTACAATATTTGCATTCTCCAACCTGTCCTCAGACCTGTTTGGGTAATATTTTCTGCAAATAAAAGAATATATCCTTTGTTCGATAACTTCACACACAAAATGGCTTTCAACCAGTTGAAAAAAGCTGAATAGGTAGGGATTTGATATATAAGAATTGTGGTGCAGGGTAAGAAGATGGAAATTTTAGGCTTCAAATTGGGTATTCTTATTTTAACTGTAATTTAATTTGAGATTTATGAGTCTACCTTTCACCCAGGGGACTCCTAACTACTTTATGATTTTTGAATATTTTAATTCCCCACTGTTGGGATGTAACTGGAAAATGTATCCCAGCAGACTGCCAGGCACTAAGTATACCCACACCTTGGCTCAAGACTCTCAGGGGCTGGGCACTAGCTCTGAGGCTCCAGCTTTTCCACCACGTCAAAGGAGGCCCAGCTTGAACTGCCCCAATGCAGCTTAGTCAGAAGTCTCAGTACATTTAGTTGCTACAATTTCAGTTGTCTTGGTTATTCAAAAGCACCTCCTCTGCTTTCCTTTTTCTTAAAATGGATGGAAATCCTAGGTATTATTTTTAACATGTGTTTTTAGACCTTCTTGAATATTAATTAGGTAAACCTAATTCAAGATGTATTATTCAAGAATATAGCTTTACCTTTATGGTTTTTAAAATGAGCTATGAGTGGATTGTTACTAAAATGTCCATTTAGACACACTTGTTCTTGTGAGTCAAGGACTTCTCAGTATGTTGAAGGCTGTATCCTTTAGTTTCACAAGTCTCCCCTCATTAATGATGATTATCAATCTCTTTAATTACCAAAATGATCAGATATCTAAAAATCTAGGGAATATAGTATTTAGGACTATTTCCTTACCCACTCCTTCTCCGCTTCCCCAACAAAAAGACTTATTTTTGAAAAGGTTATTATTTTCTTGACTCTTGGATCTTAAAAATACAACAAGTTCCAAACCTCATGCCCTATGTAATTGGTCTTGTGGCATCTTTGAACAATGATGCCATGTGTGTCTACAGAACGGTTCTACTGAAAGTTATTCTTTGAATCATAATGTGGCATAGTGGGTGTACTTAAAGCATCTTTTAGTGATCACTTTTATCAGCCAGCTACTCCACAAGTATTCCTTAATAAGCATATGGCTTAGGGGCATACGGAATAAGCTAGCTAGTAGGGAACATCCCAAAATATGACATAAATAAAGAGCCTTCTAGTTTATCTCATGAGAGAGAATATAAGCAAAGTCAGACTATATAGCACTCTGGATAACAGCTAGTTTCTGAATGGAAACATGACATTCACATTGACTCTACAATCAGTTTCCTTTTTCATGGGCTGTGTCTTAGTTTGCATTCAAAATATGTTGACTTTAAAGCCATCCATTATATTAGAGATACATAAAAATGATTTGTCTGTAGACATACATATTTTGCTTTAGGAAACTTCCTTGGCAAAGCTTATAGTGAGCTTCTAGTGGCTGCTGGCATTACTTAATGGTAGGTAATTCATTGCCTTGTGATAGAAAGAGGTTTTTTTTTTTCATTAAAAAATTTCTGATGTAGGAAAGGATTATAATAATGAGTGTTATGATCAACACCTATAGAAATATATCACTTTTTAAATCTCTTAAAGCTAATTACTTAGAGAAGTTTCAAATACATTTATATAGTTTATTTAAATATCCGAATGCACTAAAATGATGTGTAGTTTTTAATCTAAAACGGGCCTTTTAGAAAACCATCACACAAATACATACATACATACACACACAACACACCCCATAGGTACTTGTTCTAACAGAGGTAATTTCTTCTGGAACTTGGTAGAATTCTGGAATTTGTAAGTGGAGAAATAGAGTGCTACAAGAAGAGCGTTAGCTGGGGTTTTTGTTCCAGTTCTGCTAGTACTTACCTGTATTTGCTTGAGCAAATTACTTAAACCACTCTAAGCCTGTGTTCTCACTGGTCAAAGGGGGATACTAATACCTATTTTATAGGGTTGTGAGGATTTAATCAGGTTGCTTGTGTGCTAGTATGTGGTGAGTTAGGCATTAACCTTTATTCACCTTATCAACTAGATTTTCCTGTTCTTTGGGGAAGCAAGGAGCTAACGTTCATAAAACCTTTCTTCTTTTGCATTTCTCCTTTTGAAGACTGTAAAGGAGAATCACGAACAGAACGAGAACTGCACTTTTCTGCTTCTTCTTCTTCTTATTTTTTTTTTGGCTGAACCGCGCGGCTTGCGGGATCTTAGTTCCCTGACCAGGGATTGAACCCCAGGCCCAGCAGTGACAGCACCAAGTCCTAACCACTGGACTGCCAGGGAATTCCCAGAACTGCACATTTCTTAAGATTCACCTGTTAAAATCCTTTTCTGTTCCTTAGAAGAAGAAAAAGTTGATTGTAGCGTCATCACTCGTCAATCTTTCTCCCTCTCATCATCACTTATTTAATAGAAAGGAATGTGCTTGATGTGGTCAGTAAACAATGAATACACCAGTCTCACTGGTAGTGAGTATTCATGTAAAGGACTGGCTCTGGGTAATGGAGAGTCTTAAACAATAGGCAGGGGAATTTGGGCTTTATCTTGTGTGCAGTCTAAGGCCCAAGAAGAGGTAGGAGGCTCTGGGACCAAAAGTGCAAACTAGAGGTGCTGGTGTGGGAGACAGGCCAGTTAGTCTCCTCCTCATCTGGGTCAGGATGGTACAGAGTAAGCAGGGTGAGGGAAGAGGGGATACTGCAGTGAGGAGGGGGCTGGAGCTGTGGAGCCCATCTCAGGTGCAACGGGAAAGGGAACTGACAGAGTTTACACAGGATGCTGTCAGGGAGGAAAGACTTCCCTCTACCCACCCAGGTCTGATTCCTGGGTCTGTGAAATAAACTGATAATAGGCAGATTAACAGCGGAAAAGATATACAGATTTATTAAGTTTTAATATGATATTCACAAGGGCATCACAGGGAATAAAAAGTGAATACCCAAAAAAGTGAGATTTGAGAGCTTATATACCATATTAAAAGAAGCAGGGGATACAGCCACTATGGAGAACAGTATGGAGGTTCCTTAAAGAACTAAAAATAGAACTACCATACGACCCAGCAATCCCACTACTGGACATATACCCTGAGAAAACCATAATTCAAAAGGACACATGTACCCCAATGTTGATTGCAGCACTATTTACAATAGCCAGGATGTGGAAACAACCTAAATGTCCAACGATAGATGAATGGATAAAGAAGATGTGGTACATATATACACTGGAATATTACTCAGCCATAAAAAGGAACGAAATTGGGTCATTTGTAGAGATGTGGATGGACCTAGAGTCTGTCATACAGAGTGAAGTAAGCCAGAAAGAGAAAAACAAGTATATATTAATGCATATATGTGGAATCTAGAAAAATGGTACAGATGAACCTATTTGTAGGGCAGAAATAGAGACGTAGACGTAGAGAATGGACATATGGACACGGGGAAAAAGAGGGAGATTGGGAGATTAGGTTTGACGTAAATACGCGTGAACCTCCCGTATAGCACAGGGAGCTCAGCTTGGTGCTCTGTGACAATCTAGATGGGTGGGGTGGGGAGGGAGGGAGGTCCAAGAGAGAGGGGTTATAGGTACACGTATAGCTGATTCACTTCATTGTACAGCAGAAACTAGCACAACATTGTAAAGCAATTTTACTCCAATTTAAAAACGAGATGAATTAGAGCTTCCACATAGTTTATAGCAGAAATAAAAGTTTCAAATTAAAGAAAAAGAAAAAAAGAAGCAGGGGAGGGAGGGCATAGGCCACTTAGGGGAGAGTAAATGATTTTTAAGAAAGACGAGTGGGCCTTTAAAACAGATGGGAGACATGATGGTGTGTGATAAAGTTTGTCTGGGTGTGATGTTGACTTCTAGTCTCCTCCCCTCTGATGAGAGTCAGTCTTCCCTGTTTGATGAAACTCCCCAGGAGCACATTTAGGACAATTGAGTTCTTTTTGGAGGATCTGTCATGGGCAGATAAGGGGAGTTCAGAGAAAACCTCTCCCTGCAGTGCTGTTTTTAAGTGCCTACAGCTCAAAATAATTGATATACCCAAGTGGCACATTTTGCAGTTGCATGTCCTGAACTCCTTCACTGTCTTCTTTCTAAAGTTGAAAATGAAGTATTATTGAGATGAAAGTGGAATTGCAACTTGAGAAGCAAGGAACACGTTTGAAACAGGAAAATATGATGGCAGCAGGTCAAAGAAGGACAGAAGAGGGCTGCCAAGCAGCAGTGAGGTTCGATTTAAGTAACTTGATCCTCACCTATCACATAAACATTAAAGAAATAGACCCAATGTTAAGATCACATATTTTGGCCCACCTACACAGATTAGAAGGATAAAAGAAGATGTTCGACAACAGAAACAAAAAAGTATTTTTTTATGTTTGGAGGCAGCATGGTCACCTTGGGAAATTACATAATTTTTCAAGCAGCTCCAAGGAACTGAACATGAATTTGTAGTAGCCTCAGCCAGTAAGATTTTGTACCTTTGTTTAGCATCTCTCAGTTAGCATCACTCTCTAACAGGATTAGGGAGGCGGGATCAGGAGAGGTGACCGAGTATGTGGCAGAAGTGACAGATTCTAGGTGACAGAAGGGTCATAGAGAAGTGTCTGATTCTCAAAGTACAGTGTAGATAGGCAGACAGATGTTGTCAGCAGGGGGTGGCAGAGAGGGATGAATAGTTCCTGAGGGTGACCGTCAGTTTCTTGGGGTCTCTGCAGGACCAGGTTAGGGGTGAAGTAAACACTAATAGATAATGAGGGGAAACTCTCATGGAAGAACTTGTCAGAGGAGGAATTAGAATTGCATGTTTTTTCCATGGCCAAGGTAGAGTTGAGGAGAATATCTGTGGCCAGATGAAGGGGTGTGAAATCAAGATGGGCCATCAGTGTGGATACTGGGGATAACGAGAGAAGATAAAGGTAGAAAGGATAACTTGTGGTCCTGGGGTCACTGGGGTATTTAGGTGTGTATTAGCGTTCAGTAATAGACAATGACAATCATGTTCCCCTCTCTCTGGCTGATCTTCCTTCCCAAGTAAAAGATATGTTCATGCTGTGACCCTTGAATGACGTTGTACAAATTGGAAATGTGATATAGAGGGCAAGATCTTATCCAAGGAGAGATGACTTTTTATTAGAATTTCCATTGAATTGCTTCTCAGGAGGCATGGGGGCCTCCAAGACCAGTGAGTATCAAATCCAGGCTTTTAACTATTTTGAACTCTCAGGGGAATTATTTTCCTCAAGAATAAGATGCTATGCCAATATAAGCATTATTAAAAATCATTTTATGGAATATATTCCCTGCACTAAAAGGAACCAAACCCATAGTTCATTGTATTGTGTTTGGTTAACAGTGTAACAGCAATTATTTTTTAGGGTTTTCAGTATGAACTTTTATGACCTACCAATCAAATATATTATAAATGAGTATTTAGCTTTTTTTAATGAAGAATTAAATGGCAATTTAAAACTTTAATTGATTGTATTATTTTGTTAGGTTTTTATGAACATTGATTTTAACATAGTTTTCTTCCTTGGATTTCATCCTAAGCAACTATAAGAGATTTTACTAGAACAGGATGGAGGGAATTTTTAGAAATATTTATTTGCAAAGATTTTTCATTGCTCTGGATATATAAGTGATGTGGGGACCTCTGGTGGCTTAGTTTATTTTTCCATCTTAAAGAATGACTGGATGCTAAGCGAAAAGATAGACTTAGAAGTCCAGTTGGAAAGGACCTTAGACGGCACCTACTCAAACTTCTCCTTTGACAAGAGAGGGAATTGAGGCCTATGAAGTCTAAATGACTTTTCCAGGATCGCAGAGCCAAGGCATCAACCCAGGCCTAGTGCTGTCTCCGCAGCATGCCACTGTCCTCTTGGAGAGGATGTTAATAAAATAAATGTGAGAAGTAAAATAACAAATAGCACATTAGCCTATGATTTCTGTCCATTTTATCCTAAAAATGCCAGTTGGGTCCATGCTGGCCTGTACACCCTCCCTGCCTCCCTCTATTCATGGTCTTACCATCACTCACAGAGTGATTGTGGTTGCCTCCAGGGGTTCTCCCTGCTCCGAGCCTCTTCCTCTTTGGTTATCCACTCCCTGCCACCAAAGTTACTGCTCAA
This sequence comes from Stenella coeruleoalba, assembly GCF_951394435.1. Lineage (NCBI taxonomy): Eukaryota > Metazoa > Chordata > Mammalia > Artiodactyla > Delphinidae > Stenella > Stenella coeruleoalba. The sequence goes on along the minus strand of NC_137166.1, from coordinate 29,218,157 downwards.
AAACTTTGACCGGGTCATTTCACTCCCTTGCTTAAACTTCATCTCTGAGTCACTATTGCCCGTAGGCTTCTTCTTTTTTTTTTTTTTTTATAAATTTATTTATTTTATTTTTGGCTACTTTGGGTCTTCATAGCTGCACGAGGGCTTTCTCTAGTTGCGGTAAGTGGGAGCTACTCCGTTGCGGTGCACGGGCTTCTCATTGCAGTGGCTTCTTTTGTTGCGGAGCATGGGCTCTAGGCACGTGGGCTTCAGTAGCTGCGGCACGCAGGCTCAGTAGTTGTGGCTCGCGGGCTCTAGAGCACAGGCTCAGTAGCTGTGGCTCACGGGCTTAGTTGCTCCGCGGCATGTGGGATCTTCCCAGACAAGGGCTCGAACCCATGTCCCCTGCATTGGCAGGCAGATTCTTAACCACTGAGCCATCAGGGAAGCCCCCCGTAGGCTTCTTAAACATGGTTAACAAGCTTGAAAACAGGTCCATGTGAGTCTGAAAGTGGTGTTATTTATACAGATACTTACTTTTCTTTCAAATTGTGACCCTGCCATTTGTGTGTGGCTTAGCTATATCGTTTAACCTCTTGGAGCCACATTCTTTACCTATCAAAGGGAAATGGTAGAATTTGCCTCAAGAAATTGTTGCAAGATTTCACACATAAAACCCCTTATATAAAGTACCCAGTACACAGTAGGTTCTTGAAGGATGGTAGCCCTTAATTGTGGACTTAGCTCACTGTATCGCACATTTATTCCCCACTGCATGAAGAACTCCTTGAGGGCAGAACTTCCTTGTCATGTTTTCAAGGCTTAGTGTGATGCCTGGCATATAACAGTGTGCTTAAGCAGGATTTGTTGAATGGAAATGAGCCATGAAATCTTGAGCACGTCTTTTAATCTTTGTGATCCCCAATTCCTTATGACTAGAATTGGGAGGATTAGTAAAATGAAATAATGCATATAAAACACCTAGCGTGGTGCCTGGTTCAGTTAATAAACAGTAGGAATTGGCAAGATCATGTTTATCCTCAGAAAGTCAAGATCAAGCATTAGCTCTTCTATAAAACCTCTTTGGTTGCTTTTCCCAGCCCCCGACCAAATTAATCGTTTCCTATCCCTTGTGCTCATACTCGAGGAAGGATGGTTTAGTGGGAAAAACAAGGGTTTTAAAGTCTGACAGGCCTTGAGCTGAATCCTAGTCATGTGACCCATATAACTTTAAGTAAGTTAATTAAGCTTTTAAGCCCTATCATTAGGGGTAATGATAGTGTGTGTTGTGTCAGTCTATCCTGTTAAAATATGGATCTTCTTTAGAGTGGGAATTAGGGTCCTGTTCATCTTGCCTGGTATATAGTAGTGCTCAAAAAATGTACAATGACTTAAATATAGCACTGAAAGCTTGTTAATGTTAGGAAACTATAATTAAAAACAAGAATAGTACAAATGAGGTATCACAGATTATCAAGTGGAGAAAAAAGAGTAAAATTTAAAATGATAAAGCAAAAATGGTAGAAAACCAATATAAGGGTTCAAAAACAAGCAGAAGAAATGATCAAACATAAAGCTTGATCAAGTGATAAAAATATGGCTGATATAGGAATGGATAGAGAAGATAAACTACAAAAAACAAAGTACTACCACTAATAACATTTTCACACAGAGGGTAGGTGGGAGAAAATGCAGCTTTGAGAGTAAGATCTGAGTAGTTTCAGCTTTACAACTTCCAGAATTCCAGACATTGGTTCATTTCATCCTCACCACAACCCGGGACATAGGTGGTCATAGCCCTCCTTTCAGAGTTGAGGAGACAGTTCAGAAAAGTTAAAGGTCATACTAGTTAACACACAGAAAGACCCAGAGCTTGGATTCAGATCTCTTGAGTCCAAGCACAGTGCTCTTTACATTCTATCCTATAACCCGTGTGCTAGAAAGGCAGGGGATTTCATATAATGACAGCTTATAAATTAATTTAGCATTTAAAGTCTTAGGCCTCACAATTGTAATGGAAAGGTATATTTGCCTTTCAGTTTATGCCTGTTCAAATACCAAATGATGAAGAAAAAAGTGATCCTGTCCTTTTTGCCAGTACAGTCCGGAATTTAATGGCAGAGTAAGTATCTATATGTGATTATGATCAGTAAATAGTTTTAAAATTATTGGTAAATGGCATTTAACATTGTTTTTGTTTTTTTGTTTTTTGTCTTTGTTTTTTTCTGTCTGAGGGCCTCATTCCCCAACTCATTTTGGTAAGGAAAAATCATGTGCCTAGGAATGCAGTCAGTAAGACAATCTATAAATATTTTCCCTGACGTAACCCCAAACTAATGCAGACGTAGCTTTGCCAGAAGGTGAACAGGGAGGGTACATGAACCAGGAGAAACCAGCCAGTGACCTCCAAAGGGTGAATTCTCCCAAGCTGGCCAGTCGCTGTCAGACAAAGCTAATGGTGGTCTGAGTGGTTCCTGCTGTGACCCACCTTCTATCCCCTCAGCCTCCACATAGCTGCCAAGGCCACGTGTTTCAAAGGCATTAATGATTATAGCACCAAAAAGGGAAAAGTTTGCAAGGGAATGCAATAGATGCATAGAAAAGGGGGAAAGTCACCCTCATTAAGGGGATGGCTATAAATTTAGGATTTAGAAACTGCAAAACATAAGGCAAGTATTTTCCTGCACTTAAGGGAGTTTGAACTGGCCACTATCCTGATTAGATAAATCACCTCTCCTCCTGTAATGAAAGAGTGTGTTATACTATCCCCACCACCCAGGCAGCCTCAGAACCCTCCAGGTGTGCACCCTCTCCCCAAGCACCACCTCCCTCAGTCATGCCCAACGGTAGGTTTGGAGCTAATAAGCCAGCAGTATTTATTCTCTTAGTAAAAATGCAATGAGAACTCTGAATTTAGCTTCATAGCTGAATTTGGCATTATAAGCAAGATTACATATATTATATGTATATTACATATATTAATATTTCACAGGAGACTAACTTTATTTTCAAAAAAGAATAAATGTTTAAGTGTTTGGCTGAAAAACTTTTGTTACTACGTGTCTCTACATGTACTTGATTTACCTAGTTTCTAGAGCAGCTACAAAATTTGCTTTGATATTGTTTTCTTCCCTCTTCCATTATGTTTTCATACTAGCTTATGTCCAAAATTTAGGAAGGAAGATAAGTATTAGGAACTGAGAGAATTTACATCAGATATTTTGACTTCCCAAAACCTGCCTAAAAACAGGAAAGGTTTGTTTAAGCAGCCTTTTCCTGGATTTGGAGGCGTGGAGGTAGAAGGGCCTTGGATAAAGAGTAAGAAAGACCTCAGTTAGCTGTACAACCTTGGATAAGTTCCCTCCAAGGCTCCTTTCCTCATGTGTAAAGTGGGAATTCTAATCCTTGCCTGGCTTTTCTCATAGTTTTGGTTATTATGAGAGTCAAGTAGGAAATGTTAAAAGCATTTGAAAATGGTAAAGAGCAAAGCCGAGGTAAGTAGTGGTGGTCGACCACTAATAAATATTTACCAAATCCTGTGCTAGGCCATTTGCTTGTGTTACCTAACATAATCTTCACAGCAGCTCTGAGGCAAGTGAGAAAATGGAGGCTCTGAGGTAGTGAGAGTTTCTGGGCTGGGATTCAAATTCACACTTCCTATTACCAAAGCCCAAGCTCTTAACTGTTTTGTTCTACTATTTACTCATAATTCCTGAAGTGTTTTTAATTTTTATTTTCCTTATATATTCTTACACCCAAATAGTCATTAATCAAAAACAGCTTAGTGGCAGGTAGGAAAAAAATGTTTATTCATATTGCATTCATTGAAAATTGAATGTTCTTAGCCATGATTCAACAAAATCAAATAACAGTTGATGACATAATTTTATGATTGTCACTGAATGTGTGTGAATAAAAATTTAGCCAAGAGGGATCTGCAGGAAATTATTTTATGTACAGCACAGATTTTCTTCTTGTCACTCCAGTGTTATTTCAAGTTCTTGTTAATATGTATTTTTTCCAAATCTGTTTCACTATAAGTAGATCTCTGAGCAGGAGGGAGGTAGTCGGTATTGTGCACTCCTTTGAGGATGGAGGGTGTTTAGGTTTGGAAGAAATATGATCTTATAATCAGTCCTCATTAGTATTTTTTGAAGATTGCTATGTAGCAAGAAGGTGATCTTCAGTCTTAAAAGATGGAAAGACGCAGCTAGCTAGCAATATGGATAGACCATTCACTTATAATATGTACAGGTACCATTTATCTGTTTAAATGGCACTTCCACAGGCATTCTTAGTTGGTCCTTAAAATAACCCTGTGGAGGAAGTGATTATTCCCATGTGCAGATGAGAAAAGTGAGGCTTAGGTTAAGTGCCAGCTGGTAAAAGACTCCATAGGACTTGAACCTAAGTCTTCTCATTACTTTCCATGGACTGAACTCAACTATTATTATCACTGTAGTCAAAACACAGAATAAAAATGACTAGCTGGCAGAAGCACACAGACATAAGGAGATTAACTCGAGCCACAATAAGTCTGTGAAGTAGAGAAATATGTCTCTTTGGCAATAATAAGCCAAAGCCACTGGTTCAAAAAGTAGTAAATACTTTTCCATTTACTGTCGTTTGTTGACCAATTCAGGCCTAATGAAAAACCATCACCTTTTTTAAAAAGTTGAATCTGTTTGTTTTTTAATACTTTAGAGCTCTGAGAATTCCAGTAACAGATCACACCTATGAAGACTGCAGATTGATGATTTCAGCAGGACAGCTAACACTGCCTATGGAAGCTGGGTTGGTGGAATTTACCAAAATCAGCCGGAAATTGAAGTAAGCATATTTTAAAATTACCACGCTTTCCTAAAGGTGTCCAAAAGACCTGAACTCCTCTTATGTTTATTTTCTCTGCTTTCATTAGTGCTCAAACTCTAGAGCCTACGTGGTGTTTATTAAGAAAGCCAGGGATGTGAATTTATCTCCCATTTAGTTCATCTAGTTTTGTTTTTTCAAGAACAGCTAACTTAGAAATATGTGCGTTGGTCATGAGAGGAGAACGAGATAGTAAACACGAGTCAGCACAGATCTGCCTCCCTACCCAGAAACAGTTGAGTAGTTGGTCCTGCCACCTTCTTATAAGAAAGATGGCATAATTATATGGTACTGGCACGAGGTGGTCAGAACTCCTCATGTGAAATAGGAATTGACTTGTAGAGCAGCAATTCTGACTATCATTGAATTTTAAATACTTCCCTAGATCAACCTTCTCCTTCTGGGTACATAATTTTTTTGAAAAGGCAAAAAAAAAAAAAATTGTGATTTTAATGATCTGGTTTAAACCATTTAGAACATTCCCTTTGAACTTCCCGGTATGAAGGTGTAACTCCCACATCCCTCTCTGATTACAGTTCATTGTTTTCAGCCCTGACAGGGATCTGCAGAATTTATTAACTCAGTAGACCTTGGCATCCTCCCTAGGAGGGAGCTGCAGAACCAGTTACTGTATTAAAGTTCAATATTAAAAAATATTTTTTGATAACTGATGTAGCAAACATTATTTATATCTTCTAGATAGCAATGTTTTGATGTTATATTTTTACAATATTCCAATAGATTTGAAAAAATTAGATAGTTACTGAAATTGGATGTAGAAGTATATGTTAAGTCACCTGTTTAACTCTACAGGATGTGATGTAAGCTACAGTATATTTTCCAGTGTTTTTTAAAGTGTTTTATAACTAATATTGGAGGAAGTGTACAAAGTCTAATGAATCCCCCATCACAACATTTTGTGAAATGTGAATTCATTATCATCCGGAAAGCTTGAAAGCAAGAATTGTATATTTTTTTTAACAACTCAGTAAGTACTGTTGACTTACTAAGTAATATTTAGATTAAAATGTGAGTTCTTTTTTTCTTCTCATGAGTCATTTATTATCTTACCACATTGCTCCTTTTCCCAGTTACTTTTCTTTCCCTCAGATATTTGGGATAATTATAGTTATGTTAATATCCTTTAAAAAATTAGAAGTCTGTATCCATGTTCAAAGTGTGCCTTAAAATATTCGTTTTTGGGGCTTCCCTAGTGGCGCACTGGTTGAGAGTCTGCCTGCAGATGCAGGAGACGCGGGTTCGTGCCCCGGTCTGGGAAGATTCCACATGGCGCGGAGCGGCTGGGCCCGTGAGCCATGGCCACTGAGCCTGAGCATCCAGAGCCTGTGCCCCGCAACGGGAGAGGCCACAACAGTGAGAGGCCCGTGTACCGCAAAAAAAAAATTTTTTAATTCGTTTTCTTCTCCTTTTCAAATGTAACACTGAATATATTTTTCCCTCAGACAGATGAATAAAACAAAACTCACAAAATGTCCATGTGGATTGTAAAACGCTAATACATCTTCATAACTCTTTGTTTAGATTAGATTGGGATGGGATCCGTAAGCATTTGGATGAATATGCCGCTATTGCAAGTTCCTCTAAAGGAGGAAGAATCGGAATTGAAGAATTTGCGGAGTATTTGAAGCTGCCTGTTTCAGATGTCTTGAGACAACTTTTTGCGCTCTTTGACAGGGTAGGTTAAAGTTTAATCTTTAACATGCAAATAGTTTTATTTCGTGAGTCCCCACAGGGTATAAATCAGTATGGCAGGCATTAGAAAAACTTGCTAGGTCAGTGTTAGAAGAAGCAAGGCTGAGCCCATTGTTTAATTGCATGATTTTGTTTTTCAGCTTAATAGTAGTAGTAGCAATAATAATAGTAATATAATAATACAACTGCAAAAAAAAAAATTCCCTGTAGTTAGGCTTTTATAGTCAAGCCCCTCCCTCACCTTTAACCACTGGCAATCACTCCATCCCTATAGGTTTGCCTTTTCCAGATGCCATACAAATGGAATCATTTAGTATATCCTTTTGAGTCCAGCTTCTTTCACTCAGCATAACGCACCTGAGATTCAGCCACGTTATTGCATGTATCTGTAATTTGTCTCCTTTTATTGCTGAGTGGTATTCCATTGTGTGGATGTACCATACTTGGTGTATCCATTCCCCAATTGAGGAACATTTGGTTTGTTTCCACCTTGGGACAATTATGAATATAACTGTTCTAAGCGTTCATGTATAGGTTTTTGAGTGAATATAGTTTTCCTTTTACTTGGGTAAATACTTAGGGTTGGGTAAATACTTAGGATTGTTATCTTTTTTATTTCACATTCATTCCTGAGGGATATTTTTGTTGTACATATATGGAATTCTGTATAGAGTTCTTCACTTTCAACAATTTAATAATTTCATCCTGCTGCCTTCAGGCCTATCTGGTTGTTTTTCAAGTTCCTCCTGCCATGGTATTTTATCCAGAGGTAGTGCTTTTTGTATTTCGATCAGAGTTTCTAATTGTAGTGAGAAGGAGAGATAGGCTAAACTAAGCTCATTCCATCCTGGCTGGCACCAGAAGTCCCAGGTCTCTATCAACCACTGGGAAAAGATACTTTGCAAAGAAATTATAGCCTGCTGACAGAAACCAGGACAGAGCTTTTCTTTTTCTTCTTACCCAGAGGTCACTAACATTCCTAATGACTTATTCTGTGACTTATTCTCTTAGATGAACTTTTTTTTTTTAATTTATTTTAATTTTGGCTGCGTTGGGTCTTCGCTGCTGGGCCCGGGCTTTCTCTAGTTGCGACGAGCGGGGGCTAGTCTTCGTTGCGGTGCGCAGGCTTCTCATTGTGGTGGCTTCTCTTTGTTGTGGAGCACGGGCTCTGGGTGTGCGGGCTTCAGTAGTTGTGGCACGTGGGCTCTGTAGTTGTGGCTCGCGGGCTTAGTTGCTCCGCGGCATGTGGGATCTTCCCGGACCAGGGCTCGAACCTGTGTCCCCTGCGTTGGCAGGTGGATTCTTAACCACTGCGCCACCAGGGATGTCCCTTAGATGAACTATTCTTTAACATGATACAGGTAAGCAACCTTCTTCCGTATGGAGTGCACAAGCCTCTCTTCTGTGCTTGTTGCAGCATACAAATATTTTTTCCTTGTCCGTGAAATGGTAATGTGTCACTGCAATAGTGCTACTTTAAAGTGTAATGAAGATTTAGGGAAAAGGAGATGTAAATTATGGTATGTAACAGTGCAAGTTGGGAAAATACAGGCACTTTTCACTTGTACTGTTACTAGTATTTCTGTGAGATTTGTATAGCATTTTTCAATATGGCTCTGGAAACCATGCAAGCAATTTTAAATAAAGTTTCTATAAATATGAACTTGGTGACAGGAAGGAATATGGCAGGGACATACAAATAAGAACAGGAGATGGGGAAATGGGAAGTGACATGAAACAGGGACCAAGAGGGAAGTTCAAAGCACATCATAGACTTTATGCTCATCAGGATTTTTAATCAAGATTAAAAATAGTCTCCATAGAGGGCTTCCCTGGTGGCGCAGTGGTTGAGAGTCCGCCTGCCGATGCAGGCGACGCGGGTTCGTGCCCCGGTCCGAGAGGATCCCACATGCCGTGGAGCAGCTGGGCCCGTGAGCCATGGCCGCTGAGCCTGCACGTCCGGAGCCTGTGCTCCGCAACGGGAGAGGCCACAGCAGTGAGAGGCCCGTGTACCGCAAAAAAAAAAATAGTCTCCATAGAAGTTGCCCTGTCTTTCAGGTGTCAAACTGTCATAACAGCAATAACAGGATTGCTTTAACACCAGTTCTGTCTTTTGATGACTGATGATACCTGCCAGTGGCCCCATTGTTTCTATAGCACTGGGATATGTGGTAAGATTTGGGAGTGGGGAAGAGAGTGTAAACCAAGGATTACAATAAGCCCTAGTTAGCCAGATTGACTCACTCTGAATGAAAGAATACAATTAGCTCCAAGCAGTTTGGAGACTGGTGAGCCTTTGTGGCCAGTGTGGTCAATCACACTTCTGCATGGACTGCTTCAATCAGCTCACGTATCAATTGTAACTGTTAAGTTTTCTTCACTTCTTTGTATAGTGTATAGACTTAGCTTTAGATATAGACCATGAGTTGGTCTTTAAAACACTTTTGATCTCCAACATACTGGAAGGTAGAGAAAATAATCTGGAGAATTAACAACTAATGCATTTGACCTTTCTTTACCTCTTCCTTTTCTCTTCTCTTTGTCTCTCTGTCTTTCTCGCTTTCCTTTTTTTTTGTTTTTAACATACCTGCATGTCTGTGCCTGTGAAGATTTGCTTTGTTTTGAGAAGCTGAATTATGTAATCGTTGCCACACCCTGTGCACATCCCCACTTCCATGCTCTCTTGGAGGGATTTAGCTGGGAAATGTTCCACGGAAAAGACAAAGAAGTTCAGTAACGTCATAGTTTATTTCTCTCTGAGTAGCTTATCTTGCTAAACTCAATACTTATGAGGGGTGGGGGAGGAAGAAGGGTGGGAAAGAGAGGGTGGGATGTTCCTCTTGCTCTTTCATTTTAGTAGCTATAAATTTTTGCAGGGCAGAGGGCTCCTCCCATGTGCCTTTCCCACTTTATTCTCCTTTTCCCCTTCCTTCTTTTCTTCTCTCAATCTCTCTCCAGGTCTGGTGCAATTGTGGTTGGTATTTTGGGGAAGGGGAGAGATCTGTATATCTCTCCATGTCCCCTTACTCCTTCTTCCCACATACATTCCTGGCAAGTCTGCAAAAACTTCATAATGGTTTTCATCTCAGTCTGTCCTAAAAAAAAGAAAATGTGCTGTCCATTCAGTTTCTTCTGACAATCTGATGTGTTCTTTTAGATTGTCAGATATGCGATGGCAGATGATTTCAAGGTCCAACAGAAATGTGGCATTCATGATCCAAAGCATAGCATGGCTCATTGGATTAGGATAGTTTTTTGTGGAGAGGTCTCATCTCTGAAAAAAAGGAAAAGAAGACCCTTTTCATCTTTAGGTTTCATTCAGCTTCTTTATTTTCCCAAATGTACACTGAACTCTCTGAATCAGAGGCTGATAGGGATTAGTCAAAAGTCCACATGAGTTAGAGACAGTTGAGAGCTGAGACAGTAGTTTAAAACAGTTGCTTCTCAACATTTTTTATATTCATAATTCAGTTTTCAAGACTAGATTTTTTTGCCAACCCTCTTGAAGGCATTTAAATACACTTAATGGGACTGAGAAACAACACTGGCTAAGTCAGAAATAATTATAACACATTTGTACAGTTATAAGAATATCTACACAGCATCACCTTATTTCATTCATTCTTCAACGCTGTGTTATTGAGCAGAGCCATGTGCTGCCCTGCCAGCAGTATCTTACATACCTATGAGACAAAGTCCTCAAATATTGCAGCACACATATCATCTTTGTTGCTAGTTTGACAGTATACCATGTAATCTACCTCTTACCTCTTGCTAGTGGCAAGTCATCTCATCTGCACATCTCATGATACATTCAGGGTCATGTTCCATCTGGCACACATCACCATAACGGTATGTATATTCGCTGGTGGCGAAGCTATATTTCAGGGATCAGCAGGCTTTTTTCAGCAAAGAGCAGGATTGTAAATGTTTTTGACTTTGTGGGACATTTGGTCCTAAACTTTCAGTATAATTTGTACAACTGAATAGAAAAGTTAATCCACCCCACTCAGAAAGATTTCTCTGTTTATTTTCAGTCACTTAAGCCACATAAATGCCCTGTCCTAACTCTCAGCTTGAAAATCTGCATAATACAGCACCCTACCTTCTCTAACAGGGAAGGGCAAGCAAGGATGCTTGTTATTATATGCTCATTATTTGCTCATGGTTTAACACTTGAACTAATGCCAAGAACAGGGCAGACAGGAAGAACTCAGATAAAGAAACGCATTCATTCCACACAATGCAAAAGAGTAATAAAAGATCTCCAGAATAGCCAAAAATGATGGATTGTCAAAGTGCTAAAGTATACACACACTTTCCTGTTCTAATATTTAAACAAAGGACATAGTAATGCCAGAAGAACCAAGTACCCGTTAGAAGGCCGAAATGGGAAAAATCAGGACAGTTTTCACATTTTTTAGAGAATGGAAATAGTAACCAACTATCTAAATTTTCTTAGCCTGTGGTCTGTTGTGTGCATAATGGTTTTGGTAAAAAGAGAGTGATCTCATGCCAGACTATAGCTGAGTGATTAGAAATCAGTCTCTCTCATCTGTGAAGATGAAGATATACCACTAGTTAGAAATGGGGAGGATGTCAATAAGAAGTAGACAGATTTGGTGAGAATAAAGATTCAGAATGACCCCCTTTAAATCAGATGTGGAACGATGGTGGCTATAAGCCTTGACTGCAATCCTTCAATCAGTCCTTAAATTTTACCAGCATGCTTTATTTTCATCAGTTTAGGAAATATAGCAGGTGACAGTCAGCAAACTACAGCTGATAGACCAGATCCAGTCTGATGCCTATTTTGTAAATAAAGCTTTATTGGGACACCAACCATGCCCATTTGTTTATGTACTGTCTATGGCTGCTTTCATAATACAGTGCCAGAGGTGAATAGTTGCAACAGTGAAGTCTTCTATCCTATTTTTTAAATTGAAGTATAGCTGATTTACAATGTTGTGTCAGTTTCTGGTGTACAGCAAAGTGATTCAGTTATATTTATATATTCTTTTTCAGATTATTTTCCATTATAGGTTATTACAAGATATTGAATATTTTTCCCTGTGCTACACACTAGGACCTCGTTGTTTATCTACTTTATATCTAGTAGTGTGTATCTGTTAATCCCAAGCTCCTAATTTATCCCTCCTCCACCCCCCTCTTCCCCTTTCTTCTATCCTTTAAATTTCCAGTTCAGGTTTGATGTGTACTTTAGTATTTCATAGCTCACGTGAAAAGAACTCATCTTGATTCCAATCTCAATTAATCAGGATTTGTTATATGAAATCTAAAGCTCATATGATATAATTAACAGAAGAAAGCTATAACTTTCTGAGTGGGCTAGATGAACATTCCTATCCAGTTGTACCAGTCATCCTGCAAGTTTGATGGCCTATATGTCTGACCATTTCCTTCTTCAATTCTCATGGTGACTTAACTCCCCCATGCAGTCCAGCATAATATTTTCCCTCCCTGAGTGTTCTTACACTAGAAATATCCTTTTAAGCATGAGAATTGTACGCTTTCATTTTGGCTTCTCAATGCAAGTCTACCTAGGAGACACTTAGAGGAAACAGAAAGGAGAGGGCATTGATTAAACCTCGATTTTTTATTGGAACAAGTGAGCAGTGGCCTCCTCCAAGAGCATAAAGAGGTAAAGAACAGGGCTTTATAAGGAGCAAATTGTGTCAGACCAATTTAATTTCCTCCTATGACAGAGTGACAGTCCAAGATGATAGAGAAGAAGAAATAGATATTATCTATATGGACTCTAGAAAGGTTTTTGATTTCATCCAACGTGACATTCTCATCAATAAATTAGGAAGGTCTGGTCCAGATCATGTTGCAGTTAGGTGAAAGCCCCACTTGACAGAGAGCCCTCACTGACAGTGGGAGCTGTGTGTCCTGTGCTATTCGAGACCTGCTTCAGTCCCCCCACCTTGGAGTTCTGTCTGGAGGAGCAACATATTTGATAGGTTACCGGAATACTTTTGAAAACCAGACAATACGTCAAAGTGAGGATAAGGGTATGTAAGTATGTCTTTAAAAGTTGTAGAACCAGACCCAAGAAAAAGATTAAATTACAGTCATATATAACATAAAAATACCTGGGCATGAGAAGGAAACTGAATGCAAGGTAAGAACGAAGCTGCAGTCACCACTTCATGGCACGTGAAGATCTAGACTCACAGCATTCTAGAGCTGAAAGGATGTTTAGTGTCAAATTGCCCATCTTCCTCATTTCTCAGGAAGCTTCCAGCCCAAAAGAGGAAGTTGTATGCTCAAGGCTACAGAGCTGGTTAGTTGCAGCACTGGGAACTCCTAGTTCAGTATTCTTTTTACTACAAACCATCTCTGGACTTTTTAAAAATAACTTTCTTGAGGCATATTTTACATATCATAGCATTCAGCCATTTCAAGCATACAGTTCAATGTTTTTTTAGTAAATTTACCAAGTTGTGCAACCAGCACCATAAATCAGTTTTAGAGTTTTTCCATCACCCCATTATGATTCCTTGTGTCATTAACTGTTAATTCCTGTCACCTACCTATCTCCCAACCCTAGGCAACCACTATAGTAAGTCCTCCTGTGTTGTTCTAGACCTGGTCTAGAATAAAGACTAGAATAGAGACTTGTATAGATTTGCCTTTTCTGGACATTTCATATAATGGAATCTTACAATATACAGTATCATGTCTGGCTTTTATCACTTATTGTAAGTTTTTGAGGTCCATCCATGTTGTTGCCTGTATCAGTAATTCATCCCTTTTTATTGCCAAATAGTACTCCATTATATGAATTTATCACATTTTGTTTATTCATTCACCTGTTAGTCGATATTTAGGTTGTTTCTACTTTGGAACTATTATGAATAGTGTTGCTAGTAGTATTCGTGTGTCACTGTTAACTTTTTAAGTTCAATAACTCTTCCCCCTCAAATTGAGGGTTAAATTTTCCATTGAATATGGCCTCTTCCCCTACTCTTTTTCTCCAGAGCTGCACAGTAGAGTTCCCCCAGACAGCAACCAAAGTTCCTATTAATGTTCTAATAAATAGCCTTAGGGGATTAAATAGTCCAGAGAAGAAAAGGCTTGTTAATCTAATAACAGTCTTTTATTCTATGATGGCTTATGAGAAACTGTTAGCCAAATGCTTTCCATCTTAGCAGAAAATAAATGAGAGGAATTGGATTTAAACTTCAGCGAAAAACACTTCAGATGGTCATAAGGAGGCACATTTTATATGACAATGGATGCTGTCAAGTTAATTTGCAATATTATAAAAACAAAGCCCATGTAATTTCCTCAGAAGCTTATATGAATGGATTTAAATCTGTCTGAGGCCAGATGGCCCCTTGTGATCCCCTAAAGGGAAGAAAGTCCTTTTGTGGTGCTTCTTCAGTGTGGTAAAGGAAGACATTTGGCCTTTGGTGTTTACAGAGACCATTTCACGGTGCCCATGAGACCAGTTATTGGAGTCATTGTGCCATAAAACCAGTTGATGGAGAGTTTTCTATAAACCACTAAGTGTGGCAGGAGACATTGCTCTCATGTCCTACACAGAGCAGTGTCTCCCAGCTACTATTCTCTCCCTAATAATAGCTAGAATAATCATTATTTAATTCTAGAATTGTACAGTTTATAAAGTAATTTTACGTTTAATCTCCTTTTGACTTCATATTTGAGCCTTAGTAGTTTCCAGAGTAACCTGTGAGATAGACTTTGTCACATGGCAGTTCAGAGTCCTTTCCAATTTCATTCTATTCTATTGAGTTGCCTTTATCTCCCATCATTCTCAGCAGTAAACTCTCATCACACTGGACTACTCATTATCTCTTGAATACCACACATGCTTTACTTCCTCTATCTTTTCACTACACCACCCCTTTATATATATATATATCTTGTCTTTTTGGAGAACTCTGACTTAGCCTATGGTCAGGCCTACACATTACCTCTTCTGTAGGTAAATGTTCTCCTTTCCTTTCCTCAGCAGAACTTATTGTTCCCCTTTTGGGCACCCATATTGGTTTGATAATCCTATACAATATATTGGCTGTGTGACCTTTTATAAGTAGCTTAACTTCTCTGAGTTTTCCTTTCCTTATTTCAAATGCTTTTATGTCTTTCATGGAAATTCTATAAAATCGATATACCAAAGAATATTATATACAAATGTAATAGTTTAGTATTAATAGTAGAAATGTGAAAATAGACCTCAGATTATAGTTACAACACCTAGTTTTCTGTGGGTCTCTTTGATCCTTGAGGACAGCAATCCTGATGTTTTCATCTTTCTCTCCTAAATATTGAGTCCAAGTCCTGAAACATAATAAAAGAAATTGAATCATTATGAAGTAGGCAGGGGAGATACTATTATCATCAGTTTGCAGATTGAAATTAAGGTCCAAAATGCTGAGTGATATAAGGACTTAGTTACGTCCTGGCCACTTTTCCCTGAGTTTACCAATAGAACTTCCAAAGACTGCTGAAGGGCTTGTACCCTGACTCTACCTAGTATCAAGGGTGAGGTTTCTCAAAGTATTATCTGGGACTATCTGTCATAGACTGACTTCTGAAGATACTTATTAAAAATATAAAATCTCACAAATGTAATTTTGAGCAAAGAGAATCCAGACACACAAAATCAGAAAAGAGAGGACAGTACTACCAAATTTACAGAAATAAAAAGTATTATAAAACAGTACTATGAGCAACTGTATGCCAACACATTGGTTAACCTAGATGTAATGGACAAATTCCTAGAAATGTACAACCTACCGGGACTGAATCATGAAGAAACAGAAAATACGAACAGACCTAACTAGTAAGGAGATTGAATGAGTAATTTTTTTTAAAACTCCCAACAAAGAAAATCCCAGGACCAGATGGCTTCACTAGTGAATTCTACCAAATGTTTAAAGAAGAGTTAACACTAATCCTTCTCAAACTCTTCCCAAAAATTGAAGAGGAGGGAATACTTCCCAACTCATTCTATGAGGCCAACATTATCCTGATACCAAGGTCAGAAAAAGATAGTACAGTTGACCCTTGAACAACACAGGGGTTAGGGGAACCAAACCCCATGCAGTCGAAAATCTCCATATAACTTTATAGGCGGCCCTATGTATCCATGATTCTGCATCCACAGATTCAACCAAGCTCAAGTGTAGTACTGTAGTATGTATTTATTGAATAAAATCCTAGTAGAAATGAAGGCACATAGTTCAAACCCATATTGTTCAAGTGTCAACGGTACATGAAAAGAAAACTACAGACCAATGTCCTATATGAATTTTTTATTTATTTATTTATTTTGGTCTTAGTTACAGCAGGCGGGCTCCTTACTTGCGGCTCGCCAGCTCCTTTAGTTGCAGCACGTGTGCTACTTAATTGCAGCACATGTGCTCCTTAGTTGTGGCTCATGGGCTCCTTAGTTGTGGCATGCATGTGGGATCTAGTTTCCTGACCAGGGATCGAACCCATCTCCCTTGCACTGGAAGGCAGATTCTTAACTACTGCACTACCAGGGAAGTCCCCTATATGAATATTGATGCAACAATTCTGAACAAAATACTAGCAAACAGAATTCAACAGCACATAAAGAGGATTTTACGTCATGACTAAGTGGGATTTATTCCTTGAACGCAAGGGTGGTTCAACATATGAAAATCAATCAATGTAATAAACCACATTAACAGAATGAAAGGGGAAAAAACACAGTTACCTCAATCGATCCAGAAAAAGCATTTGACAAAATTCAACACCCTTTCAGATAAAAACACTTAACAAACTAGGAATAGAAGAAAAGTACCTCAACATAATAAAAACCATATATGAAAAGCCCACAGCCAACAGCATACTCAATGGTTTGAGCCTGAAAACCTTTCCTCTAAGATTAGGAACACAGAAGGATGCCTGCTTTCACTACTCCTATTCAGCATAGTACTGGAAGCCCTAGCCAAAACAGTTAGGCAAGAAAAGAAATGAAAGGAATATGAGCTGGAAAGGAAGAAGAAAAATTATCCCTGCTCACAGAATACATGATCTTATATGTAAAAGAATCCTGCAGACAACACACACACACACAATTGTTAGAACTAATAAACTAATTCAGCAGAGTTGCAGGATACAAATCCACACACAAAACTTAGTTGTGGGGACTTCCCTGGTGGCTCAGTGGTTAAGAATCCGCCTGCCAATGCAGGGGACACGGGTTTGATCCCTGGTCTGGGAAGATCCCACATGCCGCAGAGCAACTAAGTCCGTGCGCCACAACTACTGAGCCTATGCTGTAGAGTCCGCAAGCCACAACTACTGAAGCCTGCATGCCACAACTACTGAAGCCCACGAGCCTAGAGCCCATGCTCCACAACAAGAGAAGCCACCACAATGAGAAACCCGTGCACCGTGACAAAGAGTAGCCCCTGATCACCACAACTAGAGGAAGCCCACGTGCAGCATCAAAGACCCAATGCAGCCATAAATAAATAAATAAATAAATAAATAAATAAATCTGCCTACCAATGCAGGGGGTACAGTTTCGATCACTGGTCTGAGAAGGTCCCACATGCTATGGAGCAACTAAGCCCGTGCAATGCAATTACTGACCCTGCACTCTAGAGCCCGCATGCCACAAGTACTGAAGCCCACGTGCTTAGAGCCCACGCTCCGCAACAAGAGAAGCCACTGCAGTGAGAAGCCTGTGCACCGCACCGAAGACCCAATGCAGCCAAAAATAAATAAATTTATTTTTTTTAAAAAAACTTAGTTGTGTTTCTATACACTAACAATAAACAATATGAAAAATTAAGAAAGTGACTCTATTTACAACAGCATTAAAAAGAATAAAATAGGAATAAACAACCAAGGAGGTAGAAGACTTGTACACTGGAAACTACAAAGCGTTGTTCAAAGAAATTTAAAAAGACGCAAATAAATGGAAAGACATCCTGTGTTCATGGATTGGAATTCTTAATCTTGTTAAGAAGTCAATACTACCCAAAGTGGTCTACAGAGTCCGTGCAATCCCTATCAAAATCCCGACAAAAATTTTTTTTACAGAAGTCAGAAAATCCATCCTAAAATTCATATGGAATCTCAAAGGATGCTGAATAGACAAAATAGTCTTGCACAAGAACAAAGTTGGAAGTCTTACACTTCCTGATTTCAAAACTTACTACAAAGCTACAGTAATCCAAATAGTGTGGTACTGGCATAAAGACAGACATATGAACCAATGGTATAGAATAGAGAGCCCAGAAATAAACCTGTGTGTGTGCATACAAATGATTTTCGATAAGGGTGCCAAGACCATTCAATGGGGAAAGAACAGTCTTTTCAACAAATGGTGCTGAGAAAACTGGATAACCACATGCAGAAGAATGAAGTGGACTCTTACCTTATGCCATATATAAAATTTAACTCAAAATGGGTCAAAGACCTAAGCATAAGAGCTAAAACTATTATAAAATGGGGGACTTCCCTGGTGGCACAGTGGTTGAGACTCTGCGCTCCCTGTGTAGGGGGCCCGGGTTCGATCCCTGGTCAGGGAACTAGATCCCACATGCATGCCACAACTAAGAGTTCACCTGCCACAACTAAGGAGGCCACGAGCTGTAACTCAAGTGTTGAGCCCATGTGCCACAACTAAGGAGCCCAACTAGGGAGCCGCCTGCCGCAACTAACTAGGGAGCCACCTGCTGCAACTAAGACTCAGTGCAACCAAATAAATAAATAAATATTTTTTAAAAGATGGTTAAAATGGTAAATTGCACATTACATGTATTTAACCACAATTTTAAAATTTTTTAATTAAAAATTTAAAAACAAGATACAAAAAAGTATATGCTATATGATTCCATTTATTTAAGGTACAAAAATGAATCTGTGGTGTTAGATGTCAGGACAATGGTTAGTTACCCTTGGGAGAGGAGAATAACTGGAAAGAGGCATGAAGAGGCTTTGGAAGTCCTGATGATGTTCTATTTCTTGATCGGGGTGTATGACATGGGTATATATATATATATGAAATTCTTTGAGCTATATATTTGTGATTTGTACAGTTTTCTATGTGAATGTTACACTTCCAAAAGATTCCAGAAACGTAAATCATGAGCCCCACAGCAGACTATACAGAATCAGAATCTCTGAGGATGGGACCTGGGGACCCTGCATTTTAAAAATCCCCCTTCCAAGTTTTTCTTAAGAACGTTGGATGCTGCAGATCTTTGCTAAAGGAAGAGAATTAGGTAAATATTTTTCCAGTGCCCCAGAATTCTTCAGTTGTACCCTAACAATAAATATTCCTTAGAAAAGAAATTCTTGATATCCTTGAGTCATTTACCTTCTCCTGTTAGGAAACTCCACATCATCTTTCAGGTGCTGAGAAAGAGAACTAAAAATAGTTAACAGCATATAGAAATGTATAGTTTAATATTACACTTAAAAATATGATTTCTTCTAATTTGTCAGACATACTATAACTTAGGAGTATTTTATTGACGCCCTCTGAAAAATGGCAGGTGCTAGGACCTAGTGGAATTCAGGCAACTAGGGTAGGAGGTGCACCCAGGGTGTTGTACAGTGCAAGCAAGTACAGAAAAGCCAGTTCTTCCACATGTAAACTACTTAGACTCCATTTCATCGCTCTCATACCACCTCCAAGATTTCAGCAGCCTTTACCCTTTACCCTTTCGGTAAACCAAAAGCATGTTTCTTGTAAAGTCTCTATTGGAAGGAGGAGATCAAGGTCAAGGTCTTGGACAAGCTCTTGGAGACCTTCTTGGAGGAGGCAGTCAGAAAAGTAGAGGAGCAGGAAATATTGGAGGGATAGTTGGAGGAATTGTGAATTTTATCAGCGAGACTGCAGCTGCTCAGTATACCCCGGAACCACCACCCACTGAGCAGCATTTCACCAACGTGGAGGCCAATGAAAGTGAGGAAGTTAGGCGGTTTCGGCAACAATTTGCACAGCTGGCTGGACCAGACATGGAAGTGGATGCCACTCACCTAATGAATATTCTCAACAAAGTCCTGTCTAAGCACAAGGATCTGAAGTCTGACGGCTTTAGTCTTGACACCTGCCGGAGCATCGTGTCCATCATGGACAGTGACACAACTGGAAAGCTGGGCTTCAAAGAATTTAAGTATCTCTGGAGCAACATCAAGAAATGGCAGCGTGTTTATAAGCAATATGACAGGGACCATTCTGGGTCTCTGGGAAGTTCTCAGCTGCGGGGGGCTCTGCAGGCAGCAGGCTTCCAGCTAAAGGAACAACTTTACCAAATGATTGTCCGCCGATATGCCAATGAGGATGGAAGTATGGATTTTAACAACTTCATCAGCTGCCTGGTTCGCCTGGATGCCATGTTTCGTGCCTTCAAATCCCTGGATAGAGATGCGGATGGCCTGATTCAGGTGTCTATCCAAGAATGGCTGCAGCTGACCATGTATTCCTAAAGTGGGCACTAAGTCGGGACTACCCTGGGGGACAGGAGTGCTGGAAGCTTAGCCATGCTCTCTGCACGGTTGCGGTTACCCCATCCAAAGCTGTCATTTCCTGCCGAGTTCTTTCATAACCCGACCTATTTCTGAACTTGTGCTGCCCTTTACTGCTTAATTAAACAGATTTTTCATGAAAAATGTTCTGAGTGGTTTGTATGTCGGCTTTTTGAGACGCAGGATTAATATGGACTTATATATGTGATGGGAATGCAAGGCAGGCTGTAATGGAGTAGATGTTAATAGATCATTTCTTATTTGGTGAATGAATTCCAAAGAGCAGGAAAGCTGTTGTTGTTATTGTTAAGAATGAAATTTTGAAAAAAATCCTGGAATAAATCAAGAAAGCTCTCAGGAGATATATTTTTCTCCTTTAAAAAAGGTGAGGAGGCAGGAAATTCAAAACCTGTTTTTCTGTTAATTCACATCAGGTCTTTCTATTACATTTTTAAAAAAAAAAGTGTTTTCCTGGTAACCTGTTTAACTGTATAGAAACAGGTTCAGAAATGTGAAATTAAGCAGTTTTATAAAAGGTAGTATTTTTTTTAATGGTGGAACAACTATCTAAAATCTAGAATTCTTTAGTCCCTTTTCTCTAGCAAAATAAGCATGTAACAGTTTTGTTTTGATATAATTGTAAAGAGAATCAGGGCATTGGGGAATGAAAGAGTGTACTTATAGTTGAAATGTCTCTGGTTGCCTTAATGAATCAAAGTGATCGCTCTTACATGTACCTCAAAATCAGGCACGCCCTGCTGATGTTAGCCAGCTCTTGTCACGTCTTGCCCTGCCTCAGAGCAAAGAATATTCTTTCATTTGTTTGAAAACTGCAGACAGGAAAAAAAGTAAACAAAGAAAATGTACACAAATCATAACCAGTTATTTGCTATCTAAAGCGATAGAGAGATGTATAAATATATATAAATGTTGCTGAGTCTTTATTGCAGTGGTTCTCAGCCCTGACTGCAATTTAGAATCACCGGGAGAGCTCTTGAGCTGAGTCCCACTCCACATGAGTTAAATACAAATCTTTAGAGGTGGAGCTCAGAGATAAGTATTTTTTAAAGCTCCCTGGGTGATTCTGATGAGCAACCAAGGTTGACAGCCACAGCTTTAAGGTTAGTCTGTCTTCACTGTATTTTTCATATTAGTCTCAGCTGAAAACTGAGGTCCCCACAGGAGTCAGTGTTGCCAGCTTCCAAAAAAAAGAAGATAGGAGTATGGAGAAACTGCCACCCAAAAAGCAGGGGTAGTTGTGCCTTTCTTGTGAATGGCCCTTGGTTTGGCTTTTTCATTTTGATTCAGGTGGTGATAACGGGGCAAAGAGAATCCAGGAATCCCGGGCCAGTAGACTCAGCTAGAGAGGCTGCATTTTCAAGTGCTCTGTTCATCTGCCTATTTAATTGGTTTCTACCCTCCTGCTTCTCTGGGTTTTAATGCATTCCCTCTCTCCCAATCTACTTTGGAGGATCATCCTGAGTTTGAAGATAAATCCTTCCTTTTTGAGTCATTTAGAGGAAAGCTGTAACTGTTGAAATGATGTAACTGGCCTGTTAACAGCCCTCAGCTGCCTGTTAGAAATCCCCAGTGAAAATAGGACAGGTTGGCATTTGGCCTCTGTGGACACCATTATCACCATCACATAATATTTATGAAATACCACATGCGTGTAATTCTGAATTGAGCCAAGCCCAGAGATCACATCCGCTTTCCTCAAGGGACTTGTAATTTAAACTTGGTCTGGGGAGCTACTTAAAACAGGTGTGGTTATATTAGAATGAGGCTGCAACCGCACATTAATATCAGGATCCCTGTTTTAGAATATGGCCACTAGTATGTTAGGCATGGCTGTAGTAATATAGCCAGGAAAGGGGAA
The DNA here is from genome assembly GCF_951394435.1 of Stenella coeruleoalba. NCBI lineage: Eukaryota > Metazoa > Chordata > Mammalia > Artiodactyla > Delphinidae > Stenella > Stenella coeruleoalba. Next base: position 29,196,208 of record NC_137166.1, on the reverse strand, counting down.
ATCTGCCAAGATACCTTTTAAGGTCTCAGAATATTAAGTTTATAATTTAATCTTTCCACATGATGGTTGGGGAAAAGAAAACGTAGCCCCACTTTTCTCCCCTCACTTCATTTTAAATGTTTTATGAAAGTTAAGACAATTATCTCACACTAGGGGTGGTATTAAGTATTTCTCTTGCTCTTCAAGTTAAGGGATTACCTACTTTTATGATTCTCTTCCTGCATGCACAGGGCAAAACATCCTGAAGTTACCTAAGTTTCTCTTGTTCTTTTCTGAATTTGTGTAAAATTTGACAAATATCCCCAGGCACTAGAGTGGATCCCAGAAAATTTAGTCCGAAATCTGGATTTTTCCAAGTAAACAAACCTTTGGCATTGTGTAGAACCAATAGCCTAACAAGTGATTGAATTTCTTAATTTCCATCCAATGGGTTTTTTTGTTGTTTGTTTGTTTGTTTTAGTTGGTGTTTTAAAGACACATCTTCAGTGTAAGAGGGAGTATTCACCTGATAATTTTTTTCAAATGTTGCCTTTTCTACATGGAAGACTACTGATAGCCTAAGATGAAGGGCTTTCATTAATATAACTCCATCTCATTTTCAAATTTCTAAAAGCAATACAATCAATGTAGTAAGTTGAAAATAATAATGATTTTGTTTAAATGTGAAATTATACAGCTACATTTTTTAATTTCAAAATATCCCATATGATTTTGAAAAACACCTTAGTCTTGATTTAATACACTGAATTCTGTAACCTATAATAGCAGGAAAAAGAACTGTGTGTTCTGTACCTAAGAACAGCAAATGTCCAAAAACATTCAAAATTTGTATATCGTCTTAAAGGTCACTTTTAAAATATTTTTTGAGTAATAGTGCATGTGATTTAAAAGTTGATTTATGTATCAACTTCAATCAGAAATTTCATCAGTAATATTGCACAACTAACCCATAGTCAGGCCTTAAAAAATATTTGCTGAGGCACCTGCAGGGCACTGATACTTAATGTACATATTAATCTTGAAGTGCTTTCAGAATTACTTTTTTTTAAATGTCTATTTTTAATGCTAAGTAGATTAAAACAATTTAATCCCTAGAAAATTGACAATACAATTATGCAGGTGGGTAGAAATATGCTCTAAATAAGAATATTGAGGTAAACAGAATACCTCTTCCCTGACTCTCCTGGATAACTGAGAATTTATTGAATTTGAATAATAATACTCTTCCTGAGGAGTTCCATTAGTTTTTAAAGGAAAGAACCACAGCTTTGAGGAATAATTTTTTACCATGGGACTGATTTGAATTTGAAAAATTAAAGGAGTGTATTTTGCTGTATACTTTTTTATTATCTGTTTTTGAATATATTTTATCAACTTGCCTGCTTTAATTTGAATGATTGGGAGTCAGGTAAATGTTTAGGTAAATGTTAATTGTCATTGTGGCAATAGTGAGTTTTGTGACCTCAAGTAAAACTTACATCTCAATTTTTCATTAGTAAAAATGAAGAAGTTGAACGGATGATTTCTAAGATTCCTCCCAGTTCTAAATTTTATTATTCTGAAATTGGAACCTTAAAATGTATTATTTTATTAGTCCTATAATGAAATCTCTCAGAATAATTTCTATGCTGCCTTTTTTCCTTCACATTACTAGGATGAAAACTTACATATAGTTTCTCATGTGATTGAGTATCAAGAGTCTGCTTTAATATTCTTTTGTCGGTCAAAGCCACTCATATAAAACTGTTAAAGAAAACCAGGGGTCCAGAATATTACCTTTATTCGTGAATAGCAGTAATACTAAGGGTCTTTTACATTTCTCTTCCTCCATCTGAAAAATAAGCTATAATGCTTGACCTGTATTATACATAGGGTCCGGTAATATAGATAAAAACTGGATGCCTCACAATAAATCAAAGGCGTATTTCCAATCATATTACCTATGACCATATCTTCAGTGTCCATAGATCATTCTTTTTTTTTAATTTATTTAATTGAAGTATGGTTGATTTACAATGTTGTGTTAATTTCCACTGTACAACAAAGTGATTCAGTTATACATATATATACTTATTTTCATATTCTTTTCCATTATGGTTTATCACAGGATATTGAATATATTCATAGGTCATTCTTATATCTATACTTCAGAACTTCTTTTTTTTTGAATTTTAGAATTTTATTTTTTTTATACAGCAGGTTCTTATTAGTTATCCATTTTATACATATTAGTGTATAAATGTCAATCCTAATCTCCCAGTTCATCGCACCACCACCACCCACCTCCCCGCCATTCTCCCCCCTTGGTGTCCATACATTTGTTCTCTACATCTGTGTCTCTATTTCTGCCCTGCAAACCGGTTCATTATACTTCAGAACTTCTATTCAAGACTTCTATGTTGCTTAGTGGAGAAAACCAATTGCAGAATAAATTTACCTTTATTGAGCATATATTCATGGTACCATAAGCTGTTCAGCCTCTAAGGCCTAATGAACAACAGCCCTCCATAGTACAGAAGAAAATTAAACGTTAGTGGCACAAGGAAAATTATGTCCCTTAAAACTCTGAAACTTCTGGGGTGATGAAAATATCGTAGCCATCAATTGTGATGGTGGTTACCCTGGTGTCTGCATTTTTTCAAAGAACATCAAACTGTACACTTAAAATGGATGCTTTTTATTGACTGTAATTGATACCTCAATAAAGTCGATTAAAGGAAAGGCAGAAAACAGCTGTCTTAGAGGCTGGTAATCAGACAAAAATGGAAGTCGGATGACCTGAGTTTTAAATCCTAGGAAGAAACCCTGTTACTTTAGGGAAATCTTGAATCCTCTGTTTCTACCTTCTCCGATGAGAAAGTGAAGGTAAATTATTCCTTTTTAGTTCCCACCCTGCAGCAAGATAAAGTAGTATGGTGACAGTGAGTCTTGGTTGCTTTGAGAAGCTGAGGAAAGCTACAAGATTTTTTTTCCCTAGAAAAATGTACATATAAAAAGGGCTGGGACTTCCCTGGCGGTCCAGGGGTTAACACTCCATGCTTCCACTGCACGGGACACGGGTTCGATCCCTGGTCAGGGGTTAAGACTCCACGCTTCCATTGCAGGGGGCAAGGGTTCGATCCCTGGTCAGGGAAATAAGATCCCGCATGCCCTGTGGCTCAGCCAAAAACAAAAAAGCAAAAAAAAAGGCATACCCTTTCAGAGGCTTCACAGCCTTCCCTTTCAAGCTCATCTGTGAAACCCCAGTGAAAAACACTGCCTAAGTGTCTTAAGGTGAACCCAAAGTATCAGTAGTAGGTGAGAGTAGGTGAGGAAAAGGTAGCATCGTTTTTTAGCACCTACCTGTGTGTGCTAGGCAATGGGAATACACTGCACAGAGGAAGGCAATCCCTGCCCTAGAGGAACTCTTGATGGTTGAAATGTAGACACTCAGTCACAGTTAAAGATTACGCTCTCATCAGTGCCAAACATCTGCTAACCTATCAAGTATCACACTTAGCTTTGTTGTTACTAGTTCATAGTTCATCTGACAACATGAAGATCTTGCTGCCAAAATGATTCCACACCTGGGATTATAATCATTGAGCTTATTGTCCTCTTCCTTTCTTCCTCCTCCTCCTCCTCTTTCCCCCTCCATCTTTCTCTTCCACTCTCCATCTCACTTTTCCTTTCTCCTCTTCCCCTTTCCTTCTTGTTCTCTCTCTTCTTTCTCTTCCTTCCATCCTCCCTCCTTCTCTGCCTTGCCTCTCTCTCCCTTTCTTCCTCTCTTCCTTAAGCTTTCTCTCCTTTCTCCCCATTTCATCTTCTCAGTGTTCCCATCTAGGTGAGTAGTTCATGTGTAGGAAAAACTCTGTATTCGGTCAGCATGGATTAGAATTATCAACCCCTTCTTTTATAATACCATCAAGAAATACCTGCTGCAGTGTATAGATATAAACATCATACGAATTAGGTTTAGTTTCCAAGGCTTAGAAGTGCAGGATCTTCCAGGGCCCGATATCACTAAGGGGCCCTTGAAGTTGCTCGGGTTTGCTTACTTTCTCCTGCTTTATTGCAGAGTAAGCACAGAAAGGAGAAAGAATGTAGCTGTGACTATTGCCTCAATTTGCCCCTTTCCTTTCCCTTCTATCTCCTACATGGAGAGAGTCTCTTAGTGACCCACTGGTGTTGGCCATCATGGCAGGCCCACCATCGATGGTGGAATGAAGGCTTCAGTCCCACCTAGGATGAAATCCCCCATCCTGCTTCCCAGAGAGGCTCCCATCAAGGCTGAGCTCAAGAACCCACAATGAGTGCCATAGAGCCAGTCTAAATGAGCCTCAGTGATAAAATGTTTATATTGATCACTCAACAGTAATATATTTTTCTTCCTTCTGAGTTGGGAATAGGTGGGCCACTCACTAGCTGTTCTATCTCAGTGCGAACATTTTTCCAAATTGGCTCAGTGCATGACGAGGCTGAGCTGCGTGGCATGTCTGAATTTCACCTTGTGGGCTGTGATTAATAGTCATTCAACCAGTGGCCCTGCTAACTGATTTCTACCATCCTTTCACAGAACCACGATGGCAGTATCGACTTCCGAGAGTATGTAATTGGCCTGGCTGTCCTGTGCAACCCTGCCAACACAGAGGAGATCATCCAGGTGGCATTTAAGGTACTGTCAGCCCCACTGAAATCATCTTGGTCTGTCTCGTAAACAAGTGTTGACTCTAAGTGTATTATCTGAAAATCAGTGCATCTATTACGAGTGTTTATAGATCTGCTGTGACATGTACACGAGGGCAATGTGATTAAGACAATCGCTACCGAGAATAAAGAAAAGACAAGCATCCATTTAAGCAAAAAGAAAGTCTTTGGAAGCAGCCTAGTTAACAGCATTAAAATTGAAGAGCAGGTGATTTCATAAATTAGTTTAAAAATTATTTCTTTTCAGCCTCCCCATTTTGGAGCCCCAAAGTGAGGTTTATAAATAAACACCACCTGTCTATAGTCATCCCAATTCACCAGGCAGAAAGTTCTGATCCATCCTTATTTTCTCACTCTGTATGTCAGAGATATTTTAGGTGATCTTTTCCCGATGGAGTTTACTTTGTTGTGGTGGTGTCAGGTGAATACCATCATAAATGTCTCAAGTTTCCACCCTATGTGTTTTCCTGTATATCACATATATTGTCACAGCAGTATGGGGGGTTGAGGGGCAGATGAATAAAATCCATGTCGCCCATCCCTAGCAGAACTTAATGGAGGTTTGAATTATGAGAACTCAGATTCCATTTTATCACTTATATATGCAAAAAGGAGAGGGAAGAGTACATTCCCAAAGTGTGTTTTGGTTCTTTGGAGATGAAACGTGCTTTATCTAATTAGTATTTGAATGGGATGTTCCCTTCCATATTTTAATCTTACATGATCTGCTCTCAAGTAAAACAAAAACTTGATCTCACTTACCAAGCTGTGTATGTGGAATCTTATCATACAGCTCTTTGAGTCTCTGCTTCATCCACCATAACAGCTGAGGACCTTCCCCATGCCTCTTTCCTACTCTTATTTCTTCCTTATTTTCTCTGAGAAGAATATCCCACTGCGTCCTCAACAAGTGTTTTCCCCTCTATCATCTAGAAAGACTCTCTTCCTCCCAGAGTCCTTTCTCACGTCTTAGAGGCCACCTGGGTTAGCCTCACGAATTTCCATGTGTTCTGTCCTTGACAGAGGAGTCCCCAGGTTGACTTTTTATTTCAGATTGGTTTCAACTGAGTTAACTGCTAGGCCTATAAAGAACGTAAGAGGTTGATGCTTAGCAGATGGTCTCAAGGCAAGGGCCAGAACTCTTTCCAAGCTGAAAACTTTTACAGACTTATTCATCATAAAACCTAAAATTATACACATAGCTAACTTATTCCAACCCAGACATTTCTGTTTCTGTTCTGAGATTGTCTGTGTGATTATAAGGTCAGCTGGGCAAGTGGTCAATTTGGGTTTACCAGTGAAAGACCTGATAGAAAATTTGGCCCTTAATCATAGTAATTATTGTCTTTAAAGAAGTCCTGAGATTTTTCTCTTGCCTAGACCTTGGTTTTGAGGGGGGACAGGGAGAGGAAAGAAGAACCTAAAACTATAATTAGCTCTTTTCTTCAGTAAAGCAAGTGTCATGTTTTACTTTGGTTATTTTTTTATCCTTCTCAGGGGTGTATGATGTTTTGGTTTTTTCGTTTTGTTTTGTTTTGTTTAAGTGTCTATTTGCCTATTTTATTTTATTTATTTATTTTTTGGCTATGTTGGGTCTTCGTTGCTGTGTGCAGGCTTTCTCTAGTTGCGTCGAGCAGGGGCTACTCTTCGTTGCGGTGCACGGGCTTCTCACTGCAGTGGCTTCTCTTGTTGTGGAGCACAGGCTCTAGGCATGTGGGCTTCAGTAGTTGTGGCTCATGGGCTCTAGAGCGCAGGCTCAGTAGTTGTGGCGCACGGGCTTAGTTGCTCCACGGCATGTGGGATCTTCCCGGACCAGGGATCGAACCAGTGACCCCTGCATTGGCAGGCAGATTCTTAACCACTGTGCCACCGGGGAAGTCCCTGTATGATGTTTTTGAAAATTATTTTGGCATGCTTCTATTTTTCATTTAGTAGTATCATTTTGTATATATACAGAATGCATTCACATCCTTTTATTTGGGTAACACTTCACAGTTAACTTCCCATCTTTGATCATATTTCATCATCACGGTGACCTTTAGAGGTAGAATATTAGTCAGCATTCTTCAGTTGTAAGCAGTCGGCATAGACTCTGGTGGAGGAATCAGTTGTGAGGACAGCAAGCAGGCTCCAGGGAATACTCCAAAGCAGGCAGCTCCAGAGGTCCCAGCTGCGGGAGCTGCTCTACATCTCCCTTGGGCACTGCTGTTAGAGTGAGCAAACTCCAACGCTGTTCATCATTCAAATTCCAGGCAGAGTCCAAATGGTCTTGGACCATGTGCTTGCTAGGAAAGACAGGATGTTTTGATGCAGAGTCCCACAGCATTCCGTGCACTGGGGAGATATCGCTCCCCCATTCTCCAAGGAAAATGGGGTGTTAAAACTTCTACCAGAGCCCAGATCATGAGATTTACCTTAGATCTGGGAACTCTGTAGTAGGGAGGCTATTGGGAGCGATGAGGAATTGAGAGAAATGGAGGGGTTTTCGTGGGGTAGTTGTGACAAAGGACAAATGGAGAGGAAGTAAAAGTCCCCAGAATGGACGTGTGAAGGAAACTTACACAGACGGAAGAGCCATCAAAGGACCAAATTTAGATGATTTGATAAGTTGGTGAGAATTCTTTAGGAATGGAAGACTTTTACAGAAAAATTAGAGTTTGTGAGAAGGTGGGGGGAGGTTGTGACTGAATCCTGGCAGTTAGCGCCTGAAGTCCAAGGCCCATAAAGAGCCCCGGGGCTACTGTTGTGAAAACAAATGCTAGCTAATTCACTTTGCGCTTTCCAGCTATCTTATCGTCCATTTAGGGGCTGAGTAGTAGAAAATGGACTAGGCGTCCCAGTGCCTTCTTATCTGGGAGCAGCAAATCACAACTTCGAATTATATTCTTCTCCCCCCACCCTAGTGAACAATTAAAACACTATTCAGTATTTGCTTATTGTTCTTTTCATGATTATCACACCTCATCCAATGCCTGTTTTTGATCGTGTATTTGGTCAGAAGTGGATACCTTAACAGCAGGAACTGTAGATATTTGCCTGCATTTGGGCGACAGCTTGACCATTTACAAGCTGTGTGACCTTGGGAAAGTTACCTGGCTTCCTTGTTGCTCAGCTTTCTCATCTGTGAGATAGGGCTAATAACAACACCCCCCCTTACATAAGACTATTATTAGGGTTCAATGAGTGTGTAAAGTGATTTGAACATGTTGGATCAGTGCCTGCAAAGAGTCAGTGTTGATATCATGAAAAAATGTTAATACCCTGGAGAGGATTATGAATATGGCATATTAATTATCTATCAGTTACCCCTGCATTGCTGCTTGACTTTCAGACTATCCCACCCTTTCCCCTCTGCCTATAAACATATTGTCTCTCCCTTCCTGAAGGCAGCCTCCTTTTGTACGTGGTTATTACCCCATTTATCTCCTGTGCTTTATTCCATAATTTCTTAAAAGAAGAGCCATGCCTGTTGCCTCCATGCCTCACCTCTCTAATCATTGCTTGATTCCTGTTACCATCCGTCGCCAGGATCTCCTAATTGCCAAATCCAGCAAACCTTCTTGCTTCTTGCTTGGCCTTCCTATGCCATTTTACTCTGTTGGCCATTACCACACTCAGAGTTTCTTCCTCTTTGCTGAAAACCTTCCCTAGCTTCCAAGATGCATGCTCTTTCTTTCTGCTTCTCCATGTCTCTGGCTGCTGCTTCTGAGTTTTTCTGGCCGGTTCCTCTTCCCTGCACACACCTCAACTCTTGCTGTTCCCAGGGCTCTGCCTTACTTTGTGCACTTTCCACAGAGAAGCTCAAACACACTTGTAGTTTCAATCTTTACCTGAATTCATATCTGAAGCCTCATCACTCTCCTGAGCTGATGTGCTCAATCTTAACTTCCTCCTGGCACTTCTGACTCAAATTTAAGCTCTCCAGGTCTAACCCTTGATCTCATTGGGAACCTGTTTTCCCACTCTTGGTAACATAACCCTCCTTCACCCATTTGCCCAAGCTAGAATCCCTCAGCCGTCTTTAGCTCCTTTTTTTCCATCACTACAGACCTCTAACTGATATGTAAGTCCTGTCTTTGCTTCCTTATAAATTCTGTCTCTTCCTGCCCTTCCTGCTTCTCCACCCCAGACTCTTAATTGTTTTTCATGCCTCTAGTCCTTTCAACTTTCTGCCCTCTCTCCATCCTCCACACTTTGCCTCAGAGCTCCCTCAGTTCACAGGCAATCACCCCACAGCCCTTCCCATCATAATCCTGCAGGGGTAGATGAGGCCTTATATGGCCATCATGATCTGATCCTTGCTTGTCTTTCTCTCTCCTGACTTGAGCCCCAGGCAATTGCCTGCCAGTACTTGTATGTTCTGGGAACATCTCTTCATGTTTTAAGACCCAACTCAAATGTCATAAAGCCTTCCCTGACCTCTCCGGGTAGGATTCATCTTGTTTACACAGGACTCCCATGTGCTTTTGTACTTACTATGGTTATATCCCCTATTTTTTCCATGTGCTTTTGTACTTACTATGGTCGTAGCCCATATTTTTCTTTAAAGATTTATTTATTATTTTATTTATTTTTGGCTGCGGCACACAAGATCTTTTGTTGTAGCGCACGGGCTTCTCTCTAGTTGTGGCACACAGGCTCCAGGGAGCGTGGGTTCTGTAGTTTGTGGCATGGGGTCTCTCTAGTTAAGGCACGAGAGCTCAGTAGTTGTGGCGTGCGGGCCTAGTTGCCCTGCGGCATGTGGAATCCCAGTTCCCTCACCAGGGATCGAACCTGCACCCCTGAATTATAAGGCAGATTCTTTACCACTGGACCACCAGGGAAGTCCCTATAGCCCCTATTTTAATCCTATCTCTTTCTACCACTAAACTATAAGTATTGTGAAGGCAGCAGATACCATACTTATGGACATATATCCCTAGCCCCCCACACAATGAATGTCTGAATTACTAAACAGTTTATTTTTTAAGATTATTACATACCACCATTGCTCTGGAGGAGCTCATTCTTAGGCTTTATTTTCTTTTTCCTTCAGCTCTTTGATGTTGACAAGGATGGCTTCATAACAGAGGAAGAGTTCGCCACCATTATGCAGGCTTCCCTTGGAGTGCCTGACCTTGATGTTTCTGGTCTCTTCAAGGAAATAGCCCAGGGGGATTCTGTTTCATATGGTGAGTAGGCAGTTTGGCTCCTGGTTCGGTGTACTGTACAGTATACAGTGTACATCCAGACTATGACTGACCCTCATACAAGAGTGTTGTTTCCCCCCACTAATACGTTAACAATAGAAGTAATAGTAACAATGATGATGATAGTAATAATAGTAGTAGTGGTGTAATGGTAGAAGCTAATTATTGAGGACTTACCATATGCTAAGCACTCTTCACACATTTTATATGTATTAATTCATTTATTCTTTATAGCAAGCCTATTCAATCAGTACTCTTCATTATTCTTATGTTACTGAGATGCAAAGAATTTAGGTGACTTACCTAAGATCATCTACTAGAGAATGTCAGAGTTGTAGCCACAGTAGAGGGATATGGACTGAGGCACCCACAGTAATAACAGTAGCTAAACCATCTATTAATGTTTCCTGTTAGTGGCTTAGATGAGCTTTCACGTTCATTATCTCACATCATGTTGATGGCACCCCTGTGAGGTAGGGACTATCGTGGAGGAAGACCTTGTGGCCAAGTGGCAGGTCCGTCCACCAGTGACTAGCCTTTCTCCTGATGGCTCGAGTCCACACATGAAGACAAGTCCCCTAAGGGCTGAAGGGATGGTTCATCAGTTTCACAGTGTCCTTGGGAAACACACCTCAGTGGAGAGGCCTCTGCCTTAGCTTTGATATGGTCGTGGTTGTCAGCGTGGCTTATCTTCCCCAGTCTTCTCTCATGGGCCAGAGGGGGATTCCTCTTGAATGCCTTTTTCCTTCTGGTGTTCAAAGAGTTTCAACCCGATAACTTTCATGGGATGGGGGAATTAGTTCATAGACTTCTCTTACTCTTCTGTTTTTCGTTTTGTTTTGTTTTGTTTTTTGCGGTACGCGGGCCTCTCACTGTTGTGGCCTCTCCCGTTGCGGAGCACAGGCTCCGGATGCGCAGGCTCAGCGGCCATGGCTCACGGGCCCCATACGGGATCCTCCCGGACCGGGGCATGAACCCGTGTCCCCCTCATCGGCAGGCGGACTCTCAACTACTGTGCCACCAAGGAAGCCCTACTCTTCTGTTTTTAATTACTGTCATTTTGGCTGTCCTTATTCTATTTTAGGTAATTAAGTGTACTTATCTATTAAGTTCATTTAAAAAAAAAAAAGATAAAATGGCAAGTAGATACTGATATAAAACTTAAGAGTCTGGGCTTCCCTGATGGTGCAGTGGTTGAGAGTATGCCTGCCGATGCAGGGGTCACGGGTTCGTGCCCCGGTCTGGGAAGATCCCACATTGCTGCGGAGCGGCTGGGCCCGTGAGCCATGGCCGCTGAGCCTGCGCATCCCGAACCTGTGCTCCGCAATGGGAGAGGCCACAACAGTGAGAGGCCCGCATACCACACACAAAAAAAAAAAAAAAAAAAAAACTTAAGAGTCAAAAACCCCATGTGTACTAATTCGCTGACCATTTTCATTGCATAGTTAATACTCTGTATTACTCCAAACTACAAATTTTGAAAAAGTATTTGGAATAGCTATTTCAATGGAAACTAATACTAAGAATTATTTGTAGGTAGTCATATTTTTACCTGTCAGTTTTAGTATGTTTTTAGGGAAATCTACTCTGTTTTTTGGAGTTCAACCTTTTTCTTTTTAGAATACACAGAATATCTCCCTTTCCCCAATATTATGCAAGCCCACTTTTTTTTGCAGGAATGTTTGAGGTATTTAAGTATGATTTTATGAAAGAATAGGTATAGAAATGTATCATGAATGTATCCATTTACATTATTTAAATGTGGTAGTTTAAATTGTTTTCATTCTTGGTTTTCCTTTAGCCAAATTAATGCCCAAATTCTACTTATTGCCAGCTCTCAGCACTTCTAGAAATGAGTTACTCTTTAATGCCACTAGCATCCCCAAAGAGGACAGAGAGCCTTGATCTTTTGACCAGAGCACAAGTCTTAAAATTAAAGCTCGTGGTTTCAGTAGATCAACACTCCTGCCCACGTATCTTAGAAGTCACTTATGTCCTCTGTATCTTTGTCATTGAAATAGACTCATTCAGATAAATCTTTATTTCGGATGTTAAGAAAGAACAATTAATAGCTTGCCTGATTTGGAAATATAAAGTGCTCTGTCAATGCAAAATAATGTTGTAATTGCAAAGAATGATCTGGGCTCTATCTGGTGACTTCCTCATCACTAAGACCTGTTTTTATCTTCAAGAGTTGCTAGATAGTCTAATGTGCCATGAAGTAGACACTTGGTTATCAGAGGATTTTTTTTTTTAGTGAATGGATAGAAATAGGATATTGGGTTAAAAACCTTTTATTATAGAGTCAAATAGCAAGCTGATTCAAAGACCAAGCTCACTTTGCTATATAAGCTCAATAAAGTTTTCTCCGTCCAAACAGAAGAGGAGAGAGAAATGTCAAACTTGAGGGTAGCATCATATTTCAGAAACTCCAGGTTACCGGAGGCTTGGGTTCAAATTCTGATGGTTAATTTTGTAAGCCTTCTATACTCTACCTCACTTCCTAAATCTCAAACACCTGAGATAAAAGGAGGCCTACTACTCAGGGGTCTTGTGATATGATTAGTGAATATTGTACACGCTACTTGCCCTTACTGATCATAAGTCAGGGCTCAGCTTTTCAAGATGGTTTATTTCTTTACCAGAGTTAAAGGTTAAAATAGTTTTAAAAGCCAGTGATAGAGAGTCCTGGGTAATAAATTTTGTTAACATTTTCTATTACAAAAAAATAATAAAATTACATAAAACATAAACATAGAGCACAACAAAGTTTTACAAATGAACCCTTGTGTAACTACCACTCAGGTCAAGGAATAGAGCTTTTCAATAACTCTAGAAGCCTCCATGTGCCTATTCCCAAATAGAACCCCTTCTTCTGTCTTAAAGGAGGGAACTGCTGACCTGACTTAAAAAGGAATCTTTGCCTGCTTTGTTTTAGCATTTCACCACAAAAGTACACATCTTTAAATATATTTTAGTTTTGCCTAAGTTTTTGAACTTTACATAATGGTCTCATACAATATGTGTTCCTTTGCATCTGGCTTTTTTCATTCAACATTATGGTTTTAAGATTCATCCACATTGTTACAACACAGCTATTCATTCATCTTCATTGCTGTGTAGCACTTTGTTCCACAAATATGCCATGATTTACTTAGCCATTCCAACTGTTGACAAACATGTGAATTGTTTCCATTTTTTACCTATTATGAATAATGTTGCTATGAACATTCTCATACCTGTCTCCCAGAGCACAATACGCACAAATTCTCTCACTTATATACCCTGGAATAAAGTATGCATATCTTCAACTTGACTAGCTAATGGAAAAAACTATCTCCCAAAGTGGTTGTATAATTTAAAGGGGTTGAGTAATAGACTTCTACGATCATTGTATTATTAAGATCATATGTTAATCTGCATCATGCCAAAAGAAGATTCACCTCAATTTATTGGATTTTGTTTTTTTTCCTCTTTTAGAGGAATTTAAAAGTTTTGCCCTAAAGCATCCAGAATATGCTAAGATATTTACAACCTACTTAGACCTCCAGACGTGCCATGTGTTTTCATTACCAGAAGAAGTCCAAGCAACTCCCTCAGTCGTAAGTAATAAAGTCAGCCCTGAAAGTCATGAAGAGAGTACCTCAGACAAAAAGGACGACTGAAAGCAAACATTCCTAATAAGGAAAATGCGGTGGCTTTTACTTGAAATTTCAAAGGCATTTACTCATAGTATTTTATTTGTGATTGAGTAATGATGTTTAAAATAGAAAGCTTTTTTATAAAAAAATGATAGATTTTCTTATTGAAATGCTTCTATTCACATGTGTTTATCAAGTAATATTCATTTTCTTTTACATTATATTTTGCTATACTGATGGGCTTATTGGCAATAAAGATGTTTTTATGGATTTTCCAGGTTAATTTGCATATCCAAATGAATGAAATGGTCTCCCTTATTTACTGATGAGCATTAATCAACGCTGCAAAAAGTTTTAAAAGTATAAATAATTTTTCATTTACTTTCCTCTAAAGAAATAAGGTTAGCTTTAATCCCTTCCCATTCTAGAAATAAGAATGAAGAGTCTGAGGAACGTTGCAGAATTTTATACCTTTAACTTCACAGATTCATTTTTTCCATTTGCATTTCAGTTTCTTGGATCACTAAACATGGGGGGATTGGAAGGGAGAGCTCCGCTAATTAGATGAGACTTCTTAAAAACTCATATTCTCTTGACCATGCATCCCTATTGTAGATTTCCTTAACCACCTGCTAAGGAGATCATAACCTTTTGCATGATCTACAGATTTAGAACTTTGTTTTAAAGACAACAGCTATGGCCAAAGGCTGTGTGGGAATTGCCTTATCGAAGGTAACATTAATTGCCTAACGAGAAAAATTGTTTGCCACAGAGTTTAGTTTAATTTGAGTTGGGTAGTTTAGAATGTAGCCCTTGCCCAGTAAATGAATCAAATTTACTTTATTTATATATTATTAGAATTAATATATTTTATCATCTAAGTGGGAGTTTTATTTTATTGTGTCCTCTCAAATTTTAGAGCTTGCCTGAAATATCTACAGGGAAAATACGAAAGGTTCCAAATTATCACCGAAAGCTAAGGAATCCAAAAACCTACTTTATTAATGCAAGACCACAATTTAACCCCCAGGCAGGAATTTAACGGTGATATTTTTTTCCTTTAGGTTAAGCAATAATTTCCCTCAAGTGCTATTTTATTATAGTCACACATGCTTACTAAAAAGTTTCATCCTTAAGTATGAAGGATGAAACAGTATGATTGTTTGCTTTTTACATATCTTAAGCTATTTAGACAGAGCATTGAATAAGCTGAAAACAATTTCTTAAGTAATTAGGAAAGTACATCTTTATAATATTGGTTGTCATATGCAATTGAATGTATGTATTACTCAGGTACCATGATTTTTATCACAGAAAACCCACATATTAATCCCATTAATCATGAAAAGGTAGCATTTTAAATTACAAGCTTGCTGTGAGGCTCTTGAAAGTGATCCCATTGTTTTCCTGTTTTAAAGTAATATTTTATGTTCTTTAATTCCACTTCTGCCAATGTAATATTCCTATTTTATTATGTTACTGAACAAACTTGCTACATAAAATTCTTGGCAATTAAAAATTCTGGTTTTGCCATTTTGTCTCAAATGTAATATACCTTTTTAATATCATGGTTTGAACGTAAGTTTGCATATTTATGAATGTGATTAATCATTTTTGTTTGCATTTAAGCCTTATGAAATGTCAGACATAATTTTACTCTAATGAAAGACTCAAATTTTAGCCAAAGCAGCAATAGTTATTATTCCTAAAGAAGTTAACTTTTGACTGGTAGGGTGTATGTAATAACACAAGTCATGACTGTCAGTACTACTACCAACGAGGCCTCTACTTTTATGCCATCTAAACAAAGATTTCCTTCAAAGAGTTTTTTCTCCTCTTAGAATTTAAAGTAAGAAATTAAATTTAACTAAATCAGTTAAATGCACTGTGGTTTTATATAATAGTTTGAAAAAACGAGGTTACTCCTTGAAATGAGAAATACTAGATCCTAAGACCTATAAAGACCATAAAAATTTCCATCAGAACAGTTCTATTGAAGGATAACAGCATACTGAATGCTTATAGAACAAGTTGCTTGCATTATGCATATTTAATTCTCCTTTGCCAATGCTTTTAGAGTGTTGGAAGGCTGAGTGTGATCGCTAGTAGTGCTACCTCTAATGGATATTTAAAAGAGCCCCTTTTAGAAGACACATGGTCTGCTGTCTGCATGAGGCACAGCAGTACAGATATCTGACTCCCAGACTCAGGAGCTCTCCCTTTCAGACTGTTACAGATGCAAGGTGGTTAGTTGATGCCAGTTAATTGATACACCATTGCCTGTATTGGAACAAGTGGGCTCTCGACCACAAAGGTCCTTGTGGAATTCTTATAAAGGAATCACTAAAGAGGATTAAAAGACACTAGTAAGAAGCCATCCCCTAGGAAAGCATACATGTTTATAATTCTTTTTTTCTTTTCTGTTCACTTGAATGGACTTTTCCATTTTTGGTAAATTGTTATACCAGAGTATTCCATCGATGCCATGCTGTGAGTTGATAGAGGCGAAGGCCCTCACAAAGTTCTTGACCTATATCCAACATACATATCACGTATACATATCATAAACAATGTAGATGGTATTTATATACTGCTTTTTCACTTGCAATATAACATTTTCCAGTATCATTAAAATTACCTGGAAATGTAAATTTTTAAAAGTATACCTAATACTCCTTCAGAGTATAACATAGTATATAGCTATAACATAGTACATAGCTATAACATAGTATATATGTGATCTTTCTTCAAATATTGAAACTGTGAGTTTGATTTTCATTTTGGGACTATTAAAAATAATCAACTCCATACTCCATAATAGTTTATAATTATGAATAGTTTGCTAAGGGGCTTATTTATACTTACTGAATTCCAAAATGAAAAATTTTTTGGCTAAAGATTTTATAATTATTAACTTTATTTTAAATTAATTTTATTACAGGAAAAAATTGAAATGATTATTTTTGATTCCATAGTTTTAACCTCATGTAGTAGTTAACAGGTTCATGTCTTTTAAAGGTAAGTAGACTTCATCTTTTTGAAGGTATTTTTCCCTTTGTAAAAGTAACAGACTTACTAATTATTACAATAAGTAATAATAATAATACTACCAATCTGGCATCCTTACTATGTATCAGGCATTGTACTAAGTGATTTACAGACATCAACACATTTAAACACTCAATGAAGCATAGGTATTGTTGTCCCTAGTTTTACTAAACAAAATTTAGAACTATCCCTAAGTTACTCATTAAGTGGCAGAGCTTGCAATTAAACCTAATTTTGTCTGATTCCAAAGGCCATGCTTCTAATCATTTATATAAAGCAGCAAAGCTGCCTGATTTATAAAATTTATAGATTGAGCATCTGCCCGTGTATTTTTCTACTTGTGGGAAATTTTGACTTAGTTCTTTTTTTATTTTTTATGTATTTATCTTTTGGCTGCATTGGGTCTTTGTTGCTGCACGTGGGCTTTCTCTAGTTGTGGCGAGTGGGGGCTACTCTTCGTTGCGCTGTGCAGGCGTCTCATTGCGGTGGCTTCTCTTGTTGAGGTGCATGGGCTCTAGGCACACGGGCCTCAGTAGTTGTGGCATGGGGGCTCAGCAGTTGTGGCTCACGGGCTCTAGAGCTCAGGCTCGGTAGTTGTGGCGCACAGTTGTTCCGCGGCATGTGGAATCTTCCTGGACTGGGGATCGAACCCGTGTCCCCTGCATTGGCAGGTGGATTTTTAACCACTGTGTCACCAGGGAAGCCCTTGACTTAGTTCTTAAAGAGAGACAGAGGTAGTTCAGAATGGTTCCAAGCAGTGGCTGAGATGGGGAAAAAGATTGGCCAACCCCAGCCTAGAAAAGTGAACCCTCCTGACCCTCTTCATTGTGGCCCAGGATAGATCAGCTGAAAACCCTGAAACCTTCCTGTAGAAATAGTACAAGTTACTGTAAACCAAAGGTGAGGTGAATGCCAGGGTACTACAGTAACCTTTTTCCTTTGTGGGTAGTGGTGGAGCATGAATTCTCTACTTCTCATGGGTCCCTCTGCTGCAGTGGCCTTTTCTGTCACATCTCTGCTCTCAGAATAAAGTTTATGATCAATAAAGGAGAGTCTGAGGGACCGAGGACAAAGCCAGAATTGCAATATCTAGGACCTGCGTTCTAACTATTGTGAAGCATTCCCTTTGCTGCTCTCCCTGCTTATATTTTTGCCCTCCTATATATCCTCTTGCCATACAGAAAGCACAAGTTTATTGTTTGAAAGCATAAACCAGATATCACTTCTCCAGTTAAATGTTTTCAAGGGCTACCCATTGTACTTTGGATAAAATCTCAAGTACTCAACATGATCTACAAGGCCCTGCCTGGTCTGTCCCCTACCATAGTCTAGATCTCCACCATCTCCAATCTCCTCCCTAACTAAACTCCCACCACCCAATCTTTCTTTTCCTCCAACTGATGAAAGTCCCTTCCAACCTCATGGTCTCTGTACTGCCGTTCCCTCTAGCTGGAGTGCTCTTTCCCAAAGATTTTCACCTTGTTTTCTCTTCTTCCTTCAGTCTTAAAGAAAAACAGCTTCATCAAGATATGATTCACACACCATACAATTCACCCATGTAACGTATACAATTCAGCTTTTTTTTTTTTTTTTTGCGGTACGCGGGCCTCTCACTGTTGTGGCCTCTCCCGTTGCGGAGCACAGGCTCCAGATGCGCAGGCTCAGCGGCCATGGCTCACGGGCCCAGCCGCTCTGTGGCATGTGGGATCTTCCCGGACCGGGGCACGAACCCGTGTCCCCTGCATCGGCAGGCGGACTCTCAACCGCTGCACCACCAGGGAAGCCCTACAATTCAGCTTTTTTAGCATATTCACAGAGTTGTGCAACCATCACCTCTCATCTAAATTTTTTATTCTTGACTTCATTCAGATTTTAAATCAAATGTCACACCATCAAATGGGAATCTCCTATCACCTAATCAAGAAGCTCACTCTGTCTCTATGGGCAGTCTCAATCCCATTATCCTTTTTGGTAGTGCACTTAAACTTCTGGGGTGTTTGTTGTTATTGTTTTATATATATATATATATAACAAATATATATTTATATATTAAAATATGTTTATATAATGTATTATTCGTGTATTTATTGTCTTTTTTTCATAGCACTAAGAGGGTGTACCTGACAGTGAACACTCAGTATTTGAAGAATGAATAATGATAACATTATCTTTCACTTACTGTGCCTTGTATTGTATTTAGAATAGAGATCATCTTTACAACAAACTTGAAAACCTGGGATTATGATCCCTAAAACTAATATAGAAAATAAGACTCAGAGAGGTTTTGTCACTTGCTCAGAGTTACATAATTGGTGAGTACCAGGGCTGGAATTCAAACCCAAGGCTGCCTGGCTCTAAGTGAAGGGACTTTTGATTAGGCCAAGGTAACCTGAACCCATAAAGTAAGTAAAAACTTATATGACAAGCTTCAGGTTCCAGAAACGTGGAAACTAGATAATCTGAGAACCCTCTGGCCACAAAACCCCTAGAATGTTGAACAAAATATCACCAACATATTTGAAATGTGTAGCTGAGCATGCACAATACTAAGGGAAATGCTCAAAGGCCAAAAATGAAAAGGGAGCTGGACCTCAGCACTGTGTGAAGGCATAAGTTATAGTTGACCTGGGGACATTCATCAATCTTAGTAACAAAGAGGGTTGTATTTTGTGGCTATGGGAAACAAAAGACAAGGTTTTTATATGATGTGGGGATTTGGAACTGAGATCTCAAGGGAGGAAAAAAAAAAAAAAGACACTTGAAGGGCTACACCCTCAGTAAAATAACGAACTGCGAAAATTCATCTTCTGGTAAAGGAAGACTCTGAGGAAGTTTTCTGTCCTGGCCTGGGTTCTAGCTTGGGGGAAAAACTCCTCCTCTGATAACTTTTTTAAAACTTTCAATTCTTTTAAATGTTTTGAGACTCATTTTATGGCCCAGCCTATGATATATCTTGGTGAATATCCCATGTGTACTAGAAAAGAATGTGTATTCTGCAGTTGTTGGGTGTAATGTTTTAGAAACATAAGTTAGATCCAGTTATTTGATAGTGTTGTATAACTCCCCTTTATTCTTACTGTTTTTTGTCTACTTGTTCTATTAATTATTGAAGAGGGATGTTGAAATCTCCAACTGTAATTGTGGTTTTAGCAACTGTCAGTTTGTCTGGAGTTTGCCATTGGTTTATAATCATTTTCAATTGTTATATAGTTTTGATAAAATAACCTTTTTATCATCATGAATATTCCTCTTTAATTCCAGTAATACTTGTTCTGTTAACATAGCCACTTCAACCATACCAACTTTCTTAGTGTTTGCATGTTTACCTTTTTCTATCTTTTTACTTTATATTTAATATGCATCTCTTAAGTGAGTGTTTTGTGGTCTGTTTGGGTCTTGCTTTTATATCTTGTCTGACTTTCTTTGATCTTTTTTCCTCCTTTCCTGATTTATTTTGGATTAATCAATATTTTTTGGTCATTTATTATCTTATTTTCTTTTGCCTTCTTAGCTGTACTTATTTATTTTTAGTGGTTTCTCCAGAGCTTACAATAGATATCTTTAAATTAATATAGTTTACTTTCAAATAATAGTATACTTTTCACTTATAACATAGGAACCTTACAAATATATTTCCAATTCACTCCATCCCATCATTTGTGCTATTGTAATATATCTTCTGTGTGTTTTAAATCCCACAAGACACTTTTATCATTTTTGCTCTGAATAGTCAAGTTAAAAATTTAGAAAAAAAGGTCTATTTATCTACATATTTACTGTCCCTGGCATTCTAATTCCACCTTTCCATCATTTTTCTTAAGCCTGGAGAATGTCCTTAAACAACTCCTGTAGTGCAAGTCTCCTGACAATAAATTCTCTCAGCTTTCTTTTGTCTAAATGTGTCTTTATTTTGCCTTCCTTTTTGAAGAATATTTTTGCTGGATACAGAATTCTAGGTTAACTTTTTTTTTCCTTTCAGTACTTTAAAGATCCCATTGTCTTCTTCCTTTTATTGTCTCTGATGAAAGTTAGAAATATTTCTTTTCATAGCTCTCTTGTATATAATGTATTTTCACCATCAGGCTACTTTTAACATTTTTTTCTTTATTACTGTTGAGAAATTTTTGAGAAATTTTATTGTGATTTGCCTTGGTGTGATTTTCTTTATGCTATCCTCTAGGGGTTTACTGAACTTCTTGGATCTATAGGTTTAGAGTTCATCATATTGGAAAATTTTTCAGCTATTATATTTTTCAAATAACTTTTCTGCCCCTCATATTTCTCTTTTCTCTCCTCCAATTACACATATGTTAGACTGCTTGGATTATCCCACAGGTGACTGAGTGGGACCTCAAGTGGTGGGATTTTTTTTCAGTCTTTCTCAGTGTGCTTTAATTTTGGTCATTTCTGTTGCTCTTATTTCAGGTTCACTGATTCTTCTTCATCTAATCTGCACAGCAGATGTTTCATTTCAGATACTGCAACTTTTGCTTCTAGAATTTTCATTTGGTTCTTAGTTTCTACCTGGCTAATGAGAAATCCATATTTCTTTCCCTCATTATGTTCATAGATTTCTTAACCTTTTGGAATATACTTATAATAGTAGTTTTAAAGTCCTTGTTTCCTATTTCATCATCTCTGTCATTCCTGGGTCTATATTGGCTGATTCTTCTCCTGGTAATGGGTCATATTTTCCTTCTTCACGTGTCTTTATACAAATTATTTTGTACACAAATGTGTACAGTTTACTTATGAAAGTAATTTTGTACTATATCCTGTACATTATAGATGCCACTGTATTGAGTGTCTAGATTTGGCTATCATCCTTAACAGAGTTTTGAGTTTTGTTCTGCCAGGTAGTTAATTTACTTGCAGAGTATCACATGAACTTCAACCTAAACCTCACACCCTATACAAAGAATAACTCAAAATGATCACAGATTTAAATGTAAAATGAAAAACTATAAAACTTTCAGAGGAAAATGTGTGAGAAAATCTTTGGGCTCTATGGATAGGCAAAGAGTTTGGAGACTTGACACCAAAAGCATAAGACTATAAGACGTTTTTCCCAAAGTAGCTGTACCAGTTTACATTCCATCAGCAATAGATAAGAACCCTGAAGGCTCTACATTCTCACTAGCATTTGGTGGAGTCAGTATAAGTTGCATTCTTCAAGGAATTTATTTATTTTACTTAAGTTGTTGAATTTATTACAATAAATTTGTTCTTAATATTCCTGTGTTATCCTTTTGATGTCTGTACAATCTTAATGATATACTTTCTTATTCTTAACATTAGTAAGTTTTAACCCAGACTGATTTTCCCAGTAGATAGCTTCACAAGTTGTTGGATGCATTTTTGCCGTATAGAAAGATGAAGCATATGTGTCCGATGGAGAAAGTTCAAGTGAGTGATAATTTGGGGAACTGGAGGTGGGGGAAGGAAAGAATCCCTTCCAAAGTGGTTGTTTGAATAGCATTGCTGAATTGTAATCCACTTCTCTATAGTAGAAAAGCCCAAAGTTTCCCCTAAATTTATTTTACACACACACAGAGTTTTCTTCAGTGAAAAACATTCATAATATAAACTTGCAAATTTTTCCAGGTTTCTTAGATTCAATCACCTGCTTGTCAGTGTTTTAAACTAGAAGGCGCTCCAAATTAAATTGAGATAATTGAAGCAAAATCTCTGTGCTCGGCACAATTGTTACGGGTTACGGAAAAGGAATTTCCTTTGAAAGGTAAACACAGGCCTTATGAACAGCACTGACAGGGCCTGCTGAAATCACTTTTCACTCCATTCAGGGTTACTTTCCTTTCAGATGCACAGGGTGGAGGAGAACAAATGATTTGTCAAATAAAATGAACAGGGAAAATTTTAGGAGGCTAAAACGGATTTCCGATACAGGAAATTTATTTGAACAAAGGTGTTTTCTCAGGCAATAGATTCAACCCGCCATAGAATCCAACATTTGTTCAATGATCTCCCAACCCTACCGTACCGTATCAGTGTCATCTTTACATAGCACATTTCCTCTTCATCCAAATTCTGCCACATTTATGGGCCTCGCATTATCTCCTCAACTCTGCCATGATATTTCTGGACAAATAAGTAACTGAATACTCTCAACCTCAGAGTTTCTTGGTGAAGAAACAAAACACAGAAATCCTGAGAGAGAAGCACTGTCACTTTCCCCAGTGACAATTTGACTCTTTGTTTAAATTGTGTGTAAACAGAAACCCAACCTGCTAGTAAGCTGCTTTTAAATCTGCCAGAACTGCCCCTTTCCCCATCATCACCCTGCAATGCCTGCATTAAATGTTGGCAAATGCAGAACAGTTGTGGGAACATTCAAATGTAAACCATAAATGGCTCAGAAGCGAAGGAACCAGATCATGGGGTCCTGACCCTCAGAGGACATTTTTGGAGAATGATTTTGTTTTCTGCCTTGAGCTCACTCATAATAGTCACACATATACCTTAACTTTGTCTCCATTCATTCATTGAATCAGTAGATCATTTGAATGATGGGTCCAGAAAGTTGGGGTTTTTTTTTTAATGATTCTCAAGGTACTATCAAAATGAAGCTACCTATTTGGGTCCTACTAGCAGTGTCTCAAAAGAAGCATTAGGCCTCCTTTACAAATGAGGAAGCTGAGACCCCATGAGGCGAAGTCACTGCCGGATCCAGCTCTGGGGGCAGAGTTCTGGGGACCAAACTGGCTTAGTGTTCCAAGTCCTCTAACTCGTAGGTCAACTCTGATTCCCACACACCACCAAGAAGCCACTTCCATCTCTCTGAGCTCAATTTCTGCCTCTCTAAAAGGAAATCATCATCATGGCTTTGTCGACCACACAGGGCCTTTGGAGAAAGCTGACAAGGACAAGAGATGGGAGAGGGCTCAGGATGCTCGTGAAGTCCACATAAGGGTAGAAGTGATACTGTGACCTTGAATGGAGACCTCCTTTGCTTTGATCCCTCACATGGCAGCCCTTGAGCCACACCTAAGGCCCATACTTCCTCAGGCAAGGAAGGATTCTTTCCTGGAGCCTTCAGAGTGGGCAAGGCCCAGCAGAAACCTTGATTTGAGACTTCCAGCCTCCAGAATCATGAGACAGTAACTGTTGTTTAAAGCCACCAGTTTGTGGTACTTTGTTACAGCAGCCCTAGGAAATTCATACAGTCCTTTCTGGTAAATGTATTGTTTCCAAAGATGGCGCTGAACAAGATTCAGCAACAGCCCTTCAGATTCCCAGGCCTCCACCAGAGAAGCATGTGACCACACGTTCTCAGGGCAACTGATTAATTAACACTCAGATTAGCCTGGTAACCCATGGTTCTTTCCCTATCCCTCCTGCCTATTTCAGCAGAACATCTGATCAGGTTCAAATGCTAGACCAGGAGGATGGCCCAAAGGCACCTGATCTGGTCAGGAATCACCTGGCAACACTGACATAGGTAGGAATTCAGACAGAGGGCCAGCGATGGCTGGGGAGGTCAGTGCACATGGAAAGCCCCGTGTAGAGGCAAAGCGATAACTCTTTCCCAGGCAGCACCACATCGCGGGGGCAACACTGGTGACAAAGGAGTGGAAGGGCCGAGGGCCGTGGTTGCAAACTCAAAAGCCACGGAGGCTCGGCAGAGAGGGAAGTGAGTACGGCCGTCAAGATATAAGGGGTCTGGAGTGATCTGGAGAGCTCCTGCCCTCTCCAAGACTCAGGGTGGCCAGACATAACTCCCCAAGCTTTATGGGAAGCCAGAGACCAAGATTTTTTTCTTAATTGAAGTATAGTTTATTTACAATATTGTGTTAGTTTCAGGTGTACAGCAAAGTGATTCAGTTATCCAAATTCTTTTTCTATTCTTTTCCATTATACTGAATTACAAGATGCTGAATATAGTTCCTGTGCTGTACAGTAAATCCTTGTTGTATATCTATTTTATATATGGGAGTGTGCATCTTATCAATCCCATACTTCCAATTTATCCCTCCCCCCACATCCCTTCCCCTTTGATAACAATAAGTTTGTTTTCTCTGCAGAGACCTAGATTTTTATGTGAAATTTCCTGATCTATAAAGCACTGGGTGGGCCAAGTAAAACACTGGGACCTCAAGGTGGGCCCATAAAGGCACTGGTTGGTGATGCTCTGTAACAGAGGTTAACTCCTTCCACCATCCACCCTGACATCTGGCTGTGCGTGGCCACAGCTGCTTTAGTGACCCTTAGGCACCTTCCTAAGTGATCACAAAGGGTTATGGCCTTCTCTGGTGCGGAGAATGGGCAGGTCTCTCTGGGGCAGTGAAACAGTGTGAACGTTTGCATTTCACTGGGATGCGATCATTACAAACCAGATCAAGGAAACCTGAGAAAGTCAAGGGCTGGGAGGGGAAGAAATGTGTCGTGTGGCCTCTTAAGCAATTAGCGTTGATGTCCCTAGCAGCTGCTGAATTCCAGAGGCAATTCCAGAAGCTATGATTTGGAATCAGTCTCTTAAGACACACTTAAAGGCATTGGGGCTGGATGCCTGGCCCAGAGAAGAGAAAACCCAAGGTGCGAGGGCGTGGTGAAACGGAGGGAGAGGGAGTAGTTATCCCTGTCCTCAAATACCCGCGGGTTGTTACAGTTGGAGGGAAGTAGCTTCTTTTGTGAGGATCCAAGAGTTAAACCCAGGGCCAGCAGGTGGAAGTTATAGGGAAACAACTCCCTAGCAATCAGAGGTCTAAAGGTGGAGTCGCTTGCCTTTGGAAGAAATGAGCACTCCGTCGTGGGAGGCATCCAAGCACACGTTCAGTGCCCACCGTTTGGAGATTATATGGTGGAGAGAAGCATCACTTTGGACAGACTCTGGAGTTCCATCCATCCTAGAAATTCTGTGATTTATCTTACTAGTCACAGTTCAATTGACCTGCTTTATTTGGGGTCTTGTTTTTTGTTTGTTTGGGATTTGATTTTGTTTTGTTTTAGAAGATATGCAGAAACTTCAGAATTCTCTTTCCACTCTAGAAATGGGACTTAGAACTCTCAGCACAGGAACTATGAGGAGTGGAAAGTGACCCTGGACCGCGACACTTTCGAGGCGAAGGTAGCAGGGAGTCACTGACAGTGCCTTAATTTGTGGCTGCCGGGAAGAACTAAAGTACAAGCCAGGCTTCTGAGAAACAGGAAGGAAAATGGGCAGATAGGACATGGAATCCTGGAATTAATAAGAAGTCAAATGGCTGAGTCACTGAGATAATTTCCAAGTCTGAAGGTAACAGGAAAAAATAAGAAATGGAAAAAAGAAAATCGACACTTGGAGAGTAATGAAGGCTTTCCAGAGACCCCTGGTGACGAACACAACAGGAGAAGTCAGGAAAAGTTAATTACACCCTGCTAGGGGAGTCCTTCACGGCAGCCAGACGTCCTGCTCCGGCCTTCGCCTATCACTGGATTCCTTCCCGGTCAATAGCAGCCCTCACACCCACCCCAGGACCCAACGAGACCAGGGGCTCACCATTTGCGCAAGTGATCTTCTTCACGTCCAGTTATAGTGTTGAGCAGTCCATTTCATCACTCCCCCTCAGTAAGGACGCAGAACATCAGAACAGAAGTAGACTAGATGTTGGGAAACACTGCATGCATCGTACAGAAGGGAAAGCGGACGCCCAAAGAACGGTCCCTGTACCAAGTGCGACAGGGAAGATTGAGATGTGCAAGAGCCGCTTCATGTTCTCTCCTAACTTAATAGAAAAGAAGTTCACAGCACTGAAGATAGAGCTCACGCTTCTGCGTTAAAAAACATCATCTCTGGAGATTAATATGGGAGTCTCTCCAACTCAATAACTGGCTTTTGAGAAGTAGAGATTTCTCCTGTCCCACACACTAAAAGTCACGTTTTTGTTGACAGGGTGAGGTTTGGGGATGTTCTTAAGTACCACCAGGCTCTGTGTTCTGCCCTGTTCACAGACCCACCCAGAGAGCAGGCCCATCCCTGGGTGGTTCAGGGGCATGGAACCTGTTTGGCCCACTTTGAAAGACACAGAGAGGCCCAGCAGGGTTCCCAGCAGGACTGGGAAGGTTAGGCAGTTTTCTGAGCCAGGGTGGTCACGTGTGTAAGGAACTAGAGAGAGCAGGTCCATTCACTCTTTCAGTATTTCTTTACCTTTTTTCAGGATCAGAAAATGTCCCCAGACTGTTCTTTTGGGGTGTGATTTAGACTCGTCGTTAAAACCACCCTTTGCGCCTGCTGTCCTCCTTCTCCTGCCTGTGAGGAAGGCCTCAGCCCCCCTTCCACACTGCCCCCTCTTCTCTTCCGGTGACTCCAGGACCTCCTGACCAGGCCTCTGCCCCATCCCTGCCCGGCACTCTGCACACAGTGTTGGACAGACCCTTTCAATACAATTTTGATTGTGCTGCTCACTGTATAAAGGCCTCAGTGGCTTTCTCACTGCATTGAGTAAATGCCATCCTCTTCAGGGTGGCCAAGAAGCAGATTAAAATTAGGCCACCGCCCACCTCTCCACTTCCTCTCCCTTGCCCTTGGCCACACCCCTGGGAGGCACTGCCCCTTGCTGCTAGCTCCCTCCAACCCACACGGTGCTTCGTCTACCTGAGTCATCCCTCCCTGCTCCCTGCCGACCTAGGTCCCTCTCACCTTTTGGTCTCATTGGGGAGGGCTTGGAGAAGGCGTTCCCGAGCACCCAACTAAAGGGCCCTTCCCAGGTTTTCTGAGTTAACCCACTGCTCTGGTATTGTCTGCAAGGCTTTGTCAGTATCTGTTGATAGCTGATTTAGTTACTTGTTTATTTCTTTCTAGTCTTCCCCCTGCTTGAGTTTAAGAGGGACCTCATCTGTTTTCTTTATTATTACAATCCTGGCTCATAGAACCGTTCCTGATGTGTAATAGTTGCTCAAGAAATACTTGTGAGAAGGAAGGAAAGAGGGAGGGTGGAAGAACGGGAGAAGAAAAAGAGAAAGGATAAAGGAAGCCTCTTATATCTACATATACTAGTTGGTGTCTAGCTTGAAGAGGGTAGTAGCTAAAACAAAAGGATTAACTGTGGGTTTTAATGCATTATAAGCAGCAATATTGGGGGGCAGATTGGGGGTGGGGAGCCCTCAGTCTCACCTTCCAGGCAGCCAGCTCTGTGGTCCAGGGGAGGACAGACAGGAGCTGGGGAGGTAAAGGGAGCTGCCAGTGGGGCGCGATGGTTGGATGGAGTGGATGGAGGAGGGGAGAAGTCTCTGCCCTCACAGGTGGGCAGGATCGGCCCTGCCTGGCAGGCATGTGATGGTAGCATCTGCCATTGTATAAACAGCATTAGGACCAGCCTTGCCCTCAAATAACGTAGAATCAATGAAAGAGCTGGTGGAATGCAAATATTTAGGTCAGAGCGAGGAATATAATTTATTTCCCTCCTTCAGCCCATGAGGTCCTTGGAGACAGGACCCAGGTCTTCTGAAGTTATGCAAATGAAATATGTCGCTCAAGACCTGGCCTCAGGTGGGCACTGCACACACAACTGAGCTATGATGAAGGTGGCTCAGGAGGGGGTGGGACCTTGTTCCAGGGAGGTGGCATTGCACCAACCTTTGGTGTTCCAGAGGGCAGGACTCATGTGGCTGGACACATGCTACACAAAAGCAGCTGGCTGGCCACCAGCAGAGAAATCTCTTTTAACCGAGAGCACAGACACTGGACAGCTTGACTAGGGGGCTGGAGCGGGCAGGAGCTTCCCACACTGGAGGCCGAGGAGAGGAAGAAGTGCTCAGGTGTTAGGTAGGAGATGGTAAAGACGGTGGTCTGAGTCCCTGCCACACCACAGATTATTCTATGATGCCCAGACTAGATCCATTTCCCGCTGATGCCCAAGTGGACACTCGGAGCCATCGGGAGGGTGCTCAGCTCATCAGGGGAAAGTCAATTCCCTACGGCTTTTACTTATAACTTTGTTTGCAGATAGTGAGCCTTTTCTGTCCGGCTCCTCATCCCCATCCTTTCTGCCTGTGACAATCACATTATTTAATTTAGACGAGTGAAGTTACCTTAGATCAATTATACTTATTTTTCCTGTGTAATTTCCAAAGCTTAATATCTCCATTCAGGCCCAGCCTGGGGGACAGGTTGTCTAGCAGAGTCCTAAACGATTTCAGCCCTTAATTCAATTCTACTTTTACCACAGCCCAGGCAGCGAGCATAATTCTTTTATCCCTAAGATGTCTCATTAGCAATAATCTAATAGCACATATTAAAATATAGGTCACCGAGGTGGGCTGCCAAGTGGAAGCCTTGTCATAACTTTGAAGGCTGGACAGCTGTCTTGTTCCCCCCACACGACACACCCCAATCCCAGGCTTAATTCTCAAACAATCAACTCACAAAAACAGTTTACTTTCTGCAGTTCAAGGTTAAGAACTAACCCTGGCTAGAAAATAGTGTTGGTATCTTTTGCCGTGGGGTGGGGTGAGGGAGACAGTTCTTGCCAACATGACACAGTAGAAAAGATCTCTGGCCTCTAGCATTTGGAGCTGGGGCACTCATCCCAGTTGTGTCCCGAACTTGCAAAGTGACCTGAGGGTATGACTTTTACTCTCCTCAGTTTTCACATCTGTAAGGGGGGAAGGCAGTGGAGTTAGAGCCATTGTTCCTCTGGCCGTCCAAGTTCAACTCGTCCTTGTGTGCCCTTGATGTTTTCCTTTAAATCAACTCACTCTTCTAAATTAAATACATTTGTTTTAGAAAGGAACTCAAGTATCAATATGAAAAAATCTCAAGAACATTTGCAGAAAGATTCATGCAGAATGATGCCATTTGTATAAATGTTAAACATGCAAAACTAAATACTAGCAAACAGAATCCAACAGCGCATTAAAAGGATCATACACCATGATCAAGTGGGGTTTATCCCAGGAATGCAAGGATTCTTCAATATATACAAATCAATCAATGTGATAAACCAGACTAATAAATTGAAGGAGAAAAACCATATGATCATCTCAACAGATGCAGAAAAAGCTTTCGACAAAATTCAACACCCATTTATGGTAAAAACCCTCCAGAAAATAGGAATAGAGGGAACTTACCTCAACATAATAAAGGCCATGTATGACAAACCCACAGCCAACATCGTTCTCAATGGTGAAAAACTGAAACCATTTCCTCTAAGATCAGGAACAAGACAAGGTTGCCCACTCTCACCACTATTATTCAACATAGTTTTGGAAGTTTTAGCCACAGCAATCAGAGAAGAAAAAGAAATAAAAGGAATCCAAATGGGAAAAGAAGAAGTAAAGCTGTCACTGTTTGCAGATGACATGATACTATACATAGAGAATCCTAAAGATGCTACCAGAAAACTACTAGAGCTAATCAATGAATTTGATAAAGTAGCAGGATACAAAATTAATGCACAGAAATCTCTTGCATTCCTATACACTAATGATGAAAAATCTGAAAGAGAAATTAAGGAAACGCTCCCATTTACCATTGCAACAAAAAGAATAAAATAACTAGGAATAAACCTACCTAAGGAGACAAAGACCTGTACGCAGAAAACTATAAGACACTGATGAAAGAAATTAAGGATGGTATGAACAGATGGAGAGATATACCATGTTCTTGGATTGGAATAATTAACATTGTGAAAATGACTCTACTACCCAAAGCAATCTCCAGATTCAATGCAATCCCTATCAAACTACCACTTGCATTTTTCACAGAACTAGAACAAAAAAATTCACAATTTGTATGGAAACACAAAAGGCCCGAATAGCCAAAGCAATCTTGAGAAAGAAAAACGGAGCTGGAAGAATCAGGCTCCCAGACTTTAGACTATACTACAAAGCTACAGTAATCAAGACACTATGGTACTGGCACAAAAACAGAAATATAGATCAATGGAACAGGATAGAAAGCCAAGCGATAAACCCATGCACATATGGTCACCTTATCTTTGATAAAGGAGGCAAGAATATACAATAGAGAAAAGACAGCCTCTTCAATAAGTGGTGCTGGGAAAACTGGACAGCTACATGTAAAAGAATGAAATTAGAACACTCCCTAACACCATACACAAAAATAAACTCAAAATGGATTAAAGACCTAAATGTAAGGCCAGACACTATCAAACTATTAGAGGAAAACATAGACAGAACACTCTTTGACATAAATTACAGAAAGATCCTTTTTGACCCACCTCCTAGAGAAATGGAAATAAAAACAAAAATAAACAAATGGGACCTAATGAAACTTAAAAGCTTTTGCACAGCAAAGGAAACCATAAACAAGGCCAAAAGACAACCCTCAGAATGGGAGAAAATATTTTCAAATGAAGCAACTGACAAAGGATTAATCTCCAAAATTTACAAGCAGCTCATGCAGCTCAGTAATAAAAAAAACAACCCAATCCCAAAATGGGCAGAAGACCTAAATAGACATTTCTCCAAAGAAGATATACAGATTGCCAACAAACACATGAAAGGATGCTCAACATCACTAATTATTAGATAAATGCAAATCAAAACTATAATGAGGTATCACCTCACACCAGCCAGAATGGCCATCATCAAAAAATCTACAAACAATAAATGTTGGAGAGGGTGTGGAGAAAAGGGAACCCTCTTGCACTGTTGGTGGGAATGTAAATTGATACAGCCATATGGAGAACAGTATGGAGGTTCCTTTAAAAACTAAAAATAGAACTACCATACGACCCAGCAATCCCACTACTGGACATATACCCTGAGAAAACCATAATTCAAAAAGAGTCATGTGGGGCTTCCCTGGTGGTGCAGTGGTTGAGAGTCCGCCTGCCGATACAGGGGACACGGGTTTGTGCCCCGGTCCGGGAGGATCCCGTGGAGCGGCTGGGACCGTGAGCCATGGCCGCTGAGCCTGCGCGTCCGGAGCCTGTGCTCCGCAACAGGAGAGGCCACAACAGTGAGAGGCCCGCGTACCGCAAAAAAAGAAGAGTCATGTGCCACAATGTTCACTGCAGCTCCATTTACGATAGCCAGGACATGGAAGCAACCTAAGTGTCCATCGACAGATGAATGGTTAAAGAAGATGTGGCACATATATACAATGCAATATTACTCAGCCATAAAAAGCTACAAAGTTATTTGTAGTGAGGTGGATGGACCTAGAGTCTGTCATACAGAGTGAAGTAAGTCAGAAAGAGAAAAACAAATACCGTATACTAACACATATATATGGAATCTAAAAAAAAAAAGAAAAAAAAGATATAATTGGTTCTAAAATGTTTGTTCTTGAGCTAGACCCTATATTAGCAACCATTCATGGAAAATCAGCTAGCAAAAAAAAAAAAATGGTTCTGAAGAACCTAGGGGCAGGACAGGAATAAAGATGCAGATGTAGAGAATGGACTTGAGGACACAGGGAGTGGGAAGGGTAAGCTGGGACAAAGTGAGAGAGTGGCATGGACATATATACACTACCAAATGTGAAATAGGTAGCTAGTGGGAAGCAGCCACGTAGCACAGGGAGATCAGCTCGGTGCTACGTGACCACCTAGAGTGGTGGGATAGGGAGGGTGGGAGGGAGACGCAAGAAGGAGGAGATATGGGGATATATGTATATATATAGCTGATTCACTTTGCTATAAAGCAGAAACTAAAAAAAAATGCAAAACGATACTTTCTGTTGTTTAGACAGGCAAAACTAGTCCATGCCATTAGAGGGGAGGAGGGAGGAGATGGTGACGGAGAGGGGGTACAAAGGGGAATTCTGGGGTGCTGGTCATTTTTTTTAAAGTATATTCATTATGTAAAAAATGCACTCATAATTATTGCACTTTTCTGTATTTTTCTGTGTGTGTTAAGCCTCATAGACACACACACATATATGTAAGATAATTTTAGGAGTATACACATACAATTTTAGTTATATATCCCTATATCTGTCTCTGTCTTTATCCATCCATCCATCCATCTACCTATCAATCTATCATCCATCTAGTGAAAACATAGATACATGCTTGGGAATAATCAATATTATATAAGGATGGCGGCAGGCCAGGGCAGGTGGGAGGGAGAGGAATACAATTGGGAAAGAGACTCAGGAACTTCGACCATATTTCTAATGTTTTTATTTCTTAAGTTAGTTAGTTGTTTGTTATAGGAGTGTCTATAATTTTATGTAAGTCTGAGATATGTCATAAGTTTAAAATCATTAAGTAATAAATAATGAAAGAAACTTTATATAATATCAGAAATCGAAAACCACTACCACATGCTATAAATAGATGGTAAGCGTAACAATAGATATGCAATGAGATGAAACACTGTTATTCAATTGTACTTTGACACTGTTTGGGCTAGAAGGGTCTGATCCTGAGCCCCACTTCCCTCTGTTGAAATGGGGATCAGTGAAGGAGAGAGAGGTGCTACTTCAATAGTCAGGGTTAAAAGGACATGGTGTTACCAAACGAAACGTTGGAGTTCGGATCAGAGAAAGGTTTATTGCAGGGCCATGCAAGGAGAACAGGTGGCTCATGCCTGAAAAGACCCCAAACTCCTCGAAGGGTTTCAGCAAAGCATTTTTAAAGACAAGGTGAGGGAGGAGCGTGGCTTGTTCTTGCAAACTTCTTGGTGTCAGAATCGTTTGTTCTTGTAGCTGTCCATGTAGGTCAGGTCAGGATGTTCTTGTAAACCTCCAAGGAAGAAAATGTTATTCTCTCTGTTCCGCAACTTTTTATCTCTATATGAATGGGAAAGTATTATACCCTTAAAGGTCACGACCTTGAGAATGGGTTGTGCTGTATATTTCAGGCTATAGGCAACATTCTTAACTGGAAGCAAAAGCAATAGAATACAAAGGTTAAAACAGAAGAAACAGATCTAATATGGAGTCAGATTTGTTCTTCTCTATTACAGTGGGAAGGGGGTCACACTTTCTTCCTATATGAGGCAAAGCCACTTAAAGCAGGGGCTGCATGGGCCTAAATCATCAACATCTCACGACCCATGGTGCTGCTCTACTTCAGGAAAGGGTAGCGAGGTCCCTCTAAGCCCTGGCTGTCCTGCCTTCTAAATGGTTTGGGGAGTGGAGTAGGTCTTGTTAGGAGTGGGCTGGGAGACAGGGAGGCAAAAGTGGAGGGATTATTATTAGTAAAATGATTAGCAATGATTGGCAGAATTGGGAAAGCCTTGAGGAAGAGCCCCCTTCCTCCTGCGACCCTCTTCCCAGGCCTCATGAGTGCCTGGAAAACTGTCAGGCAAACAGTCCCCACCATGTGATTTGTTCTCACGCTGGGGCTCAGCCTGGACGCCTCTGGGAGCCGGGCCCTCACGCCTGGGAGGGGGGCCTCGTCCACCCCGGTACAGCTCTTTAAGCCCCCTCCTGTGCTCCGGGGAGCTGGGGGCTGACTCCCTGCAGTGTGTGTTTATGGGCTTTGATCCTGCTCTTGGGTCACAGAGAATATAACTGCCACCTCCCCTCTCTGACTGCATGTCCCCCATGAGGACAGCAGGTCTGTCCCTCAGTCTCCTAAGGCCACAAGCCCCTCTACCACCCCCTCTCCTCACACTCCCCGGCACACACGCAAGCAGAAATATGCAGTATATTTGCGGGGGTGTCCGAGTGTCTGCACTGACTTCAACTCAACAGCCCCCATCTATGCCTGGGCAGTGTGAACTGGCTACCCGGTCTCCTCACAAGGAAAGCAGTGCATTGGAGGGTTAGTATGTGCATTTCTGTGTCCCCTGGAATAAGCAGGGATGACCTAATGATGACCTGTGTTCGACTCTGTCACCCAGAATTCTGCCCAGCCTGGACCCTCCT
Source organism: Stenella coeruleoalba (assembly GCF_951394435.1). Classification (NCBI taxonomy): domain Eukaryota; kingdom Metazoa; phylum Chordata; class Mammalia; order Artiodactyla; family Delphinidae; genus Stenella; species Stenella coeruleoalba. The sequence goes on along the minus strand of NC_137166.1, from coordinate 29,161,862 downwards.
CCACCGAGACCTCAAAGTCTCGCCAGCCTCCTCATCTCAGCTTCCCCGTCCCTTGTTTCATCCCTTCAGGGTGTGCCCAGACTACCTAGTCTGATAAATGCTCCACAGAGAAGATGTGGCGTGTGGGAAGAGCCCTGGACCACATGTCAGGAGTCAGAGTCTGAGCGCTTGTTCTGTGTGACCCTGGGGGTTGGGGGTGAGGCACGGAAGCTGTGAGTGGGGGGTTCTTCTTCGAGTTACCTGGGAGGAAGGGAAAGGAGCGTGATACAGCACTAAGGAGGGGGGATGCCATCAGGTGGAGAAGACCTGGGTAGGACAGAGGGAAGGGGAGGAGAGAAGAGAAGTAGAAGAGAAACAGGATGGTGTTGGGGCAGGTCCCAGAGGTGGGGGGACATAAGGGACTGGAGTGGAGAGGAGGTAAGCCTTGGAGAGGGAAGGACTCCAGCTCTGAGGAGAAAGGGCCAGAGAAGATGGTGGCTGCAAACAGACAATGCTGGGGTTCAGAACTGCATCAGCCACAGCCTCCGGGTTCCCAGGCAAAAAGCGAGAGGAGCCCTGCTGAGAGTGGGAAGCTTGAGTGGGGAAGGGGGACGGTGAGAAGGTGAGGAGGATGAAGAAGGTGGGGACCAAAGAGGGAGACCCTGAGCCACCAGGATAGAACAATGGTTAAGAACGTGTGCCCTGGAGCCAGCCTAGTTCTAGGTTCAAATCCCACCCTCTGTCCCATCCTACCCATGTGACCCTGGGCAAGGCATTTAACCACTTTCACCATTATTGTTCTTTTTGGAAAATTTTTAAAAATTTTATTGGTTAATACCATTAATTCTTTAATCTGTAAAATGGGGATAATAATAGTGAGTATTATATGAAATAATACTTAGCGTGGTACCTAAAACCAATGAATGGAAAGACTGCCAAATATATAGCAAATGTCTTTTGTGTATTTAGTATGTGCCCAACACGAAGCATTTGGCAGTCATGGTGCATTTAAGCCTTACGAGTACCCTGTGAGGTAAGTACTATGATGAGCACCATTGTACAGAACACTGAGGCACGCATCAGCCCAGGCTGACACAACTAGTAAGAACAGAGCCAGGATTTGAAGCCCCAAGCAGTTAGTATGAAAGCTGAGTGCCACTCTGCCTGCTTGTCACATAAAGGAGGCCAGTGTGTCAGGGGTCTCCCGAGAAACTAGGAGGGGAGGGTGATGGTGTTTACCATAAAGAGGGGCAGAAAATCACTACCCTGAGCCCTGCTCTCTAGTGCCCCTGCCCTTGCCCTAAAACCACTCAACTTTCATCTTGGGGGTCAAGGGTACAGGCAGAGGAGGAGACGGGCTTCGTAAGGGCGTGCCTCAGGCTGGTGTTTTCTGTCTGTGGTGCACAGAGTGTGGCTACTGCTTGTGCTGCCGTCACTAAGTGGCTTATTAGATTCAGGTTCCTGGGCACGAGGGCGGAGCAGGACCAGCCCAGGCTGGGGGCAGATCCCACAGCCCTTGGCTTCCTTGGGCTGAGGCCTCCTGACAATCACCTTGATGAGGGTGCAGTTCCCACCTCCATCCCCTTGCCCATCCCACACACCTGCTCTGGGGGTTCAATGGCTGCTCCTGGTACCTCTACAACTGTCCCTTAGACAGTGAGCAGGAAGCAGCTCTTCTCCTTCCATGCCCTAGAGGGCACCCGTTCACCCCTCCCAGGGAGAAGACAGCTCGGCCAGGAAGTGGTTGCGAGTTTTTTGCTAAGTGTAGCCAGAGCAAAGGGAAGAAGCCCCAGTGCTCGGGATAGACGGCACTCAGGTAGGGCAAAGCCAGTGTGAATCGCTATAGCCACTCTCAAACTGGGACTGTGCTTATGAAACATATCACTAATACTGGAATTATATATTTTTTTAACAGGAATTAAACATGCCACAGACAGGCAGATGCAGATCCACTGAATCTAAATTTCTGGGGCAGGCCCAGGAATCTGCACTTTAAACAATCTGCTAGACTAATGTGAACTGGGAAAGTGGCAAAGAGGCAACAGAACTCTAGGAAGAAGCAGATTACTTTCAAGGACATGACTGTAACTGACGTCACAGAGCGTTGATAAACGAGTCCCTTCCTGTAGTGGGACAATAATAAAACAATCCCATTGATTGTTTTATTTAATAGTTGTGTTATCTCCATTTTACAGGTGGGAAACCTGAGGCTCAGAAACCAAAGTCACTCAGCAGGCAAATGGTGAAGCAAGTTTTGAACCCACCCAGCTTTTTTTTTTTAAACTGCAAATCCACACTCATAGTTGTTATACCAACCCATATTTGCTACTTCATCCCAGTCTCAGAATTTTTTTTTTTTTTTTTTTTGGCTGCATTGGATCTTAGTTGAGGCACGTGGGATCTTTCGTTGTAGCGCGCAAGTTCTTCCCTGTCGTGCGCAGGCTTCTCTCTAGTTGTGGTGCACGGGTTTTTCCTCTTCTCTAGTTGTGGCGCACAGGCTCCAAGGTGTGTGGGCTCTGTAGTTGTAGTGCGCGGGTTCCAGAGCGTTTGCAGTACGGCGGGCTCTAGATGAGGCGCGCTAGCTCAGTAGTTGCCGTGTGCCGGTTGCCCCACAGTATGTGGGATCTTAGTTCCCTGACCAGGCATGGAACCCGCATCTCCTGCATTGTAAGGCAGATTCTTTACCACTGGACCACCAGGGAAGTCCCCCAGCCTGGGAATTTGAAGTCAGATAGACCTAACTTAAAATTCTGAAGATGATCCCCGCCTCCCACAGATGTGGAGACATTAAAGGTTTTTTTTTTTTTTTTTTTTTTTTTTTTCCCTTGGTACGCGGGCCTCTCACTGTTGTGGCCTCTCCCGTTGCGGAGCACAGGCTCCGGATGCGCAGGCTCAGCGGCCATGGCTCACGGGCCCAGCCACTCCGCGGCATGTGGGATCCTCCCGGACCAGGGCACGAACCCATGTCCCCTGCATCGGCAGGCGGACTCTCAACCACTGCGCCACCAGGGAAGCCCAACATTAAAGTTTTTGAAACAACAGCAAGAAGCAGTAACACATATGCTATATCAGGCACTGTTCTAAGTGCTTTGCATGTATTTATTCATTTAATCCTCTCAACAGTTCTATGAGGTAAGTCCTATTTGGCATCACCATCTTATCCATTTTACAGACGAGGAAACTGAGACAAGGAGAACTTGACCAAGATTTCACAGATAGTAAGTGTGGAGACAAGATTAAAATTCATGCAATATGGCTCCTAAGTTCCTGCTTTTACCCATTCTCCCTCTCCAGACTGCAGAAAAAGGTTAACTTGGTAAGTTTCCGAGGAATAGATATCAGAGGGCCAGAAAGACAGGCGGGGAGGGGGTGGGAAGGTAGCTGTATGTGTATGTATTATGTATGACTAGTGACACCACTGGGGAGTGTTTCCTGATGGAAAAGAAAACAGAACACAGAAACTAGTGGGCAGTCATGTCAGGGATTCTGAGATGGAGTCCATGCAGGAATCTGTAAGTCCCCTAAACCTCTATTTAAAATGCTGTGTACATTAAAAATGACAAATACACAGAGATAAGGAATACTTACCTTGGATAGGAATACTGAATACTGTAAAAAAAAAAAGTCAATTCTCCCCAAATTGATCTATAGATTCAATGTAATCACAGTTGAAATTCCAATGGGATTTTTCATGGAACTCAACAAGCTGATTCTGAAATTTGCAGAGAAGAGTTTGCCAAGACACTTCCAAAGAAAAAGAGCTGGAGAGTCTTGCCCCATCAGATGGAAAAACTTATTATATGGCAAAGTTGTTTGTTTGTTTTCCCAGCTTTATTGGGGTATAATTCACAAAAAGTTGTATATATTTAAAGTGTATAACGCAATGGTTTGATATACATATACAACATGATATGGTTACCATAATTAAGTTAATTGACACATCCATCGCCTCACATAGTTACCTTTTGTGTGTGTGCGATGAAATATGTAAGATCTACTCTCTGCAAATTTCAAATATACAATAGAGTGTTGTTAGCTATAGTCACCATGCCATACTTTAGAGCCCTAGAACTTAGTCACCTTATGACTGAAAGTTTGTACCTGGAAAACAATGTTAATTAAGACAATGTGGTATTGCTTGGACACAGAAAACCGACCAATGGGGCAGAATGAAGAGCCCAGAAACAAACGCAACTGTACAAGGAGACTTGGTTGGTGAGTGAGCATTCTCTGCCAATCAGAGCAGGAAAGATAGAAGTACTTAATGAATGGGCCATGACAGTTTATCAGTGATTCATATGAAAAATAGTGAAGTGGAATCCCTACCTCACACCCTACACCAAATCAACTCCATGTGGATTAACGATATAAATATGAAGGGAAAAACTATCAAAATTTATAGTTTAGGAAAAAATCAGGTAGAGAAGTGTTTCTGAAATAAATACATAATGTATTTTAATGCATTGCTGCATTAAAATACATTAAAATGAATAACCTCTATCAAAATCACCATATAGAGAAAAAAGACTTACACAACCAAGACAAGATGTTTGCAACGTAAGTGACAAGTGACAAAGATTTGGGCCCAGTATATTAAGAACTACTGTGAATCAATAAGAAAAAAACAAGCCAACACAAAATTGTACAGACATCATGTCACAGAAGAAAAGAAACACAGATGACCCACACGTATGTGAAAAGATGGTCCAGGTCATTGGAAGTCAGAGAAATGCATGTTAAAATCACATCTTTTTTTTGTTTTTTGGCTGCGCCGTGCAGCTTGCAGTATCTTCGTTCCCTGACCAGGGATTGAACCTGGGCCACTGCAGTGCAAGTGCCAAGTCTTAACCACTGGTCCACCAGGGAATTCCCAAAATCACATCTTAAAGATTGGTAAAAAATAAAAGGCAGATAATGCCAAGGGTTGGCGAGGATGTAAAGAAATTGCAAGTGAAGAAATAACAGTGTTAGAGTTTCAGCTGGTACCACTTTAGAAAATAGTTTGACATTATTTGATGAAGCTGAACAGACACATACTCTGCCCGCCAGCACTTCACTAAGTATAGAGCCTAGAGAAACTTACACATGGGCGTAGGAGCTGTCTGTGCAAAATTTCTAGGCAGCATTGTTCAAAATATTTAAAAAACTGGAAACAATCCAAATGTCCTTCAATAGCTGAATGAATAAACAAATTGTTATAATTCAGACAATAGAATGAATATATATAACAGTGAAAATGAGTGAACTACAGCTAACTCCATCATCATGGATGAATCTCAAAAATATTGTATTCAAGCCAAAGGAGTCACAGAACAGTATCTGTAGTATGATTCCTTTTAGATAAAGTTCAAAGAAGGATAAAACTAAACAATATATTGTTAGGAATAGATTCATAGGTGACAATACTGTGAAGAAAAACAAAGAAATTGATGAGTTGCTAAATACAGGAAAGTGGTTACCTTGGAGTGGGGCACACAGGGGCTCATAGGGTATCGGAAATGGTCTATTTCTTAATCCAACAGGGTGGGTTCTTGTATGTTCATATTATTGATACTTAAACTATAAATTGCTCATATATTTTTGTACACTTTTTCTTATGTATGAGAAATTTCACACTAAATTTTAAAATACCGTGTGTGCGTGCATATTTCTGGGAGAGTCCACATTCATCGGGTTATCTAAGGAGTGTCTGGTCTTCTAACAGAGTACAACTGGGCATGAAGATTTCTGTGGTCCCATCCTGCTCTGATATTCATCCCCATGATGGACAGAGGCCTTGTGTCAGCCTGATTATGGCTCATCCTGGTCAGCTGACCTCAACCCCTCTCTGCCTTGGAACAGGATATAAACCAGGTGTGAGTCCTCTGTCCCCATAACTCACGTGACCACCTCAGGCCAAAGGATGTATTTGGTGGCTCATGCAGAAGAGGGAGGTCCTCCTTTCCTCCCAGGAGACTGAGTTCCTTTGCCTCGAACATCTCCTTTCCTTTCTCCTTCTGCAGTTCCAGTCCTGACATATCTTCTGTCTGTCTTTCTTCTTCCTACTGTCCCTCCCCATCTTGCTGATGGACTTGGCCCTCACCAAAAAGCCCGAAAGCAGCAGAGCAGGAGTCAGAACCCAGGGTGCTGACTCCCAGCCTTGTGCTTTTTCTGCCACCCCACCTGCCAGTGCCTCTGTCCATCCCATAGAGGGTCACGAGGCTTGGCCGGGCTTGTGTTGGCAAATCCACAAAAGGATGGTTTACTCATTCATCCATCTCACCCATGGAAGGGCTTCAGATTCTATTCTGAATGAGATGGGAGCCACTGGAGAGAGGGAGGAATAGGATCTGAACTCGCTTCCAAAAGGTCTTCCTGGTGGCTGTGTAGAGCTTAAACTTCAGGGGGCAAAGGGAGAAGTGAGGGAGGCCATTCAGAGGCTGCCACAGTAATCCAGGTGAGGGATGACATAGCCTGGAACAGGGTGGCGACCTTGGAGGTGTGGAGGTGGGATCTGATTCGGAGCCAACAGAGTTTGCAGTAGGATTGGTTGTGGGAACGTGAGAAACAGGACTCCAAGGTTTTTGGCCTCTGAGGCTCTACAAGGAAAAATATGCCATCGCCTGGAATGAGGGAGGTGAGGAGGAACAGGTGTGCATGCAGGTCAGCAAGGGGGCACCAAGAATTCTATCTTGGACATGGGAGTTCCAGGTGCCGTTTACTACCCGTGTGGAGATGTCGGTCTGTATTTAGATCCAGGCAGGGGATGTAAATGGTTGTATCCATCGTCAATAATGGATAGACGCTCTTTAATGCCTGTGCCCAGATGTGGTCCCAGGTTGGGTAGGAGTTCCGTAGAGAAGAGTCCTTAGACTCTTCTAACCCAGATGAGTCCCATCGGGGTAGGTTAGAAGCCTCAGGGACACCTGGGGGACTTTAGTGGGAGGTGTCCTGAAGGAGACTGATTTCAGCTCCTAGGGGTCTTTTACTGAGGACACTTTTTTGCTATTTGTAAATGCAGTTTAACCTATATCCATGACCAATGACGCAGGGCAGGTCAGTGGCAAGGACATCAGTCTAACGCCCCTGATCAAAAGATGAAAAAAAAGAAAAACAGAAACAGAAAGAAAGAAAGAGAGAGAGAGAGAGGGAGGGAGGGAGGGAGGGAAGGAAGGTGGGAAGGAAGGAGCGAAGAAGGAAAGAAGGAAGGGAGGAAATGTACAGACGAACCTCTCCTCCTCTCTGGCCTTATTTTCCTCATCAGTGCAATAGAGGTGCAGGTTCTGATAGTATCCTCAGGACACTTCCAGGACTGAGCCACTTGGATTCCAAATAACCTCCAGACCAGCCTTTGTGTGTCAGGGTCTTGGTGTCTGCAGGGAGATGGCCAGAGCTGGGCTGACAGCACCAGCCATCACCTTGTGCCCATGGCCTGTGTCACCAAGTGCCGTGGTAAGTGGAAGTGACGCCTCCCCAGGGATCCCGGTAGCTCTGATAATGCTCCAGTCGCCTGCCCACCCACTTGCCCTCAGGCCACCTGGAGGGGCAGGAGGCAGGGCACAGAGAGAAGCCACATGGCCCCATGGCTCTTGGAACTGAGGGCAGGGAGTCTGGGCCAGAGATGGAGAGAGATGTCTTCCCCTTCAGCACAGCCGCGGGCTGGTATCCTCACTGCTGTCCTCCAGAAGTCTCTGAAACCACAAAGTGGAACCCTCAGGACTTGCTGGCGGCCCCTCCAGTGATGTGCATGTATGGGAGGGTGTCTCCCTCCATCTCTGTAGTGAACACTTCCACTGCCTCACCAACACCACTCGTCATCCTCTATTCCTGCCAACGCAGACCTGACCCACAAGCTTCCTACGGCCCGTACCTGGGACTCTGATGGGAGACTTTTTCTGGCAACAGGAGCTCGCTCAGCCCACACACCAGACAGGCTGGGAATGCTGGGAAGTTAGCACCCTTCCAGAGAAGGCTGAAGGGAGCAGCCTTCATGGATAAATACTCCAGCTTCCTTGCCCGGGGATGGGACAACTCCGAGGCACGGTCAATGCTGTCTCCCAGAAGTTCCCAGCAGACTGACCAACAGCTGCCCACAGCCGTAACTGCTTTTTTGTTTTTTTAACATATTTATTGGAGTATAATTACTCTACAAATGGTGTGTTAGTTTCTGCATTATAACAAGGTGAATCAGCCATACATATACATATATCCCCATATCTCCTCCCTCTTGTGTCTCCCTTCCACCCTCCTTATCCCATCCCTCTAGGTGGTCACAAAGCACCGAGCTGATCTCCCTGTGCTATGTGGCTGCTTCCCACTAGCTATCGATTTTATATTTGGTAGTAACTGCTTTTTAACGTCCCCTCTGTTGGGTTCCTTCCCTTTCTTACCTCCCCCCTCCTCTATCAGTGCTTCCAGTATCCCCTCCTAAATAAACGTCTTGAATTCAATTCTTTGTTTCAGGTTCTGTTTCTGGAAGAACCAACAGAAAAAACCCCAACCAAACCCAGCCAACAATTGAGATCTCACCTAGTTCTGTTGTGCACACATTTCTGGAGTGCAAGCTATGTAACAGGATATATCAGGTACTGTCCTTTTCCCTAGTAGGGAAGTCACACAGATAAAGTACTAGGCAAAAATACAAAGCAATATAATGGGGGAGTTTACTCTATTGTGGGAGGTGGTTACCGGGGAAGGCTTTACAGTGGAGGTGACATCTGAGGTTTTAAAGGATGAATAGGAGTTCTCCAGGTAGACAAGAGGAAGATGGACAGCCTACTTAAAAATCCAGAAGTGTAAAAAGGCACAAGGTGTCCAAGGAACCATTAATAGTTGAGTATCTCTCATGTTGCTGGAGAATAAAGCACAATTTGGAGATGGTAAAGGAATTTTAAGAAGAATGAGGAGAGAATTGGAATAGCAAGAGATGTGGTTAAATAGGCAGGCAGAATCTTGTCTGAACAGCTGAAGGTGTTTTGATATTATCTTGGAAAGATTGGAAGATTTTAAGAAATTATCTTTTTTCTGATTGCATAAGTATCAAATGCTCATTGTAGAAAAGTTGTCAGATAAAGAGAAGTATAAAGAAGAAAATAAAATTACCTCAAATCCAGGGTTAATTAAATCACGTTGATGTGTTGTTGTCTCTCAGAGGAGTTTTATGCAGAAGAGTGAGGTGATCAGATGAGTTTTAGAAAAGGCTCTGGCAGCTGGTGAATATCATGTGGCTGGAAAGATACCGGACACAGGGTAACCAGCGAGGAGGCTGCTACAGTGGAAGGCGATGGGTGAGGACCCTCTGTGGGGATGCTGCAGCAGTGGGAATGGGGCTTCGTAGCAGATTTAAAGGTGGGATTCTCAGGACCAGTTGGATGGGACATGGGGTAGAAGAGAGGAGGGGAACATGACTCCCAGAGAGATTCTGAGTGTCTCCATCCATAAGCTGGTGGAGGAGACACAGGCTGGGAGCCAGGAGACCTGGGTTCTCATTTCAACTCTGTCACTTCCAACCTGTGAGACTTCACAGCCACAGTTTCCTGACCCCCAGATTGGAAAGATGATTCCATTCCTGCTTTCCTCACAGGCTTATCAAAATGGTCCGCGGGTCAGAGGAGATGAACGTCCTTGATGGGTGTGGTTCCAGGCTTTCCTCCTGAAACCTCCTCCTTTCTCTGACCATCAGCCTCCAGAAGGCCAAGGCTGACCCACCACCCCACTATTTTTCCCTTTCTCTTCTCTCTGAATCCTTCACAGAGGACATCTCTCATGCTGGTCACCCTGATGAAAATGCTCTAAACACCCTCATGCACCACCATTAATTCATTCACCTTATATAACTGATGCCCTAGTATGTTCCAGATATTAGGAATATGGTAGTGTATAGGACAGCCAAGATCCCTGCCCCCATGGAGCTCAAAAGCCACCAAGAGGAGACATATAATAGATAAACAAATTTTAAAATTTGGATAGTGATGTAATGAAAGGAATAAAATAGGATGATAGGGTGATGTGATAGAGAGTGGGCATACACTTTAAATTTGAGTGGTCAGGAAGGGACCACTGAACTGAGACCTGAACAACTCAGGCAGAGGAAACAGCAAGTGTAAAGGTCCTGAGGTGGGTTTGAGCTTGGAATGTTTAAACAAAAGAAAGGTCAGTGTGCCTGGGCTTATTCAAACTCCTGCCTATCCTGCTTAAGAGTTGTCACCTCTGTGAGGCCTTCTTGGATCACCACCCCACCCCTTACTCGCTAATTCAGCTGCGCCCAATTTCCACACCCTTGTGGTCACAACTAATTCTGACCACGCTGATTTGTGATCAACTCTTTGCACACTGGACTGAGAGCTCCTTAAAGCCAGGGACTATCTCCATAGCTCCACCAGCCAGCACGCTTCAGGCATATAGCAGGTGATCAGCATCTACTGATGAATGAATAAATTAACCAACAGGTAAACGAATGAATGAATATCAGGTCCAAATGGCTCACTCCTTTACTTGTTTAAACTCGCCTTCTCAAGTTCCCTGGTCACACTACAACTGCACCCTCCCCCCACACAGCACTCCCTATCCTCTCATAGTACAGATCACCTTCTGATATACTATATGATAATGTGTTTACTTGTTATGTTTCTTGTTTTCCCCTGACTCCCCATGACAGATTGTAAACACCATCATGTCAGGGATTTTTTTTTTTTAAGAGATTTTTGACTGAGTTGTCCACTAGTGTGTCTCAAGAGCCTAGAACAGTGCCTGGCACATAAAAGGCATATGTAGGAACACGTGAGCAAAGGGGTGCATGAATGGGTGAATAGATGAATGAATAGCGACTCTAAGCCTCATACAACAGGGGTCACAACCTCAAATCCCTTGCTAGCCTGCCCATAACAAACAGACGAAGGAGTAAGTGCCCAGTTGTGACCTTTCAATTCGAGCCAGCTAAACAAAACCCACCCAATGGCCTGCAGGCCCTCAGTGTGCCTTCCTAGGCACTGAACAGAACATTCCCATTTTGTTGGTGGAGAAACTCTGGCCAGGTGGTTTAAGTGGCCTGCGGCGGATGACAGAGCTGGTACTGAACCGTCGTTGATCTCCCCAGTCTTTTCCCCGTCCCCGCGACTTAGATACTATTTCTGAGAGTCTCGCTCTCTTCCCGTAGTCAGAGGTCAGAGCCTGGTGCCCCCAGGAGCTGAGTCTGGTGTCCCAGTGCGTGCTGCAACGGGAATGGGCGCCCGGGTCCCGTGAGTCGCCGGGAGCGGGACTCCCGCCGTCCCCCGAGCCGCGCCGCGCTCCCGCCCCTGCCCATCCCCGGCCGCGCTGTCAGTCTCCATTAGCGCTAACAGGCTCCAGACAGAGCGGGCCCGGCGCTGGGTTAATGCAATCGGCGCGTTACCTGGGGCGCAGGCTACATTACCAGCCCGGCCCCCGCCCGGCGCGGTCAGAACCAGCCAGCCTGCGCCCCGCCGGCCGCCCCGCGCTTTCAGCGCTCCTCAGGCCGCGCCCGAGCGCCACGCGGCGGAGCCCAGCCCCAGCCCGCGCCCCACAGCCTGGCGAGGCGAGGCGAGGCGAAGCGAGGCGGGTCCGGAGCAGGCAAGGCAGAGCGCACGGCAGCCGGGATCCCGTCGCCGCCGAACGCGTGAGTGCGCCCTGCGCGCGGAACCGAGCTAGGTGTGCCGGGGAGGCCCAGGTTGGGATGCGCAGAGGTAGGGTGCCAGCGAGTTTGAAGTGCAGAGGTAATAAGTGTCCGGGGAGACTCCTGGGGCTCTCGGACGTGGCTCAGACCCGAGCCGAGGGTAGGGGGCAGCCAGCTGCACCCGGCCGGGTCACCGCCCTGGGAAATCTCTGCCTGGACGTGTCCAAACTCCGCCGTTTGGGGACAAGAGAGAGCGGGTGAATGAGGGAAGAGCTGCGGGGTGCCTAGCAGGATCCCTAGGGCGGCAGGGGTGGTCTCCACCTCGAAGTGCCGTCCCAGTCGGGCGCCCCACTACCTCTGCTTCCAAATTTTTCCAACAGACGCGCGCCCTTTTCTAGGAACCTTGCGTCCGCTCAGCGCGCGCCGACCACAGTATCCCGGCGCTCCCGGGAGGCCTCGGGAGGCGCAGGCAGGGTGGAAGGGCCCAGTGACCGCATCTTTTCCTTTTATTCCAGCAGAGTCTCGGCGTGCTCCCAGTATCGCCGACTCCCCTCTCGCCAGCCGCACCCATGCTTCTGGCGCGGATGAACCCACAGGTGCAGCCTGAGAACAGCGGGGCGGGCCCGGGGTCGGAGCAGCCCCAGCGGAAGCGCAAAGCTGCAGAACTCTTGGTGGTGAAAGAGCGCAACGGCGTCCAGTGCCTCCTGGCATCCCGCGACGGCGACGAGCAGCCCCGGGAGACCTGGGGCAAGAAGATCGACTTTCTGCTGTCGGTGGTGGGCTTCGCCGTAGACCTGGCCAACGTGTGGCGCTTCCCCTATCTCTGCTACAAGAACGGCGGAGGTGAGCCCCCTGTCGGGCTGGGGGTTTGTACTTGGGAGGCTACCTGAAGTCCACAGCGGTGGCCGGGAGAGGAGCTGGGATACACACGGGAGGAGAAGAGGAGGCGGAAGGGCAAGTCTGGGACGCAGGAAGGGACTGGATAGGGCTCACGGAAAAAGGAGTCCCCTGTGGAACAGGGAAATCGAGGCATGACTTTGGACGGTGATAGGCGCATGCGTGGAAGGACCAGGTTGGGTGAGGAACTCTGACTTTTTGATGGTCCGCAGGAAGGGAGGTGGAGAGCTCTTGACTGGGCGCCAAAAGTGCCCACGGTGACCCCAACTCCAGCGCTCCAGGTTTGATAAAGGACTTGGGTACCCTGAAGGCACTTGGGAGGCCCTGCTCCCTTGGGGACAGAAACCCTGGAACAGAGACGCATAAAGAGAAGCTAGTGGCAGAGAGAACTCCACTCTCGGGTTGGTGGTCCTTTGGCTGGAGGGACCAGAGCACACAGCCTAGGCGGGATTGCATCAGTGGGTACCAAGAACTGGCCTGGTCCTTGAGACAGGAGGCCTGGGTGATTGGGATGAAGCGTCTACCTGCTGGGGTCCTGGCCACGTTGCAGGGTGGAGTGGGAGGAAGGTCTGGAGGAGACCCCAGTCCAGCAACCAGGCTCTCTCCCCCTCCCCCTGCTGGGTGATTACTGTCTGCCCTGGGATGAGAGCCTTGAAATCAACTATAGCCTACTCAGGGGGCAGAGTCCTGGGGGAAGCAGCCCAGGGGGCAGGATCCTGGGGCCTAAAGCCCTAACTCCTTCCTGAGAGCTTCTGCCCAAACCACCCCAGACCTGCCCCCTTTGCTGGGATGAGCTCAGGAGTACCCTGTAGAGAGCCTGGGAAAATGACCCAGAGAAAGAAGTCAGCAAAGGGGTGGCCACCAGCAACCGAAACACTTTTCTATCCACTGGGCCATCTGCCTGGCAGGGGCTCTGGCTCAGGACTCCAGGGGGTCAGAGGGAGGTAGGGTGAGGGTTTGGAGCTGGAGGGAAAGCTCATGACCTTGTTCCATAGGGTCTGGGCCCCTGCTGATTGCTTCAGTGTGTACTCTGGACACTTGCTTTGGGTGAGGAATGGAAAACAGATGATCCAGAGGTGAAACTTTTCCTCGTTTGACTGCTGCATCTTCTCAAGAGTTTCTGGTCAGGTTTAAGCATTCTGGCCCTTTGGACTCAGGAGGGAGGAAATGCAGATTCTCTGTATTTTTAGCAGACAGGGAGACGAGGAATGAAAGACAGACTAAGAAAACCTAGGACACTCTGTCTAGCATGTCCTCCATGACTGTCCGAGGCTGCGTGTCCCTAGACAGCAGAAGCTTCTGTCATCAATCAGCAATACTGATTGGGTTCCTCTTGGCATGAGCTACAGTGCTAGGCTCTGCAGGGGTCACCTAGATGTATTAACCACCACTTCTGCCTGCCAGGAGCTCTAGTCATCTAAGGGCTTCATTGTCATGCACTACCCATCATTTCCATTGTTATAAGTATCTGTTGAAACTAAAAGCACCCCAGATGGCCAATTGAACACATCAGCTAGATGGATATTCTGGGGCTTTCACTGACACTGTCCGCTCACTTGGCCACCGCCACCAACTGAGAGCGCCTGCTGTATGCAAGGTAGTCTGTACCAGGCGCCCAGGGCACCAAACACAGCACATTTGTCACACGTTCCAATTTTTAGGTGAAGTTGGCCAGAAGCTCCCTCTCCTAGGCTTGCTAGCCCTGCACATCACCCATCCTGAGTCGTTGAGTCATTTGTCTCTTTGTGAGTCTGTCTTCCAAACAGACGGGGGTACATTGAGAGCAGAGACTGTGGCTTTTTCATGCCTGTATTTCTAATGCCCAAGATAAGGGCTAGATCCTGGCAATGTGGTAGAAGGTGCCCGACAAACTTCTGTTGAATGAAAAAAATGAACGAAATGGTTCAAGCCCTCAGAGACCTAATGCCTACCCAGGAACAGCAGAACCCCCAACTCCACCGGCAGGAGCTAACAAAGTGAGGCAGCCTGTGCTGGTGGGAGGCGGGGTTGTCACCTAGAGATCAGAAGCCCTGGCTGTGGAATCCTGGGTTCCAGCTTCTAGCTGTGTGACATTGGGCACCTCTCCAAGCCTCTGTTTCCTCATCTGTCAAATGGAAACAATGGTGTTCAACTCAGAGGGTTGTTGTGAGGACTCAACGTGATAATGCTGTGGAGGGCCTGGCATGAAGTACGGCCTTAGTAAAGATAGCTGCCACCTCTTCTTCACATCCTTGCGATGATGCGTGAGATGGACGGGAGAGGTGTCATGTGCTCTAAAGGACTGAGGAGAGGCTGCTTAGGAAAGACTCAGAGGAAGTGAGCTGTGTGGTTGGAACTCAGCTCCTTGGGACGGATGGAGCGCGGACAAGCCTGGGGAAGGGAGCAGGTGTACTAGTTGTTCAAGAATGCAGGAGGGATCGTCTCTGAGATTAGGAGTGCAGACTGGCTGAAGGGCAGGCCGGGAGAGATAAGGGTGGAGAGGCAAGTTGGGGCCAGGCTATGGAGACCGTGGCTGGCAGGCTACGGGGTGGGGAGGTTATACGAGTGAATTTCCATTTCTGGCTAGGATGTCTACGGCTGGCACAATGGAGCAGTGCAGTCCCACATCTCAGAGTCTGAGGTGTTCTTACTCTGCACCCCTCCAGGGGATGCTCGGCTGGCTTCTTCTGGGCTTTGTCTCTGCTGAGACCTCCTGGCTGCTCCTTGTGGATCAGTTCTCATCCAGCAATTATAAAGTCAGGCCTAGAGATGGGCAAGCAGGTTGGCAGGTGGATATCCTGTCATTCTAGAAGCAGCCCAAAGACCCAAGTTCAAATCCCATCTCTGTCACTCTCTCTGAGCTCAAGTTCCCCGCTACAGCTGGAGGTGAGCTTGGATGACCCCCAAGATCCGTCCCTCTCCAACGCCTGGCTCAGCACTGCACCCAAGCCAGGACTCACGCACCCTGTTATTTAACAGGCTGTGTTCTCTTCTGGTGCCAGTGTTAACACGGTAACCTCCAAGTCCAGCTGTTCATGCTGGCCCAGACTGGAGGATGTTTTGAAATGATAAAAGTGCCAATAGTTTAGGCCCCTGGCTAATATATTTTTTTTTGGCTAATATTTTTTGAATATTATTTTTTTTGAATATATTTTTTGAATATATTTGAGTTACTGAGAAAGATCAACCTGTCCGAACATCTTCCCATAAGCCAGCTGCTGGGATGCACGGGGGCAAGTGGCTTCCTTCCAGCCAGGAAAGCCACTCTTGGAAATTCCAAGGCTTTGTTCAGAACCTTCTCAAACAGGGAGGCGGTGTCAGTGGGGCTCTTTCCAAGGTGCTCCGCTCCTGTGGTCTTGGGCCAGGCCTGTGTTGGTCCCCAGGGAGGAGTGGACGGATCCATCGAGTCCCCGTGTCTGTCTCCTTGCCATGGAAGAGGCCACTCTGAATTATCCTTTGTAAATGAACGCTTCTGTTTGAGATGTGTCCGGCTGACAGCTCTGAGCTGTCAGAGAGATGTCCTTTAAGTTCAGACAGACCTGAGTTTGAATCTGAGCCTGACACTTCCCAGAAGTGTGGCCTCGGACAAGGCACTCGTCCTTTTTGGACCTCAGTTTCCATGTGCAGAAAAGGAAGGTGACTGCCTCTCCCCACAGGGTGATATGACATTAGATAGAATATAAGCAAAGTACTTACAACAGTGTCTGACACGTAGTAGGGGCTCAATAAATGAAGTTGTTGCTGTTATTTTTATTGTTCAATGATTTTTAACTGCTAGACCCGGGCTAGATACAGGAGTAGGGCAGGGTCCTGATTTTGGAGCAGATTTGATTCTAAGAGGAAGTTAGAAGGGATATAAGGCTGGAAAGTGGTCACACTTGGGCCTGGGGTTTCTAACAGCCTAACCTTATCCCACTGTTTTTTCCCTACCTGGAAAATGGGGATTAACATTCCTATATGGGGTCCCATGAGATATGTAGTTCTGGGTCCCAAATGGGTTCCCTTCCTTCCTCAAGTGAGCTCAGGGTCTCAGGTACCCACAGACCTTTGGGAATCCTCTTGGCCAAAATATCTGGGGTTCTTGAGGTCAAGTAAGAGGCAGTGACGGGTACAAAAGGCAGGAGTTTGCAAACTCATCGCCCTCGCGTTGGGCCTGGCTGCAGGGGGCCATCTACACCCTGAGCTTGCCAAGCCTGAGGCTGATTGTTCAGCTCAGATGTACATGAGCCAGCCAGCTGGTATGGCCCTTCGGCTAACAAGTTTGCAGGAAGGAGGCATTCATCAGGGGCTGGAGCTGAGACTGTGATCTGGCATTACCGGCATGATTTGGCCCATTGCTCTGAGCTGGCCAAAAAGATCTAGAGGGACTGTTTTCAACAAGGTGGGATTTCATAGGGGTAAATGTTACATCCTGCCCTGTGATCCCAAACCCAACTGCCTAAGTAAGGATTAGGCCACAGCACAAGTGGAGAAAGGCCCCGGGGCTTTCATTAGCTGCAATCCTCTGTGTGAGTCACTGCCGGGATCCATTTATTTAACCAAAAAACCCCACTTACTAAATGCCTGTCATATGCCAGGAATATAGAGGTGAGCAAAAGGCAATCCCTGCCTTTAGGGAGTTCGTAGTCTATTACAGATATTCTACAAGTTAACGTCATTTTCAATTCTGTTATTGGAGATACTATATCCCAAATCCGGGAGGTGAGGTTCCACTCTGTTCTTTGTGAGTTATATTTCCTTCTCTAATATAGTTCTGACCATTCCAAACACCCTGTAATTTGTTCCTCTTAAAGAGACCAGGAAGGAAGAGGTGGGAAACCAGAATCTTCGAGGAGCTTCATTAGTAAGAATCAAGTCAGATCCTGCAAAGTTGACACGGAGGGAGAATTGTCACAGGAGGAGGGGTAGCCTCAACTCCAATTTCCCTGAATTTCACCCCCACTGACCTCCTTAGAGGGGCGGGGTTTAATCTACCAGAGGAGCAAGCGTGTTTCCTCATTGGAACTGTCCTTCTCTCAGAACTAGAGATGTGTGATGGCAGGACATGCTTCCCATTTACAGAGCACCTCAGTGCCAGGGACCTCACCTCCGTTATCTCTAATGATCACAGCAAACCAGTGATGCAGGTATTATCCCCCCTTACAAAGGGGGAACCAAAGCTCAGAGAAGTCACATTGGCTCAAGGTCACAAAGCCATAAATAGCATGGTTGGGGGCCAGGATTGCCTCAGATCGAGGCAAGGGGGTAACAGGAAAACTCCGTTTTTGTACACATTCTACTGTCTTTTGACACCAAATATGTGGGGTTTTTCTTAACACCAACCCATCCTCCAACTTTGGGGTGGGTGTCCTACCGTTCAATTCTGACACCACCTGGAGTTAGTGCAGACCCCACAGGTTAGGGCTCAGTCTCACAAGAATTCTCTCACTTCACAGGCCAGTCACAAGGGTCAAGATGTCACCTGTGCTTCTGACCAACCGGCTATAATCAGGGGTTCCCATGATCCCCTCTGCAGGTTTGATAATTTGCTATAACAGCTCACAGAACTCAGAGAAACATTTGCCAGTTTGTTATAAAGGCTATTATGAAGGGTACATGTAAACAGCCAGGTGAAGAAGTACACAGGGGGTGAGGTATGGAAGGGTCCTGGGTGCAGGAGCGTCTGAGCCCGTGGAGTTGGGGTGCACCACCCTCCCAGTATGTGCACCTGCTCGCCAGTGCATCAGTCCGGAAGCTTTCCAAACCCCCTACGTTCGGGATATTTATGAAGCCTCCTCACAAGGGCATGATCGATATTAACTCAATCTCTAGCCCCTCTTCCTTCCCTGGAGGGTGGGCGTGGGGCTGAAAGTCCTAAGCCTCTAATCATGGTTTGATCTTTCTGGGGACCAGCCCCCATCTAGAAGCCCACCAAGAGTGGCTTCATTAGAAGAAAAGACACTCCCATCACCCAGAAAATTCCCAGGGATTTAGGAGCTCTACGTAAGATGCTCCTGTCACCCCCATCACGCAGGAAGTTACAAGGGTTTTAGGAGTTCTGTGTCAGGAGTCCAGAGCAGAGACAGGGGGTCTGCCCTGGGCCCTGTGCCCTGATCTGTCCTCCTCTCTGCCTCCCCCACGCCAGGGCTGAGAGGGCCTGCCCACCCAGAGCACTGATTCTAACCCCCATCAAACTCCAGGTACCTGGACTCCGGAATTCCCTGCCCAAACACTCCAACATCCACCCACCCCAGTCTACAAGGTCCTCTTACCTGGACCCTGCTTCCCCAGCCTGGACTGTGTTACAGGCCTGCACAGCCCCAGGCCCAAGGGGACGCCAGAGGCTGTGGACAGAGCTTAGACATGTGGGCACAAGAGTCCACACGTACATGCAAAAGGCCTCACACACTGCTGGTTGGAGCTGAGGTGGGGATGAAGCAGGGTGCAGGCTCCCCCCAGGCCTCCACACTCCAGCGCAAAGCTCCAAGAACTGGGGATTCCAGTTTTGAACTTTATAATAGAACCATGCTGAGTTGTCAAGGTAGGATGATAGAGCAGGTTTGGCTTAACAGCTGTGGCCTGAGTTGTCACCTTTAAATATGTGGATATCGCAGGGTAAGTCTCCACCGGTGCTCTTGTCCCCATTTCTACAAGTCGGGTGGGCCTGCTGCATGCAGCCCTGTCTCTACTGAAATCTCACCTTCTTTTGCACCCTGATGTCTGTACCCTTGGGGTACCTGGGAAGCGGGGACAAATCTGGCTACCGTAGGCATTGACCAACTTTTTCTTGGAATTCTGGTGAAAGCCACGGGCAGTGACCACCCATAGCTGGGCTACAGGCACCAGGCGAACGGTCCTGTGCGTTTTCACTTCTTAATACATCGGGATGTGGCCAGTTTGAGGAATCCTACCCTCCACCAACTGGGAAGCTGGGCCAGTGAGGTCTCAAGGGACCCTCCTGTCCCTCATGCAGCCCCTCCCTCATCAGTCTCTCCACCCCCACACCAGGCCTGGCCCGCACCTCCTCTCGCTGAGCCACCTCCCACAGGCATCCCGTCCCCTCCCCTGGGGTCCTCCTCACCCACCAGGGGTCTGCTCCAGCACTTCCCATCTGAACTGAGTGACCACTGGCTTCCCTTTTCTGAGGACTTGACATTTGCACAGAGGAGTCCAGAGCCCCTCTCTGACCAGTAGGGTTCCTCTCTAATGGCGGGGCGGCATCTGTGTGTGCCAGACAGATGCTTTTCTTACTGAATTCATCCAAAGGCCACGGGTCGGAGTCCCTTTCGCAGTTGACAGTCTTTTCTTCCTGTGTTCGTGTGAGTGTGTTGACGTGCAGAATCCGTGTGTACCTTTGCATGAAGATGTACAGGTGTGCATCTGTGTACGTGTGTGGATGTTGGAGACCCCTAGGAGCTGAGACCCTCGGGAGGTCTGCCCCTGTCAGCCCAGCCAGAGCATTCCAGAGCCAGGATTCTGGGTCTGTAGCTCCTCAGGTTCTCAGCTCTCTGGCCCTGCATGAGGCTGGATGAAGCTGACACTGCCACGCATGGAGATGAGGCAGGGCCGTGGGAATGTGGCACTTATGGGCCTCGCAGAGCAGTACCTTCTAGGAAGTTTGCAACCAGCCTTGGTGTCCCAGGAGCTGCTGCAGGGCTGTTTCTAGGAGAAGCATCCTTAGCTGACCTCAGGCACCCCTGAAACCTCTTTCTGACTCTTCAGCTCTGTCCTGGCTTCCTCCAGATCTTTCTGCAAGGGGGCTTAGGCCATCTCCCTGGTCGATGTCCTCTTTTAGAATAAGACACTGGCCACTGGGCAGCTTTCTGGTTTTCATTCATACTCAGCCATTCCAACATTCTTGAACGTTCCCCATCTGTTACCACCTGAAGCTTTGGCTGCCCCGCATCAAACGCACTTGGAAGAGTCTTGGGCTTGTGCAGACCCACAATCTTTCCTCCTCTCCTTCCACTGGAACTCCCAGCCAGCACAAGAGGGTTATTTACCTACAACTGGGCAATTTACCTACCTGTTGGCAGTGCCACCCAGAGGGTTAGAGTTGGGAAAACTGGCCAATGGGAGATCCCTGGTGAATTGGCTGACATTGCTTTTTCCTCTGGTTGTAGAAAAGAACATCTAGTTGACAGAGGCAAACCACGGTGCTGAGATCTGAGCCATGACTCCTGGCTTCTTCCTTCCCTGTTGTCCCTTAGACCACTGACTTCAGTCTTCAGGCCTGTTAAATACTCTAATACATCTATTTCCCTTACTCTCTGGCTCCAGGCCCC
The DNA here is from genome assembly GCF_951394435.1 of Stenella coeruleoalba. Classification (NCBI taxonomy): domain Eukaryota; kingdom Metazoa; phylum Chordata; class Mammalia; order Artiodactyla; family Delphinidae; genus Stenella; species Stenella coeruleoalba. The sequence goes on along the minus strand of NC_137166.1, from coordinate 29,141,135 downwards.
CAAGGGCAGTGACAGGTGGCCACAAGGCAGATCCAGATGTGGAGCCAAGCAAGCATATTTACTAGTTTGGACAAGCATCTTGACCTTTCTAAGCCTCCGTTTCCTCATCTTTTACATGGGATTGGTGGTAATTCTCAGGGATGGTTTTAAAGGAATAATTATGCAAAAACTTAGTGTGTGGCTTGGCATATAACGGAGCTCAATAAATGGTACTTGTTACTTTCAGCAGCTCCACCGTCACCACCACCACCCCGACCTCCATCAGCATCACCGGCACTGCTATCAGCAGCGTGAACAGACGTGGGTTCTAGTGCCAGACTAGCCCTCTCTGTGTGGGGAAAGAGAAGGGTGGAGATTGAGAGTAGAAATGAGGAGGGGAAGAGAGAGGTTGGCATGTGGCCGTTTCAAAGAAGTCCAGCCTGGAGCAGGGGCTGGAGGCTTGGAGCAGCCCATGACCAGCAGACCAGCTGGCTCAGCTGGCCCCAGAGTCCCAGTTTCAGATCACCCTCCACCAAGCCTCTATGCAGACTCATGTCCTCCATCGAGGCTGGGATATTCTGGAATCAACAGAATATTTGGGGAATGGCTCTGGAGCTCTGGAGCCAGGCAGACCTGGGCCCAAATCTCAGATCTATCACTGACCAGTTGGGTGAATTTAGACAAGTCACCAAGCCTCAGTTTCCTCCTCTGAAAAATGGGTGTAGCAGTTGCCACCTGAGATGGTTTCTGGGTAGGATAAATGGGATCACAGATGTCCAGTGCCCAGTGCCCTGCTTGATACACAGGAGGTACTCGTGTTCCAGTGGTTTCTTCCCTACTGCCCACCCTGCTAGTCCCTCTCCTGCTTCAGAAGGACTGGGTCTCAGAGCACTGCGGCCAAAACTTCATGCTTTGTCCCTAAGAGCCCTGGGCTTCCTGAGGAGAAGCCCTGGGAGGAAAGTGGAGACTGACAGTCTGAGTAGCTGGGGGAGTTTGACCCTGGGTGCATGCGACTTTGCCACAGTTCTCTGCTAGCCTGGTGCCCCGGTTTCCACATCTGTAAAATGGCGGTAGTAATACTTTTAGGGTTGAGGTGAAGATGGAATGAGATATTGCATGGAACACAGTGCCGGGAACACAGTAGGGAATATTATATTCCTAATATTATCATCGTTACGCATTTCCCGGTTTCTGCACTTTCCTAGTGCGGGCGGGTCAGAGAGTGTTTGGTTTCCAAGGTTACAACATCTCAGCCAAAGGCCAATGGCGGGAGGAGTGTGGATCTGGCCTGGCCACCTCCGGTTGCACCAGGCCAAGGAGCAGCCTAGGCTGACGTGGCAAGTACCCCTGTGAGTCACCTCACGGCGTCAGAGCCCGTTAAGCTCACCCCAGGCTACCAGGCGTACTGAGAACTGTCTCTGGAACTCAGACGTGTCTAATTCTACCAGGAATTTTCCCAGGGACTTGCTGCTGCCCATTGCCAAGGGCTCCCTGTAGCTTCGGCAGTGTTCTGGGTGGGCATCTTCCCTGGTCAGAGACTTGAGCCTCTGACCTCTTTGATCCAGTGTTTGTTTACCTTCAGCCAGCAGTAACAGAGTGAGCTTGATGGTTGGAAGACATGAATGCGAATCCTGCTTCTGTCACTTAGCAACAGTGCAAACAAAACCAATTCGACTCCCTTCTCTGCCTTCAGTTTCCCCTGGGGGGAAATAATGACCCTCTCTGATTATTTCTGTGAGCTGATGTGAGACTAAGGACAATCCAGTGAGGTCATGTTTGGGAAAACCCGAGGTGACCTTAAGCTGATATAGACATGAGCAAAATGAAAACTCAGTCATATGTAACTTTGGGCACTGTCTCTCTCTCTCTGGCCTCAATTGCCTTACCTATAAAAGGAAGGGTTTGGGGTGATTGGCATTCCCCAGAGTTGTGATTCATGAAAGAAAGGGTTCTATGTTGAAATTAATTTGGTAAAGACTGCACCTGATCTTCCTCATAGCCCGTCACAGCTTGTGCTTGTGTATCAAAGGCTAGGAGAATCCTGCAAGAAACAAGCCTATTTAGCTTTTTTTTTAATTTACTTTTGGCTGCTTTGGTTCTTTTGTTGCTGTGCATGGCTTTCTCTAGTTGTGGCAAGTGGGGGCTACTCTTCGTTGCAGTGCGCAGGCTTCTCATTGCGGTGGCTTCTCTTGTGGAGCACGGGCTCCAGGTGCACGGACTTCAGTAGTTGTGGCTTTCAGGCTCTAGAGCACAGGCTCAGTAGCTGTGGCTCATGGGCTTAGTTGCTCCGCGGCGTGTGGGATCTTCCCAGACCAGGGCTCGAACCCATGTCCCCTGCATTGGTAGGCAGATTCTTAACCACTGCGCCACCAGGGAAGCCCAAGCCTGTTTAGCTTTGATGAACACAGATTTTACTAATTTGAGCACAGAACCTCATTATTATGACTATGATTATGACTACTGCTATAACTATTATTATGTTATGGCTATTTGTATTAATTGCTCTGATTTACCTACCACGAGACATCCCTTGAGAAGTGGCCGGGTGCCATGAATGAGGACCCTCACAGCTCTGGCTGACATGGGTCCACACACTCTGAGGGGCAGGCCCAGGGCTGAGCAGGGATCTAGGGGCTCACACTCTGCTTCTGTGTCTTCCAGGTGCCTTTCTGATCCCGTACACCCTGTTCCTCATCATCGCTGGCATGCCCCTGTTCTACATGGAGCTGGCTCTGGGCCAGTACAACCGGGAAGGGGCAGCCACTGTGTGGAAGATCTGCCCGTTTTTCAAAGGTAAAGAAGGAATCTGGGGGAGTCAAAGGTTGTTCTAAAAGACTTCCGTGTGCCCCTGGAGAATCTGCTCCAAAGGTGGGATCTGCGGTAGACCAGCTCTCTCGAGATTTACAGTTATTGGCAAGGTCAAGCACGTCCACCGTTCAAAGTTACATGGAACGCATTGGGGGTGTCAGGGACAGCTTTAGCCTAGAAAGTCTGGAAATCTGGGTTCCAGTCCAGGCTGTACAGCTGAGTAACCAGAGGGAATCTGTTTTCCTGATTGGGAAAAACTCATAGAAGTGTCAGAAGTACCCAGAACACATACCACTACTCTCCCCTCTTGCTCCCATGGCAGACATGATAAGTGGATCACGTGCCTTTCCACCATGGGCAAGGGGCTTCCTTCTGCTGGGAGAGAATGTTATCATGCCTCAGTGTTATCCTGCCCAAGGGGTGGGGGGAGCTGGGATACTTATGCTCCAACACCCGACCCGGCTGCTCCCTGGGGCATTAAATGTCCTGGCACTTTCGCCTTGCCTGATGATAAGTGGACAGAAGGGGCTCCAGGGGCAAGAGAGAGCCCTCAGGCAAAGGAATGGGGGGTGGGGCCCTAGGGGATTTAGGGCTCCGACAATCTGCTACAGAAAAAAATAGAGGTGTGGGGGGTTGGGTAGTGCAATGGTCGGAGCAAGCTCCCCAGGAGAGGTGGTTCTGAGGAAGCCCCTGCCTGACCCCCTCTGCCCCCCACCCAGGAGTTGGCTACGCTGTGATCCTCATTGCACTCTACGTTGGCTTCTACTACAATGTCATCATTGCCTGGTCACTCTACTACCTCTTCTCCTCCTTCACCCTTAACCTGCCCTGGACTGACTGCGGCCATGCCTGGAACAGCCCCAACTGCACCGACCCCAAGCTCCTCAACAGCTCCGTGCTGGGCAACCATACCACGTACTCCAAGTACAAGTTCACGCCGGCAGCAGAGTTTTATGAGTAAGTCATCAACCCCTTGTCCTGTTCACACGGGCGCATCGAGACCTGTGCTGGGCAGGACCTGAGCCAAATGCTAAGGAAAACCACAGGAGGGGAGGGGGCCACGCCAGTCACTGTAATGTGTACTCAGCAGCCACCACAGGCATGATCCTGGCTAGAAGCCAAGGATACAGCCGTGGACTAAGCTTGAGGAGCTTGTGTTCTGGCACAGAATGGGGGTGGGGAGACAACACACTAGCAAAAAGGTAAGGAAGCAAGAACGCTGTACAGCGTGAACATGCCCTTCAGGAAATCAAACACATTTTAGGGAGTATAAGTGCTCTTAAGGAACTAAAACCAGTGCTACACAGTGATTGTGTAGGGAAAAGGAACTTTAGTGCAGGTGGTCAGGGAGGGCTTCTAGGAGGAGGTGTCGTAAGAACTGATGAAGTCAGCCAGGGGAACACCTAAGGGCTCAGCTGGTAGATGATGGAGCTGCAGTGAACCCAAGTCAATCTGATCCTGAAGCTGTCACCTGGTCCACCGTGTGCTGCTGTCTCTCTGGGGCTTCCATGGTGAAAGTAGCCAGAGTTTGTGAGTGAGATTTAGGAAGCGGGAGGCAGGCCAGCTGTGTACAGCTCAGAGAAATTATTTGGACTATGTGTATGAGAGGCACTGACTGGTGTAGAAGACAGAACATCTTTTAAAAAAAGAAACATTTTATGTTGAAATCATTTTAGAGGTAGAAAAAAGTTGCAAATGTAGTACACAGATCCCCTGTAGACCCTTCACCCAGTTTCCCCTAATGTTGACACCTTATACAACCATAGTGCAATGATTGAAATCAGAAAATTAACATGGATTAACTAACCTGCTAAAGACTATTTTTGAATTTGTTAGTTTTCCCACTAATGTCATATCCTGGTCCAGGATCCAACCTAGAGTCCCATGTGGCATTTAATTGTCACATCTCCTTAGTCTCCTTCAATCTGTGAGAGTTCTTTAGTCTTTCCTTGAGTGTCATGCCCTTGATGCTTTTGAAGAGCACTGGTCAGTTTTTCTATAAAATAGCCCTCAGTGTGGGTTGGTCATTGTTTTCTCCTGATTAGACTGACTTTGACATTTTTGGCAAGAATAACTTGGAAATGACATTGTGTCCTTCTCGGTGCATCATATCAGGGGGTACAGGATGCCAGTCTCTTATTACTAGGCATGTTGACCTTGATCACTCAGCTAAAGTGCTATCTACCAGCTTCCTCCTGTGCAGAGGTAGCATTATTCTCTGTGATTAGTAAGTGTCTTCTGGGAAGTTACTTTGAGGTTATGCAAATATCTCATTTGTCATCAGACTTTTGCCCACAGTTCTTACCATCCTTCAATGAGTCTTGCAAACAAGGATTATTATTTATAGTGTTGATCTAAAGTGATTTCTAGTCCCATCATTCCGTCTAGATTAATTGAAGAGAAAAGTCCCTTTTCCCCTATTTACTCATTCGTTTGTTTACTCATTTATTCATTTCTATCAGTATGGGCTCATTGGTATTTATTTTATTCTGTGGTTTTAACCCATAGCCATCATTATTTATTTTGTTGCTCCCTAGAATCCTCTCAACCTCTACTCCGTCCTTTTAAGTCCTTGAAGTTGGTAATAGTCAACTTGTTTTCAGTCACCTTATTTCAAATGTTTGCATGGTGGTCTCTTCAGAATGTAGCATCTATTGTCTTTATGCTTCAGGCGGGGGTGAGTCCCATTTTAGCAACCCCTACACAACTGTTAGCAGCTAAGCAGAAAGTCCCTGGTACAAACTGTGGGGCAGGACAAGTAAATCCCACTCAAACCTCACTCTCAAGGTACACATGGTCTGAGTAGTGGTTGGAAAACTTTCTAGTAAAAAATTAGATAGGAAATATTTTGGGCCTTTGTGGGCCACGTAGGTCTCTTGCATATTCTTTATTTGATTTTACCCTTTAAAAAGATAGAAACCATCCTTAGCTCACAGGCCATAACTCAATGGGCCACAGCTGGATTTGGGGACGGGGCGGGGAGGGGCGGGGCATGGCTTGCTGACTGCTGGTCTGGAGCAGTCCTGCTCAGGAGAACTCCCCATGATAGAAATGTCCTATGTCTGCACAGCCCAGTGCAGTAGCTACATGCCACACGTGGTTAGTGAGCAGTTGAAATGTGGCTAGCGTGACTAAGTTGAATTTTTTTTTTTTTTTTGCGGTACGCGGGCCTCTCACTGCTGTGGCCTCTCCCGTTGCGGAGCACAGGCTCCGGACGTGCAGGCTCAGCGGCCATGGCTCACGGGCCCAGCCGCTCCACGGCATGTGGGATCTTTCCGGACCAGGGCACAAACCCGCGTCCCCTGCATCGGCAGGCGGACTCTCAACCACTGCGCCACCAGGGAAGCCCTGAATTTTTAACTTCATTAATTTTCATTCATTTATGTGTAAATAGCTCGTGGTTACCATATTGGGCAGTGCAGGTCTAGAGGATGGAAAACAACAAATTCACCAACACCAAAACCTTAGGGCCACTCTGCTTTGGTCCTATATATTCCCTCAGCTAAGGACCTTGGAACGAGTCCTGATCATCCAGAGAGTGGGGTTCCTGAGGACCATTTCCACTCCTGCCATCTCGGTGCAGCATGACCAAGGAGCCTTGGTGTGGTTACAGGTGGCCTCTGGAAAGTCTGCTGCCTCCTGGGGCTCAGAGGAGTCAGGGTTCTCAGGGCCCAGGAACTACCCTCAATGAGCCATGGCGGAGAATTTGCTAAGGGTCCTGGACCTGTGTGTCCACCTACCCCCATCTGTGTTTTCTGCAGACTTCAGCAGGCATGTGCACAATTATGTAGATTTGGGAATTTTGTGGGGAGAGGGTCCACAGTTGTCATGGAATTCAAAATCCCTCTACAGCCCCAGACGGATCTGAAGGACTGCTGTTACTTAAAGTAAGCATCTAAGCAACACCATCGTCCCTGTCTTTCTCCTCATCACATCAACAGCTAATCACTTACCGTGTGCCTCAAGCTTTCTGCTAACTTCTCTGTATGTGTTATTTCAGTGTAAGCCTCACACCAACCTGATGAGGTTTCTGTAACTCTTACCTTCACTGCATGTGTGACGCGGCCTCATTTTGCAGATGAATAAATCACTGTAAATCACTGGCCCATGGCCACATGGCTAGTCTTGTGCAGAGCCAAGATTTGGACCCAGACGGTTTGCAGCTACAGGACTCGAAGAGTGGGAGCCCCCTTACACTTTGCCCCCAGGAGCCTCACTCTCCTCACCCTGGCCCCTCCCTTGCCAAGCAGTGAAACTCCAGAGTCTGCAGGCCTAACTTCTGTGTTATATTGGATTCTAGCCATTATAAACGGCTATTATTATTCCAAAATACTGTCATAGTCACAACTAACATTTATCCAGCTTAGATTATATCCCAGCCATGCATTTGGAAGTGACATTTGAAGTGAGTTTGAATCCAGGAAGTCTGGCTCCAAAGTCCAGGCTCTTAGCCCAGCAATGCTAAACACTGGCTGCTCATTGGAACCACTTGGAGAGCTTTAAAACACACTGATGCCTGGATCCCACACCCAGAGATTCATTTCATTGGTCTGGGTGCAGCCGGTGGGGCGTGGAGATTTGTATTAACAGCTCCTCCAGTGATTCTAATATCCAGCCAAGGTTGAAAGCCCCTGTCTTAGCCACTGCATTCTCCCATCTCAGACAGAATAGGATCCTTAGTGGGCTCAGGCTAACATGCCTACAGGACCATGTCATGGAAAATCTAGGGCCTCCTTTATGCTTCTCCTTAGGGGTGTGGCCTCGGACAATCCCAGAACCCTTAGGGACCTTGCAGGCGGAGGTTTTAGGCCTTCCTAGTTTATAAGTGTGGTTTGGACTAGGAGATGGTAAAGGATAGTGGAGCTGAGGGTGCTGCATGATACATGTAATTGGTTCCATGCTTTCTCCTTTATCATCTCATGATAAAGGAAGAAAACATGATCTTTCTTTTTGCTCTTGGCAACCCTCGTCCTTATAAATTAAAATGGGAAATGATAGCCTTGTCTCTAGTCTAGTTATTATTTGATTCCTTCTCTGACGTCTTCATAGCCAGCAGATCTGCCCCAGCTGAAGGGAGAAGTGAGTTGGGTTTTGAAACCCAGGTTGCTTTAATTACAGCCTTAAACTTCCTCCCAGCTTGGCTGTGAGCAGAATAAGGTGGAAGAAGATGACATTCTCTTATGTGGGGCTGAAGGGGCTTGGGGGATGTTGTGGGGAGCAGAATCCAAGACTTATTTCTACAGCTTTCTGCTCCACAGAGCTCCTATCCCCTCCCCGCCTCCCCCTTCTTTCCCCTCCTCCATCCTTTTAAGTACATCCCCACCCCAAGCTTCACAGCTGCCGTGAGCCAGGCACCAAGCATCTTCTCATATCCAAGTCCCATTTAGTCCTCGCAGTTCATGGAGGTGGGAATTACTCCTATTTTCCAGATAAGAATGTAGTGGTACAGGTTTTAGGGAAGTGGCAGAGCTGGGATCCGAACCCGGGCCGTCTGAGTTAAGGCCCTCATCCCATCCACAGGCGTCTCCCCTGTCTTCTCTTCCATCCCATCAGAGTCTCCAGTGGGGTGTATTCGGGACAGGAGTGCAGGAGTGTCTGTGGGTAGATCAGAGCCCTTCTCATGCATCTCTTTCTCACCCTGAAGCTGCTTTTGTGTGCTTCTCAGTATCTAAGTCATGAGCTGCCTCTGGATTTGTTTTTGCTTTCTTTTGTTTTTCTTACATCTTTATTGGAGTATAATTGCTTTACAATGGTGTGTTAGTTTCTGCTTTATAACAAAGTAAATCAGTTATACATATACGTATGTTCCCATATCTCTTCCCTCTTGCGTCTCCCTCGCTCCCACCCTCCCTATCCCACCCCTCTAGGTGGTCACAAAGCACCGAGCTGATCTCCCTGCGCTATGCGGCTGCTTCCCACTAGCTATCTATTTTACGTTTGGTAGTGTATATATGTCCATGCCACTCTCTCACTTTGTTTTTAATGGCCCTTTTATCTAAATGCTTCTGCTTTAAAAGTTACCCCCTCTCAGTCTGGGGACCCAGCAGGTAGGACTCCCAGGGCCAACCAACCCTGAAGAGATTAGTTGTTTTTTTTTGCTTTCCTCAGAGCCTGCTGGCCGATTCTCTTGCCATCTTGTACTTATTTAAGCTGACAGATTGAACATAACATTCAAGGGAACAAAACTTCCATACTCCCCAGGCTCTAGGCCTGAGGCCAAATAGCCCAAGGCTGAAGGAAACCCCGAGGCTCTGTAACTTAATCTGTAAAAGGGCACCCTTGGTGAACACGCTCAGGGAATAGAAAACTTCTACCCGCTGCGTGTTCCTGGTGGGGAAGAGAACTCTCCCTCCACCCCAACACTAACCCTTTGCACTTAAATGTCAAGTGAGATCTGAGCCCGTTTGGCCTGTAGACATCGGAAAGTCTGGACCGTGTGCTCCACGATGATTCATTTTCATTAAACTGCTGGAAAACTACAACAAACAACAAAGTTACTTGTACTAATCCCCAAGACTTCGGCCTGTTACGGGAGAGGAGGCTGGATTCACTTTTCTTGGAAATCAGCTCTGGAGTCTGGCTTTTTCACTGATGAAATATCTAGACAACCACTGCAAGGCTGAAAGTGGACCTCACACACATGTGGGTCACCTGGGCCGGTTAGGAGGCGTTTCGGCCATCTGATTGGATTCTAGAGTCATTTTCGCACGTTTGAGGGCAAGCACAGTTGGTTCAGTGCCTTTTTTTTTTTTCATGATTTTAACAGTCAAATTGGCCAAATGGTTATTGATACCATTCAATACTTGGCCCGTATGGAAAGAAATGGGAAGAAGCAGGATTAAGAGTCAGATGGGCTCAGTACCTGATTCTGGTTCTCCATATTTTTAGATATGCCCGGCCTCTCTTCTCTTCCAATCTCCTCCCTTCCCTTCGCTCCCCTCCCCTCCCCTCTCCCCTCCCCAACCCCATGCTTCTCCTCCTCTTCCCCTCCCCCTTCTGCCCTCCCCCTCCTCCCCTCCCTTTTCCTCTCTCTCCCCCTACTCTTCCCCCTCCCCCTCCGCCCCTCCCCCTCCTCCCTTCCCTTTTCCTCTCTCCCCCCTACTCTCCCCCTCCTCCCCCCTCCTCCCCTCCCCTTCCTCCCCTCCCCCTCCTCCCTTCCCTTGTCCTCTCTCTCTCCCTACTCTTCCCCCTCCCCTCCTCCCCCTCCTCCCCTCCCCCTCCTCCCCTCCCCCTCCTCCCCTCCCCCTCCTCCCCTCCCCCTCCTCCCCTCCCCCTCCTCCCCTCCCTTTTCCTCTCTCTCCCCCTACTCTTCCCCCTCCTCCCTCCTCCCCTCCCCCTCCTCCCTTCCCTTTTCCTCTCTCCCCCTACTCTCCCCCTCCTCCCCCCTCCTCCCCTCCTCTTCCTCCCCTCCCCCTCCTCCCTTACCTTGTCCTCTCTCTCCCCCATTCTTCCCCCTCCTCCTCCTTCCCCTCCTTCTCCTTCTTCTTCCTCTCTCTCTCTTTCTCTCTCTCTCCCTCCCTCTCCCACTCTCTCCCTCCTTCTCATCATAGGAGAGGGACCTCAGCCAGGGCCTCATTTTTGAGCTGAGACTAGCAGGGACAGAAGTTCACCAGGCAGATACATTGGGCCAGGAAGTGTGTTCTAGGCATAAAGGAACAGACGGTTCCAAGGCCCAGAGTGACGAGAGCTTCATATAATTCGGGAATGACAAGTGGCTGGTGGTCGCCAGGAGCCAAAGGCATGGTGTGGCAAGGCATGGGGTGCGCTTGGTACAGGACGATTGAGAAAGGCCTCCGATTCTGAAAGGCATATGTCTTTATCCTCTCTACCAGGATTACACAGCGCTGACGCTTTTGACGTTTGGGGCTGGATAATTGTGGTGGGAAGGCTGTCCTGTGCATTTTGGACGTTTAGCCTCATCCCGGGCTTCTGCCCACTAGACACCAGTAACACCCCTCTGCCCTCCAGCTGTGACAACCAAAAATGTCTCCAGCTGTTGCCAAGTGTCCAGGGAAAGCAGGGGCAAAATTGCCCCCAGTGAGAACCACTGTTTTAGGTGACAAGGAGCCTCTGAGGATTTGGGGGCAGAAGAGTGACAAAGTTAGAACACAGCTTCAGATGAATCGGATGGTTCTACAGCAGCACAGACTGTAGATTTAAGGAGGCTGCCTGGAGGTAGAGAGACTGGGATGGTGGGAGGATGGGGAGGTTTTTACAGTAGTCCTGGAGGAACAGAATATGGGTCTGGCCTGGCATTGGGCCATGAGGACTGGGGTGTTGGTTGAGCTGATTTCCAAGAGCTAGGGCTAGGAGGGGCCAGACACAGAGACTGATTGCTCAGGAAAGTTGATGCAGGGTGAGTAGTTTGTGTCCACAGCATCCTGCCTGGGGGCAGTGGGGATGAAGGCCGCTCTGGAGATGGGGACACGGGTCTTTGTGGGCCTTGATCAGCCACACAGCTCTGCTCACTCATTCCTGAGCGCTCACTGCAGACTCCTCTGTTTTCCTGTTACCACCCACCTCCCTCTCCCCATCTCGCCCCTACCACACCTGGCCACCCCTTCTCAACTCACCGGCTCTCCCACAGGCCCGCAGAGAAGGCACCAGCCAGCCCCTCGGTGGAGCCTGCCACAGGGACTCCCTTGGCTGAGTTTTCTGAGCACTCCTTAGCTTCTTTGCCAATGCCCGCTGCTCCTTGAAGGCTGGGACTCAGTCAGAATGATAGTTACAATGACCATTGGCGCTGAGCATCTCCTGGGTTCTAGGCACTGTCTCACGTTCTGCAACGTAAGCCTCGCGAGAGCCATTTTACTGAAGAGGAAAAGGGCTCAAGATGGGGAATGTTTGCACCAGCTATTGTCACCCAGGAGTTCCATGTGGCTGGAGCCATCACCTGCTTGTCCACAGCCTTGTCCCCTGCCCCCAGCAGTCCTCTTTCGGTTTTGACTTCTTTCTCACGAAATTAGGTGTGTGAGATTCATCCATACAGAGCTAGTTGCTATATAATATTCCAATTTATGAGTATATCATAATTTATGTAGTCTACTGTTTTTGTTTTGTTTTGTTTAATATTTATTTATTTATTGGCTGCATTGGTTCTTAGTTGCAGCACGCGGGATCTTTCGTTGCAGTGCGCAGTCTTCTCTCTAGTTGAGGCGCACGGGCTTAGTTGCCCCAAGGCATGTGGGATCTCAGTTCCCTGACCAGAGATCGAACCAGCATCACCTGCATTGCAAAGCGGATTCTTAACCACTGGACCACCAGGGAAGTCCCTGTAGTCTACTGTTTATAGATATTTATTTTGCAATTTGGGGTTGTTATGAATAATGCTGCTATGAACATTCTAGACCATGTCTTTTGGTGAACATATGTACAATGTTTCTACTGGGCAAACACCCAGGAGTGGAATTGCTAAAGCAGAGGATACACATACCTTTAGTTGGGGTAGATATTCCCAAATAGGAGAAAGGTTTACTCTTATCTCAGTCTCTAGACCAGGGATTCTAAACCTCAGCAACATGGGAATTTTGGAGGCTGTCCTGTGCCTTATAGGATATTTAGGTTGTCCTGTGCATCATAGGATGTCCCACTTCTCTATCCTCTAGATGTCTCCTACCCAAGTCGTGACAATCAAAGACACCTCCAGACATTGCCAAATGTTCCAGTGTCCACTGCTTTAGACCATGAGTGCTATGAGGGTAGAGACCTTTCCTCTGTTTATTTACCACCCTCTGCCTAGGACCTGGCTTGCAGGTGGCACTCAAGAGATATTTGTTATGTTGAAAGCTTCTGTTACCATTTAAAAAGCAGCCTTGGGTGGGGACGTCTCCCCAGATGAGTTGCTGGCCCAGGGCAGGGAGGTGCTGGGCACAGGCCATGACGATGCAGGGCAGGTCCAAGGGATGCAGGGCTGTAGCGGGGGCAGCCGAGGGCCTGTCTCCATCAATGTGCACTTTCGAGGACTGGCCTGTGGTCGAGGCCTTGATCATCCTCCCTGACGACACCATCTTCCCCGGTCCGCTCCCCTCTCCTCCCCGCAGACGTGGCGTCCTGCACCTTCACGAGAGCAGCGGGATTCATGACATTGGCCTGCCCCAGTGGCAGCTCTTGCTCTGTCTGATTGTCGTCGTCATCGTCCTGTTTTTTAGCCTCTGGAAAGGAGTGAAGACATCAGGAAAGGTAATATTTTTGCTTCTCTTTCAGTTGGGAGGTTGGCCTCAAAAAAGATGTTTTTTTCTACCTATAAACAGGTAGTTGGTGAAAAGAAAAGGTGGTGCTAGAAGTACAAAACCTGGGTTTGCACCCCAGCTCTACCATTGGCTTGCTGGAGATTTTAGATGAATCCCCTCCCTTCCCTAAGCCCAGGACTCCCCAGCAGTAGGATGAGGGAGTGCAAGTGGATCAGAGTTCTTCACAATTTCCCACCAAAGCCTCCCTAATAGCAGAGACCAGGGAACGGGACACCCCAAGGGTCTCTGGAAAAAGCCCAGAGCAACCTGTTGACATGTGTTTGATAAATCTTAAATTCTGGACTAAAACTGCATGCAAATATTGCAGCCTTCTCTAGCATATAACCATTTCCTTCACTATAAAATTGATTGTTCCCACCTCTGAATTTTTGAGTAAATGAGAATGCTCCAGAAGATATCTAGATGAATCCTGGGGCATCCTCTGACACAGTGCGGAGTGCTCGCAAGGGTCTACGTTTCCTGGAGAGAGGAGCACAGGGTTTGATGACCTAGGAGAGCCTGCCAGAGTTGGCATTCTGACTTAGGTGACAGTGCCCCCCATAGTCAGCACCTCATGGTGGAGTATACTCAGGTCATGGCCCACATTGATTCTGAGCCTGACGAATATCATGAGAACAACAGCTCCATTTGGACCCTATGGGTCCATGTGGAGCTTGGCTGTATTAAAGAGGCTGTAGCTGGGAAATATTCTGTCCAGTGTTTTGGTTAGCTATCGCTGTGTAACAAAATACCTCAAGATGTAGAGATGTAAAATAACAGCCATTTTATTACCTCTCATGATTCTGTGGGTTGACTGGGCTCAGCAAGGTGGTTCTTCTGCTCCATGTGATATTGCCTGAGCTACACGTCTGGGGGATTGACTGGGCTGGAACCTCCAAGATGGCTAACACTCATGGATGGCAGTTGGTACTGGCTGGGAGCTTAACTGGAGCTGTCAACCAGAGCACCTTGGGTAGTTTCCATACAGCCTCGCCCTGTAGCTTGGGTATGTCACAGCATGATGGCTGAGTTCCAAGAGCATGTTCCAAGCAGACAAGCCCCAATGTACAAGTAGCTCTTCCAGTCTCTGTTTTCATCATGCTTGCTATTGTCCCAATGAACAAGATAAGTCTTGTGGTAAAGCCCAGAGTCAGTGTGGAACACACAGTGTGTATGTTCATTGGGGGTTACAAGGCAACAATAATCAGGTAGGCATGAATTTATGAGAACCTTCATTAGGCAACTGATTTTGAATTTTTTTTAATTTATTTTATTTATTTATTTCTGTCTGTGTTGTGTCTTCATTGCTGCGCGTGGACTTTCTCTAGTTGTGGCAAGCGGGGGCTACTCTTCCTTGTGGTGCACAGGCTTCTCATTGCAGTGGCGTCTCTTGTTGCAGAGCACGGGCTCTAGGCTCATAGGCTTCAGCAGTTGTGGTACGCGGGCTCAGTACTTGTGGCTCGCGGGCTCTAGAGCGCAGGCTCAGTAGTGGGGGTGCATGGGCTTAGTTGCTCCGCGGCATGTGGGATCTTCCTTGACCAGGGATCAAACCTCTGTCCCCTGCGTTGGCAGGCAGATTCTTAACCATGGTGCCACCGGGGAAGCCCTAGGCAACTGATTTTGAAAAGTGGGGTGCATCAGGGTTCTCTCTGGTTCTCCTAAAGTCTTGGTTATGTCATAATAGCAAAGATAGTGACAGGGGACCAGCAGCCAACGGGAATGAAATTTGACAAGAGCCTGAAGTGGAACTTCCTATCAGCGTATTGGAGACATGGTATCTGCCCCAAGGAAGAACCCAAATGAAATGCAGACCAGGGCTTGGAGGAATTCTAAGATAGAGCAAAACCAGGCTAGGACCACAACCATCCCAACACCTGACACATAGTAGGTCTTCAGTAAATATTTATTGACGGAGTAGTGAGGAAAGAAGGGAAGGGAGGAAGAAGGGTAGGTGGGTAAATAAGTTGGGGGAACTTCATTAAGTGTTCTTTTGAATTCAACTCGGTAAACATTTATGGATACCTACTATGTGCCAGGCTTGATGCTAGTACTAGTGATGCAAGAAGAAATAAGACAGATTCAATTGATTGTAGTATTATGTGTGTTATAGCCAAGTAGGTGTAGGTCAATGTTATTATTTTCTTGCATCTCCGTTCAGAGACATATAAACACTAATGGTCACAAACTATACACACTATTATAGATCTTGCTTTTTAAAAAACTTAACTTTACCTTGAAAACAATTTTACATCAGGTAGGTTGCACTTTAATTGAGATACAAACTGTGGGTTTTTCAACTGTCATTAAATCAATTTAGTGGGTCACCACAATTTTTCAAAATGAAATTGTCTAGATAATAACAGTGTGCATTGCACATACTAAAGATAGAGATGTCTTGTGGAATTTTTGCATTTCAGTTATAGCAACCCATACGTCTCGATAAATAAGGTTTTTCTTACCATGAGTTCCCATGGTCCAAAAACCATAAGATGTTACATTAGTGGAAGAAGGAAGCTCTTCAGACTGAGAGGGTCTGCAAAGACCATGGAGAAGGTGGCATTGGGCTAGGTCAGGTAGAGATGGGGCAGAAGGAAAGGGTTTTCAGCTGCAAGCAAAACTACAGAAGCCCCAGGCCAGCCTTGTCCAGTCTCTCTGTGCCTCTCCTGGGTATCAAAAGCAGGGCTTTCCTGGCCTCTGCAGGCAGCAGAGCTGCAGAAGGTGTATGAGCTCTACTACTGCTGCCGGCCTGGGTGAGGGGCCACCACGGGCTTCTAATATTACACCTCAAGATTAAGTTTCCTGTAGCCATCGCCAAAGGGGTACAGCCTGCCCCACCTTGTTTAGCACTTGGCTGGAGCAGGCCTGAGTTGTCTATGGGGAGACTGATGCTAAAGAGAAAAGGAGGGGAGACTCGCATGCTCCGTTTCTTTGTGCAAAGTCACCTTTGGAGGAGGAGGACTCACGCCCTCCCCTGAGGAGTGTAATGACGAGTGGGGCAGGAGTGTTGCCCTAGGAAGCCCCCCGCAGATGGAAACTTGTCGCCTGAAGTCCCTGCCCACATTTTGCCTCCAGAGCAGGCGAGGACCCCTGCAGTCCGTAGGGAGGGGCTTTCTAGAATAAGGAACTTCATGCAGGACGTTGCAGTGTCCTGTCTTTCATTGTTTTTATACTCTGGCTCATGAGAAAACCAAGAGCATTGCTTATTTCTTCCCAGACTACGTCTGGAACAGGACACGGATCTTTTCTTAGCAGGCTGCCAAAGCCACAGAGCTGGCCTGAAATGAATTGCAAGTGTTCAAACTTCCTGTCTTGGCCGGTGAAGGCTCTGTTCTCGGGAAGATGGCTCCACAGCTGGCAGCTGGGATACTGGGGGGCGAGGTACAGTCTGAATCAGGGAAAGGGGTTACCGCAGACCACACACTCTGTGACCCTGGCCCACCGACCACCGCAGGGTAGAGGGAGGAGGCCAGTCAGCCCCCAGGGCATCGGGCAAGTGTGCACACAGTGCTGCTTGCCGCCCTGGAGTCCTGTCTGCCCGCCCCCCACTCGTAGGTGTTGGCTGAACCAGCACTTAGAAACTACAAGCCTGTACCGAACACCTCAGTGTTGAACTGGAAGGTTCTCCAAAGCCATGTGCTCCAGCCTGCTTGTACAGATGGGGAAGCTGAGGCCAAGAGAGGGACAGGGTTTCACAGCCTGGCAGAGCCAGGACTTGCACATGGGTCTCAAACATGCAGTAGCGTGAGGGATTAAGAACACGGCTTTGTGTTGGTTGGTGGGTTGGAGTCCCGGCACCATCATTCACTAATGGGTGACCTCGGGATGAATGAGGCTCCCTAAGCTTCAGTGTCCTCACCCCGCAGTTCCTGATCCTGCCCGCCTCCAGGGCAGCTGGGAGGATGGGATGAGAGGTCCTCGCTGCTGGGCTAGCAGATGGAAATTGCTCAATAAATGATCCTCACCTGTCTTTGTCCCCTGCATCCACCTGAGGGAGCCTTTAAAGCAGGCACTGCAAGCCCCATCCCAGACCAATTAAATCAGAAACTCCAAAAATGGAGTCTGAACTTGGACATTTTTGTCTGTAACTTCCCCCAGAGTCGTCTAATGTATAGTCAGGGGTGAGAAAGAACAGCGAGGAAGCCTACGCAGCCTTCTCCTCTCCCCGCCTCTCTTCTCTGTTTCTTCATCGTGGGCAGGGTGGGCTGGTGTCTCTTTTCAGTCTGGGGACAGTTTTTTCCCTTATGGGTTTCTGGATGAGGCAGTTTGTCTTTGCCCTAAATCCATCCCCAAATAAAGAGCAGCCAGGGATTCTGCTTTCTGCCCAGCCACGTCCCTCCCTGGGTGGTGAGCTTAGGAGGACACGCTTGAATGAAGGTAAACGAGAGGGGGAGAGAAGGGAGGAAGGAGGGCGTAAAGGTGAGGGTGCTAGTTAGTGCAGGAAGCTGGTAGAGCAGGAGGCGCTGGGCACCGAGAGTGTCTGCGTCCTCACTGCCTTGGCTTCCTTGGCAGCGGTGCCCCCAGGTGCTGACTTTCTCATGGGGTGCAGCCTTGGTCTGTCCGCTCTGTCCTGGAGTGCCCCAGGCCTGGCCTAGAGGTGGAGCTTTTAGCATGCGCACGGTGTGAAGGAACGTGTGGGGAGGGTGTGACTGGCTCGCCCCCCGCCAGCCCCGCTGGCAGCAGAGTCGGGCCCTCACTGCGACCTTGCCCACCGCCAGGTGGTGTGGATCACGGCCACGCTGCCTTACCTCGTGCTGTTTGTACTCCTGGTCCACGGCATCACGCTGCCCGGCGCTTCCAATGGCATCAACGCCTACCTGCACATCGACTTCTACCGTCTGAAAGAGGCCACGGTCAGTGCCCAGTGACCACCCACCCTTGGGCCAGGGTTGGGGAGGGTTCTCGGTGCAGGCAGTGAAAGAAAATCTGGTCCCAGCTCTGCGTAGCCTGGGATGGATCCTTCCCACTCTGGGCTTCAGCTTCTCTACCTGACCAAGGCCAATTTGATTTGCACCTGACAGTCTCCGTGAGCCTGTCCAGCTCTGATGGCTCGGGATCTGTGGTTCTGTTGAGTGGCCTTTGCAGACCCCTCCTTTCAAGGAAAGCAATACCCTGTCCTGGGTTCTTACCTCTGCCCTGTGCCGTGGCCCCAGCCTCACCCCAGCCACCCTAGCCCTATTTCTACTCTGGTCTCCAACTCTGGCCTCTGGTACCCCTCCAGCTCACTGTCCTGCCCAGAGGCAGCGATTACAATGAAGGTGGGGTGACTTTGGAGTGGAGTCCAAAATAGCACGGTGAGGCTGGGAACAGGGACAATCTTAGAGGTTCCTAGTGCCTTGAGCATCTTCAAATCACAGCTGAGATTATTTCCAACCTCCTCCCTCGCGTCTGCCTCAGTAACCACACCTCAATATTTCCCCTCATAATCCCCAAAGACTTCTCCACACTCTACTTGAACCCATAATAATCCTGGCAGGCAAGATCAACATAGGATTAGGACGGATGCCTCCCAGTACACACCTCCCATTGTCCCAGCACAACTCTGTGTTACAGCCCAGTAACCAAGAGAAAACCCTACTTCCTTAGTAACTGTCAGAAAAACAACAGAGCGTAAGACATGAAACAGCCTTGTAAATTGTGAAGCAAGTCAGAGTTCTATCTGTTCTGCATTGTTTAAATATCCTAAGTCTTTGTGGACAGTAGAAACTCAGCCTGAGTGCCGTCTCAGGGAGCAGATATATCTTCCTCCGTCAGATTGCTTCTCTCATTACACCCTTTGCTTACAAAGCAGGGGAAGTCTAGAATAGCACAAGTGGGGAGATGACAGAAGTCTCACAAATCCAAATTGTGGCTTAGTCCTGGTGAGCTAGGTAAAATTATCCCCACTGTACAGATGAGGAAACTGAGATATAGACAGTGAAATTGACCAGGGCAAGACCATGAGGCTGAGAGGTTGGAGAGGAGCTCAGATGTCCGGGCTTCCAGCCATGCAGTTTCATCATCCAAAAGATGAAGTGAGTAGACCCGACTGGCCACCAAGGAGTCACCACTGTCTATGGGTTGGTAGAAGCTACTAGGAATCATTACCCCTTTCTGAAGATGTTGTCTCCATAACCGCTGAGATAGTCATAACCCTTTGCCCTTGCCCTATCCACATTCTAGTCTAGAACATTTTGTTTATTAACTTTCTTTGAAAATCAGGATGTCAGATTGAGCCAGTGAGTTCCTCTGGGGTGAACTCACTCATGACCACCCAAGGCTGGGAGATGCTAGAGAGACCCCAGCCTCTCTCCACAGTGATTTTGTACAGGCTGCTGGAGAGCAGGAGTTGCATGGCTGCCCATCTCTAGTTCAGACCTCATTTCCTCAGGTCTTAGGGCATCCCTGGGACTTCCCAGCCCTTCTGGAGCAGTGAGGTAGTCCAATTCTGTGGAAACAGAGGGTGATGGCCTTTACCTGCCCATTTCAGGTATGGATTGATGCTGCAACTCAGATATTTTTTTCCTTGGGCGCTGGATTTGGTGTCTTGATTGCATTTGCTAGTTACAACAAATTTGACAACAACTGCTATAGGTAAGATCCTTCCTGGGGCTCTGGAAAGCTCTAAATCCTGGGAATCAACCCTTGCAGGGATGAGAGAGAGGGCTCTGGTCTGGGACAAGTCAAATTTTCTGCTTGGGTTTCTTTCCCCGGGAAATGAAGCAGAGTAGACCATCCTGGATGTTCTGTGAACTCCAACATGGCCTACGGGGGTCCTGATGAACATATGTCAGTTCAGGACACCTCCCAGATAGATGCAGGGTGAGGAGCTGGCAAAGTTGAGGCCACTAACACTGGGATATCATGAGGGTGGGTAGCTGGGACAGAGGGGCACTGTGTGGCTTTCAGAGCAGCCAGCACTGCCTGTCTGTCCATCTGATGCCCAGGCAGACAAGGTTGGAATATCCAGGCTGGTTGCTTGAGGGGTGAGGGCCTAGCAGGGTCAGAGCTTAAGACCATACAGCAGAATGAGAAGTCTGCTCAGTGCTGTAGAGTCAGAAGACCATGCTCTAGATCACCTGGTCCTGTAAGCATTTAATGCTGCCTCCTGCAGCCCCAGTGCTGTGAGGGCTTCAGACATGGGCACAGATGGGGCTGCTTCCATCCCTCTCTATCAAAGGCTTAAGACAGAATCATAACCTCCCTGGTACAAGACAGAGTAGGATGAATGCATACCAGTGGGACAGGCTTTAGGGAGGCTAAGGAAATGGGGTGATCAGCCATCTGATGGGGGGTCAGCAAGAGCACAGAAGTGCATTTGAGGTAAGCCTTGGAAGATAGTTAGGGTTGGGATAGGCAGACACGGATTGAGTGGACAACTTACAGCATGAGCAAAGCCAGGGGAGGTGGTGTGTTCGTGAACCAGCAAGTTGACTGGTTTGCTCAGAGAGTACGTGTTGGGGAGTCATGGGAAATAAGCCTGGAAAGAAGTTTGGGTCATCTCAGCAAAGCTCTTGAATGCCTGGGTGAAAAGTTGGGAGGCACTGGGGAGCCACAGAAAGTTTGTTGAGGAAGGAAGCTGGTGCCTCAATTTCCCAGCAAGAGTTTGATATCAGACTCTGGTGTTAAAGTGTTTCATCCAGAAGCTGCTGACCTATTTCCTGCACCTACAGGTTCTGACCCTGTGATGGTGGGGTGCTGGGGGCCCATGTGGCAGCAGGGACGCTGAAGAGAGGGTTGGCATTTGAAGCCGTGGATTCCATAGATGATCCAGCAGTCCATAAGCGGGGTTGGGGAGAGTCAGACCACTTGAACTAACGGTGCTTTCTTTTCTCTCAGGGATGCCCTGCTCACCAGCACCATCAACTGTGTCACCAGCTTCATCTCTGGGTTCGCCATCTTCTCCATCCTTGGTTACATGGCCCATGAACACAAGGTCAACATTGAGGATGTTGCCACTGAAGGTGGGTGGGCAGACTCGCCCACTGAGGAGGCGGGGGCTGCAAAACTCACCTCTTTCTTAGCAGTTCTCCTGTGGCTGTGGGACTGAGAGGACTGGACATGGAGCTTTCCCAGCTGCCCACTTTCTTTGAGGCCATCAGTAGGAAGTCCAGGCAGAATCATCTTCTGAGTCAGGCCAGACCAGATAGATTTGGGAGCACTGACTCTGTACCAGCCCCTGTGCTAAGCACTTGACGTATCTTGGTTTAGTTCTTGCAGTGTTACTAGGCAAGTGTGAATAGACCCACTTTAAAGATCAGAAAGCTGAGACTCAGGCGATTGAAGTTGTTCAACCAGCTCGTGTCCTTCCCCGCTGCTTCTCATATTCTTATGGCCACAAACAGGCCAAGACTTGGGGAGGGGCTGCCTCTGATGGACTCTGAAAATCACAAAGTTTTGAGAGTAAGAGGATCCCTCATGGGGTGCAGGAGGTGGGGTTTGAGGCCCGTTGCCTGTAGCTGTCCAGGAGAGGCACTGCCCTGTGGCTTGGCTCTTTGAGGTCAACCTCCTTGGTGCATAGGTGAACTCAGGCTGAAGCTGGTTTCATCAGTCATCTTTAGACCTTGGTTTGCTCCATCTACACATGACTGCCCAAATATCATGGGGCTGGGCTGGGGCTTGTTGGGCCTCAAAATGCTCTCCTATCATATGCAGCTCAGACCAACAGTCCCAGCTATTAATGAGGTCCTTGATGTTTCTTACAGGAGCTGGCCTGGTCTTCATCCTGTACCCAGAAGCCATTTCCACCCTATCAGGATCCACGTTCTGGGCTGTCGTGTTCTTCGTCATGCTCCTGGCTCTGGGAATTGACAGCTCAGTGAGTGACCTGGCTGGGGATACCATCCCCCCACAGACACCACTAGACCTGACCCTCCCTCCCCTAACTACACTCACACTACTCAGAATTGCCCCGCATTCAAGCCCCTGATCAGTAGTTGTTTGCAGAAGACCTTATTTAAATGCAAACAAGGAAATCAGTACTCACTCAGAAAGGCAAGATTTAGGCCAAAGCCAAGAGCCAAGAGAAACCTACTTGACATCATGGAACTCTACCTTAGAAGGGACCTCGGATAAGCCAGCCCAATACTCTCCTTTTACAGATGGGAAACTGAATTCAGAGAGGGTGTGGCTAGAACTCTTGTCCTCTAACCAACCACTCTTCCCACGGTATTTCATCAGTATCCACTTAGGCTGAGTGAGCGGACAGGAGTCAGGTCCCTGTTGATGAGGGGGAGACAGGAGTTATCTCTTCACCCTCTCCCACATGGTTTCTGAGTTCTGAGGTTGGTTGAGAACAGGGCAGAAGTAGGGTGAGAGGATGGGGAGAAGGGAGGATCTGCTGATTTCTCTAGAGAAGCAAGGCAGCCTCCAGGGTTCTTGAGTCCAGGGCTGCGGGCAGTCCAAGGGAGCCGGGAGGCCTGAGACTGGGGTTCAGAGAGTCCCTCACTCCTGTGTTGACTGAAAAAAAAATGCACAACCTGGGACTTCCCCGGTGGTCCAGTGGTTAAGACTCCGAGCTTCCGCTGCAGGGGGCACGGGTTCACTCCCTGGTTGGGGAGCTAACAATCCCGCATGCGCGTGGTACGGCCAAAAAAGAAAAAAAAAGTGCACAACCTAAAAGTTGAGAATTATGTTTCAGTTGGCAGACTTTCTGGGGACTTCAAGCCTGGGAGGCAGGCTCTCAGATCGCTCTGAGGGACTGCTCTGAAGAGGTCAGGGAGGAGCCAGGATATGTAGGAGTTTTTGCAACAAAGACCAGGTGGTCAGAGCATCAAAAGATTACTGTTAATTAAACAAAACCAGACATCTCAAGTTAATGAATTTAGCGCTTTTCTATATATGGGAAGATGCAAGAGTCTGGGCTCATTGATATCATTCCTTTGATATGCACCAGATCTATGTAGAGCCAGTATCCTTTCTTTCCCATCCTGAGTCCCCTCAGGTGCACCTTTGCGGGGGCAGCCGTAGTGGCTGATAGCTTCATGGCTGCAGCATCCTTTGTTTGCTGATATGTTGGACAACATTTTTCATTCACCTCTGTATCCCACCTGCCTGGTTCCCTTCAGATGGGAGGCATGGAGGCGGTCATCACGGGCCTGGCCGACGACTTCCAGGTCCTGAAACGACACCGGAAACTCTTCACATTTGGTGTCTCCTTTGGAACCTTCCTTCTGGCCCTGTTTTGCATAACCAAGGTGAGGGGGGCTGGGCTCTGGGTCACCTGGGGCTTCTGAGGCTGCATTTCAATCCAGCCAGATATTCCCAGACTTGAAGCTGGGGGGTAGGGCTAGGGTGAGCTCAGGGGAACCATGGCAGCGCCTGGTATCCTGAACTCCGTGGCCCAGTCCCTTAGGGTTACACCCCATTGTTATCTGTCCCTTCTGAGCCTGAGGATATCCAGACAAATCTTTCAACTGCTTGTTGGTTTGGGGGGACAGCAAAAGTCCATTTTAAACTGCCAACTGAAGAAAGTGCACAACCTGAAAGCTGAGAATTATGTTTTGTTCGGTGGACAAAACTGAGGACTTAAGCCTGGGACACAGCATCTCAGATAGCTCTGAGGGACTGCTCCAGAGAGGTAAGGGAGGATCCAGGATACATGAGTTTTTGCGACAAAGACCAGGTAGTTGTTACATCAAAAGATTACTGTTGACTAAAGAAAACTAGACGTCTCAAGTTAAGGAATCTCATGCTTTTCCATGTATGGGAAGATGCAAGAGTTTGGGCTCACTGAAATCATTCCTTTGATATGGACCTCAGCTCTCTAGGGCCAGTATCCAAGCTTTTTGCTGACTGCTAGATGGCGGGCATCCTGTTTCTATCCTGAATTCCCTCAGAGCTCACCTTCAGAGGGGTGGCTATAATGTGATGGCTGCAACATCTTTTGTTTACTGACGTGGCAGGCAACATTTTTTTTTTATTGATAAAATCCATCTTGCTTTTTACTGGCTGAAGTCCCCACCCTCAGACCCAGTGAATACACAGAATACGTAGCAGCAACACAGTAGCACCAGAAACCCCATTACCTGTGTTGGGGGTGGGTGTGGGTTCTGAGTGAGCGGGACAGGGGACAGCTCAATTTTGATGGATGTAACAGTTGATAGCCATTTCTATCCATCATGGCCTCAGGCTTTCTCTGTCCATGCCCCAGGGTGGAATATACGTGCTGACCCTGCTGGACACGTTTGCGGCGGGAACCTCCATTCTGTTTGCTGTGCTCATGGAGGCCATAGGCGTCTCCTGGTTTTATGGTACGTGCTGGGTCCTGAGCGTGTGGAAAAGCCTCGGGCCCCATGTGCTTCTGGAGCCTTTTCACCTGGAGGTGCAAAGGGGCTTTCCATTTCCGGGGCAGTCACTGGCTGATCCCAGAGTTGAGCAAGTTGCTTATTGGGCACAGCTCTTCCAGCCCTCAGCTCATCTTTGCATGAGCTCCCTTTAAAAGGAGGAGGCAAGGGCCCCAAAGGCATCAGCGTCAGCTGTTAGAGAGGAACTCAGAGGAAGATGCTGCTCCTCAAGCCATGTAATTCACTCTAGAGTAGGGTTGCCAGGTTTAGCAAATCTGGGATACGACACATCCAGTTAAACTTGAATTTCAGATAATGAATCATTTTTTTAGTATATGTCCCAAATATTGCATGAAATTATTTAAACTAAAATGACTTTTGTTGTCTCTCCGAAATTCAAATGTAACTGAGTGTCCTCTATCTTCTCTGGCAACCTTATTCCAGAGCTGAATGGGGAGAACATGGTAGAAAGTGAAATGTGTTGTCATTGTTCATTTTTTCCCCATGTGTCACTCACTCTTTTCTACTCATTGGAAAGAGTCTGGTCTCTTCTACCAGATTAAAGTTGGGGAAAGCTCTATATACACAGCCATCATTGTTTTAAGAGAGAGGGAGCGGGAGGAAAGAGCTGGGCTTTGGAGTCAGGCCACCCTGGCTGTGTAAACCAGGGCCAAGTCCCCTCCCCTCCCCGAGCCCTGGTTTTCCCTCTGAAAAAGGAAGTGGGGCGGCACCTACCAGGGGATGCTACCCCTGAGTGTGTTCTCTCCCCTGTTCTGAACCAGCCAAGTGCCTGTCCCCAGGTCACCTAAGTGCCAGGGTATCCCTGTCTTAGGAGATACTGTTCTGCTGTCCACCTGGGGACAGACCCTCTTGGGAAGGCAGTAGGGGTGGCCCCAGGCTCTGCAGGGGCCGCTGTGATGGGCCTGCCCTGTGTGTGCGCAGGTGTGGACAGGTTCAGCAACGACATCCAGCAGATGATGGGGTTCAAGCCGGGCCTGTACTGGAGACTCTGCTGGAAGTTTGTCAGTCCTGCGTTCCTCCTGGTGTGTAGTGCGTGGTTGGGCATCCTCGGGTGAGGGGTGCTGTGTGTCTGGGGTGAGGGTGGGGGTGGGGATCTTTGCCTCTAAGGGGAGGAGGTTGGGATGCAGGGCCCTGGTCACGCAGACAGATGCTCAGGATGCTCCGCCCTGTTGATTCCCAGGAGGCTGCACATGAGAGGGGTCGCCAGCCTGGGGCCAGGTCTGGGCCGGGGGCTGTCTGTGCCACCACTCAGTTCCAAGGTCACCTTTCTAGTCTTCTTCTCTTTGTATTGCTCCTGTTTCTTTGTCTCCTTTTTGTTATCCTTCCTTACTTGGATTCTTCCTCCTTTCTCTCTCGATCTCCCTCCTTCCTTATCTTCTCCATTCCTGCATCCATCTCACACGCTGGCCCTCACTTCCCTCTGGTCCCTCTCTGCATCTCTCCCTCTCTCCCGCCTCCTTGCCTCTCTCTCCCCTCTCCCTGTCTCTCTCCCTCTTCCTTCTGTCCCTTCCCCCCAGTTTGTGGTGGTCGTGAGCATCATCAATTTCAAGCCGCTCACCTACGATGACTACATCTTCCCACTCTGGGCCAACTGGGTCGGGTGGGGCATCGCGGGCTCCTCCATGGTCCTGGTGCCTGCCTACGTCGTCTACAAGTTCCTCAGCACGCGGGGCTCCCTTCGCGAGGTGAGCTCTGGGCCGAGCCTGGGGGAGGGTGGGGGACAGCACGGGAGGGGGCATCCCGAGTCATTCCCGCTGGGGTGAGAGAGGGAGACAGAAGGACACGGAATCTAGAGTCAGACGGACCTGCCACGTTGGCCACGTTATTTACCCCCAAGCCTCAGGTTCCACATTTGTAACCTGGGGTAATCATACAGACCTTGAAAGGTGAAAGGAAGTGCTTAGCGCAGGGCCTGGCACACGGTAGATGGTCACCACGCGGCACTTCCTATCGTGTTGAACGTCATATGCGCCGTGTGCTCCCACTCTGTTCCTACCGTTGTTTATGTGAGGGGCTCAGCCCTGCAGTCCCCTAAAGAGCAGTTAATCTGCATTAACTGTGCCCACTCCTGTGTCCCACCTCCTAAGGTTTGTCATGTCCCCAGATGTCCCCCACTCTCCCCATCCAAACTCACCATGACCTTGTATCTTGGCTTTCACCTGCTTCTATTGTGAACCTGATACCTAATCAGCCTAAACCAGAGATTTCCAAAATACATTTTCTTCTTTGACCTGCGTACATTGCAGATACATATACGCATGATCTGCGTTTTCATTAAAATTATGTCTTTCCTATAGTTTGGTTGTTAAATGCCCTTTCTTTTATAAATAATGGTGATAGTCATTTCCTCATGCCCTTACTTATAAAGATCTCATCCCTTCATTCCTTTATCCACTCCCTTCACAGATATTTACTGAGAATCTGTACGGGGCAGGCAGTATCCTCAGCTCTAGACACACTCCCCGGAGCTCATGTTCTCGTGAGGGGACAGAAAGACACAGGAGGACGTAAAGGAGTGAGCTGTACAGGAACTTAGGGCAGAGGGTCCCAGGCAGGGCTGGGACTCCCTCCCCCTGTGACATGTTTCCTGTCCATGAAATCCCAAAGTCCAGGAACCTCTGGGTCACTGGGAGGATCCATGTTCTGTGAGCTCATCCCGGACGTGGAACCAGGACCTGCTTTGAGCTTTTTATTCTCTACACTTTGAGATCCCCCTCTAGTGATCAGACATTGATTCCAGACGCATTCCCTGAGTCCACCCTGTGTCTACAGCCCAAGGAGGCGGCCCCAATCCCCAGGCAGGGCTGAGGTCCCATCACTGAGTCCTCATTGTGCTCTGAACTTGTCCTCTGCAGCACTGACTCCAGTCGTGGCTGTAAAGCTGCCTGTGTGTGTTTCTGTTCAGTGTCAGCCCCTTCCCTGAGCTGTAAACTCTCCCAAAGCAAAATGTGTGGGTGGCCTTCAGCTCTGGATCCCCAGGGCCTAGGCCAGTGTGTGACTACAGTCATTGACTCAATAAACATTCACTGGATGAATGTCTCAAAGTGAACTAACCAGGGTGGGGAGTGTCTTGTACGAACCCCTCCTGCTGTCCATGTGAGACTTCAGGGCCAAATAGCAGGTGGCCCTGATGTGTGGTGTCCTCTGGGCTGCTGGAAGGGTGTCCCTGGGCCAAGCTGAGGCCTCCTCCCCTTCTCCATCCTTTCACAGAGACTGGCCTATGGCATCACCCCAGAGAACGAGCATCACCTGGTGGCCCAGAGGGACGTCAGGCAGTTCCAAGTAGGTGCAGCTTGGACCATTTTGATGGGGGCCACGGGGCGGGGGCCCTACTGCTCCCTGCTGTGCTATCGGAGGCAAGACCACACACCACACTCCAGAAAACCCAGAGCAGCTGTGGGCTATAGCCCCTGGGGTTGTGATGTTACAAACCGGAGGAGAGGGGCCTGTCTTCTGCCTTCTACCAGCTGTCGCCTGCCCCTCCACTCCTTGGTCCTGAGATACCAAATGCCCAGACTTTCCTAAACTCGGTTCTCCCTCTTTGAGTTGTGACCACGGAGTATCCCCAAATGAGGCTGAGGATTTCTTATCTTGAAGGAAGCGCTGTAGGTACATCAATAACGTGTTGACCTGAGTCCTACCCTTTTCCCCTGTAAAATATGGGGGTGGGGGAGCCAGGAGGGTCCCGGTGAGCCCCCCTGCTTCAGACTTACTGTGTGACTTTGTGAAGGCTCCTTTGCCCTTTCTGGGTGCCCGTGACAATTAGGGGATTGGCCTGCGTGTCCTGCGGGTCTTTGAAGGAAACAGCTGTATTTTCTGCCCCTCCATGTGTCTTACTGCCCTTCTCAGCTGGCCCTTGTCCCTCAGTCCCTGCCTGCCCTGGCCCTGGCCTAACAGCCTTGCCGTCTTCCTCTGCAGTTGGAACACTGGCTGGCCATCTGAATCTGACCCCGAGGAGGAACCCTGCTGCACCAACGTTCAGGTCAAAGGTTTCCTACCACCCCAGACACTGTCTGGGGATTCCTCTCCGACCCCCCTCTTCCTCTTTTCCAAGTTAACAACTGATTTAGTGACCTGGTTTTCGTTCACTTTCTGTTCACCTGGCCTGAGGGCTGTGAGCTTGGATTGGTAAGCCTTGTGGGAGAGGAGGAGAGGAGGGGACAGGAAAAATGACTTCCGTCGAACCTCTTTAGTTTTGAGGAAGTCTCACCCAGTGTGGGAACCGGCCCGAGCTGACGTCCACGGGCTTGGGAAGGACTCCCCACCTCGTTTGCTGGTACTTTGGGCCGCAGAAGAAATCCTCAGTCCACCAGATCAGACAGAGGATGTTGCTTTTTGGTCAGACACTGTAAAACCAAAACACCAATAAAAAGCCCAGCTGAGTTTGGGAGGTACAGAGATCTTGCCTCTCTCGTCTACCCCGGTCAGTGCTCTGTTGTTTGGACCTTGGTTGGGAAGCTTGGGGATATTTGTCACTGTTATGAAGTCCGTGGATAGAAGCTCTGGGGGGTCGTGAGCAGAAATCTTCATAGTTAGTTTTCACTCTGGTTGACCTGGGTTTGATTTGTGTGTGTTCTGGAATATTCTTCTGGTTTCTGGCGCTCAGAGGGTCCAGAGCTATGGGTGTCACAGTGAGTGGCTTCTGCAGAAGCAGCAGACAAGTCTGTAGAGACCACATGCGGGTCTCGCTCTATCAGATGCACGGAGCTCAGGAACCTACCTGTGGCTCCTGAGACCTTCCTGGGGGACTCAGGACAGGAACCCAGCAAGGCCAGCTGCATGTCTCCGCTACGGGATCCTCTGCTGTCCTCACGGGGCCAGGTGGGTGTCCAAGGGCAGCCCGACAGGCTGCCTGTTTCTGTATTGTTCACAGACACCTGCAAAGCCTGTCCCTGGGAAATCCCACCCAGCCTGGACCAGAAGTCTCAAGTGATGGGAAGTGGGCCCTGAAAACTCCCTTTGTCTCTCCTCATGGGCCGTACTTTGCACCGTGGAGGGCAGCATGGAACCAAGCCTATAGCACCCCGGTCACTCAGGTTGAGGGGAGAATAGTCTCAATTGACGGAGCAGGTTGGCGGTTGTAGAGAATTTCAGGTTGATTTCTGATACAAACTTATAAGTGGTGCCCTCTGGTGGTGCTGGTGGCTGGTCTCAGCTCTTTCAGAGAAGCGATTTGTAGTTGGTAAGTCGGTGGCATCCATTTGCATTTTTTTTTTTTAACATATGGTCTGAGTTTCTTACACTCTCATTGGCAATCTAGAGTTGTGGGTTATTGTCCTGACTGTGGGAGCCCCTGTTGCAGAAACTTGGGCAAAAAAAAAAAAGGCCACATCATTTCCACTGGGAGTAGAGGGTGACACACATCCAAAAGGTGCTTTGGGGAAAGTGGGGTGTCACTGAGCCTAATCTATCGATCATGCAGTCTGTGGAAGATGGGCTGGCTGGGGGCATGGCGGTGGTTTTCTCCCAGGGACAGGGTCCTTATGGCATTCTTTAAAGAAAAGTAGGAAAATCAGTAGACCTTGGATCTCTCCATATAAAAAGTTCAGTTCAAAATCTGAGACAGCCCAAGTGGCAGGTGTCTTGGACCCTGAAAAAGAGGGGGCCTGGGAGCATCCAACAGAGTGGAACAGACAGGTAGGGGTCTGGGAATGAGAGCAAGGTGACCCGTCACTGATGGAATTTGGCCTCACAAGTGACTGAATCCGTCCGCCCCATGAAGGGTAATTCCTCCCTAGGTGTGACAGCTTGTTTGTTTGTTTTTAACAAAGCACTTTCATCCACGTTTACTCCCATCCGCCCAGCAAGTACTGCAGGGCTGGCTTCTGTGTCCCCATTCTGCAGGTGAGAAAACCAAGGTCCAGCATTTCAGTCATTCTTGCTCAAGGTTCCCCAGCTACTAAGGGATCCAGTTGGAACCTCAAGTCAGAGCCCCTGACTCTCAGCTGAGAGCACTTTGAAATTCCCAGCACAATATGGTTCACCCCACCCAGGGCTGTCATTAAACATAAACAAAAATCCATCCAGTCAAGTGGCCAAGGCATATTTCTTAGCAAAAGAACAATGTGTTGGAAGAAGGGGGGCGTGGGGGGATGTCATTTATTCTCCTCTAACTGGTTGCTAGAGAGGAAATGATTTAGCTGCTCTCCTTTGATGAAAATAATCACTCTAGGGAACAGTGGGTTGTGAAAAGCTGAGCCTACTTGGCAGAAATGAGTCAGAAAAGCCTGTGTATCAGGGGCACCCTTCAGAGAGAGCCTGACGTTTGCTCTTTGCCATCTGCGCGTGGCCCTTCTGCCTCCAGACATTTGTCCGAAGGCGAATCAGAGATGTGGTGCTACCTGAACCAACACCAACCAACCCAGTGGTGCTGCCTTGCAGGGGAAGTTGGCTCCCGAGCCTGGGGAGGGGCTCTGGAGATGGGGGGACCCGGGGCACCCATGGACATTTTCGAGGAGGTGCTGGCAGACCTTCTGGGTTCACCTTTCACCCACACTCGATGGAGAGGGAGCATGGGCTTTATCATAAGTAATGTTTGACTTCTTATTTGAGGCCTTTTTTTTGATAGTAGAGGTTATCCGGGATAAGGGTGCTCCTGTGTACTGTATAGAGCACTTTTGATACTTTACCAGATTTTTTAAGGAATTATTATTTTCCATGAAGTGTAAAAATATCTGTTTAATATCATCCCATTAACATCTACTTAATGTCTAATTATATAATTTAGTGTCTACCTGTGAGTCGGTCTTCATTCTAGATGCGAATGAGACAGAGGAGAAGGGGACCTGCCAACTCTTGCCAAATATCATGCCAAATAAAGGTCCTAAAAGCTGCCTTAATTCTCAGAGGGGTTCCGGCCCAGGTGGGAGCCAGTCTCTTGCCAAATGATCCCGTTAATGTGAGACCAAACATTCTTACCAAAGATATCATTTCTTAGTAAGAAGCCCACTGAGCTCACTTCATTTCTTTATTTCCTTTGAAAGCCACGGAAGGGAGAAGAACAGAGAGGGAGTGTGGCGTGGGGGAAACAGCACAGCATTTAGAGTTGCATGGACCTGGGTCTACGGCTGTCTTACTGGGTCACCTGGGGAGAGGGGCTCCACCTCTGTGGGCTTCAGAGTTCTCTGTCTGTAAAAGCAAGGGTTGGATCAGAGATCAAAGGTCCCATCCAGTAAATAAAATTTCCTGTCTCCGTAACAATGTTATTGTTGTCAATTTACAATGAAGGAAGCACACGGTTTACTTTAGGACATTCCAGAATGATCTAGTGACCAATAACCTACTACTGAGCAGACATATCAGAACTATGATTTTTCTGGACATTCAGTAGTTCCTCTTTCGACAATATTTCTGCAACTGATGCCAGAAACACTTGGTATTTTAAAAAATAAATCCAACCCTTTTGTTTTGCGGAATTTGAGGGTAAGTTGTCATGCTCTCATGAGTCCCAAAATCCACAGCTCTGCGATGTGCAGCATGGCTATAGCTGCGATCATAGAAGTCACCAAAATTCTGGTGAATGTGAAGTAGCTTTTGGGGTTCCCGCCCTCCTCCCTCTGTTTCTCCACTTTTATGTAAATAAGGACTCTTTCAGTGGTGCCCTGTGTCATGGACTGTTCCAATGTCATGCATATTTCTATATCTGGTGTGTGCGTTTATTTTAAAAGCTGTTCTCTTCATGGAAAATTAAGTGTACAGAATAATAAAGGATATTTCCTGTGCCATGTAACTGGTAGTGGAATTCTTTCTGGTGTGAAGGTAAAATGCTACAAATTAAGTCCAATGGGTCTTCTGTGATCAGCCTCCAGCTAGTAAAGTAGAGCTTCTGGTCATAGTGGCCCACCTTTCACCCAAATAACTC
Source organism: Stenella coeruleoalba (assembly GCF_951394435.1). NCBI lineage: Eukaryota > Metazoa > Chordata > Mammalia > Artiodactyla > Delphinidae > Stenella > Stenella coeruleoalba. The sequence goes on along the minus strand of NC_137166.1, from coordinate 29,108,976 downwards.
TCTTGATAACCTACGGAACAGAAGACTAGGGGGGAGTTAAATCTGTAATCCTAGCTCTGAGATTGACACTTTTTTTTTTTTTTTTTTTTTGCGGTACACGGGCCTCTCACTGTTGTGGCCTCTCCCGTTGCGAAGCACAGGCTCCAGACGCGCAGGCTCAGCGGCCATGGCTCACGGGCCCAGCCACTCCGCGGCATGTAGGATCTTCCCGGACCGGGGCATGAACCCGTGTCCCCTGCATCGGCAGGCGGACTCTCAACCACTGCGCCACCAGGGAAGCCCGACACATTTTTATTTAAGTAGAAAGTGGATACCAAGTTAGTAGTTTCACTTTTTTGTTTCTAGGGCTGAATTTCAAGGGGATCAGAACTTCCAGTTGGATGGAAATGAATGTGCAATTTAGCACTTGTGTGCATTTTTCTGGGAAGAGGGATACACTAACACTTAGGGCCTTAGTGCTATATTGTATTGTTTGGGGAAGGTGTGACCTTACATTGTTATTTTTAATGCAAGTAAGCAGATAGACAGTGACCCCAATATAAGGGAGGTATTGACAACCAACAATTCAGTCTATGTCTTCAAGTATGTAAAGGCCGTCAGGGAGTGGGTGGTGGGCCCGAGGGCTGAATTGAGGCCAAACAGAGAATGGGATAGTGCCAGAAGTAGTGAGCACCCCAGTGTTGTCTCTTAGGGAGGTTGTAGAGGGAACTCAGTGTCAGGTAGGGGTGTGAGAGGGGGTTGCATACCTCTAAGATCCCTTCCATTTGGAGCTTATGGAATTTTTTTTTTTTTTTTTTTTTTTTTTGGACAGCCATGAACCCAACCTTGCACAGCAGCATTGGGAGAGTCAAATACATTTATGCCAAAGATGTCGGGGTGGGTTTGGCTTGTCGAATTGGAGCTGGGCAGACATCCCAGAGGGGGTATTATCATCTGATCATTTAAATTTTACCTCCAGAATTGGAGTTAGGGTTTATTATAATGAATCAAACAAAAGGCAACCACATTGCTTCCAGCCCTCCCCTCATGCCTGCCGACATTTAATAAGGGGCCCTGCGGGAGTAGAGGAGGGAGCCTGGAGCAGAGGGGGAAAGGGCAGCTCTTCTGGGGGGCTGGCTGCCATTCTGTCCCCTAGGCTGACAAATGTAGTTGGAGAAGCCTCACAGGTGGGCTTCACTTTAAGAAACTGGTGGGCTTTTGAAATGTCCCAATTTTAATAGCACTCCTGTCCTATGTTTGGAGAGATAGAGCTTCATTTTCATCTCCTTCCAAAAGGCCCTGATATGTGGAGTCTCTCCCTGGGCCTCAATTTGTTCATCTGTGCAATGGGTCAGGGGTTATTAACACTAAGTGTTCATGGATAGGCTTCAGAAATATCAGAACCTTCTGAAATGAAACGCAAATTTTTATGTGCATGAGTTTATGTCTACCTTTCCGGGAGAGAGAATTGATACATTCATCAGATTCTCAGATGTTGAAGACTCACTGGTATATATTACCTTTGGGGCCCTCTTTCTTCCAATAGTACATGGCATCTCTCTCTGTCTTCACCCCAAATGAAATCAGTATGACAACAGAGTTCATTTCTAAATCTCCATCACCCTGCATTATGTTGACTTTTCATTTTAATCCACCCCAGATCCAATATCTCATCTGTTTTCCTGGCAACAGTTGTTAAACCTTAGTTTTCCAATTGGTAAAATGAAAAGGTTGGATTAGGTGATTCTGTAAAGTCCCTTCTGTTTTTTTGTTTGTTTGGGGGGCGTTTTGGCCACACTGCGTGGCATACAGGATCTTAGTTCCCTGACTTGGGATGGAAGCCCATGCCCCCTGCAGTGGAAGGGCAGAGTCTTAACCACTGGACCACCAGGGAAGTCCCCCCTTCTGTTTTTGACTCTATGATATACTCTCAGGGAGCGACCACAGATATGGTTGGTGAATTCACACTAAAATGTGAATGACTACCTTTCTAGGCAGCTGCTGATAGACAGAAGTGGGAGTTGCTGCTTTTCACCCATTCTACATTTTTAGTGTACGTTTCAGCAAACATTTTCTGTAAAGGTCTCTGTCAGAAGTACTCCTCTCCTGTTGTAGCATAAAAGTAGCTTTATTTACAAGACAGGTAGTGAGCTGGATTTGGCCTGAGGTCTGTGGTTTGCCCTGGATTAATGAAAAGAACAAAGGTTTTGAGCCAGATTAGACCTGGGTTTGAATACCAACTCTACTACTTACTCCTGTGGAAACCTGGACAAGTCATGTAAAATCTGAGTCTCTCTAGCTTCTGAAGAGTGGGAATAACACTGCCAAGAAGGTCAGCAGGATCGAATAAAGATGGTGAACACTTAAGACCAACCTCTCTGGGGCCACATTGTCTGGATCCAAATCCTGGTTCCATCACTCAATTGTGTGAAGACTTGGGCAAGTTACTTAACCTCCCTTTGCCTCATTTATCATCGATCCATGGGAATGACAATGACCCCACCACCTCATGGGATCATAGGTAGGATTAAATATTAATATTGGATTCAGAATAGTGCTAGCTTACACAGCTTGTTGTTATATGTTTAGTACATGTCAGTTACATAATGCTGATCAATTTCTTCTCCTTCTCACCCATCTTTGCCCATTTCAAAGGCAACCCAGCTACTGCTGTGCTTTCAGGTAGCCGAAACAATGTCTCTGTTCCCTTGTCCCCTCCTTAGGAAACTGCCCCAGAGGTTTGAATTGGGGTCTGAGTAGCCAAATCTGAGTCTCCTTGGGCCTGAGTGCATGTGACCACTGGGCAGGAAGTTCCAGCTTTGGAAATACCAGCCTCCACAAGCCTTGCCAGGCAGCAGCCAACCTCCTGCAGGACCTGGCTGCCTCACAAGCCCTCCGCTGTCAGTCCCCATTAGGCTGCTGGCAAGGGAGATGCTCCCTCAGCTGGGCCATGTTTCAGGGAGGCCCTGACCTCAGCTATGACCCAGAAGAGCTGGAGACAGAAGTGTGGTAACCAGAGGCTCCTGAAAGTGCTGGCAAGTGATTGGCTTCTGATGTCTTTCTTATTAGCTACTGGCTTGTCATCAGGCCTGGGAGGGGCTGAGCTGGGCCCCTAGCAGGGCATGAAGGTAAGGGGTTGGGCCGTAGGAAATCAAGGGAAACCATCTCTGTCCCCAGAGGACGCCCAGCAGGGGTCATGGCCGGAACATACCCTTGAGCCACGGTTGATTGTTTCTACAGCAAAGAATATAGAGGGAGCAGCCACCCCACCTACTGCAGGCTCCAGTGCAGAGTCTCAGCCTAGGACAGGAAGATGTGGAGTCAGAAGAGGAGAGGCCTGAAGCAAAAACCCAGCTTCTGGCAATGGTGAGCCTGGGGCAGACCTGAAGGCCGTGGTCAGGCCAACAACAGGGTACCTGCCTACTGCTCACCCTGAGTCCATTCCCAGGTTCTTGCTACATTTCTGTTCTTGCCCCACGGCGCCCCAGACTTCCCTGGTAGTTGCCATTGACCCCTGACTCCCATCTCCAGTCACTAGATAGTAACAATAACCTATCAATGGAGAGGAGTGAGAGGGCAGGGCCGATAAATGAGGCAAACTCACTTCACAGATAAGGAAGGACATTGCCACTCTGGCATTTCAAGTGAGCTGCAGAATCAGATCAGGGAGTGTCAGAGCCAAGACTAGAATTTTTAGGTAAGCAATTAAATGTATAGCGTTCCCCACCGGAGTTTTGGGATTGGAAGGGAGCACGGCACAAGCAGTACCTGGCTGGCTTTGTTAAAATAGAAAATGGGGCCATCCAGGTCTCACAGGCCATGGTTCCCAGGAGGACTGAGACCTTAGGAGCATCAGCACCTTGGACAAGGCCAATGCACTGGGCTGACATTCAATTAACAAGCACATCAGCTTATCCTGCCGCAGTTACTACTCCCGGTGCTTTACACATTGCAACTCCTTGAATCCTCTTAATGAGTCGATGAGGTAGTATTATTATCCCCATTTGTAAGTGGGGAAAATGGAGACACAAAGAGAAGAGACAACTCACTAGCTGGTGGGACTGTGATTTGAAGCCAGGAAGTCCGGCTGCAGTCTGTGCTTCTAACCACTCTGATGTGCATATTCCTTGGTCCCCAGCCATCCAGGCATACCATGGTCCAGCTGGTAGGGGCATGGGTCCTCAACTAGTTCCAACACCCTCTCCAATTACAAATAAGTGCTAGAAATGAAAATAAATTTATTTATATGTATACACATTTATAATTTGTACACATATACATACTTTATATACATATGTTATATATGCATGCACTTAAATCTGTATACATTTATATATAAATATAATTTGCCTACATGATGCTAGGAAGCAAATGACTTGCCCTAGATCACAAAGTAAGAGATTTCATCTTGAACAGACCTCTCCTTTATCTCAAGGAAAATATCTTTGCTGGCTTTCTCCATACACACCCCAATCCCATGCTTTCTGGTTCTTATGTCCATCTGGACTCACTATCAAAAAGCAAAAATATTATACTCATATGCGTTAGGATGATAAGTGGCTGCATGTAACTGAAATCTAACCATGGTCTCTTAACAATGAGTTTTTCTCATTTTCTTGTAACAAATACGCAATGAGTCAGAGAGAAGAGTGTTCTTCAGCAGGAAGAAAAAGGAGAAGTGTCCCTGGTTCTGGAGAAGGACTTTAGTGAGGATCTCCTCCTGGACATGCCCAGAAGCCCAGGATGCCTCTGGTGATGCTTAAGAAAGTCATCAAGGATTTGGACTCCTTCTAGCTTCCTGTTCTACCATCTACAGCATGCGGTTCTCACAGTCATGGAGAAAAATGGCTAATCCACCTGCTGACATCTTGCCCACCTTTCAGGCAGGAAGAAGGGAAATAAAGAGAAAGAGCAAAGGGCAGAGGCCTGCTGAATCTGTGCCTCTTGACTCTGAAGAAGAGTAGATTTCCTAGAAACCCACCTGGATGTCCATCTACATCTCCTAGGCCAGATTCATGTAACCTGGCAACTTTAGCTGTAAGAGAGTCTGGGGTGGGAGAAAGGCTGTGTAACTGGATACATTGCTTCTCTGGACAGAATCAGGAAGAGGATCTTAGGAAGAGGATGAGAAGGATATTGGGAAGACACTGGTCATTACCTCCCTTTCGTGGCTTCCTCACCTGAATTCCATCATCTGCTGACAATGGCAGGGGCCCTTGTGCAAAGCACCATGGTCTGAGTGGCCATAGATAAAGGGCTTCTCTGTCCTATGGGGTGAGATCAATGACTCCCTTGGGCTCAAGTTATGGGGATTCAGGACGCAGGTCTTGCAGGTGAGAACAGACTGACCTGGGTTGGCATTTACAGAGGCACCTCTAACTGGCTGAGCTGGCAGCTAGGTCTGCTTGTAGCCAATTACAGAGTTAAAGTTTTAACAGCTGACCTTCTCTTTTAACTCATGTTTTAATTCAAATAATGTACACATGCTGCTTCTCTCTGCTAACTATGCTGATAGGCTCTAGCCTGTTTGGCTATTTCTTTTTATCCTGAATCACAGGTGTGTAGGATCAAGCAGTCAGCAGAAAAACAGTCAGTCTGGTCCGCCTTGACCGGAGGCAGACCACCGCAATGTCCATGAATCACGGAAGTATCAAAAGAAATGGCTCCAGCCCAGCGAGGTCTCAGTCACATAGTCTTGCGATCCCCACCCTCAAAATTCTCCTTAAATAGACCTGCCCTCTTTCAGAGAGTAGGACGGTAGTTTTCAAGATCTTAGTCTGTTACCCTCCTCATTTGCTGGCACATTAAGAAATTTTTCCTTCCTTTATCCTCAAAACCTTGCCCTCGTTATTCTCATTTGGCATTGGGGACAGGGACCAAATTTTCGGTTACAAATTGGCTGAGCCAGCCAGAGGCACCTCGGCTCCCCAGTGGGGTGGTGTTCATCCCCTACCCAAGCCCGATGGAACACTGCCAGAGCGGGGAGGGCCCGCCCCCGCCCCCGCCCCCGCCCCCGCCCCAGGTTGCACTTGGAGCCCACGCCGGCAAGAGGGCTGCCTTCCGGGAAGAGAGTGAGGGACTGTCCAAGAAGCGGCCAGAGCCCCATTTAGCTCTGGGGAACTCCGGTCTCTCTCCCCAGATAGGACATGGTCCCCTGCAACTTGAACCTTCTTGGAGGAAAAGGAAACAGATTTTGGAAGAGTCGAGACACCTTGGCCATTTGGGTAAGTCCCCTGGTGTGCACACCGAGATCCTTGATTCCGTACTTTTAAGGAAGGTTGTGAAACTTCCAGCCCTTTACGGGTTGTTTGTGGCACCAATGGTATGGCGGTCACGGTTGAGTGAGACCATAGAACCCGGGGAAGTTGTTCCCTTTTGTTCTCTTTTGAGTTTTGAAAGGTTCCTGTTTGTTTAGCTGGCCTTGTTGGGTTTGGTTCCTTTGTTGTTCCTTTGTCGTTTGTCTGCTTTTAAACATGGGAGGTGCCGTTTCAATTCCGTCTGAAAGTCCCTTGGAAAGGATTATGGCCGAATGACCAACTTACAGCTATAAGCCTATGTCTAAAAGGAAAATGGGTAATGAGAGCTCTATTCCATCTTGTACTTGTTCCCTAGGGTGTATTTTACAAAACTGGGTGATTTTTAGTATGCTCCTAGAAAGAGAAAGAAGTTGTTTTTTTGTTTGTTTAGAAGATGTTGGGGGTAGGAGTTTATTAATTAATTTATTTATTTTTGCTGTGTTGAGTCTTCGTTTCTGTGCAAGGGCTTTCTCTAGTTGTGGCAAGCGGGGGCCACTCTTTATCGCGGTGCGCGGGCCTCTCACTATCGCGGCCTCTCTTGTTGCGGAGCACAGGCTCCAGACGCGCAGGCTCAGTAGTTGTGGCTCACAGGCCCAGTTGCTCCGCGGCATGTGGGATCCTCCCAGACCAGGGCTCGAACCCGTGTCCCCTGCACTAGCAGGCAGATTCTCAACCACTGCGCCACCAGGGAAGCCCAAAGTTTTGTTGTTTTTTTTTTTTTTTTTAACACTGCATGGCCACAGTGTTCTTTAGACTCTGGAGAAAAATGGCCAAGATGAAGTTTTTTTATTCCAAAACTGTTTCTTTTTGCATATGCAGTTAGAGAAAGCTGGTTTGATAAAATACTTCTTTTCAGAATTCTGACCCTGTGAGAACAAAAATATGCCTAGAGAAAGCTTGAGGTTAACTCTTACATGTCCTTGAAATATAAACGCAGCCCTCTTTGCCTGAGACTTCAGCCTTGAGTTAATAAGTAGAACTGTTGCCGAAATCTCGGCTTCTCTGTGCACCGATGCTGAACAGAAATTCAGAGCCAGAGATTTTGGAGGAAGAGAGAGATGGCGTGATTTTTTTCTTCCAGGCACAAGGGAAGACACAGCAGGCTAGCGCCTCAAGGACTGTGCCCCCCACCCTCCTTCCGGAATCGGAGAAGATTTTATATGTGGGGCTGCATTCCGGGGGTATATGATAAGGATCAAAGTAGTGAAGGTCTTGCATTCTTCTTCCCACATTATTTCAAAACAGTCACAGCTGGCGTCAGGCAGTCGGGTAATTGGGTCCATTTGTCTCTGCCTTATCCGCCTGCGACCTTGTTTCTGAAATGCAAATCCTACAAGGGGTGATTTACTACAAGGGAGTGTAATTCACATAGTGTTAAAGAGTAATAGGTTAGCTTTGTGAAGTACAAATCTAGTTACAGAAACTACAGATTAGCAACAGTTAAAAAAAAAAAAAAAAAAAAACTAGGAGTGATTAACCTTTCAGGCCAGGTCATGTTTCTTCTCTAGCCTGTTCAGTGTTCCCTTGTTCTCAGGAGGGAGAAAACTTCACTTCTATTTTTGCTGCAACAAATTCCCCACTGCTAGTTCATTCCCTCCGTATCAATGGAGGTAGGGAAACAGGCGTCCTTCTTGTCTGGCTGAGGACAAAACTTCAGTTTTGCTCCACTTGACAAACACCAGCTCTCCGGCCCAGGGGCCCATCTATCTCCTATTTTATACCCCCCCTGAGAGGCGTGAACCCCAAGAAATCTTCATTGGGAGGATAAGGGACGACGGTATGTCTTCTGTAGCTTCTTTAGGCTGGCAAGGGGCTCGTAGACCCTACCTAGTTGGGGTCACGGAGCTCTCACCCTGTCTTATTAAGGGCCCCGGGGTGACTTCTGTTGTTGTTTTGGCAGGATCTGTTCTGAGAAATGGCTGGAATCTTTGCATCATCATTATCTTGATGTGAACCTATTGTAATCTGGAAGAGACAGAACTTAACAAGTAGTTTAAAAAAAAAACAGAGGCCAAAGATAAGTAAAAGAATTATTGTAGCCGGGGTCCCAAGCAGGACTAAGAGCCATGTTACGCTCGGTGGTAATTTTGATCCTGGTCTAGATAGAGTCAGCATTTGGGTTACCCTGTCTAAAGGAATGGAGCCATTTGGTGTAGTCATATATATAATTTTATGTCCTCTTCTATTAGCCCAGTGTGATTGATGTAGGTGTAACAGACCCTGTTAGAAGTATTTGGGGGAGTGACAACCTAAACGTTAAAAGACAAAATAGATCTCATTTCTTTTTAGGAGAATAAGCCTGAAACCCAGTCTAGGCCTGGCGCTTTGGGGAGACTTGTAGCTAGGTAGCCAGTTATCTAGTTTCATCAGAATAGGTTTTAACCTTTGATGTGGTATTAACATATAAGTAACAGGAGCTACTGGTCACTACATATGTGTTTTCTCTTTTTGTTAACATATGATCTAAAGCAAGTTTTTCATCTAAAAGTGTAATAGTTACCAGAGGAGACCTTTAAGAAGTAAGGTTGCAGTTACCAGCTGCCAGCAGACGTTCTTTTGAGAATGGCTGGTAACATCCCAAATCTAACACAGCTCAGAAAACTCAAGTTCTTAGCAATAAAAGGACTTGCCTAAAATAACACCTTAGTGTCCCTGTTAATGATGTCAGTGTTTCTCTAGGTATGAGAAGATGCAAGACTTGGGGCTCACAAAATCTTCTCCTGAAAGTATTTAACTATCTGAAGGCCTGTCCTTGTCTGTTTTTCCCAGAGCACAGAGTGCCTCATTTAAGATCTCCACCCTGAACTCCTTGTAGAGGGTGTTGAACGTCACCAGCTACAGAAGCTCATGATTTAATCCTTGTAGAAGGAGATGGCAAGTGTCAGTTTTCAGTCGGCAGGGCCCCTTTATGGTCATAATTTCAACCATGGTTTGGGGCATTTCCTGACCATTTTGTCCCACGGTGCTAGGAACGCTCTTTCCCAGGTCTGGCAAAGATTTTGCTAGTAGGCCACTCCATGTGCTATTACTGGACTAGGCCTTTACTCGCATCCAGAAGTCTCTGGACCACCTGTCTTCCTAGTCTCTTATGGTCCAGGATATTCCCTCTTGTTGCTTCTTCTCCCTTCTCATATATGAGAAGGGAATTTATATATTATTTATATATTTATATATATCAGGGAAATTATATATTGGCATTGTCCATAAGGTACTGAAACTTTTATAAGGAGTCTCAGACTGAACTTTTAAAAGTTAGGTTATGGTAATCATTTGATCTCCCATGGAACTATATATCCTCACTTTATCAGAGGCTCAGTCACACATTTGGTAATGTAAGAAACAATCATTTTTTTGAAATAGGCAAAATGCAAATAGCCAAGAACTTCCATTAGGTGCAGCCCAGTATATCCCAGGTTGTCTTGACTTAGTCTGTTCTATACTAATCCCTGTTCTTCAGGGAAATTATACATTGGCATTGTCCATAAGGTACTCAGCCCAGCTTCCTAGTGTTACTAGAATGATTATCCTTAGTATGATTTAATTGTTCCCAGCACAGAGGAGCCTTTAAGCTTAAATTACCATAGCCTGGTGTTAACTACATAAATCCATCCCATGATGGTGGGAGGTTTTATTCCTTGGCTGAAATTTTGCTTGTTGCTCTGATTGAACTTTGAGTAATAGAGGAAAATTCATGTTTATGGTCAGGGTCAGAGCAGGTATTATTAATGGGTCAGGTAAGGGGATCTTATCTAGTAATACCAATAGTGGCCTGGACATGACTATAATTTTCCTTTTACGATTAATTTCTTAAGAGTCAACCAATTAGAGCCTTGGAGTGGAGAAGTCCACTCAGGTAATCCAGAAGTACTAGACATAGGTAATTGGCCACAAACCCAACAACTGGATTGATTTTTAAAACTAGCATAGGATCGTGCCTATGATAGAAAAACATTTGATTCATATGCAAAGGTCCAAGAAGTCAAGAGAACATTATAGATGGGCATATGAGTCAGGTCCAGGATCTTGGGTAAGCTGTCTACTTCTGATGTTGTCTTTTTCTCATCCTGGGGTGAGTGTAGTTTCTCCGCTGTTTGAGCATTGTTTTAAGGTGATTTTGAGGTCAGCTGCCCTCTCTATAGGCCAGTCCAGTGCAGGGGCCCTTCGTGAGTGGAAATTAATCCAAGAATTAATTCCCTTTAGTTTTACTGTGTACGAACTAGTTAAGAGTACCAGATAAGGGTCCTTCCCTCCAGTTTGGAGATAGTCCTTTAAATTATGTCTTTTCCAGTATGTATACTCCTCTGGTTGTCAGTCGTGGGGCATCTGATCTTCATCCAAAGATAGATTACTGAGATCAGCTTTAGAAACAAACTTAGAGTGGCCTTTAATAATTCAATTAAACTTCTTAGCAATATAACATAACAGCAAGGAACTATCTGGGAAGTGAGTCTTGGTAAACACAGACCTCAATTAACAAAACTAGAATTTAATATTCAGTAAAACATAATTTTTTTTCTTCACTGTGAGGGCATTAACCTTGCAGCCAGGGAAGGCTTTATACCATCAAATAAAAAATGAGGTTTGTTAGGGAGCCGGAAAAAGCCAAGCAGCCGTCTTGGATTTTCCATAGCCCTGACTGTTTGATTGACAGCTAATGTTTACACATTTTTAATTCCCTGATTTAGGAGTAGACTGTTGTCATGTTTTCAGGACATCAGGATGGCAAAAGTCTGACAATGAGGGGTCAATTTTTGTAGAAGCAGAGTGAACTTTATCTACGTGCGCCATCATAATCTTTACAGATCACTGTGAAATAATATTTACTTTACCAAAGTAACAGAAGATTTTAAAAGCAAATGTAAATCACGTAAAGGCAAAGAAATTGACATAGTCTGTTATTAAAGCAGCATTCCAAGAAAACCTTGTTCTGTAAACAGAGAAAGAGAACCAAATTTTAGTCTGGTATCAATAAACTTGGCCTGATGATTTATATAACTGTAATTGATCATATAGGCTTTTTGCTTGCTGAAACTTTTATAAGGAGTCTCAGACTGAACTTTTAAAAGACCTCTCAGGGAAGTCACACCAAGGGCTTGTCACAGATTTCGCTTACCAGATGTAGGTGAATTCCTCCCTTTGCAAGGTCCCGAAAATACCATGAGATTTCTATACCTGTTAGCGAGGTAGCCTTCCTAATTTATCTGATAAAGCTGCTGGGGACCTAAGAGTTTCCAGTCTCTGGAGGGAGCAGATAGAGAAGATAAATGTTTTAATTTTACCCATAAATGTAAATCACCAAATTGTTGTAAACCATAAGTAGCTTGAGGAGAAGAGCTTCTTTATATCCAATTTAGCATTATGGTCTGAAAGTCAGAAACTTGTATTTATCCAGAAGTCCTTTTTATAAATCTTCTTGATGAGGAAGCATTTTTGCAAAGGGATCAGAGTGAAACTGTGTCTCTGGAGACAAAAGGCTTAAGGCAAATTTAAAATCTGATTACAATGTAATTAACAAGGTAACTTGGTTACTGTTGTGACATATGACACTTAAGATAATAACTAGAATTATGACTGATAACATTTTACCAGGACATAGCAGAATTTTTTTGAAACTCCATATAATTTCTAGACTATATTAGTAACAATTACCATACAATATAACCTAAGAAGATTTATTACACATTTGACAATACTTCCCACATACTTTTAACATACCAAATGAACCTAATTAGTGTAATCTCTCTCTTTGGGATGTTTCAGGGGCCATTTGAAGCACCCCAAAGTTGCCTAGAGGTCAAAGAAACTTCATTACATTTGATTTGGGAAGTTTTATGAAAAAAATCAAAAGCGTTTAGAACACTCAGTCAGATAAGATCATACGTCACTGGGAAACAGTAGTTATTCACTTAGCCAAAGTAACGATAAAAGATTTTTTTTTTTGCGGTACGCAGGCCTCTCACTGCCGTGGCCTCTCCCGTTGTAGAGCACAGGCTCTGGACGCGCAGGCTCAGCGGCCATGGCTCACGGGCCCAGCCGCTCTGCAGCATGTGGGATCTTCCCGGACCGGGTTACGAACCCGTGTCCCCTGCGTCGGCAGGCGGACTCTCAACCACTGCGCCACCAGAGAAGCCCTCGATAGAAGATTTTAAAGGCAAGTATCAAACGGATCACTTAAAAGGTAAAGAAGCATGGGACTTCCCCGGTGGCACAATGGTTGGGAGTCCGCCTGCCAATGCAGGGGACACAGGTTTGAGCCCAGGTCCGGGAAGATCCCACATGCCGCGGAGCAACTAAGCCTGTGCGCCACAACTACTGAAGCCTGCACTCCTGGAGCCTGTGCTCCACAACAGGAGAGGTCACTGCAATGAGAGGCCCACGTACTGCAACAAAAAGTGGCCCCCGCTGGCCACAACTAGAGAGGGCCTGTGTGCAGGAACAGAGACCCAATGCAGCCAAAAATAAATGAATGAATGAATGAATAAATAAATAAATAAGCAAGCTTGAAATCTGTCATCCAAGGCAGTTCAGCATCTTAAGAAAACTTGTACCATGTATAAAACTCTTTTCTAAGGGTCCACATTCTGCAAACCTTTTTTATCACTTTCTGTATCCATCACTTTATTTTCCCAATCAGAAACAGCCACCTGTAAATCAGACCTACTTCCTTTTCCTTTAATAAAATGCAATTCCATTCCTCTTACCTTCCTTACTAAAAACCACTTTCTACTTTCCTTAAGCAACCATGAACTGTCCTTTATATCAGCACTCTGTAGATTGGTAAACATACATCCAAATAATAATTTTTGAAGAATGTGCTTCCTTATAGAAAATATCTCAGTGTGGCACCAAACACATTTTTTAATAGTTCTAAACCTTTTGTTTCTCTGTAAAAGGAAGCCAATGTTCAGTAATTACTGCTTAATAAACTTCCATCCTTTAACTTAATTTAGCACAACTCTAAATTTTCAAGTTGTTTAATATCTGGAGAGATCATGCTTAAGTAAATATTCCTAAAACATAATTATTCCTAAAAATTCACCCAAAGTTCTTATCTCATTTGCAGTTTTTCTTCTTAAAAGTTTCTTCACATCGAATTATTTTCATTGCTGACAAATTTGTAGCAGATATAATCAGATCTTATTTAGTTTATATTAAACCTAGGCACAATAAAAGTATTATACTTAATGTTGATGGCTCTAAAGACATGTTCAGATGAATTAGATCAACAAACTTAAACATTAATACCAGGTATTAATTTAATATTGAATATTTCCCAGTTCACATGAACCTGAAATTTATTTAACTTTTCTTGTATTTAGAATTGTTTGATTTGTAAGCGCTTACTTTTCTTTAAAGCCAATGAAATAGAGCTCCTTTACAAATTAACCTCAGCAATATTATCCAAAGACAAAAACACGTACTGAGACATACACATATATCCAGACAGACAGAGATCTCATAGTTTCCACTTGAGATTTAAAATGTGTCTTTGCCTCTTTTTTTTTTTTTTTTTGGCTTGAAGTTCTACTAATTAACCCAAGGCTGAACTCTCAAGCAAAGTGGGCTGTGTTTGTAACTCAAGGACATGATAAGAGTTAACTTCAAGCTTCCTCCTAGGCATATTTTTGTTCTCTCAGGGTCAGAATTTTGAAGAAAAGTATTTTAACAAGCTAGCCTTTTCTAATTGCACATGCAAAAAGAACTGGCTTTGCAATTTTAAGAAAAGTTTTATTTTAACCAGTTTTCTCCAGAGTCTAAAGAATACTGTGGCCATACTGTCAAAAATGATCTTTCTCGGGCTTCCCTGGTGGTGCAGTGGTTGAGAGTCCGCCTGCCGATGAAGGGGACGCGGGTTCGTGCCCCGGTCTGGGAAGATCCCACATGCTGCGGAGTGGCTGGGCCCATGAGCCATGGCCGCTGAGCCTGCGCGTCCGCAGCCTGTGCTCCGCAACGGGAGAGGCCACAACAGTGAGAGGCCCGCGTACCACAAAAAAAAAAAAAAAAAGGGCACAAAGTCCTGAACATAAGGGAACCTCGGTCCATTTTCCCCATCCTGTGGCAATAAAGATCTAATTGTAGGAGACCCATTTTCAGGCCATTTTTCTTTGTCATTGGATCATAGCTACAGGTCGACCAGTCATTTAAGATTTTCCCTAAAAGTTCCCAGATGAGGGTGGAACCTTAGAGGAAGCGCTTCCCGTTTTGTCTAGAGCAGTTGGTAACAGACGTTAGATGTTAGCGCGCTCAAATCAAAACATAAGCCTTCACCTCGTCAGCTGGAAGTCACACATAAACATAAACCATAAAAGGAAACAGCAAAGGGATGCTCAAAAAGAAAAAAGAGAAACATATGGCAGAGACCTGCCCAAACGTGACTTCTGAGTCCCACTCGACCTGGATGGTTGCCCCAAAGCGGCGCCTTACATCAGAATCTCCCTTTGCAGGGAGAATTCCACATCAGGATTTCCCTTTGCAGGAAAATCCCGCAAATTGGAACCGAGTTCCCCTACGTAGGGGGGGGTACGGTCAAAGGTCCCGGAGTGCACTCCCGGAGACTCACCGTAGGTGCTGACGGGGTGTGTCGCGACCTCCGTATGCCCTCTTTCTGATCTTCCAATATTCAGTGTTTTCTCAGAGTGGAAGTCCAGACCGGCAAGGGCAAGAGAAGAGAAGGTGTCCTTAAGGCAAAAGAAGCCTGGCAGCTGCTGGGTCAGCCTCTCCCGCGTTCTCTGCCGCAGCCTCGGAGTTCCGCAGCCGAGTTGGCGGGCCGGGTGTGATGGGGGCACAGCCCTGGGGCAGGGAGTCCCTGGCGATCTGGACTCAGGGATATCCTCGAACCCTCCGCTCGCCTGAAGGGCTTGGAGAGAGATCCCCAAGCTTCCGATCAAGCCGAGGGGCACTGCGGAGCCGCCTGCCTGCGAGCAGATCACGGAGGAGCCCCCATTTTGTGGACGAAATCTCGGCTTCTCTGTGCACCGATGCCGAACAGAAATTCGGAGCCAGAGATTTTGGAGGAAGAGAGAGAGGGCGTGATTTTTCTGCCAGGCACAAGGGAAGACACAGCAGGCTAGCGCCTCAAGGACTGTGCCCCCCCACCCTCCTTCGGGAATCGGAGAAGATTTTATATGTGGGGCTGCAGTCCGGGGGTATATGATAAGGATCAGAGTAGTGAAGGTCTTGCATTCTTCTTCTTCCCGCATTATTTCAAAACAGTCACAGCTGGCGTCAGGCAGTCGGGTAATTGGGTCCGTTTGTCTCTGCCTTATCCGCCTGCGACTTTTTTTCTGAAATGCAAATCCTACAAGGGGTGATTTACTACATGGGAGTGCAGGATGTAATTCACATAGTGTTAAAGAGTAATAGGTTAGCTTTGTGAAGTACAAATCTAGTTACAGAAACTACAGATGCTAGTAACAGAACAAAAAACAAAAAACTAGGAGTGATTAACTCTTTCAGGCCAGATTATGTTTCTTCTCTAGCCTGTTCACTGTTCCCTTTATTTTCCTTGTTCTCAGGAGAAGGGAAACTTCATTTCTATTTCTGCTGCAACAGAACCTCAAGCCAAGGAGGAAAAAAAGGCAAAGAGGCTTTTTTTTTTTTTTTTTTTTTTTTTGCGATACGCGGGCCTCTCACCGCTGCGGCCTCTCCCGTTGCAGAGCACAGGCTCCGGACGTGCAGGCTCAGCGGCCATGGCTCACGGGCCCAGCCGCTCCACTGCATGTGGGATCTTCCCGGACCGGGGCACGAACCCGTGTCCCCTGCATCAGCAGGCGGACTCGCAACCATTGCGCCACCAGGGAAGCCCTAAAGAGGCATTTTTAACCTCAAGCAGAAACTATGAGCTCTCTGTGTCTGTCTGGATATATGGATGTCTCATTACGTGTCTTTGTCTTTGGATAATATTGCTGAGGTTAATTTGTAAATGAGCTCTATTTAATTGGCTTAAAGTAAGCACTTACAAATCAAACATTTCTAAATACAAGAGAAATTAAGCTAAATAAATTTCAAGTTCACATGATCTGAGGAATATTAAGTATTAAATTAATATCTAGTATTAAAGTCAGCTTAAGTAGTTCATTGTTTAAGTATGTTAATTAGCAAGGCACATCTTTAGAATCATCAACATTAAGTATTGTACTTTTATTGTACTTGGGCTTACTGAGAGTCAATAAGTTCATACTATTGGGATCGCCAAAAAGTGCCTTCGGTTTTTAAGTAAAAATAAGACACATTTTTCATTTTCATCAAGAACTTTATTGAGCAACGTATTCACCCTTTTGTTCCACTACCTTCTGCCATTTTTCAGGCAACTTCATAATTCCATCTTCCTAAAACTTATCTTTTTGAGCAAAGAACTGTTCCAGGTGCCTTTTACAGTCTTCCAGGGAACTGAAATTTTTTCCATTAAGAGAATTTTATAAAGACCGAAGTAAATGGAAATCCGAAGGTGCAATGTCTGGTGCATATGGCGGGTGAATCAGAACTTCCCAGCCAAGCTGTAACAGTTTTTGCCTGGTCATAAAACAACATGCAGTCTTGGATTATCCTGATGGAAGATTTTGCGTTTTCTATTGACTAATTCCAGACGCTTTTCGTTGAGTGCTGCTTTCAGTGGGTGTAAATGGGAGCAGTACTTGTTGGAATTAATCGTTTGGTTTTCTGGAAGGAGCTCATAATAGAGGACTCCCTTTCAATCCCACCATATACGCATCACCTTCTTTGGATGAAGACCGGCCTTTGGTGTGGTTGGTGGTGATTCATTTCACTTGCCCCACAATCTCTTCCGTTCCACATTATTGTACAGTATCTACTTTTTATCACCCGTCACAATTTGTTTTAAAAACGGAACGTTTTCCTTACGTTTAAGTAGAGAATCATGTGCAGAAATACGGTCAAAAAGGTTTTTTTCGCTTAACTTATGTGGAACCCAAACCTCAAAGCAATTAACACAACCAAGATGGTGCAAATGATTTTCAGAGCTTGATTTGGATATTTTGAATACGTCAGCTGTCTCCCACATGGTATAATGTTGATTGTTCTCAATTAATGTCTCGATTTGATCGCTATCAACTTCAGCTGGTCTACCCAACCGTGGAGCATCATCCAGCGAGAAATCTCCCGCACGAAACTTCACAAACCACTTTTGACACGTTCGATCAGTCACAGCACCTTCTCCTTACACTGCACAACTCTGTTTTGCATTTCAGTTGTATTTTTACCGTTCTTGAAATGATAAACCATAATATGCCAAAAATGTTGCTTTTTTTCTTCCATCTTCAATATTAAAATGGCTATACAAAAATTCACCAATTTTGATGTCTTTTTTTAAATGCATGCTGATATGACAGCTGTCACATACAATCTAACAAAATTGTTTCGAATGAAGTTAAAGAAAACTAAGTGCTACTAGAGACATCTTATGAAAAAAACCGAACGAACCTTTTGGCCAGCCCAGTATATCTTGCAAAATTTGTCAGCAAGAAAATTAACTTGGTATGGGATAAAAGCTTTTGGGTGAACACTTTAGGAATAATTATGTTTTAGAAATGTCTACTTAAAAATAGTTTTTCCAGGTTTCTGGTAACTTGAAATATTAGAGTTTTGCTAAATTAAATTAAATGATAACATTAAATGTCAAAATCATTTTTAAGGTAAAATACTGGAACATTGATTGCTGAACAAATCTAAGTTTACCTACTTTTGTCTTCTTACGAGAGGGAAACTAAAGATGTTTGGGTTTATTAGACATGCATCTTGCACCACATGCAAGAGAAATCATGCTATGAGGAAACTGTATGTTTTTGGAGGTTATGAAATAAATTCTTAAGTTTGCTAATCAAGGAATGCTGATATCACAGCCAGTTAAATTACTTGTTTCTTGGTTTTGTTAAGGTTTCTAAGAGTTTAAAAATTATTATATATAACTAAAGCTACTAAAATAATAAGGGAAACATTTCAATATGTAAAGATAGTAGGATATATATTGTCAGTGACAGAAGACATGAAGACGGGAAATATATTCATGGGGAAAAAAAAATAATTTTGTCCTAGAGCTGCTTGTTTATAGTTTTAAAAAAGGGGACAAATTAATATGGACACATAAAGTTATGGAAGGTTTACAGAAAAAGAACCTTGAAAAAAGGAGGGTTTTTTAATGGTCAGGATTGATTAAGATTAGATTGAATTTAATTAAATAAATGGATTTTGTTATTAACAGTAAGGTGGTACCAAAAAAAAAAAAAGAATTTGGTTTTCTCTCTGTTAAAAGAACAAAGTTTTCTTGAAATGCTGCTTTTGATAACAGATTGTGTGAATCTCTTGGCCTTTAAGTGACTTGTATTTGCTTTTGAAATCTTTTATTACTTTGGTTGAGTGAATAAGTATTGTTTCAAAATGACCTATAATTCCGTTCACCAAGTGTTTTGAAACTTTTTGATATTTTTGACAAACTTCCCAAAAGTCAAATTCTAGTTAAGGTTCTTCTGACCTCCAGCTAACTTTGAGGTGCTTCAGAGGGCCCCTGCGGCATCTCAGAAAAAAATATTAAACTAACTAGGATTATTTGGTAGATTAAATTAGAGGGGAAGCATTGTCAAATAAAAGGTAACATTAAGCCTTCTTTTTATTATGTCTATATAAGTATATTGTGGGTGTTACAGAAATTATATGAAATTCCTTAAAATCTTATATGACCTGACATAAAATGTTATCCATCATCAAATTTGAGGCTCACACCAAAGGGACTGAACCTGAGTGTTAGGGAAATGCCCTAACTGACTTTCATGCAAAGGCAACAACAGAATCTGTAAAGATTATAGCACATGTAGATAAACTCCATTCTGGTTCTACAAAGAAACTTAACCCCTCATTGCCATCCTGATGTCTTTATAACATGGCAACAGTCTGCTCCTAAATCAGAGAAATTAAGATATGTAAACAATAGCTGTGAGTTAAACAGTCAGGGCTATGGGAAACCCAAGACAGACACTTGGATTGTCCCAGGTCCCTGGCAAACCCCATTTTTTATTTAATGGGTTAAAGCCTTCCCTGACTGCAAGACTGATGCCCTCACAATGAAAAAAGAAATGGTTAGAAAATGTGTTTTCCACTTGGGATATTCTTTCTACAATCATAATTTGGCTATACTTGGTAAAAATGAGAGAAAAGATTGTTTTTAGAGAGAAAAGATTGTTTTTAGAGAGAAAAGATTGTTTCAATAGGTGTTAAATTCTAGTTTTGTTAATTGAGGTCAGTATTTACTGTCTAAAACTCTCTTCCCAAATAGCTCTTTGTTACTATGTTACGTTATTGTAAAGTTTAACTGAGTTATTAAGAAGATATCCTAAGCTTGTTTCTGAAGCTGATCACTGTAATCTATCTTTGGATGAAGATCAGGTGCCCCATGATCTATAACCAAGGGGTTATGCATACTGGAAAAAGCATCATTTAAAGGACTGTCTTCAACCTAGATGAAAGACTTCTTATCAGGTATTCTCAAGTACCCCATGCACAAGGAAACTGAAGGGAAACAACTCTTAAATTCATATTTCCCAATTAAGAAGGGCCTCTGCATTGAACTGTCTACAGAAAAGACTGCTGACCCCAAATGACAACCACACAGGATAAGAAGACAACAGCAGTGGTAGGCAGCTGACCCAAGGATCTGTATCAGCCCTGAAGAACCATCCAACTAATTTAATTGAATTGTTTACCAAATGTTTGTCTTCCTATCAAAATGGAAGGTTATTGTTTTACTTCTGACCATACGTTTAACACCAATGTTCAGGATGGAAAGAAATTTCTCTAGTGAAGTTGTCTAACTATTCATGACATATATCACTGCTTGCTTTGAGTGTACTGCTAAAAGCACGTATGTTTGAATGACAATTTGGTACAATTGATTAAGTGCATAGCCTATAAAGTGTTTCCCTGTCAGCATACCTCACTATATTTGTTTGTCCTATCTGATTAGTTTTCCCCCAACGTGGAGAACTAGGCAAAGGTATAAACGAAGAGTAAGCCTAGCCCTGAGGGACATGAATGGACCTGGAGCAGGCAGCTAAACCACTCCAGCAACAATGGAAAAATGTATTGATTATCAGTGCTTTCTATGGAGAGATTTGCAACTAAAAGGGAAAAATGATGGAGGAAATTTTCACATATTGAGGTATGGGAAAGTCATTCTGGCTTATACATTATTTTGAACTTTAGGCTAACCAGAACAGCCTGTTTGTGTCCTATTACATACACTTGTACATCTGCTTTAACCATTGAGAAAAAGTATACATTTAAAAATCAAAGTAGAGTAAATATGGTTCAGGCATTGAATACAGAGCTGGATGGCTGTTACGGATGTGGTTTCAGACATGTTTCTGTACGACTGAGAACCTGGCAGCCGACTGCAACCTTATGCCCTCCAAGGTGTTAATATAACAAAAGGTGACATCAGGCCAGAAAGAAAGAAAAAGCCTCTCTGCTTATCTTGCAGGATTCTAGAACACCTTTTGGGACAAGCGAATCCTTTAAAATGAAAGTCCAGAACTTTCTCTCTTCTAATCCTCCCCAATTTTAACATTGCCCCTGTTCAGCAGGAAGTAGCCAGATGACTTTTTAGTCCTCACTGCCATAGATATGGAGGGTTATAACTGACAGTGGGGAATATGTAGCTGAATATAGAGTTAAAAATTTAACAACTGACCACCTCCTTTAACTCATGCATTAAATCAAATAATGTACACATGCTGTTTCTGTCTGCTAACTATGCTGATAAGTTCTAGCCTGTTTGGCTAGTTCTTCTTAATTTGAGTCACAGGTGTGTAGGATCAAGCAGAAGAAAAACAGAGCATCTTGACCAGAGGCAGACCACTGCAATGGCCATGAATCACAGATATATCGAAAGAAACAGCACCAGCCCAGTGAGGTCTCAGTCACGTAGTCCTGTTACCCCTACCCTCAAAATTCTCCTTAAATAGACCTGCCCTCTTTCAGAGAGTAGGACAGTAGTTTTCAAGAAGTTAGTCTCCTACCCTCCTCATTTGCTGGCAAAATAATATTTCTCAAGGGAATTCCCTGGCAGTCCAGTGGTTAGGACCCTGCACTTTTACTGCAGAGAGTGCAGGTTCAATCCCTGGTCAGGGAACTAAGATCTCACAAGCCATGTGGGGCAACCAAAAAATAAATATAAATAAATAAATAAGTAAATATCTCAAGGACTCCAAAATGACACTGGCCAGCACCAGTGTGCTTGTGGTAGAATGAGCTACCAAAAATGGCTCCTGCCAGCAACTGTGTCCCCAGGGTGAGCTCCAATTGCTTCCCGCCTCTCCAGGAGACTCTTCTAGAACAGCAGAGGTGACTCAGGAGGCCCTGGAAGATCTCAGCCTCACAAGATGGAGAAGCCAGATACCAAATCATGAGGGAAGGCCAGCTGCAGTTGGCAAAACTCATTTGGACTGTGATGTGAGTGAAAAACATGCTTGTTGAATGAAGGAATAGTCAAAGAGCTAAAAGACTGGAATGTTTCTAAGTACCAAGAGCAGAAGAGTACAGCGTTTTCTGTGAAACTTTGGAAAGGATGATGAACTAGTTGACAGGAAATTTTTCTCACTCCAGACAATTGGGTTGGATCATCTGGCACTTTGGTGAAGCTATCCTGAGAAGCCACTATTCTTTTCCATTTTCTCCTGCTGCCCCCACATCTAAAGAGCACAAAGTGTTTCTAAGGCTATAGATAGCCCTGTGGGATGGTATTGTAGTTAATACTGAGTTCTGAAGGCCCTGGTTTTGCTAGTGAAATGATAGGAGCATGATGTGTGTACATTAAAAGAAGTGTTGTTATATTAAAATCTTTTCTTTCTTTCCTTTATTCTCAAAACCTTGTCCTCATTATCATTTGGCATTGGGAACAGGGACCAAAATTTTGGTTACATGCTGAGCAGAGCATTTCTGCCCACTCCAGGCTCCTGCTCCCCTTCTCTGGCCTGACAGGGCCCCTTGGCAATGGAGGAGGACAATCAAAATAGAACATGAGCACTGTGGCCACCAGGTAGCACCAGCACACACTCCTGCTGCCAAGCAAAGGCTCAGGGAAGCCCAGAGGACTAGGGGTCTTTGTTCTCTGGACCCGTCTCAGAGCCTATCTGAACCCTCAGCACCTCCCTGACCAGGGGAGTGAAAAGCGGTTCTTGTTTGGATGAAAAGACCCATTGGGTTTTTTTTTTTAAATTTATTTATTTATTTTTGGGTGTGTTGGGCCTTCGTTTCTGTGTGAGGGCTTTCTCTAGTTGTGGTGAGAGGCAGCTACTCTTCATTGTGGTGCACGGGCCTCTCACTATCACGGCCTCTCTTGTTGCGGAGCACAGGCTCCAGACGCGCAGGCTCAGTAGTTGTGGCTCATGGGCGTAGTTGCCCCGCAGCATGTGGGATCCTCCCAGACCAGGGCTCGAACCCGCGTCACCTGCATTGGCAGGCAGATTCTCAACCACTGCGCCACCAGGGAAGCCCGACCCATTGGGTTTTGTATTGTTATATCTTGGGTGGCATTATTCACTCATTCATTCATTGATCAAAATCATACCCAGCCATTCCAGGAAGGAAGTGGAGAATACAAAGAAGGAATAACCCTGTCCTCGGGAGCTCTCAGTCTAATGGAGAAGACAGACGGTGTGCTAATAAGGAAACATTTATTGAGCACCTATTGCATGCTTCTTTAAAGCCCTCTAGTGGCTCCCATTGCCTTCAAGGTAAATCCAAACTCCCCCTTCTCAGCCCACCCTGCCTCTCTGCTCCAGTCATCCTGTACTACCTGCAGGTGTGTCCCCAAGCACACCCAGCCCCCTGGGCCTCATACCTGTGCATTTCTCTGAAACTGACTAATTCCTATTTGTCCCTCAAGATGTCACCTCTAAAAAAAGCCTTTCTGAACCTAACCTTGTCACTGCACTCACCACAATTTGTCAAACTGATCTTTCAGGGGACCAACAACTTTGGGGCCAGGAGGTCACAACCACTTACTTTTATTTGTATATCCAGTGCCTAGACAAGTATCTGGAACATGGTCAGCCCTCAGTGGGTGGTTGGGTTTACAGATGAATGAGACGAGGCCATTTCATGACCTGGCAGTGAAATCACACACAGAATCCCACCTAGGGAGACAGGGCTCCCCATTACCAATGACACTTGAGCTGAGTCATGAGGGAAATTCCAGGTCATGAGAGTCACAAAAGTGACAGCACAGAAGTATGAAGCAGTACAGGGAATACAAGGATTTGCAGATTTGGAGGGTCTAAGTGAAAGGGCTGCAGAGGGACATAAAATCCAGAAGACAAGGGCCCTCCTATTCTGGATAAGGAGATGGAACTTTTTCCAGAGGGTGGTGGGGAGTTGCTGAAAAGCTCTAGATTGGTGGAGTAATGTGATCAGACTTGGGTGTTATATAGTGTATCAGTGAGCAATTGCTGTGTAACAAACCACCCCCAAACTGAAAACAACAACCATATATTTGGCTCCCGAGTCTGTGGGCTGCCTAGCAAGTATTGCTGATCTGGACCAGCCTCTGCTGATCTTGATTGGGCTCACGCATGTGTCTGCATCTGTGGGTCAGCCAGAGGCTGGCTGGTCTTTGTTGCCTCCAGGTGCTGTCTCATTCTCCAGCAGTCTCAGCTAGACTTGTTCACATGGCGGTCACAGGGGCGCAAGAGAGTAAGTATTTGTATGCAAGGCCTCTTATATCCAGAGCTGAGAGCTGGCACACCATCATGTCTGCTGTGTTTTATTATCAAAGCGAGTCGAGCGGCTGGCCCAGACTCTTCATGAGTGCAGCTGCAAAATCACATGGCAAAGGACACGTACAGAGAGATGTGAAAATGACGGTGGCCATTGAGATGAATCTCTCTGGCTCTGCAGGGTGGAGAATAGCAGCAGGGAGAACTGGTTAGAGTCTTTGATTAGCCCAGGTAAGAGGCAAAAGATAGATACTCTTCAGAGAAATGCTCTGTGAGTGAAGTCTCCTTAGCACTTCCAAGGTGCCAGGTCCTGGATTAGTTCCATCTTGGAGGCTGGGGAGTCCACCTGACAAGAAGGCATTAAATCTCAGTTTGAAGAGAAGGAATAAGATTTGGGAAGCTCCCACCCAAGCAGCCGCTGCATGGTTGGGGCTCTAAAGGCTGCAAGAGCCAAGGGATCAGTCCGAATGCTGTCCCTGGAAGTGTCAGCTCAGGCACAGTCACCATTATTTGGGAAAAGTGCTGGGAGTCTGGCCCTGGGGTTGTCGTCCAGCTCCATCCCTGAAGGAAGATGAGAAGCCCAGGTAAAGATTTTTAAACCATGGTCTGTGTAGGAAGGAAGGATTACTTTGCACTTAAGGACTTAGATTCTAGAGCCAGACTGGCAAGGGTCCTATCCCAGCTCTGTCACCAGCTCTGTCATGGGTGTGAGACCTGTGCTGTCACACAGTACCCACTCAGAAGCCTCCAGGCTCCGTGGTAGCTTTAGTACTCTGCTGTTGCCATCTTGAAATTCTTAATAACTTTTAAATTATTGCATGTGCAGTCCAGTTCCTTTAAACTAATCTTCACAAAAGCCTTGCTAGGTAGACATTAATATGCCCATTTTACAGATGAGGTAACTGAGGAAATGGAGGCAGCCAGTATGGGCTTTCTAAAGGTGGAAGTGGCGTGGCCCTGCCAGGGGGTAAACAGCAGTAAGGGAATAATCTGCCCCTAATTTGGTTCTTACTCTGCTCTTACCCTCAGTTCCAGGCCTCTCACAGTGTCATAGGCCCAGGAAGAAGAGAAAACCCAGTGGAGCCTGGGCTGTCAGTGCACAGACAGCCAGAGCACCGGCTCTGGACTCAGGAGTTAGAGATAGAATTCAGAGCATGATTTTCCGGTTGACCTTGGGCATGTACATTTCCCTCTCTGAGTCTCAGTTTCCCCACCTATAAAATGGCACAGATGCATTCTGAGGTCCCTTGCCGCACCCTTGTATTAACCAGGTCTTTTATGTTCTGTATTCTGATGCCTTGATATCTGGGGCCTTGCTGATTCTGGAGGGACTGCCCCTCCCAGAGTTCGCCAATCCCTAATGATAGGAATGAACTTCCCCATCAAGCGTGCCAGAGCCTGTACCCCAACTACCTTCTCTACCAGGCCCTCCACATCTGGCCACTATCATCCTGCCCTAATCACTCCAGGCCAAGTACCTGACAACTGTGGGAACTCCCTAAGCCCCAGAGCCCATTGCAATTGGCTAGTTTGCCAATCCCAAACCTGCTTATTCTGCTTCACCTCGACCTTGCCCCCAGCAACCAAGATAAAGGTTCTTGCGCCCAATTCCTCGTTCCTTCCTCTGCCTCCTGATGCACCCGGTGCCTCAGCTGTGGCCCACGATGGTGGTGTCACGCCCCCTCCTCTGGGGAGCTGTGAGTAACAAACTATCTTTTCAGTGGCAGTTGGCTCCTGATCCGTGGCCTTACCACACCTCAGACTGTCTATTAATACACTATATCTTAAAACAACCCCTTTATTTATGAATTACTTTATTTTTCTTTCTCCATTCCAGGCACTCTTTAGAAACAGCAACCCATTTCAACCTCGCAGTAGCCCAATGAGGTAGATACACTTGTCACCCCCATTTTAGAAATACAAAACCGAGGCACAGAAAAGGGAAGGTTCTTGCCTCAGGACACACAGCTAGTAAGTGCTGAGCTGGAATGCAAACACACGCACTATGGCTCCAGAGTCGGTATTAATATTCTGGTATGCCACTCTCCATGATTTGGCCTCATGCATACTGATAATCAAGAGGAAAATAGTAGGCACTCTCCAAAGTTCTCAACAGCAAGGCGGGAGGTCAGCTGATGTCCCTCCTGCACATGGCCCGTGCAGCTGTGTCTCATGGTGTTTACCTTCCCCTCTGTCTCCTGCCACCAGATTGGCTGGACTCAAAGCTCCAAGCCCAGAGGGTGAGCCACTGCTAGGGAACTTTGGCCCTGTATGCATCTCTGGCACCTCGTCCCAGACAAAAATTTCAAAATGTCACCCTGCTATTTGCATTTCAGCAGGACTCATGCCAAGCTGTGGAAGTGGAGAGGGAGGTCAGGACCAGAGCAAAGAGCCACAGTACAGAAGAGCAGCTCGCATGCCTACAGGTCTCTAGGAGTTTGGAGAGGCAGTACGGTCCCACCCCTCAGCTCTGCCCCCCTCCAGTCCCGCCCTCTCTAGCTCTGGCTGCAAGCTCCTACCCCCCCGAACCCCCGGCCACCTCTAAGACACACCCTCCCCGCCCCAGAGTTTCCCCTCTTTTATACTGACAGCCACGACTAAACCCTCCAATTACAGGTGGCCGGAGACTCTTCAAACAATTTGTTTCATAAGTGTTTTTCCCTTCCTGGACTCTAACCTTAGGGTGCTGTGGGCTACCAAGGCAGACACAAGCACACAGAGGCCTTTGGACAAGGGGAGGCTGTGGTCTGGGGTCCTCAGAACAACTTGAAAACTTTCAGAGCAACTCCCAGACCCACAGCTGCCCAGCTGGGGAATTAAGGGCAAATCTTTTCATTTCCCTGGGCTTTTATTTCATAGAGTTCCATGCTCTTATTTTGGAAACATCTTAAATCTCATTCAGTCTCCCTTCTGATGCCTAAATTAACTTCACAATATTCCTGCTAAGTGACTCAGCCTCCTGTTGCACACCTGCAGGGTCAGGGAACTCATTACCTCTCCAGGCAGGGATCTTTGGACAGAATGTTCTTACAATAAAGGGACTCCATCTCTCCATAGTCTTTGGTTCTAATTATTCATTCATCCATCCCTCCATCTTTCCTTCCATTTATTCATTATTTCATTTATTCATTCATTCTCCAAACATTTACCAAATGCCTGGCACTATGCTAAGTGTAGTGGATACAAAGATAAATCCAAGACATGTTGCTGTAAACTGGACTGGATCCTGAATTTTTCTACTTTCCTCAAATATCTGGCTATGACTCTCCAAACTAAAGTTTCAAGTTTTTTCCCACCTTTCTGATTTGGAATCACTAAGCACAAAGACTGTCCTTTAATCTCCTTGGAAGGGAGCCCATTATAACAGGTCCTCCTGACTACCCAGATGACAGCCAAATATCAGGGACTTAAACCTTGGGTCCTCATTTCCTTTTTTTTTAATTTATTTATTTATTTAGTTAGTTTTGGCTGCGTTGGGTCTTTGTTGTTGCACGCAGGCTTTCTCTAGTTGCGGCGAGCGGGGGCTACCCTCCGTTGCAGTGCACAGGCTTCTCACTGCAGTGGCTTCTCTTGTTGTGGAGCACGGCATCTACGTACACAGGATTCAGTAGTTGTGACACATGGGCTCAGTAGTTGTGGTACATGGGCTTAGTTGCTCCACGGCATGTGGGATCTTCCTGGACCAGGGCTCAAACCCGTGTCCCCTGCATTGGCAGGCAGATTCTTTTTTTTAATATATAAATTTATTTGTTTCATTTATTTATTTTTGGCTGCATTGGGTCTTCGTTGCTACGCATGGGCTTCTCTCTAGTTGCAGAGAGCAGGGGCACCTCTTCGTTGCGGTGTGCAGCCTTCTCATTGCAGGGGCTTCTCTTGTTGTGGAGCATGGCCTCTAGGCAGGCGAGCTTCAGTTGTTGTGGCACGTGGGCTCAGTAGTTGTGGCTCGTGGGCTCTAGAGTGCAGGCTCAGTAGTTGTGGTGCATGGGCTTATTTGCTCCATGACATGTGGGATCTTCCTGGACCAGGGCTCGAACCCATGTGCCCTGCATTGGCAGGCGGATTCTTAAGCACTGTGCCACCAGGGAAGTCTGGCAGGTGGATTCTTAACCACTGTGCCACCAGGGAAGTCCTTTGGGTCCTCATTTGTCAACTTAAAAGGATTCCTCTAGACACTAGGAACTGCACACCTGCTGGAGACCTCAAAATCAAATTGACTAGTAAAAGAAGTAGCCAACATTGAGGTAGACTACTTCCTACCAAGACATTGGATCCAGAAAGTTTCATTCCATTTCTCCTTTGCTACTTGACCATTCTTTTCCTAATTCTTACACCATGAAAATATTTTATGATTCTTTTGTCCACCTTTTGTCTTGCTCTGGCCTGGAAAGATAATGCCATTGCTCAAATGCCTCAGGACATTGCAAATAATGGTAATCCAACCACCAAATGACAGTTAGATTTGCCATGATGGTGGTGATTCTGTAGTTTTTCCTGTCACAAACTTACCCTGATTTCCAGTGCCTTAGTTTCCCTGGAACAAACTCAGTCCCCTCTGTACTGTGTCGGACAACGTGACCCTGGGGGTCCATTTCCCTGTCTCTGATTCCCTGCCTGTGATCCCAAACTGTGTACAAAAAGACGGGCACAAGGCAAGGATAACTGGAATACATATGCCTGTGTGGTCTATCAACCCTCAAATTTTATTGACCTCCATGGCTGATGCCTTTCCAGCCCTGAGACACAGACTCAACTGGGAATTATCAGAAGGCATTCATCATTCAAGATTAGCTTCCTGTGGCAGATTACTACTCTCCCGGGTAGGAGTAGGTGCAAATGAGGCTATGATCTGAAACCTCTCCTCAACTGTTCAAAGTATTGCAGGATCTTCTGCTAACATAATGGTTGCCCAACAAAAATCCTTAGACTCTCTGGACAGGTTGTTTTTTGTTTGTTTGTTTTGTTTTTTTAACATCTTTATTGGAGTATAATTGCTTTACAATGGTGTGTTTCTGCTGTATAACAAAGTGAATCAGCTATACGTATACGTATATCCCCATATCCCCTCCCTCTTGCGTCTCCCTCCCACCCTCCCTATCCCACCCCTCCAGGCAGTCACAAAGCACCGAGCTGATCTCCCTGTGCTGTGCAGCAGCTTCCCACTAGCTAACTGTTTTACATTTGGTAGTGTATGTATTGGACAGGTTGTTTCTGATAATAAAACTGCTGTTGATTATCTTTTAGCTGAACAAGTAGGTGTCTGTGCTGTGGACCACGACACTTGAGGCACCTGGATTAACACTTCTGAGGAAGCTGAACATCATTTGAGCATGAGATCACTGAGCAAGCCACGTGCCTTAAGAAAGTGACCCTTTCAATGGGGTCTTTCCTTGACTCATTTGATTTTGATTGATTTAGGTTCTTGGGGACCACAGCTTTAAAGTACACTCTAGACATTGGGAATTATCCTGCTTCTAATAATCATAGTAATCTCCCTGGTGTGTTGTAGCCCCTCAAAATCTTAGATACATATCCGTAGCTAATCTCCCTAAGACTGGAACATCAGAAAAGGAACAAAGAGAATAACCAACTAAAAAAATGTGAATCGAAAATCATGACCTCTGAATACAACAGAGATTCAGCAAAGAACATCATGACCTGTGAATACACACAGAGGATCAGCAAAAACTTCAGAGTGGCAGCTGGGAGTGGCACCGATGCCTTAAATTTTTATCACGTCTCTCAGTTAAGCTGAGACTCTGACCAAAAGCAGAAAATTGTCAAAAGAGACAACAGTCCCCAAATGGAATCACTTGCACTAAGCACACGTCACCAAACAGGTTTAATATCTGACTTAATTATAGTTCAACTTCTCCCAGGAGTAAAATGTTAAACCGGTCAATCTGGAATTGCCTGGTCAGCACCAGTGAGGTCATTGGCCTGATAGACCCCTGCCATCCCCCCCTTTAAAAATTTATTTTTATTGTGGTAAAAGTCACATAATATAAAACATACTGTTTTAACCATATTTAACTGTACAGTTCAGTGGCACTGAGTACATTCACATTGCTGTGCAACTCTCACCGTCATCCATCTACTGCATTTTGCACCTTCCTAAACTGAAACTCTGTCCCCATTAAACATCAACTCCCCATTCCCCCTCCCCATGCCCCCAACCCCGTAGCCCCTGGCATCTACAAATGTACTTTCGTACTCCATAAATTTGACTATTCAAGGTACCTTGTATAAGTGGAACCAAACAGAATTTGCCTGCACCTACTGTATATTGGAATGCATTTTTAAGGTTAACAAACAGATTGTACCTTCTTTTTTTTTCCCCTGTGCTAAACAATAGGTTCTCATTAGTTATCTGTTTTACACATAGTAGGGTATACGTGCCAATCCCAATCTCCCAATTTATCCCCCCCCGCTTTTCACCCTTGGTGTCCTTTGTTCTCTACATCTGTGTCTCTATTTCTGCTTTGCAAATAGGTTCGTCTGTATTATTTTTCTAGATTGCACATATATGCGTTAATGTAGGATATTTGTTTTTCTCTTTCTGACTTACTTCACTCTGTATGACAGTCTCTAGGTCCATGCACGTCTCTGCAAATAGCACAATTTCGTTCCTTTTTATGGCTGAGTAATGTTCCATTGTATATATGTACCACATCTTCTTTATCCATTCGTCTATTGATGGGCATTCCATGAACTCGCTATTGTAAATAGTGCTGCAATGAACCTTGGGGTGCATGTATCTTTCCAAATTATGGTTTTCTCAAGGTATATGCCCAGTAGTGGGACTGCTGGGTGATATGGTAGTTCTATTTTTAGTTTTTTAAGGAACCTCCATACTGTTCTCCATAGTGGCTGTATCAATTTACATTCCCACCAACAGTGCAAGAGGGTTCCCTTTTCTCCACACCCTCTCCAGCATTTGCTCTTTGTAGATTTTCTGATGATGCCCATTCTAACTGGTGTGAGGTGATACCTCATTGTAGTTTTGATTTGCATTTCTCTAATAATTAGTGATGTTGAGCATCTTTTCATGTGCCTCTTGGCCATCTGTATGTCTTCTTTGGAGAAATGTCTGTTTAGGTCTTCCGCCCTTTTTTTGATTGGGTCGTTTGTCTTTTTGGTATTGAGCTTCATGAGCTGTTGTTATATTTTGGAGATTAATCCCTTGTCAGTTGCTTCGTTTGCAGATATTTTCTCCCATTCTGAGGGTTGTCTTTTCGTCTTGTTTATGGCTTCCTTTGCTGTGCAGAAGCTTTTAAGTTTAATTAGGTCCCATTTGTTTATTTTTGTTTTTATTTCATTACTCTAGGAGATGGGTCAAAAAAGATCTTGCTGTGATTTATGTCAATCCGGAATTGCCTGGTCAGAACCAGTGAGGTCATTGGCCTGATAGACCCCTGCCACCCCTTAATGTAAGGTGAGCATGCCACAAAAAATGCACTCTTATTTAGTAACTTCCTTGTCCCACCTCCTTCTGCCTGTAAGAGTCTTTCATTTTGTATAGCTCTCTGAGCATCTTTCTTTCTGCTATATGGGACACTGCCCAATTCATTAATTATTGAATAGAGCCAATAAGATCTTTAAATTTTACTCAGTTGAATTTTTACCTTTTAAACACCTTTAATTCATGACAATTTATAATCTTCCATTTATGGAAATGGGTAAAATTTTTTTGAACAATTGCATTAAAACAAAAAGAATTAATTCATTTAAGAAAACTGCTCATAGGAACTTCCCTGGTGGCGCAGTGGTTAAGAATCCGCCTGCCAATGCAGGGGACATGGGTTCGAGCCCTGGTCCGGGAAGATCCCATATGCTGCGGAGCAACTAAGCCCATGCGCCACAACTACTGAACCTGCACTCTAGAGCTCATGAGCCACAACTACTGAGCCCATGGGCCACAACTACTGAAGCCCGCATGCCTAGAGCCCGTGTTCCGCAACGAGAGAAGCCACCGCGATGAGGAGCCTGCACACCACAACGAAGAGTAGCCCCCGCTCGCCACAACTAGAGAAAGCCTGCGTGCAGCAACAAAGACCCAGCACAGCCAAAAATAAATAAAAAAAAAAAGAAAACTGCTCATAATAGTACAGACGGTACGCTGATATGGCTAAAAATGTGATGTTAGCATGAGAATAACAGATTCCAGAAACACTGTATATGTCTAGGCTGCATTGAAAAATTTCATAGAATTCCAGGTTCATAGAATGTTGATCCAAGGTGGATGGCGCATGAGGGATCACCGCAGCCATCGCCACCCCTGCCTCTCACCACTCCCTTTCCAAAAAGGACGTTCCGAAGTCACCCTGTGGGTTTCCAGACCTCTGGTCCGCCAGTGCAGCGTTCGCCACCATGAAGACTCTGCCTGATTAATCCCATGATTAATGGACAGAGTCCAGTTGAATGGTCCAGTAGGACATGGGCTCAGACTTGTCTAGTGCTTGTTCTAGTATGTGCTCTCCATGTATCTGTTGAGTGAATTGATGGAGATGGCAGGGGTCTGATTTGGAGCTTAGGGGTGTCTTCTTTCCCAAGACCTGCCCAGCTACTTAGGCATTAAGGCCAGTATAGGATTTTCCTCTTCAGACTAGTTCCATATGGGAGTTTCCCAAGTTAAAAGCTGTAATCTCTATCAAATGCCACTGAAACAAGAGCTGTATCACTTACAGCTGGTGCGACCCAGGGAGCGGGCACAGGTTAAGCAAACTGAGGTCTGGCTTGATGCCTTACCCATTTCTGCAGAGTCATCATGAGCCAGGAGTGGGCATGCAGGCTGCAGACACTTCAAGGTCTGGGCATAGCTGCGCGTGTTTGCGGAACTGTGGGTGTCACAAGAGGGCATGTGATGGAACAGTGGGGCTGGGAGAATAATTCATCCTTACCTTTTATATTTTGCTAAGACAGCATCCTGCAGTCTTCATAGTCTAAGAGCCAGGTCTGTCTCAAGTTGCAAAGGCCAGCTGGCCAGGGCAAAAGGCAGGATGGTTTTGCCTTAACAGCTCTGTGTGTGTGTGTGTGTGTGTGTGTGTGTGTGTGCGCGCACGCACGCGTGCACGCACGTGTGTGAGTGTATGAGTGCAAAGTGATTAGAAACAGCTTTGTTTTCTGCTTAGGAAGACAGCCTGGGTTGTTCAGTGTGGATAGAGATAGGGGTGTTCTTTATTAGGGTGTTCTTTAGGACCCATGTTTCTTTCCTGGTAAAAGGGAGGAGCCCAGCCCTGGTCAGTCTTTGTAGAAGCAGTCGCCTCTGGGGCCTGACTCTACTGCTGTCCCAAACTCACCCCTCGCCGGCCTGCCACAGTGGCTAGAATGGGTGCAGATGAGCATCACTCTTAGAACTTGGATCTCCAAAAGCTTCATTTCAGCTACAACCTATGACGTTGGCCAAGAACCCATGAGCTTTTCTAAGATTGTCATGTGCTTTATGCTTGCCCAATTCTTCCTAATGTTAATATTGGTCTGGCCTGGACAAGGTCAGTTTTGACAAATGACAGTTGGGAAACAGTGCAAGCATGGAGAAGGCACAGCTACCTCTTCAGTCTTCTGCCCTAGAGACAACCCCTTCACATCTGCTCCCTCTCCACGGACAAGAACAAAGTTCACATCTCACGACTCTGGTTAACACAATGTTTAGAGTAAGGTCTATAACACTGTGCAGCTTTTGTTCAATTCTCAGCTCTTCCTCTTACTTGCTTTGTGACTGTGGGCCATTTCCTTGTCCTCACTGAGCACTGGGAGATCATAGTATCAATTCACAGGTTTATTTTGAGAACTAAGTGAGATCCTGCATACAAAGCCCTCAGCACGGTCATTCTCACACTGTGAGCACTCCGTAAATATTTGTCAAATGAATGTCTGAGTGAATAAAAGTGGAAAATACTAATAAAAACACTCGCAATATTATAGCCAGGAAATGGCTGTTGCAACACAAGTTAGAGGTATAACCTTCCAAAATTTTTCCTCCCCAAAGAAAGATATTTTTTATATTATAATGGGATATTGTACATGACTAGATTTTTAATTTTTATTTATTTTTTAAAATTGTTTTAATAAATTTATTTATCTATTTTTGGCTGCATTGGGTCTTTGTTGCTGCACTGGACTTTCTCTAGTTGAGGTGAGCGGGGCCTACTCTTCGTTGCGGTGCGTGGGCTTCTCATTGCGGTGGCTTCTCTTGTTGCGGAGCACGGGCTCTAGGCTCGCAGGCTTCAGTAGTTGTGACGTGCAGCCTCAGTAGTTGTGGCACACGGGCCCAGTTGCTCTGCGGCATGTGGGATCTCCCCAGACCAGGGCTCGAACCCGTGTCCCCTGCATTGGCAGGCGGACTCCCAGCCGCTGCGCCACCAGGGAAGCCCTGGATTTTTAAAAATATTTATTTATTGAAAGATTATCCACACACCATAAAATTCACCTTTCTAAGGCGTCCACTTCAGTGGTTTTCAGTATACTCACAGGGTTGTGCAACCATCACCACTATGTAATCCCAGAACATTTTCATCACCTCAAAGAGAAGCCTCCATGCATTAGCAGCCGCACATCATTCCCCCACCCCAGGCCTGCGGCAGCCACTAAACTACTTTCCGCCTCTATGGATTTGCTTAATCTGGACATTTCATACAAATAGAATCATACAATATATGTCCTTTCATGTCTGGCTTCTTACATTAGCGTAATATTTTCAAGGTTCATCCATGTTTAGCATGTACCAGTACTTCATTTCTTTTTATGGCTGAATAATATTCCATTGTAGAGATAGATATTATTTTATTTGTCCATTCATCAGTTCCTGGATATTTGGGTCCTTTCCACTTCGGGCCGTTGTGACTAATGCAGCTATTTGTGTACAAGTTTTTGATTAGATATGTTTTCAGCTGTTGTGGGTATATACCTAGGAGTGGAATTGCTGGGAAATCTGGTAACTTTGTGTTTGATTTTTTTTAATTTTTAAATTTTTTTGGCCTCATCACGTGGCATGCAGGATCCTCAGGGATCGAACCCACGCCCCCTGCAGCGGAAGCATGGAGTCTTAATCGCTGGACCGCCAGGGAAATCCCTGTGTTTGATTTTTGAGGAATTGCCAAACTGTTTCCTAAAGCAGTCATAGTTATATTATAATCTGTTTTTTTCCCCTTCACAATAGATCATGACTGCCTTTCCTTGTCAATAAATAGAGGTGTGTATGACTTCCCTGGTGGCTCAGTGGTTAAGAATCCGCCTGCCAATGCAGGGGACACGGATTCGAGCCTTGGTCAGAGAAGATCCCACATGCCACAGAGCAACTAAGCACATGCGCTACAACTACTGAGCCTGCGTGCCACCACTACTGAAGCCCCCGCACCTAGAGCCTGTGCTCTGCAACAAGAGAAGCCACCCCAGTGAGAAGCTCGCGCACTGCAAAAAAGAGCAGCCCCCGCTCGCCTCAACTAGAGAAAGCCCACGCACAGCAACAAAGACCCAACGCAGCCAAAAATAACTAACTAAATAAATAGAGGTGTGCTTCACTAGTTTGAGTGAAAGCATAGTATTTCCTTAGCCAGCTGTACCAGAATGTATTTAGAGAATGTCCTACTGTTCAACATTTAATAATTCTATAAAACAGGCTTTGAGCATTTTCCTTGTGTCCCTAGTGAGTAAGTGGCACTTTCACAGGTGTACTCAGAGCACTTTGTATCCCTCTACTTTGGTGCTTTCAGATTGCACTGCAATCTACCTATCACCTCTCCCTGCATCTGTCTTATTTATTACATAGAGAGTTCCTCCAGGAGATGGAACATGTCTTGAATTTATCTTTGTATCCATTGCACTTAGCATAGTGCCAGGCATTTGGTAAATGTTTGGAGAATGAATGAATAAATGAAATAATGAATAAATGGAAGGAAAGGTGGAGGGATGGATGAATGAATAATTAGAACCAAAGACTATAGAGAGATGGAGTTCCTTTATTGTAAGAACATTCTGTCCAAAGATCCCTGCCTGGAGAGGTAATGAGTTCCCTGACCCTGCAGGTGTGCAAGAGGAGGCTGAGTCACTTAGCAGGAATACTGTGAAGTTAATTTAGGCATCAGAAGGGAGACTGAATGAAATTTAAGATGTTTCTAAAATAAGAGCATGGAACTCTATGAAATAGAAGCCCAGGGAAATGAAAAGATTTGCCCTTAATTCCCCAGCTGGGCAGCTGTGGGTCTGGGAGTTGCTCTGAAAGTTTTCAAATTGTTCTGAGGACCCCAGACCACAGCCTCCCCTGGTCCAAAGACCTCTGTGTGCTTGTGTCTGCCTTGGTAGCCCACAGTACACTAAGGTTAGAGTCCAGGAAGGGAGAAACACTTACGAAACAAATCGTTGAACCTGTAGGTGGCTACCTGTAATTGGAGAGTAAAGTCCGGGCTCTTGATTTAAAAGAAGGTAAATTCTGGGTGGGCGTGGCTTACAGCCCTAAACAGCAGCCCACGGGGAAGGGTGGGAGAGCTTTTCTGTTATTTCCAGATTAGGCTACTGAGCAACTGGGGCGGGAGCCTGTGCAGAGAGCTGGGGGCGGGGACTGGGGGCGGGGACTGGAACAGCCCCTCGGAGCAGGGCCGAGACCTGCGGGCACAGGAGCTGCTGTCCTTCCACGATGTGGCTCTTCGCTCTGGTCTTGTCCTCCCTCACCACTTTCACGGCTTTGGGTGAGTCCTCCTAAATTCAAATAGCGGGGGACCTTTGGAAATCCTTGTGTGGGACAAGGGAAAGGAGTGACAGGGGCGGTTCTGCAGCAGCGCACGCTCTGTGGACTTGGACCGTCTAGCCCAGCTGGTCCCCCGCAGCAGGAGACACAGTGGACGATAAACACCCTAGACTCGGCTGCACGCCGCCACACCAGAGGAGGACAACCAGCTAACCTCCTGGTTGGACAACCAGCTAACCTCAACCTCCAGCTGAGGACTTGGGAGAGTTCCATATCTTTTCCTCTTGATTACTAATACGGACGTGGCCAAATCCTGGAGCTTAGCTTACCAGAATATTAATACCGCCTCTGGAGGCAGAGTGTGTGGGTTTGCATCCCAGCTCAGCACTTACTAGCACTGTGAGCTTAGGCAAAGGACTTCCTTTTTCTGTGCCTCAGTTTCCCCCTCTATAAAATGGGGGTGAAAGCTGTATCTACATCATTAGGCTGTTGTGAGGTTGAAATGGGCTGTTGTTTCTGAGAGCGTGCCTGGAATGGAGAGAGTGCAAAAAAGGGATAAAGAAGTTGTTTTAAAAGACAGTGTACTGAAAAAAAAAAAAAGTATATTGGAACTTCCCTGGCGGTCCAGTGGTTAAAGACTCTGCACTTCTACTGCAGGGGGCGCAGGTTTGATCCCTGCTCAGGGAACTAAGATCCCACATGCCTCGCAGGGCAGCCAGAAAAAGAAAGACAGTGTATTAATAGACAATTTGGGGTATTCTAAGGCCCACAGATCAGGAACCAACTGTCATTGAAAAGATGGTTTATGACTCAATTTCCCCAGAGGAAGGAGTACGGAACTACCATGGGGGGCCTGGAGGTGAAGCCCTGGGTGGGTCATGAGACACAGGGAAGAAGGAGGAACTGGGGGTGAGGGGCTTTATCTTGGTTGCTGGGGGGATGGAAGAGGTGAGGCAGGATATGCAGGTTTGGGATCGGCAGCCGATTGCAGTGGGCTCTGGGGCTTAGGGACTGCACAGTTGTCAGGTACTTGGCCTGGAGTGATTAGGGCAGGATGATAGTGGCCAGATGTGGAGGGCCTGGTAGAGAAGGTAGTTGGGGTACAGGCTCTGGCACGCTTGAAGGGGAAGTTCATTCCTATCATTAGGGATTGGCGAACTCTGGGAGGGGCAGTCCCTCCAGAATCAGCAAGGCCCCAGATGTCAAGGCATCAGAATACAGAACATAAAAGACTTGGTTAATACAAGGGTGCGGCAAGGGACCTCAGAATGCATCTGTGCCATTTTATAGGTGGGGAAACTGAGACTCAGAGAGGGAAATGTACATGCCCAAGGTCAACCGGAAAATCATGCTCTGAATTCTATCTCTAACTCCTGAGTCCAGAGCCGGTGCTCTGGCTGTCAGTGCACTGACAGCCCAGGCTCCACTGGGTTTTCTCTTCTTCCTGGGCCTATGACACTGTGAGAGGCCTGGAACTGAGGGTAAGAGCAGAGTAAGAACCAAATTAGGGGCAGATTATTCCCTTACTGCTGTTTACCCCCTGGCAGGGCCATGCCAGTTCTACCTTTAGAAAGTCCATACTGGGAACTTCCCTGGTGGCACAGTGGTTAAGAATACGCCTGCCAATGCAGGGGACACGGGTTTGATCCCTGGTCTGGGAAGATCCCACATGCTGTGGAAACTAAGCGCGTGCGCCCCAACTGCTGAGCCTGCACTCTAGAGCCCGCATGCCACAACTACTGAGCCCATACGCTGCAACTACTGAAGCCACGTGCCTTGAGCCCATGCTCTGCAACAAGAGAAGTCACCCAATGAGAAGCCCATGCACTGCAATGAAGAGTAGCCCCCGCTCACCACAACTAGAGAAAGCCCACGCACAGAAACCAAGACCCAACACAGCCAAAAATAAATAAAAATTTTTAAAAAAGAAAGTCCATACTGGCTGCCTCCATTTCCTCAGTTACTTCATCTGAAAAATGGGCATATTGATGTCTACCTAGCAAGGCTTTTGTGAAGATTAGTTTAAAGGAACTGGAATGCCCATGTAGCACATAGTAAGTGCTCAATATACAAACATTACGTATAACACAAGTAACTGCTGCTGTTACCAGTATTGCCTATACCTCTCAGCCAATCGCCCACTTTTTCACCCTTGCCATTTGGACATCTGTCCACTTCATCTCTCTTGAAGGTTATCATCGGATTTGTCCGTAAGACCAAATCTGGGTTATTCTTTTCTATTCTGGCCACATACTTTGAGAGAGAGGTTGACCTTGTGTCTATATCTAAAGGGGAACAATTGGGAGGATAAGAGGCTGGAAATCGTTTCCTGTTAGGATGCTTAAACAAACTGAAGCTGTTGAGGACGGACAAGAGAAGACTTGAGGGATGAGTATGAACATGGGTCACTAAGGCTGCCTGTCACATGAAGGTGCAGGATGTCCCAGAGCAGGTAGGACCAGGACTGATGTGGCAGCTTCAGGGAGACGCATTTCAGCTCAGTGAGAAAGAACTGTCTGTTCCACGAGAAGGGGACAGATGGAATCTGGGCCCATCTCGCTCCCCCTGGATGACCGTGCTCAGAGCCAGCAGAAGGGGCCTCTTCAAGCTGATTGTGTCACTCTCTTTTACTCCAGTATGGTTCACTGCTGCTCATTTACCCACTAAATAAAGGCTGAATCACTGGCCTGGCATTTGAGACCCTCCCAGACATGAACCTGTCTCATCCAGGGTTATGTTCCTCCCCCATTACTCTTCCTGACCCAAATGGGCCAATCGCTCTTCCTCAAGCAGGTCTTGCACTTTGCTGTCGCAGAGCCTCACCTCTGCACAATCTCATCTCTGTTTATACCTTTAAGCACCCTCTTCCACCTCCCCTTGTCACTCCTTCCACTACTGCAAGTCCCAGCTCCAAGGTCACTGCCTCCATGAAGCCACCAGTCAGAAGGCCTCGCTCCCTCTTCTGTCTCCTATGGCACCTTACTTGGTACGTCTCTCAGGACACGGACCACTTTCTTCCCAGCAGTAGGGTCAGGTATGTATGTGGCTCATCCTCCACA
This sequence comes from Stenella coeruleoalba, assembly GCF_951394435.1. NCBI lineage: Eukaryota > Metazoa > Chordata > Mammalia > Artiodactyla > Delphinidae > Stenella > Stenella coeruleoalba. Next base: position 29,069,240 of record NC_137166.1, on the reverse strand, counting down.
TAAGGCCAGATTTCTGAGAAGAGCAGCCTGCTCTTGTTCATCCTCTCATCCAGCGTGCAGCTCGGCACCAGCGTCCAGTGATTGTTTCTAGATGCTCCTAAGTGTGGAAACTGAATGCCTTCTTCATTCCCAGTGGCTCTTCTTTTTGCATTTATGTCTTATTTGATGCTGTTATACCTCCAATTCCAATTCGCTCCTTCAGATAGCGCTGTGAGTTAGGAAGGACAGTTAGCTTCACTCTCTCTTACATAAGAAGAAACTGAGGCTTAGAGAGTTGAGGGGACATTCAAGATCACGTGGCAAAAGTAACAAAATTCACCCAGTATCCAGTTCACACCTTCACCACTGACATGTTCTCATTTTCTCTCAATGTCCAGCAGGGCAACCACCCTCACCGCCTGTTGTGGACACCGCGCAGGGCAGAGTCCTGGGGAAATATGTCAGCTTAGAAGGTTTTGCACAACCTGTGGCTGTTTTCCTGGGAGTCCCTTTTGCCAGGCCCCCTCTTGGATCCTTGAGGTTTGCTCCGCCGCAGCCTGCAGAACCATGGATCTTCGTGAAGAATACCACCTCTTACCCTCCCATGTAAGTCAAGGTGTGACTTTGGCATCTTCCAGTGGGGATGTTAGCCTCAAAGGGATGCAGGAAGGAGCCAAGGCAATCCTCTGAGTGGCTCATACTTTGTTCTGGAATCCTAAGATAGTGTAGATCCTTACAAACATTTCAGAACTCTCACAGCATTCTAGAGCCCTTTATTCAACTAATATTTATTGAGCAACTTTGCCAGGCATTTTCTAGTTTCCTGGAATCTATTAGTGAACAGAACAAAGATCCCACCTTCATGGAGCTTGCATTCAAGCAGGGGCAGATAGATAGTAAACAATATGCAAATTAGTAAATAGACTATACAGTATATTAGAATATGATAAGTGCTGTGGAAAAAATAGAAAGTTGAGCAAGTGAGGGGTTTCAAAAGTAATGATTCTGTTAACCTAAAACAATAAAACAACCAGATATTTTACCAGCAAAACCAGAGATTTATTTGGGAGCAGCAAAGAATCACAATTGGGGACATGCAACTATGGCAAACCACATGCAAGTCTGGTAAAAGGAAAGGAAACTCTTTTATAGAGGCAAAGGGGAAGTTAGAAGACACCATTATAAACAAAAGTCCATTGGAGGAAACTGGGAGTTTGTTATGTAGTGGCTTTTAATTGGCTGAGTAATGATAGTCTCTGATTGGCTGAGCTGTTGCCAGGCGAGGAGGAAATCTTTCTTGTGGTAAAGTTGTGTCACTTCTGGTTAGAGGTGCACAGTATGTCTCTTCCTAGGGGGATCTGTATTGAGGTGGAGTGATATCTTCCTGAGATCTCCCCCTCCTCACCTCCAGATTCCATTTTAGTGCGGGTTCTCTTTATTAATTTTCACAGTTCTATTCATTTTCCTTCTTGAACTTTACCATAGTGGGAAGTGAGGTGGGCCAGGAGATGTGTGGATGGGTAGTGCTTTGGGGTGTTGACTGGGCAAGTTCTCAACTCCCAAATGTGTCTGGCTACCTAGTCACAAGCAGAACGATGGTTGATGTGTTCTAGTTAGCTGGTCAAGTTGGGCAAGAAGACTCACAACTGTCCCCCAAGGCACCTTAGATGTCTACAAGCATTGATTCAGACCATATTTATCTCAGCAGGAGATTTCTAATAATTTCCAGGGTCCTGCCTCTTGCTGAATTTTCTTTTCTTCTCTTCTCTCCTTACTCCCTTCGTTCCTTACTTCTTCCATTCCTTTAAAATAATATTCATTCTTTTTATTTCCTGATTGCAATTAATATGTTTTATTTATTTTTATTGCAAGTATACATTTAATTTCCTGATTGCAAGTAATAAGTAATACATACTTATTACATAAAAGTGAGAAAATATAGGTAAGTAAAGGTAAGAAAATGAAAAGCATACACCACCGAGCAAGAACTGTTGTTCATATTTTAGATTCTATTTTTCCAGTCTTTTATCTGTTGCATAATTTCTCCCTTAAAATGTAATCACATAATTTTCTGTACCCAATTCTAATGTGTGTGTTTTTTCCCCCGCACCAAAAAGCAATTCTTACACACCATATGTGTGTCCAACAATTTAGCTAATTCTAACGCTCTCTTCCTAGAGATAGCATCAGATTCCACAGATTAAGGGCTCAGCTCCACAATAACTCCCTCTACTTCGATGCCAGTTCCAAGTCCAAGTCGTCACCTATGCTTCTGACCAACTGGCTATAAATTAGAGGTTCCTGTGACCCCCTCCTTAGGTTCTATTAATTTGCCATAGCAGCTCACAGAACTCAGGAAATTAGTTTTCTCACTAGATTACCAGTTTATTATGAAGGATATTAAAGGATACAAGCCACTAGCCAGATGAAGATATCCATAAGGTGAGGTCCCTAACAAAGGAGCATCCATCCATCCTTCTGGAGTTTGGGACCCAGCACGGTGGCACTTAGAAGAGTTCTGGTTCACCAGCCAGGACACCCTCTGAACCCTGTCCTTTTGGGTTTTATGGAACCCTCATTACATGGGCAGGATGATTGAAAGCATTGGTCACTGGTGATTGATCCCTCTCCAGCCCATCTCCCCTTTCCAGAGGTCAGGGGGCTGTGGCGCAAAGTTCCAACCCTCTAATCACATGATTGTTCCTCTGGCAACCAGTTCCTGCTCTTAGATGAGGTCCAAAAGTGACCTCATTAACCCAACAGTATACACCACTCAGGAGATTTCAAGGGTTTTAAGAGCTCTTCAGGGCTTCCCTGGTGGCGCAGTGGTTGAGAGTCCGCCTGCCGATGCAGGGGACGTGGGTTCGTGCCCCGGTCCGGGAAGATCCCACATGCCGCGGAGCGGCTGGGCCCGTGAGCCATGGCCGCTGAGCCTGCGCGTCCGGAGCCTGTGCTCTGCAACGGGAGAGGCCACAACAGTGAGAGGCCTGCCTATGGCAATAAAAAAAAAAAAAAAAAAAGAGCTCTTCAGCAGAAACTGGACAAAGATCAAATACATATTTCTTCTTATATCACAATATCATATTACACGATACAGATACTTTACTTTATTTATTTATTTTAATTTATTTATTTTTGGCTGCGCTGGGTCTTCGTTGCTGCATGCGTGCTTTCTGTAGTTGCGGCCAGCGGGGGCTACTCTTCGTTGTGGTGCGCGGGCTTCTTATTGCAGTGTCTTCTCCTGTTATGGAGCACAGGCTCTAGGCACGCGGGCTTCAGTAGTTGTGGCGCATGGGCTCAGTAGTTGTGGCTCACAGGCTTAGGTGCTCCACGGCATGTGGGATCTTCCCGGACCAGGACTGGAACCCATGTCCCCTGCATTGGCAGGCAGATTCTTCACCACTGCGCCACCAGGGAAACCCCAAGACAGATACTTTAGATGCCTGTTTTGCTCATGAACGTATATCATGAACATCATTCTATGTCATTAAATATCACACCCCGACATTTAATAGCTGCATTACGTTGCATATTGAATCATAATTTATTTACTGCACCTTTTATTTGGGATTATTAATTGTTCTTGATGATTTTGATAATATAAGTAGCACTATGATGAATATCCTGTAGCTAAATCTTCATGCATGTTCATAAATATTTTTGGATAAGTTCTAAGAAATAACATTTCCGAGTAAGAGTATTTTTAAAATTTCCCTTCAGAAATACTCCAACTGCACCCCTTTATTTAATATATGAAAACCTCCATTAACTGAATTTTAAACAATGTTTTGGGTTATTAAAAATGATTTTGGGCTATTGAATAGGCAAAATAACGATAATTTTTATTATCTTCGTCATTATATATATGATTATTCTCTTTATTCTACATTTATCTGAATACTAGTGACATTGACTTATTTTTCTCTTTTTAAACTTTTGATTGTCTTCTTTTATGAATATTACGCCCCTTGCTTTGATGATCTGGGGAAAGTTCCCCCGGGATGGAAATCAAGAGTTTATCTTTGGAGCTCTGACTCTGCCAATTGACAGCTGTGTCATCCAAGCACCTCAGTGCTTCAGTTATCTCGTCGACATACTGGAGGCAGTCATGCTGTTTTGTGGGGACACTGAGATCTGGAAATGTGGCTTATAAGGTCCTTGGAAACATAAGCACTACATAGTATGGTTCTTTCTGGCTGTGTGACCTTGGGCAAATTCTCTAATATCTCTGTGCCTCAGTTTCTCAACTGTAAAATGTGGATAATAATAGAACCTAAATCATGGGGCTGATGTGAAGATTAAATGAGTTAATACATAAGGAGTATTTAAAACAACAGTTGGTGAGAGAGCACTGGAATCACAACTAACTGCTGAACAATCATTGACAGGAAGACACTGGAACTCACCAAAAAGATACCCCACATCCAAAGACAAAGGAGAAGCCACAATGAGACTGTAGGAGGGGCACAATCACAATAAAATCAAATCCCATAACTGTTGGGTGGGTGACTCACAAACTGGAGAACACTTATACCACAGAAGTCCACTCACTGGAGGGAAGGTTCTGAGCCCCACGTCAGGCTTCCCAACCTGGGGGCCTGGCAATAGGAGGAGGAATTCCCAGAGAATTAGACTTTGAAGGCTAGTGGGATTTGATTTCAGGACTTTGACAGGACTGGGGGAAACAGAGACTCCACTCTTGGAGGGCACACACAAAGTAGTGTGCATATGAGAACCCAGGGGGAAGGAACAGTGACCCCATAGGAAACTGAACCAGACCTACCTGCTAGTGTTGGAGGGTCTCCTGCAGAGGTGGGGGGCGGCTGTGGCTCACTGCAGGGACAAGGACACTGGCAGCAGAAGTTCTGGGAAGGACTCTTTGGTGTGAGCCCTCCCAGAGTCCACCATTAGCCTCACCAAATAGCCTGCAGGGTCCAGTGCTGGGTTGCCTCAGGCCAAACAACCAACAGGGAGGGAACTCAGCCCCACCCATCAGCAGACAAGCAGATTAAAGTTTTACTGAGGTCTGTCCACCAGAGCAACACCCAGCTCTACCACCACCAGTCCCTCCCATCAGGAAGCTTGTACAAGACTCTTAGATAGCCTCATCCAACAGAGGGCAGACAGCAGAAGCAAAAAGAACTACAGTCCTGCAGCCTATGGATCGAAAACCACATTCACAGAAAGAGAGACAAAATGAAAAGGCAGAGGAATATGTTCCAGATGAAGGAACAAGATAAAACCCAGAAAAACAACTAAATGAAGTGCAGATAGGCAATCTTCCAGAAAAAGAATTCAGAATAATGATAGTGAAGATGATCCAGGACCTAAGAAAAAGAATGGAGGCAAAGATTGAGAAGATGCAAGAAATGTTTAACAAAGACCTAGAAGAATTAAAGAAAAAACAGAGATGAACAATACAATGACTGAAATGAAAAATACACTGGAAGGAATCAATAGCAGAATAACTGAGGCAGAAGAACAGGTAAGTGACCTGGAAGACAGAATGGTGGAATTCACTGCCACAGAACAGAATAAAGAAAATAGAATGAAAAGAAATGAAGACAGCCTAAGAGATCTCTGGGACAACATTAAATGCACCAACATTCGCATTATAGGAGTCCCAGAAGGAGAAGAGAGAGAAAAAGGACCCCAGAAAATATTTGAAGAGATTATAGTCGAAAACTTCTCTAACATGGGAGAGGAAATAGCCACCCAAGTCCAGGAAATGCAGAGAGTCCCAGACAGGATAAACCCAAGGAGAAACACGCTGAGACACATAGTAATCAAATTGACAAATATTAAAGACAAAGAAAAACTATTAAAAGCAACAAGGGAAAAATGACAAATAACATACAAGGGAACTCCCATAAGGTTAAGAGCTGATTTCTCAGCAGAAACTCTACAAGCCAGAAGGGAGTGACACAATATATTTAAAGTGATGAAAGGGAAGAACCTACAACCAAGGTTACTCTACCCGGCAAGGATCTCATTCAGATTCGATGGAGAAATCAAAAGCTTTAGAGACAAGCAAAAGCTAAGAGAATTCAGCACCACCAAACCAGCTCTGCAACAAGTGCTAAAGGAAGTTCTCTAAGTGGGAAACACAAGAGAAGAAAAGGACCTACAAAAACAAACCCATAACAATTAAGAAATTGGTAATAGGAACATACATATTGATAATTACCTTAAATGTGAATGGATTAAATGCTCCAGCCAAAAGACACAGGCTCACTGAATGGATACAAAAACAAGACCTGTATATATGCTGTCTACAGGAGACCCACTTCAGACGTACGGACACATACAGACTGAAAGTGAAGGGATGGAAAAAGATATTCCATGCAAATGGAAAGCAAAAGAAAGCTGGAGTAGCAATACTCATATCAGATAAAATAGACTTTAAAATAAAGAATGTTACAAGAGAGAAGGAAGGACACTGCCTAATGATCAAGGGATCAATCTAAGAAGAAGATATAACAATTATAAATATATATGCACCCAACATAGGAGGACCTCAACACGTAAGGCAAATGCTAACAGCTATAAAAGAGGAAATCGACAGTAACACAATAATAGTGGGGGACTTAAACACCTCACTTACACCAATGGACAGATCATCCAAACAGAAAATTAATAAGGAAACAGAAGCTTTAAATGACACAATAGACCAGATAGATTTAATTGATATTTATAGGATATTCCATCCAAAAATGGCAGACTTACACTTTCTTCTCAAGTGCACGTGGAACATGCTCTAGGATAGATTACATCTTGTGTCATAAATCAAGCCTCAGTAAATTTAAGAAAATTGAAATCATATCAAGCATCTTTTCTGACGACAACACTATGAGATTAGAAATCAATTACAGGGAAAAAAACGTAAAAAACACAAACACTTGGAGGATAAACAATACATTACTAAATAACCAAGAGATCACTGAAGAAATCAAAGAGGAAATCAAAAAATACCTAGAGACAAATGACAATGAAAACATGACGATCCAAAACACATGGGATGCTGCAAAAGGAGTTCTAAGAAGGAAGCTTGTAGCAATACAATGCTACCTCAAGAAACAAGAAAAATCTCAAATAAACAATCTAAACTTTCACCTAAAGGAACTAGAGAAAGAAGAACAAACAAAACCCAGAGTTAATAGAAGTAAAGAATTCATAAAGACCAGAGCAGAAGTAAATGAAATAGAAACAAAACAGTAGCAAAGATCAATAAAACTAAAAGATGCTTCTTTGAGAAGATAAACAAAATTGATAAACCTTTAGCCAGACTCATCAAGAAAAAGAGGGAAAGGACTCAAATCAATAAAATTAGATTATAAAGGAGAAGTTACAACAGAAACCGCAGAAATGCAAACCATCATAAGAGACTACTACAAGCAACTCTATGCCAATAAAATGGACAACCTGGAAGAAAGGGACAAATTCTTAGAAAGGTATAACGTTCCAAGACTGAACCAGGAAGAAACAGAAAATATGAATAGACCAATTACAAGTAATGAAATTGAAACTGTAATTAAAAATCTTCCAACAAACAAAAGCCCAGGACCAGATGGCTTCACAGGTGAATTCTATGAAACATTTAGAGAATAGCTAACACCCATCCTTTTCAAACTCTTCCAAAAAATTGCAAAGGAAGAAACACTCCCAAACTCATTCTACGAGGCCACCATCACCCTGATACCAAAACCAAAAAAAGATACTACAAAGAAAGAAAATTACAGCCCAATATCACTGATGAATATAACCACAAAAATCCTCAACAAAATACTAGCAATCAGAATCCAATAACACATTAAAAGAATCATACAGCATGACCAACTGGGATCTATCCCAAGGACACAAGGATTCTTCAGTATATGCAAATCAATCAATGTGATACACCATATTAACAAACTGAAGGATAAAAACCATATGATCATCTCAATAGATGTAGAAAAAGCTTTTGGCAAAATTCAACACTGATTTATGATAAAAAACTCTCCAGAAAGTGGGCATAGAGGGAACCTACCTCAACATAATAAAGGCCATATACGACAAACCCACAGCAAACATCATTCTCAATGGTGAAAAACTGAAAGCATTTCCTCTAAGAACAGGAACAAGACAAGGATGTCCACTCTCACCACTATTATTCCACAAAGTTTTGGAAGTCCTAGCCACAGAAATCAGAGAAGAAAAAGAAATGAAAGGAATACAAATTGGAAAAGAAGAAGTAAAACTGTCACTGTTTGCAGATGACGTGATACTATACAGAGATAATCCTAAAGATGCCACCAGAAAACTACTGGAGCTAATCAATGAATTTGGTAAAGTTGCAGGATCCAAAATTAATGCACAGAAATCTCTTGCATTCCAATACACTAACAGTGAAAGATCAGAAAGAGAAATTAAGGAAACAATCCCATTCACCATTGCAACAAAAAGAATAAAATACCTAGAAATAAACCACCTAAGGAGGTAAAAGCCCTGTACTCAGAAAACTATAAGACACTGATGAAAGAAATCGAAGATGACACAATCAGATGGAGAGATATACCATGTTCTTGGATTGGAAGAATTAATATTGTGAAAGTGACTCTACTACCCAAAGCAACCTACAGATTCAATGCAATCCCTATCAAATTACCAATGGCATTTTTTATAGAACTAGAACAAAAAATCTTAAAATGTGTATGGAAACACAAAAGACCCCGAATAGCCAAAGCAATCTTGAGGGGTAAAAAACGGAACTGGAGGAATCAGACTCCCTGACTTCAGACTATACTACAAAGCTACAGTAATCCAGACAATATGGTACAGGCACAAAAACAGAAATATAGATCAATGGAACAGAATAGAAAGCCCAGAGATAAACCCACGCAGTTATGGTCAACTAATCTCTGACAAAGGAGGCAAGGATATACAATGGAGAAAAGACAATCTCTTCAATAAGTGGTGCTGGGAAAACTGGGCAGCTACATGTAAAAGAATGAAATTAGAACACTCTCTAACACCATACACAAAAATAAACTCAAAATGGATTAAAGACCTAAATATAAGAGCGGACACTATAAAATTCTTAGAGGAAAACATAGGAAGAACAGTCTTTGACAAAAATCACAGCAAGATCTTTTTTGACCCACCTCCTAGAGTAATGGAAATAAAAACAAAAATAAACAAATGGGACCTAATTAAACTTAAAAGCTTTTGCACAGCAAAGGAAGCCATAAGCAAGACGAAAAGACAAACCTCATAATGGGAGAAAATATTTGCAAATGAAGCAACTGACAAAGGATTAATCTCCAAAATTTACAAGCAGCTCATGCCGCTCAATATCAAAAAACAAACAACCCAATCCAAAAATGGGCAGAAGACCTAAATAGACATTTCTCCAAAGAAGGTATACAGATTGCCAACAAACACATGAAAGGATGCTCAACGTCACTAATCATTAGAGAAATGCAAATCAAAACTACAATGAGGTATCACCTCACACCAGTCAGAATGGCCATCATCAAAAAATCTACAAACAATAAATGCTGGAGAGGATGTGGAGAAAAGGGAACCCTCTTACACTGTTGGTGGGAAAGTAAATTGATACAGCCACTATAGAGAACAGTACGGAGATCCCTTAAAAAACTAAAAATAGAGGGGCTTCCCTGGTGGCACAGTGGTTGAGAGTCCACCTGCCGATGCAGGGGACGCGGGTTCATAACTCGGTCCGGGAAAATCCCACATGCCGCGGAGCGGCTGGGCCCGTGAGCCATGGCCGCTGAGCCTGCGCGTCCGGAACCTGTGCACCGCAACGGGAGAGGCCACAACATTGAGAGGCCCACGTACCAAAAAAATAAATAAATAAAAATAAATAAATAAATAAAGGAGATGAACTCCCTGGGACAAAAAAAAAAAAAAAAAACTAAAAATAGAACTGCCATACGACCCAGCAATCCCACTACTGGTCATATACCCTGAGAAAAACATAATTCAAAAAGAGTCATGTACCACAATGTTCATTGCAGCTCTATTTACAATAGCCAGGACGTGGAAGCAACCTAAGTGTCCATCTACAGATGAATGGATAAAGAAGATGTGGCACATATATACAATGGAATATTACTCAGCCATAAAAAGAAATGAAATTGAGTTATTTGTAGTGAGGTGGATGGACCTAGAGTCTGTCATACATAGTGACGTAAGTCAGATCAGAAAGAGAAAAACATACCGTATGCTAACACATATATATGGAATCTAAGGAAAAAAATGGTCATGAAGGACCTAGGGGCAGGATGGGAATAAAGATACAGACCTACTAGAGAACGGACTTGAGGACACGGGGAAGGTGAAGAGTAAGCTGGGAGAAAGTGAGAGAGTGGCATGGACATATATACACTACCAAAGGTAAAACAGGTAGCTAGTGGGAAGCAGCCGCGTTGCACAGGGAGATCAGCTCAGTGCTTTGTGACCACCTAGAGGGGTGGGTTAGGGAGGGTGGGAGGGAGATGCAAGAGGGAAGAGATATGAGGATATATGTATATGTATGGCTGATTCACCTTGTTATAAAGCAGAAACTAACACACCATTGTAAAGCAGTTATACTCCAATAAAGATGTTAAAAAAATAAATTAAATTAAATTAATAAAAAAACAAACAAACAAATCAAAAAATGGGCAGAATACCTAAGCAGACATTTCTCCAAAGAAGAATACAGATGGCCAAGAGGCACATGAAAAGATGCTCAACATCACTAATTATTAGAGAAATGCAAATCAAAACTACATTGAGGTATCACCCTACACCAGTCAGAATGGCCATCATCAAAGAATCTACAAACAACAAATGCTGGAGAGGATGTGGAGAAAAGGGAACCCTCTTGCTCTGTTGGTGGGAATGTAAATTGATTCAGCCACTATGGAGAACAGTATGGAGGTTCCTTATAAAACTAAGAATAGAATTACTATATGACCCAGCAATCCCACTACTGGGCATATACCTTGAGAAAACCATAATTCAATAAGACATATGCACCCCAATGTTCATTGCAGCACTATTTACAATAGCCAGCTCATGGAAGCAACCTAAATACCCATCGACAGACAAATGGATAAAGAAGATGTGGTACATATATACAATGGAATATTACTCAGCCATAAAAAGGAATGAAATTGGGTCATTTGTAGAGACGTGGATGAATCTAGAGACTGTCATACAGAGTGAAGTAAGTCAGAAGGAGAAAAACAAATATCGTATATTAACACATATATGTGGAATCTAGAAAAATGGTACAGATGAACCGGTTTGCAGGGCAGAAATAGAGACAAAGATATGGAGAACAAACGTATGGACACCAAGTGGGGAGTGGTGGTGGTGGTGTGATGAATTGGGAGATTGGGATTGACATATATACACTAATATGTATAAAATAGATAACTAATTAGAACCTACTGTATAAAAATATAAATAAAATAAAATTTAAATGATAAAAAAAAAATCTCCTATTAGGGCAACCAATAGTTCTTGCCTGTGATGGGTTGATGATAGAATTTTAATATGTTAGTGCTGCAGGACCCTTATGGAAATCACTCCCCTCATTTACACAGAGGAGCAGACTGGGGCCCAGAGCAGGCAAAGAATTCACCTAAGGAAACCCAGCAAATTAGGCTGAGTCATGGGCTTCCCTGGTGGCGCAGTGGTTCAGAGTCCGCCTGTCGACGCAGGGGACACGGGTTCGTGCCCCGGTCCGGGAAGATCCCACATGCCGTGGAGTGGCTGGGCTCGTGAGCCATGGCCGCTGAGCCTGCGCGTCCGGAGCCTGTGCTCCGCAACGGGAAAGGCCACAACAGTGAGAGGCCTGCGTACTGGAAAAAAAAAAAAAAAAAAATTAGGCTGAGGCAGGACTAGAGCGTAGTTCCTCTAAAGCTGCCCCATAAATATTTGACCTCTGACCTGTTGTAGGCCGTAAATAACTGCCGTTTGGGTGATTTCTCCTGGTTTATGGAAGTCTCCCGTGGACTAGAACATGTTTCCCTGTTGGCAGAATATGGTCACCCTATAGCGGGCATCATACAGCGCCCAGCGGAGAGCTGGTCTGGACCCAGGGCAAGCAGGAAATGGTCCTTTCCCAGACCCAGCAGCGTATAGGCAGCCTCCTTCCTTGACTCAGGGCATCCCAAAGGCCCCAGGAAGGGAAGAGGGTCAGGCCTCACCATACCTGGTCCTGGGAGACCTTGGTGAGCCTGAGAAGCCCCCATCAGATGCCCCTGGTAGCCTCCTACCTAACCCAGTGTCTTGAGTCTGGTGAGAACAACTCTATTTACTGCCCTAAACCTGCCAGTCCAAGACCTGGCCTGACCACAGGAGACATCTCCTTGGTCAGCTCTGATTGAACTTCAAGAATTCATTTCTCTCCTTGCCTCTCCCAGGTGCTCCCAAGACCCAGTGGCGGGGCAAGTGATCTCAGAGCTCTTTACCAACAGAAAGGAGAACATTAATCTCAGGTTTTCCGAAGACTGTCTTTACCTAAATATTTACACTCCTGCTGACTTGAGGAAGAGAAGCAAGCTGCCGGTAAGCAGTGGGAACACATGGTCAAGGCTGGTGTAGACTGGAAGGGGATGAAGGCAGTGTTGGGTTGGGGCGTCTTGGACCAAGGCTGTTCCAGGGGCCCCAGGGCTTTCTTTACCACCACAGCCAAACCTGACATCAGGAAACACAGGTTTTCCACACCTCAGTTTCCCTTCGTGACAGACATAGGGCCTCTGGGGGAGTTTGCTGTACATCTGTAATGAACATTTTAATTTTTCTAAGGTCTCTCATGCTAATAGATGGACAAGAAGGATTACTCTTAATTGTTAGATTAGGAATCTGATACCCAGGGTGGCTAAGACATAATTTCCAATAAAGTCAGAGCTGGAAGGAATCTTGGAGATAAGCCAACAACCCAACCGTTCTGTTACAGATAGAGAAACTGAAGCCCAGTGAGGGGAAGGCGAGGTCGCAGAGTAGGGTTGCAGGACTAGAGCACGGGTCTCCTGATCTCAAGTCACGCTCTTTGACACACACACACACACACACACACACTAGCAAGTGGAGTCTGTGGGTGGCCTTTCCTCAGCACACAGAGACCTTCTCTGACAAACTCTCAGTGTCTCAGTGTCACAGGTGGAGGGTGCAGAGCCTGGAGCAACAGAGAAGCCCTTTCCTTTGCCTTTGCCAACTATCAAGATTTTATTGTAGATAATTTCACTTCGTAATTTACTTTGACACAAGCTGATGTCCCAGTGAGTCAGCATTTGCAGAATAAATGGAAGCCCAGAGATGGGGCAGCCTTCCAGACTCAGGCTGGACGGTGGGGCTGGTCTGCTGGGAAAGGAGGGGTCAGTGGGGTAGAGACAGGCGGGGTGTGAGCACCCAGCCATCTCCCAGGAACACCCCTGGCATGGTGCCCAGATGTGGAGGAGGGCATCTGTGAACTTGTGACTAGAAGGTGGCCCTGCATATGCTGGGCTCAAAGAGGTGGGGACAATTGTTCATTCATTCATGCATTCATTCATTCCCCTAGTACATACTCAGCGCCCCCATATGCATAGCTAGAATTGGGGGTTAAGAGAAAGGAGGAACATAAAACCATGACCACACAGCCCCTGCCTTCGAGGATCTTAGCATCTGGGTTGCACAGAGCTGGACTAGCTTCTTCAGCAAATCACTGCTGGCCAGCCCTTGGCTCAGCCTGGACTCAGAGGTGACTGCACACTCAGTCCCTCTGCCCGGAGGTAGGCAGGGATCAGAGATGTAGGAGGAGCAGGGGCTCCAGGAACCTGAAGCTGGAGAACCTCTACTATGGACACAGGCTCTGGAACTGCAGGATCTGGGTGTAAATCCTGGTTCTGCCTTTTACTAGCTGAGAGACCCGGCTCTGTTTCCTCAAATCAGGGGTAATCACACACAAGTGTTCAATGATGAATATCAAGATTTATGTCAGTGTCTGACACAGCACACGAGGCAAGTCTTGCTGATGCATTAGTTAGAGTTGAAGGGAAGAAATTACTCCTGCCCCAACAGCCGGCCTACTGCACCGTGGCCATTGGCTGCCGTGTGCTGGGCAGCTCGACGTGTGGAGTCTGGAGCCAGACTGCCTGGGTTCAAGTCCTGCCTCCACCACCTATTAGCTGCATGACCTCAGGGTGGTTAAGGGCCTCGGTTTTCCTGTCTGTGAAATGGGACAATAGTAGTCCCTATCTTGTGGATGGTTTATTTTTAAATGCTTAGAGCAGTACTTGACACATAGTTCATGTATGAGTTCTTTGATTTTTTTATTAACAAAATCATTATACTATTATTTTAGCCATTCTCACTTTCTTGCTATGTGAACTCTTTAAATTCAGGGCCATGCATTATGAATTGTCATGTCCACTCTCATCCTTAATCCTTACCACAGTCCCTGGCACCTAGTAGGTTTTCAAATCATATTCATCAGATGATTGAAGACTTCTTAGAGGAGGTGGCTTTTAGGCTGGGCTTTGGAGGATGGGTGAGATTTGGGGAGCAGAGGAGGCAGTGGAAAGGCCTATTAAGAAGAGGTACCACCCAGGGCGTGTGCTTCTTGACATGGTCATCATTCACATGAGAAGTTTATTTCACCACACAAAAGGTAACTAAGGTGAAGCTGAAATAAGCTTCTAACCAAGGGCTGTTGCATGCAGAGTGTGCTGAGCTGCGTGAGGGGTCCGGGAGTGAGGACTGTGGGAGTGTTGGGGAGAAGATGGCGCTCTTAGCCTTGGCTGTTCCCATGATGATGTTCTCAGCATGAAGAGCACTGGCAGGAGGTGGCACTGAGGCAGGGGAGACAGGCAGGGGCAGCCAGGGTGCACTGAGTTGGGCCACAGCTGGGAGAACGGGTAGATGACCAAACCAGACAGCCTCTTGAGGTCTTTCCCAGCTCTGCTTCCTGTGCCCTGTATGGTTGCTTCCTCCCCATCCAGGTGATGGTGTGGATCCACGGAGGAGGTCTGATGTTGGGCGGGGCATCAACCTATGATGGGCTGGCCCTCTCTGCCCATGAAAACGTGGTGGTGGTGACCATTCAGTACCGCCTGGGCATCTGGGGATTCTTCAGGTAAGACACTGGACTCTCCTCACGGCACATTGACCCTCAGTGTGGGAGTGCTAGGACCCCACTCTGGTCATGCAAGCCCTCAAAGGGATCTTTGCTAGGTTCCCTACTAAGACATGCAAGTCCCCTCATAATTGGGCTCTACCTACCTTCTCCTTCCCCAGCCACCCTGGTCCACTTACTTGCATGTAAAATGCCTAATCTGCCTGACAAACTCCTATTATTCCTGCAAAACCCAACCCAAATGTTACCTCGTCTGAAATGCTCATCTCTTTTTCACCTGTGCTGCCCAGCATGTTGCATACCTGTAAGGTGACAGTTAACATGCAGTGCAGCAGTTAGAGGCTTATACGTCTTACCTCATGGGGAAGGAAAGAAGGAGCAGACTCACGTGGGAGCTCCGTAAAGTCTTGTAGGTGGAGGAACGGGTGGCTGGAACTTGGAGGCTGTAACGAGCACCTGACTCCAGTGGACACATCTACTGAGAGGAGTGTAGGGCCCACTCACCCCATTTCCTTCGTGGAGTTTGGCACATGCATGAGCGAAGGCTCGAGTCTCCTCCATGGAGTGTCCGTGGGGAGAGGAACCGGACTTCCTGCAGGCACAGTTACTGAGCCTTTTCTGAATGCACCAGCCCCAGGACCTCTTACCCTCAGATGGCTGGTGGGTGGGCTGGGCGAGGGGTGGTCATCTCACTGGAAAGACCTATGGGCTGGAGGAGGGCTGTCCCAGGCGAGTCATGTCCCGGGATGTGTCACCTTCACTGAGACTCCTCATGTCCTTCCCCCACGGCCCACGGCTGCTCCCAGTTACAGTATAACTGCGTACACTCCCCCCTCCCTCTCCCCCAGGCTCTCCTCTACCACGTCAGTCAGGGTTTCACCCCGACCAGACACCACACTGCTCTGGTCCAGGTCACCAGCGGCCCAGCCTTGGCAGCAACCGCACGTCACCCCTCAAACCTTTTTGAAAAATTTCCTTCTCTTGGCTCCTGGCCACCTCCTCCCTCATGGCAGCTCCTTCTCGGCCCCTCCTGGACCCTCCCCTCCCCGTCTCAGCCTCTGTGTGCATCTTCTTCTCTGTCCCACTGGTTCCCTGAGTGACCTCAGGGGGCACTTCCAGGCTCCCTATTTTTAGCCCATTTCTCCTTTGAAACCAGCAGGTACATCATTAACTACCTCCTGCCATCCCCACGGAACACCTGAGGGCACCTCTCCCTTCCTCGGACAAACTTAACCCTTGACTCCCGATGCCCCTGCCCCAAACCCTCCTCCTTTCTCCACAGGGCCTCCGGCTCAGCTGCAGGCAGCTCCACCCTTCCAGTTACTCAGGATAAAAGCCTGGGGGCACTTGGATTCTTTTCTTTTTCTCATACCCCACATCCAGTCACCAGCAAATCCTCTTGGCTCCACTTTTACAATATGTTCAGAATCCAGCCACTTCTCACCTCCTCCCTTGTAGTCACCCTGTTCAAAGCACTCTGTGTCTCTCCCCTGGATTGTTGTAATAACACCTACTTTTATAACCCTGCTATTTTACACCGTGTCTGATCCACACAGTAGCCAAAGTGATCATTTAAGACATAAATGGAATCATGTCATCCCTGCAGTGGCTTCCTAACTTACTCAAGATAACATTGACATCCTTACCGAGGCCCTCAGGGCCCTCTGTAGCTGTAGGTCCTAGACTCACACTTTTGTTCACTGGATGCCAGGGCCTTTGCATGTGCTGTTTCTTCTGCCTGGAATTCCCTTTGGAATTGTAGAATAGTAGATGCTCAATAAATAGATGTGGGATGGATGTATAGAGCGCTACAGCGGAACAGTGCTGCAGGATGGGAGGCAGGTGAAGACCCCAGTGTCAGGGCTCTGGAAGCCCAGTCTCTTGCAGAAGGCTCACCCAGACCCCCAGCCCCATCTGTGGTCCTGAGAGCCCTGCTGTGACATGTCTGCTCTCAACCCCACCCTGTTCTCTTACAGCACAGGGGATGAACACAGTCGGGGGAACTGGGGTCACTTGGACCAGTTGGCCGCACTGCACTGGGTCCAGGAGAACATTGCCAACTTCGGAGGGGATCCAGGCTCTGTGACCATCTTTGGAGAGTCAGCAGGAGGGGAAAGTGTCTCTATTCTTGTAAGTGTTCCTGGCCCTGATGTGGCTACCGATGGGACCCCTTGCAGACCAGCCAGTCTAGTCATGGGACCTGGATTCAAGGCTGACCCTACTCTGTGCAGCATCAGATGGTGGAAAGTTATGGCCAAACTCTCCTTGGACTGCAGGAAGCTCAGAGCTCAGCTTAGCATCCTGGGGCAATATCTCCAGCCACGGCTGCAACGGAGACATTCCTCCTGTCCTGTGTTGGTTGAGCTCTTACTCTCCTTCCTAATCATTTTACTATTAGTACTCACCTCACTCCTCTTGGGAAGTAGGGGTGGGTGTAAATTCTGGATAAGAGGAGGCAACCATGAAGTTGGGTGCAATGTCATTATTTGGCTTGAAGCCAGATCTACAATTCAAGGGGACACAAACACTAAGAACAGGTCAGAGGCCTCTTCTGGGGAGGTCTGATGGCTTGTTCATCTCAGGAAGGAGGGCAGCGGCGTCTGGGGCTGAGGATGGAGCTGGGCTGGGTGAGGAGAGGTAGAGAGAGGAAGGAGGATGGAAGGGGGGATGGGACCCGGGAAATGGAACACAGACACGACCTGGGAGCCTGATGTGGGAATGGCAGTTGGGAGACACCGAGGGAAGCAAAGGTGGAAAACCAGATTAGAAGGCGCTGGGAGCTGTTAGAAACCCTCCAGCTGCCTCACAGTTGAGCAGAAGGTTAACACTATTACTGTATTTTTAAAACATATGTTGGATTTGTAGTTGAATCTTCAGAGGAAAATGTTTTTATTTTATAAAATGGAGAAAAAAGAAAAGCATAGATAACTCTCCCAAAATAAAAATTCATCCACAATCCCATTAGCCAGGGATTGTCACCATGGACAGTTTTATTTTTCTAGTCTTTTTTCCATGAATCTATCTATCTATCTATCTATCTATCATCTATCATTTATCTACCTATCTGTCTCTATGAATTTTTAAACAAAAAAACTTCCTTAATATTATAACACAAATATTTCCCTCACCATTAGTTATTCTTTAATATTTTTTGTGTATATAGTCGAGTATAGTATAGTATTTCATTGTAAGAATGAAAAATACCTTATTTACCCAATGTCATATATTAGAACCTTGTGTTATTTCCAATTTTTACTGTTATAAATAACACGAACATTTTAGAGATTTTTGTGTGCCTCCATGATCATTTTCCTTAAAATAAATGCTAAGTAATGCAAATGGGGAATCAGAACTGTGCTTTAAAGTGCTGCTAGGAATTGCTGAGCTGCCTTTCAGATACTTTGATTGTTATAATCAGTGTGCCACACACTTCCTGTTTTGTCCTTCACTCTGCTCCTGGCTCCTTCCAGCTGAGGTTTTCTTGCAGAAGCCAGGCCCCATGGTCTCCAGGGGAACAGCCCAGGACAGGGCTGTGGATGGGGGTAGCTCTTGAAGACCCCTCCCCGTGAGCATAAACTCCCTTTCTCGCCACCCTCCTCCCAGGTGTTATCTCCCCTGGCCAAGAATCTCTTCCACCGGGCCATCTCTGAGAGTGGTGTGGCCCTCACTTCTATCCTGGTCAAGAAGGACATGAAGGCTGCAGCTAAGGTAGGTCTCACACTGGACTGTCCCCACACCCTTTGCTCTGCTCTCCTGGAGTTGTCAGGGGTCTTTCTTGCTGTGGGAGCCAGTTGACATCCTCAGAGAATCACAGAAGTGAGGATGGCTGATCAGGGAGGGCAAGGACACACCTCATCCCACCTCCACCTTCTACCGCTGAGCAAACTGGGGCAGAGAGCAGAAGCACTTGCCAGGGTCAGCGAGTGATCAGAGCAGAGCCGGACTCAGGCTCATGACTCTGGACTGCCAGCCCCATGCATTTTCCACTGAACACGCTTCCCAAAGTGTTCCAGGTGGGGTGCTGGCCTGGACAGTGGTCAGTGAACTGTCATCCTATCTTGCCTCGCTCAGGGTCTGAAATCTGATGAACTCATTGGCACCATGTGTGCCTGGAGTGGATTCTCCTTGGGGGCTTGTGACTGGGGTGGGTTCCTGAAGAATTCATTCATTGATTCATTCATTCACTCAACAAATAGTTTTGATATAATCTGACATCTCGCAACCTCATGAAGCTTCTGTTATAATTGAGGAGACAGATTAATAATTATATAATTGCACAACTTACAAAATGTCAACTGTGACTAGAGCAATAGAGGAGAGATACCTGATGTCATAACAGAATCCAAAAGGAGCGCTTAGTCCAGTGGATAGGGGGAGGTTATCAGGAAAGGCTTCATGAAAAAAAGTGATCAACGAGTTGAGATGAGAAGGATAAGCAGTAAATTACTTGGTAAGAAAAGAATATCCAGGAAGAGGGAACAGCCTGTGCAAATGTCCTGTGGCAGGAGCAGGTATCTCAACTGAGAGAGAGCGAGAAAGGCTGCTGTGGCCAGAGCAGAAAGAGCAGACGGAACCTGGAGTGAAGTGAGGATGGAGCCATCGGCAGGGCCATGCTGCAGAGGACCTGGTGAGGACTTTGTCTTTATTTGGAGAGTGTCAGGAAGCCAAGGAAGGGTGAGCAACAGGGAGGCTCTGCTGAGGAGTGTGCGCTGGAGTCACTGATGTGGAGCGATTTCGTCAGGCTGTGAGAGCTGGTGGACGGGTGGGGGCAGCAGCCAGACTTAAAGGGACTGACTGGTAAGCAGGAGGGGAGGAGAAAAGACACCAAGAACTTAAAAAATTGTTGAGACTTTTTCAGAATTCTTTGGCTATTAACAGCAGAAGCCCATTGATCAGGCTTAAGTCAAGAAGGGGGAGTTTATTTAAAGGAAACAAAGGTGGCAGAAATGGTGCTGGATTTTGCTGTCACACAGGACCAGAAATTGGCAGAATGAAGAATCCAAGACTCATATTCTTGTGCGCTCTCGCTCGCTCTCTCTCTCTCTCTCTCTCTCCCTCTCTCTCCCTCTCCCTCTCTCCCCGCTCTACTTCTTCATGTGCCTTTTTATTTAATTTTTCACCAAATACATACTGAGCATTGATTGTATGTCAGACACCGGACCAGGCTCTGGGCAGCCCATGTACACTCTTCATGGTCCCGCCATCATGGAGCCTGATTTCTCTCCTTCTGCATCTTCCTCTCTGGCTGCACTTTGCAAGTGTCTAGCCTGAGGCCAAAAGGCTATTAATTGGGTGAGCCGAGATTTGAAATTAGTGGGATTCTGGATTCCATGCTCTCAAGCCCCACTCCATGCTGCCTCTCTTTAGATGTTCAGCTTTGACATCATTATGTCCACTTGAACAGAGATAAGGCAGCAGAGGCTGAGGAGTATAATTGGCTCGTCTGGGATCCAGGACATACTGGTCTAGAGTATCTTCGCTACCATGTGTTGACTTTAGAAATTGAGGTTGGAACAGAACACCTCTTTATTGATGGAGGGAAGAGACAGGGCTCTTGAATTCTGCTGTCACCTGTGATCTCTGCAGAAAATTGCTGTCTTTGCTGGGTGCAAAAGCACCACCTCAGCTGTCCTTGTTCACTGCCTGCGCCAGAAGACAGAGGACGAGCTCTTGGAGATAACGCTGAAGATGGTGAGTACATCCACTCTCATGGCCACACAAGCTCCCCGCCCTGTAAACATGGCCCCAGGCTTCATCATTTCGCCTATCCCCTTGCCCTGGAAAAACTACCTGGGACACTTTCTCACCTCTCAAGAGCAGTGTCAGACTGGATCTGAATGGGGAATTTCCTTCTTTCTTTTTTATTATGGAATAACTCAGATGTTAGCAAAGACAAAAAATAACATAATGAACAACTGTGTAATAACTCCTCATATCTATCAAAACTTACTTTTTCCAATCTTGTTTTTCTGATAGATTTTTTTATATGTGACTGTTTTCTTTATTGTAAATATATATGTGTCACATACAATTTACCATTTTAATCATTTTAAGTGTACAATTCAGTGGCATTAATTACACTCATAGTACTGTGCAACCATCACCGCTATTTCCAAAACTTTTCATCATCCCAAACAAAAAATCCCTACCTCTTTAAACAGTTACTCTGCCTTCTCCCCTTCCCCCCAGTCTCTGGAAACCTCTAATCTACTTTCTGTCTATGAATTTGCCCATCCTAGATTCAGTCATGTAAGTGGAATCTGATAGATTTTTAAGAAATTAAACATTACACATTCTCAGAGGTGATTACCATCCTGAATTTTGGGAATGGGGTTATTCAGAACAAAGCTCTTCAGAAAGGTTGTCACAATTGTCTTGGTTAATTTAGAAACCACCTCAATTATCATCCAGTGGTGGCCCAATTTTCTAGATTTTCTGCACGTCTGCCTTAGTAGTGATTCTCACATAATCGTATATCTACCCATTCATCCATCCAACCATCCATCCACCTATTCATCCATCCATTCATTCATCATCTTATTATACATCTGTCCATCCACCAGTGAATCCAATTCATCAGTATCTTTTCATCAATCTAATATCAACTCATCTATAACATTCATTCATCTGTTATCAATCATTCATATATCTGTATTTCATCATCCATCTCTCTAAAATCAGTGATCCATCCATCACCTAATCTGCTAGCTATCATCCATCTATCCACTTATCTCCCCAATTCAATACTCCAAGTATTGACTAATTCCATCCACCCATCCATCTGTCTTTGCTAAGTGTATGGGGGGAGGTAACAGCGTGGGTGATGCAGACGTAACTGGATATAGTCCCTGCTCATAAGGAACTATTCAAGGAGAAACACGCCCATATACTTAGTGGATTAAGTGTGGTGGGAATACAGAGAGGGGATGCATTCATTATAGTAAGCAGGGATGCTTCACAGAGAAGGTGACATTTCAGGATTGGTGGATGGCTATGGTAGTGGGTCATCACAGGAAGCTACAGCACAACAGATACCCAGAGATCACCACTTATAAGATCCGCTTGTAAGGGGAGAGTCTGGACCCTGGACCCCTGAGGATGCTCCTGGACCCCCAGCGGCCAGCCTCCAGCACTGGACTCTGCTCTGTTTCCATGGGTTAAGTCCAATGTAGCCTTGGATCCTGGTTTCTCAGGCTCAAATAAGGTGACCAATGTGCTCAAAGATAAAAACACAACTGTTTTCTGATGCCTGGAAAGAGGTAAATTTATTTCAGCAATTCTCCGTGTGGCACAAGAGATCCGCTTATAAGGGGAGAGTCGGTGACTTTGGGAGAATCCAGAGAACCTAAGAGCCCATGTTATCCTTCTGAGATCTTCTGAGATCATGTGGAAGTGTTTCCATGATTATCCTCTCTCCCCAATAACACACGTGGGTGTGCACGTGCACACACACACACACCTGGATTGCGGGGCTACAACCCATAACGGAGGGACCCTTACTGGGACTTCCTGCATACTGGTCAGGACTGTTAGCTGCAGTGTCACAATAAAATCAGCACAATCCTGGTGAACTCACAACAAAGAGAAGCGTGGAGTGGGGTGAATTTCAGTGAGCTTGTATGAGTCAGGATTTTCTAATGCAGGAGGAGAAAACTCATCTCGAAGTGACTTGAGAAGAGAAAGGGATATGTTGTAACAGAATCTTCAGGTAACTAACTGAAAAGTCCAGGAGTTGATGGCTTCAGGCATGTCCGGATCCAGATGCACATATGATATCATCAAGACTCTGTCTCTGTCCCTCAGCTTTTTACCTCTCTGTGTTGGCTTCACTCTCAGGCGGATTTGTCCCCTGGGGAGTTTAGACAACAGCAGTATTCTAGACTTACATCCTATCTGCTTAGAAACCCTCTTTCCCAATAATTCCAGCAACAGTTTTGGGTAAACTCTATTGAACTGACATGGGCACATGTCCATCCCTGAAGTAATCCCTGTCTTCAGGGAGATGGTGCACCTCAGGTCACATATAGATGCCTGGAATCGTGGAGTGAGACTGGGGAAGAGGGAGTCCCCCAAAGGAAAATTGGGGTGTTTTCGCCTGGAGGAACAAGAAGAGGAAATGGGTGCAGGGCAGGGCAGGCACAAGCAGCAGTCCTCTCCAGAGCTCCCCTCCCCCATCCCATACCTGCACCCTGTGCTCATGCCCAGGGGAGCTGGTGCCCTGCCCACTTCCTTTCAGCCCAGCCAGGGTGGCACCAGGAGGGAGGACTTGATACCTTTGACGCACAGCTCACAGGATCAGCTTTGCTCTCAGGAAGCCTTCTCACCCACAGCCTCTGCCTTTGTCTTCACAGAAATTTTTCGCTCTTGATTTACACGGAGACCCCAGAGAGGTAAGATGCTTACAAGAACTGACTATAGATGGAGAGATGCATATAGATACACACACCCTTCAAATTAAATACACATTACGTTATATAGTTTATACCAACTTGAGTGAAGATCTGCCCGCATCACCTAACCACTGCTGGCCCTGGTCAGAGTTCTGCCCCCTGGGGTCCACAGACTTAGCCCCCTTTGTTAGGACCCTGAGTGTGTGGCCACCGCCCATGGGCACGCAGGTCTGCGATGCCGGCTGTGAGCTCAGGCAGGTGGAGAGGGGGACGCGGGTGTGACCTCGAAGGGGAAGCACAGACGTGACGCTGCCCTCTTCCCCAGAGCTTTCCTTTCCTGCCCACCGTGCTTGACGGAGCGCTGCTGCCAAAGACGCCCGAAGAGATTCTGGCTGAAAAGAACTTCCACCCCGTTCCCTACGTCGTGGGAATCAACAAGCAGGAGTGTGGCTGGATTCTGCCCATGGTGAGAAAGTGCAGGCCTCTTAGACTCGCCTCCCCTGCCCGTCGCATCACCCCTCCCATCTCTGGTCACAGGATCCCTCCTTCTACGCACGCACCTCTGGGACCTTCATACACCTTGATGTTTCCGTGGAAACCTTCTCCACGATGGCCCAGCTGTCACCTGGGTGGTGCGGCCCTGGGGACCCACATCCCCACACACTCTCTGCTTGTCCTCCCATCCAAGAATCCTGAAATGTCAGTGCCAGGAGGGCTGGGAGAGATAATCATTGAGCAGATGAGAAACCCAAGGCCTGGAAAGGGGAAGGGGTTTGGGAGTTAAGGAGAGTGAGGCCTGGGACCTGCAGCCTCTCCCCTGGGCTTGGTGCTTTCATAGTTTCCCCATAAATTCCACCCACCCACACCTCACACTCTCATTCATCTAACTGGAAACATTCAAAGGAGCCTGCTTCCTCCTGAGTTAAAATTGACTTCTAAAAGTTAGGAAGTACTTTCCCTTCTGCCAAAGATAAACAAAGCCGGACACCAGTTGAATTGGTAATGAGTTTGATTCAGGGACACTCTTGCTATAGGGAAAAGATCAATTGTAAACTGAACCCAAATCGCTGAAACAAAAGGCTGGAGCCTATTTAAGGCTGCGGGTGCGGGGAGGGGGGATTTGTCCATGAAACTGGGCCACCTGGATTTGTTAGCTGGCATTTATCTGGAGAAGAAACAAACTTCTGTCTTTATGACAGGAGGCCGTGGTGTAAGTAGAAGCAAGGCTCCCACTGAAGTTAGGCATTATCTTTCCACAGGGACTGGGGGAGAGAGCAAGAATTATCCCCTGAATGTTTGCTTTTCATAGAAGTTGGCTCTCAGGTCCTTGAGAAAACAGGTTGGAGCAGTGGTTTTACATCCCAAAGGGCAGAAAAAGGATTTATAATTACAAGGTTTCTAAAGTAACTGTTCTAAGAATGGGTTCAGGGACCTACCTGCCTATCACCAGGTTTTGGCTAGAGCAGACGGTAAATTTTCCTGGCAGCACAGAGCTTTTTAAGGGGGCCTGGGGTCATCCTGGGGACATGGCCTTAAGCTGCTTGTGGCCGTGCTAGAGTTTGGTGAAGTCACTTAGTGCAGAGTTTTGATGCAGTTGTTATGTGCAGAGTTCTGCAGGTCTTCAGAATGATTTCAGAGGTTATACCAAAGGACCAAAACCATAATGGCAGAATTTGGGGCTTTCTCTGCTATCTAACACAGGCGGGGTATTTGTGAGGTCTGTGTCATCTGCCCCAGAGCCCTCTACTTCAACACTTGGCTGGCTGAAACCTTCCCTCTCTGCCTTGATGACCACTGTGGAGACTCTAGCCTAAATATACATATATATATATGTACGCATATACACACACACACATATATATATATATACATACATACACATACACACAAAGACTGGGGCAGCTTCCCTTAACAATTACTTTATCTTCTTTGTACTCCTTGATGTCTAAATATAAAAGTCCATTTGATTCATTGATTTTGCCCAACTCCTCAAAGACCCATGCCCATCAAGACATGACAAAGTGACCTTCAGCCTGCATTGGTTTGGTGTGTTGGTCACTTCAGTTTTTCTTGCCATTACCGGATGATTCACAATTGCTTAACCTTTGTTTTAACAGTTCATGGGCTACTCATTCTCTGAAGGCAAGCTGGACCAGAAGACGGCCACGTCCCTCGTGTGGAAGTCCTACCCCATCCTTGTAAGAGTCTAGGAATCACAGGAACTGGCTGAGCCCTAAAGAGGGGAAGAGGCTTGTTCCCAATTGCAGAGCAACTAATGGCAGAATGAAGACTGGGGCTGGGAGGGTTCTGCCCCACTTTTTCTGCTTTTCTTATCACTACCCAGGATTGGGGGAGGGGGAAAGTTTGCACTGAGCTCAAAAAGTTCACCATTAACACAAGAAGAGAAACTGTGTCACTCACCAGGGGTGGTGAAGTCAAAAATCCAGAAATAGGGGCTTCCCTGGTGGCGCAGTGGTTGAGAGTCCACCTGCCGATGCAGGGGACACGGGTTCCTGCCCCGGTCTGGGAAGATCCCACATGCCGCGGAGTGGCTGGGCCCGTGAGCCATGGCAGCTGAGCCTGTGTGTCTGGAGCCTGTGCTCCGCAACGGGAGAGGCCACAACAGTGAGAGGCCCACATACCGAAAAAAAAAAAAAAAAAAAAAAAAATCCAGAAATAGCAAAATTTAAACCACCAAATGAATGAAGAGTATTTAGTAAGAGTTTATGGTACATAAAATATAGTTCACGCCCTGGGGGCTTCCAACTTCAAAGGCTGGTAGGAAGCTCGTCGGGGGGCGGGGGTGGGGTGGGGGGTGAAGTTACAGGATGGCTTATAAAGTGAAAATGAGGAAGTTGTTAACATTTTCAGTGATTGCTTATTACAATAGAGGTTTTCAGGTGGCAAGGGATTGGTTAAAAGTGATTATCTCATACTATTTTAGGGAGATGACTTAGTTTATTTTTTGATTGTCAGAGGGATTTACAAAAAATAACCTAAGTTAGGTTTTGCTTATGTGCATGAAATACGCTAGAGTTAGTTTTGCTTACATGGCTTAAATAGTTTTGTCTGCACAGATAATGCGTAAGTCTGGTCTCCATTTTACATTTAACTTTAACAGTGGTCGCTTTCACTGGATCTATTTCAGAGCATCCCTGAGGAACTGGCCGTGGTGGCGGCTGACAAGTATTTAGGAGGGACGGACGACCCTGCCAGAAGGAAAGACCTGTTCCTGGACCTGCTTGCAGATGGGATGTTCGGTGTCCCATCTGTGAATGTGGCCCGTCGCCACAGAGGTGAGTCCCAGACACTGGATGGGAGAGGGACACTGACCTCTCCAGCTTCACTGACTGTCCTGCCCAGCCCTCAGCACAAACACATGTGGACATTGCTGAGGGTCGAACATCCAAGGCTGATTGCGTTTGGCCTGGGGTGGGGCACTGTCCTGTTTTGGTTTCCACCAGAAGCAGACTCCGAGAAAAGGATCCAAATGCAAAGAGTTTATTTGGGGGGGTGATCCCAGGAAACACCAGTAGAGGAGTGGAGAAGTGACATGAATGGAGAGGAAGCCAGTCCACACTGCACTGTCAAGAAAGCATCCACTGTGGACACCCGGACCTGGGGAACTCTGGGAAACCAGCAGAACACATGTCTCAGGGTTATCCCTAGTGAGTGGCAAGAGAGCTGGGGTATTTATCCTCCAACTTTGACGAGTCATTGGTTGAAGGCTGTTCCCAAGGGCAGTTAATTCCCTGGTGCTTTGACCTGTTGCACATGTGGGCAGAGTGGTCTCTGGCTGCCAAAGACCCAGGCAAAGAGCTACGGATGCAGGAGGTGGAACTCAGGCTGGCGTGCCCGGAAGCAGGGGATATGGGGAGGCACCGACAGCCTCTGCCACAGGGCTCCTCACCTGAATTGCGGTGGTCTGTGGGGCTAGAGGGGAAATCTTGGAAGATAGGTCTTGGAAGGTTTCCAAGGTCAGAGCTATCTGCAAACTAGTTTGTTAACCAGTGGAGCTGGGGGTAGAGGGAGGCCAAGCATAGGATCAGGAATGTTGTCTGGGACCAAGAAAGCTGAAAGGAGTGATTATTGGAAGAGTGGGGCCACGCAGTCTAGAGAATGTCAATGTCTGTGGCTGGCTGTTGTTTCTCCCAGTGTGTGCTGTGTCCACCACAGGACCTTCCAACATTGACCCAAGACTGTGTGTAGGGTGTGAGGTCAGGGATGCATGAGCTCACCTGGAGAGGAGGTGTCCCTTTTGGGTACCTTTTGAGTTACTCACAGGACCCTTCATTTCTTGGAGACCACATTCACCTAGTCTGCAAGCCAGGAGATGGTTCTGGGGTCCAGACCTCCCTGCCTAACGGTGCTAGAAGGGTTTTAAACTTTGAGACTTTATAAGCATGATAAAACATAGCTGTGGCTGACTTACTCTATCCCCGAGCACTCAGTACAGTACTTTGGAGGTTCTAGTTACCATTTCTTCCTCCCTAGGGTCCTGATGACCAGCCAGGGACTGCCTGGGGTCAAATCTGTTCTTTCATAAATTTGGTCTTGCCTCTTGCTACATGTCTTGATTTGTAGTATCCCCTTCAGCTGCTCCCAGCCATACTGGACTTGAGTTTTTTATCTGACATCCCGTGACTTTGAATTCAGGGTCTTATTGCCAGCACTTCCCAGAGTTTATCAATGTTATTTTTTCATTGTCGTATTTCTCTCAATCTCTTTTTGATAAAGTAGTTTTCTGAGTATAAAATTAATCTTACCATTGTAGAAAGTTTTGAAAATATGGGAACATATTAAAGAAGCAACTATATATTACTCATAATTCCTTCACCTAGAAGTATCAGCTATAAAGTTTTGGTTTTTTGTTTTTTTTTTGCGGTACGCAGGCCTCTCACTCTTGTGACCTCTCCCCTTATGGAGCACAGGCTCCGGACGCGCAGGCTTAGCAGCCACGGGCCCAGCCGCTCCTTGGCATGTGGGATCTTCCTGGACCGGGGCACAAACCTGTGTCCCCTGCATCGGCAGGCAGACTCTCAACCACTGCGCCACCAGGGAAGCCCCATCTATAAAGTTTTGACATTTTTTTTTCTATTAGCCTTTCCATGTCTTACACATAATTTTAAAATTAATTTTATGTTCATAGACAACTATATTGTAGGCATTTCCTCAATGTCAATATAAATTCATGGAAAATAGCAATTATTTCATGGTATGATGGATTAAAATTTACTTTAGTATTCCTGTCCTATTGGGTATTTAGCCTGGCTGCTCATTTTGATGCTACAGAAAACATCATACTCAGCCTTATGTGCATAAATCTTTAACCAAGTCTCAAATAATTTTCTTAGAGTTGGTTTCTAGAAGTGAAATTATTAAGCTGGGCTGTAGTAGAATTTTAAAGTTCTTGATACATTTTGTGAAATTGCTTTCTAGTGTATGAGAGTGTGGATTTCTTAGCTCTCTCACTTGGGATAGTCAGATTAAAAGAATAAAAATAATGCTGCCAATTTTATATAAGTCTTACCTCACAAAAAAAGAACATCACACTGTTTTAATTTGCATATTTTTGTTACTAGCTCTCTCCTTCCCCCTGCTTTTGTTGTTGCTCCTAATTGTTATTATTGAAATCTCTGCCCTACTTTCCTTTGAAGACGTGTGTTGTGATTGCAGGAATTTTTTAAAAATATTTATTTATTTGGCTAAGCCGGGTATTAGTTGTGGCGCACAGGATCTTCAGTTATGGCATGCGGGGTCTTTAGTTATGGCATGCGGGATCTTTAGTTGCGGCATGCGGGATCTAGTTCCCCGATCAGGGATTGAACCCGGGCTGCCTGCACTGGGAGCATGGAGTCTTAACCACCGGACCACCAGAAAAGTACCCCCGTAGGAATTTTTTTTATAAATCTCAGTGGTTTAAGGCAAAACACTGAAAAAAAAAAAAGAAGAAGAGAGGAATGAAAAGAATATCTTTGGGGCATGCCATAATTAAGTTCTCTCATTCACACTAGGTCTTTCTTTGTATGGTTGGGTTCTCAGTTCCGTTCTAACACTTCTGAGTAGCAGAGGCAAGGGTAAACACCCTCCTTTCAGTGAGTTCTGCTTGACCCTGAAGCAGCTGTTTAGCAATTGGATTCTGGAACCACAGACGGATTGCTTCTTCCAAACAATGCCTCTTGCTAAACCAAGAGTGCAGTGAGAGGGGGGAAGGGAGGCAATTAAATAAATTATTGTACATCCTCCTGTCAGGATGGCATATATTGTTACACTATGTAGTTGACAAACATTTAATGATATGAAGAAATTATTATAGTCATTACAAAACTACACATCCAATAGTATCCTTATTTTATATACATAAGTGAGATAAGTGCTAAAATATTAACAGAGGTTTCTCTGAGCAGTGGGATTATATGTGATCATTTTGTTCTTATTCCTTTTTTCTGCATTTTCCAAATGTGATTCTGTCCCCAGGAAAGGAAAACGTGTGATATTTCCCCGCCAGCCTGACTTGGGACCTGACCCTTCCCGGGTAGAGTCACTCGCTCTGGGCATAATGATCAATGCAGAGCACAGAGCTCCCCGGGCGGGTGGCCTGTGAGTTAGCCCTGAAGGAGCAAAATGGGCAACGCTGCTGAAGCGTCAGCAGGAAAACTGACATCTTCCTGGGGCTTAGAGGGGGGGTGGTGAGCGTAAGGGCAGGGGAGAGGAGGAGGGAGGAACTGTACCCTTCCTCGGCCCCTTCTTCCTTCTGCCACCACCTTAACACTCCCCGGGCCAAGCAGGAAGCAAGACCTGTGAGATGACAGAGAAAAAGGAAATGCTGAATTGTGGTTTCCTGAGACACAAGGAATAGACTCTCCCCTTTCTGCATAGGCTTGTATTTAAATATCTGCACTTTCAGGCCAGCAACTTGGATTTACTTCACTCTTCTTGGAATACGTGTGAAAAATACCAGAAACGCTCAAAATGGGCATAATAGAAGGCACCTGTCAGGCTGCAGGTATTCTCCAAGGGAATGAAGACTAACCTGTTAGCAATGAAATGTCGTGGTATTTCTGTGTACATAGACTATGTATCTAGATGTTCTGCTCTGTGAATGCATCAATAGGCAAAGAGGTTTATATGTATTGACCCAATGCCTCTATAATGATAGTTATTTTGAATCGATTTCCCCAAAGTTTCAACATTCATTCATTCAATAGCTGGCTCAAATCCAGTTCCACCTCCACCACCAGTACACCCTTAAGCAAGTCATAGAACTTTTCCCAAACTGTTTTTCTCTGTTATGCTGATAACCAGGGGCTTCCTGCAGGGACACACAGGGTCTGGCACACAGTTGGTTCTCACAACGGGCAGCTGCTGTTAATATTGTTGTTCACTCAGGACCAGGCATGCCCCCAATTTCCTGATTGCTCACAGCGCCCCCCCCCCACCCACCTCTGGAGCCCTTGATACCATCCAGGTGTGCGTCTGCTGAAGTGAACTGTGCATGAATCCATGTCTTCCAGATGCCGGAGCCCCCACTTACATGTATGAGTTCCAGTATCGCCCAAGCTTCTCATCAGCCATGAAACCCAAGACGGTGATGGGGGACCATGGGGATGAGCTCTTCTCAGTCTTCGGGGCTCCATTTTTGAAAGGTGATGGCCCTTTGGTGACTACAGACTTGGAGTTAGGGGATGTGGGTTCAAGTCTTGGTTTGGTGGCCTTGGGCAAGTTCCTCCTTCTCTCCAGGTCTTAGTTTCCTGAATTCACCATAACAGGGTTGAAGGACAAAGGGTCCTAACCTTTCTCTTGCTCTAATGTGCATGGTGGAGAATGTGTATCCTTGCGCCCTCCTCCATGGTCACTCTAAGAATCCAGACCTGGGCATCAGTAAGGCAGGAGGTGGGTCACCTGCAGGGCCCTGCTCAGGGCTAGAATGCCACCACTCACTTCACACTCACAAGAGCATATCAGAAGGTACGTGAGAGTAAGGTTAGAATTGCTCTTAACCTTGAATCAGGACTACTATGTGTCTGTCTATCCAATCATCTATCTATCTAAAACTCATATCTTTAAAAATTAAATATGTTTAGGATTATATTTTAAAGAATACCTCTCACAGATGTCTTTAATGTCTTAACCCTCAGCAGTTACCGACAACTTGTGTGTGACACAACCCAGGGCTGTACATGGCAGTGCCTCTGGGCACTTTCTGGTTGGGTGACTCTTTGGGGGCCTTGCAGCTTGGTTATTTTTCAGATTCTATGAAAATGTGTGTGGGTGTAGGAGATTGAAAAAAGACCCAGAGGAGAGTATCCTGGGAGGTGGGGTTACTGTAGCAGAAACCCTGGGGTGTGGCCCTGTGACCCAGCCCTTCACTGAGCCCGACCTAGGTCAGTAACTGTCAAGCTTAAAGTGCACTTGAATTACCCAAGATCTTCTTAAAATGTGGTTTTACTCAGTAGGTCTGGAATAAGGGCTCCGTTTCTGAATTTCTAACAAGTTCTCAAGGGCTGCTGCTGCCCCTGAACCACACTTTGAGTAGCAATGGCTTTGTCTCCTCCCCACAGATGGTGCCTCAGAAGAGGAGACCAATCTCAGCAAGATGGTGATGAAATTTTGGGCCAACTTTGCTCGGAACGGGTGAGCTGCTGGCACAGATGGGGCAGGGTTGGGAAGGGGCAGGGCGTGTCTGCTGGGGGGGAGGAGCTCCAACGTGTGCTGGGCAAACTCCCTGCCCTGTGGCCCCTGACGTGAGAGCTCCATCAGTGGACAGGCTGCCCAGGAGATGGTCAGCCTCCTGTCTCTGGAGGCGTATGAGCCTTTGGCAGAGATGAAGCCAGGGGGTCCCTGACAATCTCTGAGGGTTGTTGGGGCCACACAGTAGCTTTGGGGAATTTCTATGTGATTCTGTTCCCAGGAATCCCAACGGGGAGGGGCTTCCCCCTTGGCCAATATATGACCAGAAAGAAGGGTACCTTCAGATTGGCGTCACCACCCAGGCAGCCGAGAAGCTGAAAGACAAGGAAGTGGCTTTCTGGAACGAGCTCCTGTCCAAGGAGGCGGCAAAGAAGCCACCCCAGTTAAAACATGCTGAGCTGTGAACGGGAGGCTCAGCTGGCCTTGGGGGCTTGTGGGACCCCAGACAGGGGTATTCTATAGAAGGTGTTTGTGGGCCTAAGAGGCATCTTATTGTGGAGGCTGGGGAATTATCTGATGGGAGTAGCAGAGGTCAGGGAGGGGGAATTTCTGTTTCTGTGGCCTCAATTTTGGAAATAAATGTTCTTTTGGAGACCAAGTCAGTGTCTTTGTCGTGGGCTGGAATTAAGTCATCCTCATTAGCGAGAGAAGGATGAGAGAGGGCACCACTGGCAGGAAGGTGACTTGGGCAGCTCTGGCTTGGCCTCTGGACACGAAGAGTCCAGTAGGCTGGGCCCTGGGAGGGGCTGAGGGGGACACTGCATCTGCTCCATGTCTCTGGGCCGTCAACAACTCCAGTAAGTGGATGTGAGGGAACCAGAGGGCAGTGTCCCTCTCCTCCATGTGGAGCCGCCTGTAGACATGGAGGGGGCACAGACCGAGGATGTACCTGGAGTGGGAAGGAGGGGGACTTGCCATGGTGACACTGTGGCACTGTTGTGTGGCCCTTACTGACCCTCCCACAGGTCTACAATTCTTTCTTCAACTTACACAGTATCCTCCCAGGCCCCTCCCTGAGGCCGTCTCTTCCAGCAATTCCTCTGAACCCTTTCTGCAGCCTGGACCACATCAGGTCCAAGCAGTGACCACCTTGAAGTGAGTCCCTGACGTGTCACGTGAAAACTGACTCTTTCAGAATCCCTGGGGTGACTTCTGGCTCCCGGGATATAGAAAGCTCTAAGGAATGCCACTCCCACCTTAACAGAAAGAAAAAAGTGGATTATCCTCAAAATCATGACTTTCTCTGACTCATTCAAAGAGGTTGCAAGGCAAACAATTACCCTGAAATCTCGGGGAAGACAGGCATTTTGAAGGAGAGATGGGAAGTGAACACTGGCTTACCGTCTGGAGACAGGTGGAAGATGGAGTCACCATATGTGTGTGAGTACAATTACTCTAAAAATTCGAATCAAGGGCTAAAGGCCAAATGTGGGCAAGTATGAGAGTATGAAATCCTAAAAACCACACACCCACAGGGAATTTACACTTGTTACAGGCCCTTCTCCATGGACCTCTATCAGGGACCTGTGAGAAATACTGGGAACAGGTAGTAAGACGAGAGAAAACCTGCCTCAAGGGTGCAGGCTTCAAGCTCTGCTCAGACACTTCTCCATGAAAAAATAAAATCCCCAAACCACTGAAGAAAGGTCAGCAAACCCACTTCCCTTGGGGCCTTGGGAAAGACCTATTGTGGCTGAGGAAAAGGAAAATTTTAGAACTTTATATACATATAGGAAATCCTGGGCTTCTCTGGTGGCGCAGTGGTTAAGAATTCGCCTGCCAATGCAGGCGAAATAGGTTCGAGCCCTGGTCCAGGAAGATCCCACATGCTGTGGAGCAACTAAGCCCGTGCACCACAACTGAGCCCACACACCGCAAGTACGGAAGGCCAAGTGCCTAGAGGCCACGCTCCGCAACTAGGGAAGCCACCACAGTGAGAAGCCCGTGCACCACAACGAAGAGTAGCCCCCGCTCGCCGCAACTAAAGAAAGCCCGCGTGCAGCAAGGAAGACCCACTGCAGTCCAAAATAAATAAAAATAAATAAATTTATTTTAAAAAGAAAAAATTTTAAGTAAAATCCTAGTGCAGGTGACAGCAGATGGTAGGCATCCTCCTTCAACTTTTTGAAGGACAGGGACAGGCTTGCTCCTGGCTTTATATCTCAAGTGCCAACTCCTCTTTTCTGGGAAAGATGATAACCCTTTCTGCGAACTGGCACATGCTCACACGACTGATGAGGACGACACAGGACACACAGCTGTGCACAGCAGCCCTGTCTTATTGGTTTGTAGGTAGGAAAATATCGCCTAAAATATGACTAATAATAATAAAGTAACAGCTAATACTTTGGTTACTTACTGTGTGCCAGGCTTAAACCTAATATTGTTGTATATATTACATTCTTAAATCCTATTAAATTCTGACATCCTAATTTGTTGCATAGATAAATTTTGAAATAATCAGGCACTACTATTTTACACTTTTGCAGCAGAGGAGAATGACCAGAGAGGTTATATCAGCTGGCAGTAATGAACACATGTGGGACTGGCCCTCCTGCAGGCTGACTGCAGCCGCCAACCCAAACGGACACCATGTCATCCCGTGAAAGGTGAGAAAACTGAACACCTGGTAAGAGGCAGCAGTGGGAAAGCCCTGATCTGGCAGTCACAACCCTCTGCACAGCTCTGTGACGTCTCTGGGCTTCAGCCTCCCATCTCTGCAGCCAGGAGCACAGCTGGACTCTCTCCGAAGACATTGGCAGCCTTGAAAAAGGAGCCGTTGGATTCAGCCTCCAGTGATATCATAACCGGCACCATGTGGGCGGGAGGTGAAACAGCTGTAGGGTAGGTTTACTCCTCTGAGTATAGGCTGTGTGCCCTTGGGTGAGTTGCTTAACCCCTCTGGAATTGGCACAATCGCTCCAGACCTTGCAGGCTCACGGCATGGTGCTGAGGGTTGGCTTTCTCTTCTCCCTAGAGGCCCTGCTAACTGTCTCTCCAAGGCTCTGTGCCCTATCCTGGGCACAGATGGGCCGGGCAACCTAAACCTAGTGTCTGAGAGCAATTATCTCAGGACAGAGGACACCATCGTAAACTCAGGGTCTCAGCCTGAGGTCAGCTGGGGCCAGGCCTGCTATTGAGAAGGATGGAGTCTGTCCAAATGCTGTGGCGGTGACTCGTTCCACGGGGCTTGTTGGAGGACATCCCCACGCCCTCTGGCACTGGATAAGCAAGGTTCCTATCCATCTCTGGCCTCACCATGAGCTTGCTTGCAAACCAGGGAGCCTTTCTCCAGGAGCTTGTCGGGAGCTCAAGGATTCTCTGTGCACAGATGTCAGTGTGGAGAGAGCGATCGTACGGGACACCGTGCGGGAAGCCCGAGCTGGGAGCCAGGCCACTATCTCGCTTATTCCCCCTCATTGAAATTAATCTTTTGTATCGAAAGGAGGAAATGAAATCTCAGAGAGTATCAGTGACTTGCCAGGTCAGGAAGTGGCACGGTGGCTGTGAACCTGAGTGCCTGACGCCGACGCCCACGCACGCAGCACGGGCCGGCTCCCGAAATGCCCTGTGCACTCGGGGCACCTGTGGCCCATCTTGGTCCTGACTTCTGAGCCACGTGTCTCCTCTTTCTCTCGGAGTGCCCATCAATTAGGAGTTCCCTCCCCAGACCGCCAGGGGGCCCAACACCTGAAATATACTGCCTGTTCCCTCAGCACACACTTGTTGCTAATAAACCCCACCAGCCGCCCCCCCCCCCCACGCACTGCAGCACCACCATCACTCTGCAGAGGAACACGTGAAGTCCTTCTTCTGAAACCAGGTCTCAGGGAAACAGCCGGGAAATTCCCACCAAATCCAAATCACTTTCTTTCGGGGTGTCAGGGAGCCACGGGCTGGTTTTTGAGGGAAGGGAAGCTGTCAGCCTGACCTAGGGAGGTACTTGCGAAGATTCAGAGCCAAGCCCCTGCAGGGAGCTGTCACGGGTGGCGGGTGTCCTGTCCGTAGCCCTGGGCAAGCCAAGACTGATGTTCCCTGTGGGGAGGCAGGGGGCAGAGCTGCTCCAGGCGTGTGTGGTCCACACAGTGGGGCATCTGTGAAGTGTTCCCAGGACTCGGGCACACTTTCAACGTACGTGCAGCATATGAGAGCGTCCAGTTTCCAGAATTGCTCCTCCACGTGTGAAGGTGGTTTTACGTGTTGAAGGGAAAACTGGGTGTCACATATCGTGTCCTTTGACGTGTTTTCTTCGCGATCCGTTTTACTGACCAGGGTGAAAACTGTGGCAGAAAATACAAAGAGGTCTTTCCAGGGTGTTTTAGACGCAAGCCCCGTGCAGAAGTCACACGAGAGGGGTGTGGGATTCCATCCCCTCTGGGTGCTTTTCTAGGCTCTCATCACCGAGCGCTGAGTTTGGCAGGGGCCCCCAGAGAGGGAAAATGAGAAATGGGCAACTTTCTCTGCAATCCATACTCCTAAGGGGAATAGAGGGAGTGTGTCCTCTGTGTGTCCAATGCCCTATGTCATCTGGCGAGGGTATCCTTTGGAGCTGAGAAACGGAAGCTCAAATTAACCTAAGCGGCTAAGACGCTCAGTGTGTGTGTTTTGGGGGTGTGGGGTGTGGGGGAGGTACTCTTTGGTCCAGAGCCGAGGTCTCTGCACGTCCAGTCCAGTTCCCCACGCCAGCCCTGATGGGCACGGAGTCTCTTTGTCCAAGACAGACCAAGGAAGACAGAGCCAGAATAAAGTCAACAGCTTTTATTACAAGTCACAGATTTCATAGAAAAAGGAATGTAGCGTCAGGTCCGGTTGTATGAAAAACGGTAAAATGCAGGTTTGTCCTGGTTGCTCTGTGGACACCCGGGGCAGGCTCTCCGCGACATCAGGCACAGCAGCTGCACTTGTCCGAGGCCCCTTTGCAGACGCAGCCCTGGGCACACTTGGCGCAGCCCACGGGGCAGCAGGAGCAGCAGCCTGGGGAGGCAAGGGCAGCGTGCGGTCGGACCACGCGTTGTCCGGAACCACCCTTCCCAGCAGCAGGCCTGGCCCCAGCCGCCCTCGGGCCCAGACCCTGAGTTTACGATGGTGTCCCCTGTCCTGAGGTAATTGCTCTCAGACACTAGGTTCAGGTTGCCCGGCCCATCTGTGCCCAGGACAGGGCACAGCGCCTTGGAGAGACAGTGAGCAGGGCCTCCGGGGACAGGAGAAAGCCAGCCCCCAGCACCACCAGTGATGTGAGCCAAGTCCTCAGGATCAAAGTGGAGGCAAAGCCCGCACAGAGCAGCTCCCGCTCGGGATAGGGAAGCTCTGGGCTGCTTCGACAGGAAGGGGCTGCACCAGGTCCGAGAAGCCACGCACGGCCACTGGTTCCTGTCCCTAAAGTGCTTCAGTCCCTGAGAGGACTCGGAAGCGGGACTCAGGAGGCAGGAGGACTAGTTCTAGTGACAGGTCTGAGGTTGTTTGTCGGTGACCCGTCTGGGCCTCAGTCTCCCTGTTCTCTAGTGCGCGCCTGGGTCTCGCTCATGCCGAAGGTGATTCCAGCTCTGACTGTGAATCCCTTCCTGGTGAGGGGGGTGCCGGGAAGTCTGGTCACTGTCCCGCTCCTGCCTGCCTGCTGAGCTCTGGGCCCCCTCCTCGCACTCAGCCCAGACCC
This sequence comes from Stenella coeruleoalba, assembly GCF_951394435.1. Lineage (NCBI taxonomy): Eukaryota > Metazoa > Chordata > Mammalia > Artiodactyla > Delphinidae > Stenella > Stenella coeruleoalba. The sequence continues at coordinate 29,031,418 of NC_137166.1, read as the reverse complement.
CGCATTCCCAGAGAAGGCCCCGCACACTCACTCTTCTTGCAGGAGGTGCATCTGCAGGCTTTGCAGGTGCAGGAGCCAGCGCAGCCGCAGGAGCCGCCTGCCGGGAAGGGAAAGGAGGCCAGCAGTGAGCAGGGACGGGGATGCAGGAGCCACAGCAGACGGTCAGCAGTGCCTCCCTGAGCCCTCCTCCTCTGTCAGGACCCAGCCCTGGGAGCTCGTGTCCACTCGGGCGGATAGAGAAGCCCCAGCTCCTCTCTTCTGGTCCAAGGAGAGTAGGTCCCCTCCTGATGGGACTCCACAGGGAAGGTCCCGGGCTCCAGACGCAGCCCAGGCCGACTGGGGCCGGGGGCCGGGGCCCATGGCCTGAACCCCAAAGAGGCAGCGCCCCCTCCTCCCATCAAATCGTGGCAGGTCCGAGGCCTCCTCCAGACGCTGGGTCCCGGTCTAGCAATCCCCTGACCTGCCGGGTGACCTCAAGAAGGACAGCCTGGAGCCTCCGTGCCCTCAGTGTCAACGGAGAGGCAAAGGGAGACTGACGTGCCCTCAGGAGCCTGGCTACCAAGAAAGCCCTGGACCCGTGACAGGAGTCCTCCTGAGCTCAAAACTCAAAGCCCTCCCTTCTCGTCCTGTGCCCGGGAAGGGGGCATCCTAAGGCTCAAAGGCAGGGCTCCCTTACCAGTGGGGCAGGAGCACTTGGGGTCCATCTGGAGGAGGAGTGAGGCCCGAGGTCCAAAGCAAGGGGCGAAGCCGCTTCACGGGTCCGGTGGGGGCCGTGTGGGAGCGAGGAGCCCGGGGGCTCAGTTATAGGCCGAGGAGGCGGCCCGGGCGCAGAGGCCCCGCCCCCGCCTTGCACCCGCCCCGCGGCTCCGCGCCCGCGCCGCCCGTGCCGCCCGCAGCGCCCTGGGCCGGGCTGTGAGCAACAGGCGGGGCCGAGCGCACGATTCCACGTCGGTGCCGGCTGGAGCGGAGGAACCGGGTGCCGTGCGGTAAGCGGTGTCCCAGCCCCCCGGCCGCCCCTTCCCAATGTGCCCGACGGGAGCAGCCACCGTGTTGGCGGCTTGTGCAGGAATCCGGCTCCCGCGTCCTCCGGTCTTCCCCGCCCCAGGCCCCGCGCCGCCGGCCTCCGGGTCGCCGTTTCCTGCAGCCTGAGAACAGCCCCCGCCTCCCGCTCGTGTCCCTGGCTTGGCTGGAGCCGGGGAGCGGTGTCAGAGAGCGCAGGCGGATGTGACCCTCACCACCGTTTGGCCGACCCCATGTGTCCCCGGGCGTTGCCAGCCCCGGTCCCCACCACGGTCCTTTGGAAGCGTTTTTCCGGTACCGCCTCCTGTAACCGCAGCGCGGTGAACATTGCCTTCAGCCGCGAGGCGTCACTTGTGTTTTCCTTTCCTGGAGGGATCCTGGCTCATTTGTCCGGGGGCTCCTTTGCCTAAACTTTCCAGGGGCGCTCCTCACTGTAGCCGGTCCACCCCCACGCCAGGGTGGAGGTTCCCTCATCATGGGATGCTTCCCCAGGGACGGCATCATTGTAGGTGATAGGCAGACCTGGCGGTAAATAACAAAGCGAGACAAGTGGATAGAGTTCCCTTTGAGTAGTCCTGACAGTTACTCACCGTGGAGTCCATGCCAAGCCTTGTTAGTCACTTTTGCTCTTTGAGTTGTCACACCAACCGGGAAGGGAGACAGCAGCCAGGAGCCCGGTTCCCGAAGTCCAAAGTACCTACAGTACGGGGCGGCTACTGAGGCAGGCACACAGGGCTGGGGAGTGGTGCCCTGCTTCTGTGTTTTTGTCGCTTCGCAGCTGAAAGAGGGAGTCAGTGAGCAAGCTCCCCTTTGGCCCAGAGCTGTGTCCTCGGCCCGTCTCTACCATGTCCAGCTCAATCCTGGGGGCGACCAAGGTGACACAGTAGGAATGTATTTATGATTTTGTGGCTACCTTCTGACGCTTTCCTTCAGTAGCGTTCGAGACGTTTCTTTTGGTAGAACGTATTTCAGAAAATCACTGAAAAGAAAATGGTAAGGAAATCCTGATGCAGGTGACAGCAGAAGTGGCAGGATCCTTCTGTGTCTGTGAGGAGGACACCGACTGTGCTCCTCACGGCTTTCTATCTGTAGTGTCGACGGCTCTTTGCGTGAAGGCAGGAGAACCCTCTCGGGAGAACCGGTCCCACGCTCACAGGGTCGATGGGGACGGCCCAGAGCACAGAGCTAAACACACCGTCCTTGCTTGTGTGTCTGGAAGGAGAACAGTGTCTCCTAGGCTGATGATAGCAAATAAATCAATAGATAAATAAATGAATGGGTGATGTGATCGATTGCTCACTGAGTGCCCAGTATATTCTGACCTTCTTTGCATGTATTCAGTTCTTTAATCCCGAGAGCCAGACACTATTACTTTCCCTTTAGAGCAGAGCAGACGGAGCCACAGAGAGGTTATGTCCCATGGCTGTACGTGGCACAGACGGGACTGGCCCTCCTGCAGGCTGACTGCAGCCCCGCGCCCAACCGGACACCATGTCATCCCACGAAGGGTGAGAACACTGAACACCTGGCACAGAGGCAGCAGTGGGAGAGCCCTGAGCCGGCAGCCAGAACCCTCCGCACAGCTCTGTGACCTCTCTGGGCTTCGGCCTCCCACCTCTGCAGCCAGGAGCACAGCTGGACTGTCTCCGAAGACCCTGCAGCCCTGAAAAAGGAGAGGCCGGATTCAGCCTCCAGTGATGTCATAACCGGCACCGTGTGGCCGGGAGGTGAGACAGCTGCAGTGTAGGTTTAGTCCTCTGAGTATAGGCTGTGTGCCCTTGGGTAGGTTGCTTAACCTCTCTGGAACTGGCACCATCACTCCAGACCATGCAGGTTCACCGAGTCTGTCCAAACGCTGTGGCGGTGACTCGTTCCACGGGGCTTGTTGGAGGACATCCCCACGCCCTCTGGCACTGGATAAGCAAGGTTCCTATCCATCTCTGGCCTCACCATGAGCTTGCTTGCAAACCAGGGAGCCTTTCTCCAGGAGCTTGTCGGGAGCTCAAGGATTCTCTGTGCACAGATGTCAGTGTGGAGAGAGCGATCGTACGGGACACCGTGCGGGAAGCCCGAGCTGGGAGCCAGGCCACTATCTCGCTTATTCCCCCTCATTGAAATTAATCTTTTGTATCGAAAGGAGGAAATGAAATCTCAGAGAGTATCAGTGACTTGCCAGGTCAGGAAGTGGCACGGTGGCTGTGAACCTGAGTGCCTGACGCCGACGCCCACGCACGCAGCACGGGCCGGCTGCCGAAATGCCCTGTGCACTCGGGGCACCTGTGGCCCATCTTGGTCCTGACTTCTGAGCCACGTGTCTCCTCTTTCTCTCGGAGTGCCCATCAAATAGGAGTTCCCTCCCCAGACCGCCAGGGGGCCCAACACCTGAAATATACTGCCTGTTCCCTCAGCACACACTTGTTGCTAATAAACCCCACCAGCCGCCCCCCCCCCCCCACGCACTGCAGCACCACCATCACTCTGCAGAGGAACACGTGAAGTCCTTCTTCTGAAACCAGGTCTCAGGGAAACAGCCGGGAAATTCCCACCAAATCCAAATCACTTTCTTTCGGGGTGTCAGGGAGCCACGGGCTGGTTTTTGAGGGAAGGGAAGATGTCAGCCTGACCTAGGAAGGTACTTGCGAAGATTCAGAGCCAAGCCCCTGCAGGGAGCTGTCACGGGTGGCGGGTGTCCTGTCCGTAGCCCTGGGCAAGCCAAGACTGATGTTCCCTGTGGGGAGGCAGGGGGCAGAGCTGCTCCAGGCGTGTGTGGTCCACACAGTGGGGCATCTGTGAAGTGTTCCCAGGACTCGGGCACACTTTCAACGTACGTGCAGCATATGAGAGCGTCCAGTTTCCAGAATTGCTCCTCCACGTGTGAAGGTGGTTTTACGTGTTGAAGGGAAAACTGGGTGTCACATATCGTGTCCTTTGACGTGTTTTCTTCGCGATCCGTTTTACTGACCAGGGTGAAAACTGTGGCAGAAAATACAAAGAGGTCTTTCCAGGGTGTTTTAGACGCAAGCCCCGTGCAGAAGTCACACGAGAGGGGTGTGGGATTCCATCCCCTCTGGGTGCTTTTCTAGGCTCTCATCACCGAGCGCTGAGTTTGGCAGGGGCCCCCAGAGAGGGAAAATGAGAAATGGGCAACTTTCTCTGCAATCCATACTCCTAAGGGGAATAGAGGGAGTGTGTCCTCTGTGTGTCCAATGCCCTATGTCATCTGGCGAGGGTATCCTTTGGAGCTGAGAAACGGAAGGGCTCAGTTAGTAGTGGGTAAGGTGTGTGTAGTGTTTTGGGGGTGTGGGGTGTGGGGAGGTACTCTTTGGTCCAGAGCCGAGGTCTCTGCACGTCCAGTCCAGTTCCCCACGCCAGCCCTGATGGGCACGGAGTCTCTTTGTCCAAGACAGACCAAGGAAGACAGAGCCAGAATAAAGTCAACAGCTTTTATTACAAGTCACAGATTTCATAGAAAAAGGAATGTAGCGTCAGGTCCGGTTGTATGAAAAACGGTAAAATGCAGGTTTGTCCTGGTTGCTCTGTGGACACCCGGGGCAGGCTCTCCGCGACATCAGGCACAGCAGCTGCACTTGTCCGAGGCCCCTTTGCAGACGCAGCCCTGGGCACACTTGGCGCAGCCCACGGGGCAGCAGGAGCAGCAGCCTGGGGAGGCAAGGGCAGCGTGCGGTCGGACCACGCGTTGTCCGGAACCACCCTTCCCAGCAGCAGGCCTGGCCCCAGCCGCCCTCGGGCCCAGACCCTGAGTTTACGATGGTGTCCCCTGTCCTGAGGTAATTGCTCTCAGACACTAGGTTCAGGTTGCCCGGCCCATCTGTGCCCAGGACAGGGCACAGCGCCTTGGAGAGACAGTGAGCAGGGCCTCCGGGGACAGGAGAAAGCCAGCCCCCAGCACCACCAGTGATGTGAGCCAAGTCCTCAGGATCAAAGTGGAGGCAAAGCCCGCACAGAGCAGCTCCCGCTCGGGATAGGGAAGCTCTGGGCTGCTTCGACAGGAAGGGGCTGCACCAGGTCCGAGAAGCCACGCACGGCCACTGGTTCCTGTCCCTAAAGTGCTTCAGTCCCTGAGAGGACTCGGAAGCGGGACTCAGGAGGCAGGAGGACTAGTTCTAGTGACAGGTCTGAGGTTGTTTGTCGGTGACCCGTCTGGGCCTCAGTCTCCCTGTTCTCTAGTGCGCGCCTGGGTCTCGCTCATGCCGAAGGTGATTCCAGCTCTGACTGTGAATCCCTTCCTGGTGAGGGGGGTGCCGGGAAGTCTGGTCACTGTCCTGCTCCTGCCTGCCTGCTGAGCTCTGGGCCCCCTCCTCGCACTCAGCCCAGACCCCGCATTCCCAGAGAAGGCCCCGCACACTCACTCTTCTTGCAGGAGGTGCATCTGCAGGCTTTGCAGGTGCAGGAGCCAGCGCAGCCGCAGGAGCCGCCTGCCGGGAAGGGAAAGGAGGCCAGCAGTGAGCAGGGACGGGGATGCAGGAGCCACAGCAGACGGTCAGCAGTGCCTCCCTGAGCCCTCCTCCTCTGTCAGGACCCAGCCCTGGGAGCTCGTGTCCACTCGGGCGGATAGAGAAGCCCCAGCTCCTCTCTTCTGGTCCAAGGAGAGTAGGTCCCCTCCTGATGGGACTCCACAGGGAAGGTCCCGGGCTCCAGACGCAGCCCAGGCCGACTGGGGCCGGGGGCCGGGGCCCATGGCCTGAACCCCAAAGAGGCAGCGCCCCCTCCTCCCATCAAATCGTGGCAGGTCCGAGGCCTCCTCCAGACGCTGGGTCCCGGTCTAGCAATCCCCTGACCTGCCGGGTGACCTCAAGAAGGACAGCCTGGAGCCTCCGTGCCCTCAGTGTCAACGGAGAGGCAAAGGGAGACTGACGTGCCCTCAGGAGCCTGGCTACCAAGAAAGCCCTGGACCCGTGACAGGAGTCCTCCTGAGCTCAAAACTCAAAGCCCTCCCTTCTCGTCCTGTGCCCGGGAAGGGGGCATCCTAAGGCTCAAAGGCAGGGCTCCCTTACCAGTGGGGCAGGAGCACTTGGGGTCCATCTGGAGGAGGAGTGAGGCCCGAGGTCCAAAGCAAGGGGCGAAGCCGCTTCACGGGTCCGGTGGGGGCCGTGTGGGAGCGAGGAGCCCGGGGGCTCAGTTATAGGCCGAGGAGGCGGCCCGGGCGCAGAGGCCCCGCCCCCGCCTTGCACCCGCCCCGCGGCTCCGCGCCCGCGCCGCCCGTGCCGCCCGCAGCGCCCTGGGCCGGGCTGTGAGCAACAGGCGGGGCCGAGCGCACGATTCCACGTCGGTGCCGGCTGGAGCGGAGGAACCGGGTGCCGTGCGGTAAGCGGTGTCCCAGCCCCCCGGCCGCCCCTTCCCAATGTGCCCGACGGGAGCAGCCACCGTGTTGGCGGCTTGTGCAGGAATCCGGCTCCCGCGTCCTCCGGTCTTCCCCGCCCCAGGCCCCGCGCCGCCGGCCTCCGGGTCGCCGTTTCCTGCAGCCTGAGAACAGCCCCCGCCTCCCGCTCGTGTCCCTGGCTTGGCTGGAGCCGGGGAGCGGTGTCAGAGAGCGCAGGCGGATGTGACCCTCACCACCGTTTGGCCGACCCCATGTGTCCCCGGGCGTTGCCAGCCCCGGTCCCCACCACGGTCCTTTGGAAGCGTTTTTCCGGTACCGCCTCCTGTAACCGCAGCGCGGTGAACATTGCCTTCAGCCGCGAGGCGTCACTTGTGTTTTCCTTTCCTGGAGGGATCCTGGCTCATTTGTCCGGGGGCTCCTTTGCCTAAACTTTCCAGGGGCGCTCCTCACTGTAGCCGGTCCACCCCCACGCCAGGGTGGAGGTTCCCTCATCATGGGATGCTTCCCCAGGGACGGCATCATTGTAGGTGATAGGCAGACCTGGCGGTAAATAACAAAGCGAGACAAGTGGATAGAGTTCCCTTTGAGTAGTCCTGACAGTTACTCACCGTGGAGTCCATGCCAAGCCTTGTTAGTCACTTTTGCTCTTTGAGTTGTCACACCAACCGGGAAGGGAGACAGCAGCCAGGAGCCCGGTTCCCGAAGTCCAAAGTACCTACAGTACGGGGCGGCTACTGAGGCAGGCACACAGGGCTGGGGAGTGGTGCCCTGCTTCTGTGTTTTTGTCGCTTCGCAGCTGAAAGAGGGAGTCAGTGAGCAAGCTCCCCTTTGGCCCAGAGCTGTGTCCTCGGCCCGTCTCTACCATGTCCAGCTCAATCCTGGGGGCGACCAAGGTGACACAGTAGGAATGTATTTATGATTTTGTGGCTACCTTCTGACGCTTTCCTTCAGTAGCGTTCGAGACGTTTCTTTTGGTAGAACGTATTTCAGAAAATCACTGAAAAGAAAATGGTAAGGAAATCCTGATGCAGGTGACAGCAGAAGTGGCAGGATCCTTCTGTGTCTGTGAGGAGGACACCGACTGTGCTCCTCACGGCTTTCTATCTGTAGTGTCGACGGCTCTTTGCGTGAAGGCAGGAGAACCCTCTCGGGAGAACCGGTCCCACGCTCACAGGGTCGATGGGGACGGCCCAGAGCACAGAGCTAAACACACCGTCCTTGCTTGTGTGTCTGGAAGGAGAACAGTGTCTCCTAGGCTGATGATAGCAAATAAATCAATAGATAAATAAATGAATGGGTGATGTGATCGATTGCTCACTGAGTGCCCAGTATATTCTGACCTTCTTTGCATGTATTCAGTTCTTTAATCCCGAGAGCCAGACACTATTACTTTCCCTTTAGAGCAGAGCAGACGGAGCCACAGAGAGGTTATGTCCCATGGCTGTACGTGGCACAGACGGGACTGGCCCTCCTGCAGGCTGACTGCAGCCCCGCGCCCAACCGGACACCATGTCATCCCACGAAGGGTGAGAACACTGAACACCTGGCACAGAGGCAGCAGTGGGAGAGCCCTGAGCCGGCAGCCAGAACCCTCCGCACAGCTCTGTGACCTCTCTGGGCTTCGGCCTCCCACCTCTGCAGCCAGGAGCACAGCTGGACTGTCTCCGAAGACCCTGCAGCCCTGAAAAAGGAGAGGCCGGATTCAGCCTCCAGTGATGTCATAACCGGCACCGTGTGGCCGGGAGGTGAGACAGCTGCAGTGTAGGTTTAGTCCTCTGAGTATAGGCTGTGTGCCCTTGGGTAGGTTGCTTAACCTCTCTGGAACTGGCACCATCACTCCAGACCATGCAGGTTCACCGAGTCTGTCCAAACGCTGTGGCGGTGACTCGTTCCACGGGGCTTGTTGGAGGACATCCCCACGCCCTCTGGCACTGGATAAGCAAGGTTCCTATCCATCTCTGCCCTCACCATGAGCTTGCTTGCAAACCAGGGAGCCTTTCTCCAGGAGCTTGTCGGGAGCTCAAGGATTCTCTGTGCACAGATGTCAGTGTGGAGATAGCGATCGTACGGGACACCGTGCGGGAAGCCCGAGCTGGGAGCCAGGCCACTATCTCGCTCATTCCCCCTCATTGAAATTAATCTTTTGTATGGAAAGGAGGAAATGAAATCTCAGAGAGTATCAGTGACTTGCCAGGTCAGGAAGTGGCACGGTGGCTGTGAACCTGAGTGCCTGACGCCGACGCCCACGCACGCAGCACGGGCCGGCTCCCGAAATGCCCTGTGCACTCGGGGCACCTGTGGCCCATCTTGGTCCTGACTTCTGAGCCACGTGTCTTCTCTTTCTCTCGGAGTGCCCATCAAATAGGAGTTCCCTCCCCAGACCGCCAGGGGGCCCAACACCTGAAATATACTACCCGTTCCCTCAGCACACACTTGTTGCTAATAAACCCCACCAGCCCCCCCCCCCCCCCCCCCCGCCACGCACTGCAGCACCGCCATCACTCTGCAGAGGAACACGTGAAGTCCTTCTTCTGAAACCACGTCTCAGGGAAACAGCCGGGAAATTCCCACCAAATCCAAATCACTTTCTTTCGGGGTGTCAGGGAGCCACGGGCTGGTTTTTGAGGGAAGGGAAGATGTCAGCCTGACCTAGGGAGGTACTTGCGAAGATTCAGAGCCAAGCCCCTGCAGGGAGCTGTCACGGGTGGCGAGTGTCCTGTCCGTAGCCCTGGGCAAGCCAAGGCTGATGTTCCCTGTGGGGAGGCAGGGGGCAGAGCTGCTCCAGGCGTGTGTGGTCCACACAGTGGGGCATCTGTGAAGTGTTCCCAGGACTCGGGCACACTTTCAACGTACGTGCAGCATATGAGAGCGTCCAGTTTCCAGAATTGCTCCTCCACGTGTGAAGGTGGTTTTACGTGTTGAAGGGAAAACTGGGTGTCACATATCGTGTCCTTTGACGTGTTTTCTTCGCGATCCGTTTTACTGACCAGGGTGAAAACTGTGGCAGAAAATACAAAGAGGTCTTTCCAGGGTGTTTTAGATGCAAGCCCCGTGCAGAAGTCACACGAGAGGGGTGTGGGATTCCATCCCCTCTGGGTGCTTTTCTAGGCTGTCATCACCGAGCGCTGAGTTTGGCAGGGGCCCCCAAAGAAGGAAAATGAGAAATGGGCAACTTTCTCTGCAATCCATACTCCTAAGGGGAATAGAGGGAGTGTGTCCTCTGTGTGTCCAATGCCCTATGTCATCTGGCGAGGGTATCCTTTGGAGCTGAGAAACGGAAGCTCAAATTAACCTAAGCGGCTAAGACGCTCAGTGTGTGTGTTTTGGGGGTGTGGGGTGTGTGGGGGGGGTAATCTTTGGTCCAGAGCCGAGGTCTCTGCACCTCCAGTCCAGTTCCCCACGCCAGCCCTGATGGGCACGGAGTCTCTTTGTCCAAGACAGACCAAGGAAGACAGAGCCAGAATAAAGTCAACAGCTTTTATTACAAGTCACAGATTTCATAGAAAAAGGAATGTAGCGTCAGGTCCGGTTGTATGAAAAACGGTAAAATGCAGGTTTGTCCTGGTTGCTCTGTGGACACCCGGGGCAGGCTCTCCGCGACATCAGGCACAGCAGCTGCACTTGTCCGAGGCCCCTTTGCAGACGCAGCCCTGGGCACACTTGGCGCAGCCCACGGGGCAGCAGGAGCAGCAGCCTGGGGAGGCAAGGGCAGCGTGCGGTCGGACCACGCGTTGTCCGGAACCACCCTTCCCAGCAGCACGCCTGGCCCCAGCCGCCCTCGGGCCCAGACCCTGAGTTTACGATGGTGTCCCCTGTCCTGAGGTAATTGCTCTCAGACACTAGGTTCAGGTTGCCCGGCCCATCTGTGCCCAGGACAGGGCACAGCGCCTTGGAGAGACAGTGAGCAGGGCCTCTGGGGACAGGAGAAAGCCAGCCCCCAGCACCACCAGTGATGTGAGCCAAGTCGTCAGGATCAAAGTGGAGGCAAAGCCCGCACAGAGCAGCTCCCGCTCGGGATAGGGAAGCTCTGGGCTGCTTCGACAGGAAGGGGCTGCACCAGGTCCGAGAAGCCACGCACGGCCACTGGTTCCTGTCCCTAAAGTGCTTCAGTCCCTGAGAGGATTCGGAAGCGGGACTCAGGAGGCAGGAGGACTAGTTCTAGTGACAGGTCTGAGGTTGTTTGTCGGTGGCCCGTCTGGGCCTCAGTCTCCCTGTTCTCTAGTGCGCGCCTGGGTCTCGCTCATGCCGAAGGCGATTCCAGCTCTGACTGTGAATCCCTTCCTGGTGAGGGGGGTGCCGGGAAGTCTGGTCACTGTCCCGCTCCTGCCTGCCTGCTGAGCTCTGGGCCCCCTCCTCGCACTCAGCCCAGACCCCGCATTCCCAGAGAAGGCCCCGCACACTCACTCTTCTTGCAGGAGGTGCATCTGCAGGCTTTGCAGGTGCAGGAGCCAGCGCAGCCGCAGGAGCCGCCTGCCGGGAAGGGAAAGGAGGCCAGCAGTGAGCAGGGACGGGGATGCAGGAGCCACAGCAGACGGTCAGCAGTGCCTCCCTGAGCCCTCCTCCTCTGTCAGGACCCAGCCCTGGGAGCTCGTGTCCACTCGGGCGGATAGAGAAGCCCCAGCTCCTCTCTTCTGGTCCAAGGAGAGTAGGTCCCCTCCTGATGGGACTCCACAGGGAAGGTCCCGGGCTCCAGACGCAGCCCAGGCCGACTGGGGCCGGGGGCCGGGGCCCATGGCCTGAACCCCAAAGAGGCAGCGCCCCCTCCTCCCATCAAATCGTGGCAGGTCCGAGGCCTCCTCCAGACGCTGGGTCCCGGTCTAGCAATCCCCTGACCTGCCGGGTGACCTCAAGAAGGACAGCCTGGAGCCTCCGTGCCCTCAGTGTCAACGGAGAGGCAAAGGGAGACTGACGTGCCCTCAGGAGCCTGGCTACCAAGAAAGCCCTGGACCCGTGACAGGAGTCCTCCTGAGCTCAAAACTCAAAGCCCTCCCTTCTCGTCCTGTGCCCGGGAAGGGGGCATCCTAAGGCTCAAAGGCAGGGCTCCCTTACCAGTGGGGCAGGAGCACTTGGGGTCCATCTGGAGGAGGAGTGAGGCCCGAGGTCCAAAGCAAGGTGCGAAGGCGCTTCACGGGTCCGGTGGGGGCCGTGTGGGAGCGAGGAGCCCGGGGGCTCAGTTATAGGCCGAGGAGGCGGCCCGGGCGCAGAGGCCCCGCCCCCGCCTTGCACCCGCCCCGCGGCTCCGCGCCCGCGCCGCCCGTGCCGCCCGCAGCGCCCTGGGCCGGGCTGTGAGCAACAGGCGGGGCCGAGCGCACGATTCCACGTCGGTGCCGGCTGGAGCGGAGGAACCGGGTGCCGTGCGGTGAGCGGTGTCCCAGCCCCCCGGCCGCCCCTTCCCAATGTGCCCGACGGGAGCAGCCACCGTGTTGGCGGCTTGTGCAGGAATCCGGCTCCCGCGTCCTCCGGTCTTCCCCGCCCCAGGCCCCGCGCCGCCGGCCTCCGGGTCGCCGTTTCCTGCAGCCTGAGAACAGCCCCCGCCTCCCGCTCGTGTCCCTGGCTTGGCTGGAGCCGGGGAGCGGTGTCAGAGAGCGCAGGCGGATGTGACCCTCACCACCGTTTGGCCGACCCCATGTGTCCCCGGGCGTTGCCAGCCCCGGTCCCCACCACGGTCCTTTGGAAGCGTTTTTCCGGTACCGCCTCCTGTAACCGCAGCGCGGTGAACATTGCCTTCAGCCGCGAGGCGTCACTTGTGTTTTCCTTTCCTGGGGGGATCCTGGCTCATTTGTCCGGGGGCTCCTTTGCCTAAACTTTCCAGGGGCGCTCCTCACTGTAGCCGGTCCACCCCCACGCCAGGGTGGAGGTTCCCTCATCATGGGATGCTTCCCCAGGGACGGCATCATTGTAGGTGATAGGCAGACCTGGCGGTAAATAACAAAGCGAGACAAGTGGATAGAGTTCCCTTTGAGTAGTCCTGACAGTTACTCACCGTGGAGTCCATGCCAAGCCTTGTTAGTCACTTTTGCTCTTTGAGTTGTCACACCAACCGGGAAGGGAGACAGCAGCCAGGAGCCCGGTTCCCGAAGTCCAAAGTACCTACAGTACGGGGCGGCTACTGAGGCAGGCACACAGGGCTGGGGAGTGGTGCCCTGCTTCTGTGTTTTTGTCGCTTCGCAGCTGAAAGAGGGAGTCAGTGAGCAAGCTCCCCTTTGGCCCAGAGCTGTGTCCTCGGCCCGTCTCTACCATGTCCAGCTCAATCCTGGGGGCGACCAAGGTGACACAGTAGGAATGTATTTATGATTTTGTGGCTACCTTCTGACGCTTTCCTTCAGTAGCGTTCGAGACGTTTCTTTTGGTAGAACGTATTTCAGAAAATCACTGAAAAGAAAATGGTAAGGAAATCCTGATGCAGGTGACAGCAGAAGTGGCAGGATCCTTCTGTGTCTGTGAGGAGGACACCGACTGTGCTCCTCACGGCTTTCTATCTGTAGTGTCGACGGCTCTTTGCGTGAAGGCAGGAGAACCCTCTCGGGAGAACCGGTCCCACGCTCACAGGGTCGATGGGGACGGCCCAGAGCACAGAGCTAAACACACCGTCCTTGCTTGTGTGTCTGGAAGGAGAACAGTGTCTCCTAGGCTGATGATAGCAAATAAATCAATAGATAAATAAATGAATGGGTGATGTGATCGATTGCTCACTGAGTGCCCAGTATATTCTGACCTTCTTTGCATGTATTCAGTTCTTTAATCCCGAGAGCCAGACACTATTACTTTCCCTTTAGAGCAGAGCAGACGGAGCCACAGAGAGGTTATGTCCCATGGCTGTACGTGGCACAGACGGGACTGGCCCTCCTGCAGGCTGACTGCAGCCCCGCGCCCAACCGGACACCATGTCATCCCACGAAGGGTGAGAACACTGAACACCTGGCACAGAGGCAGCAGTGGGAGAGCCCTGAGCCGGCAGCCAGAACCCTCCGCACAGCTCTGTGACCTCTCTGGGCTTCGGCCTCCCACCTCTGCAGCCAGGAGCACAGCTGGACTGTCTCCGAAGACCCTGCAGCCCTGAAAAAGGAGAGGCCGGATTCAGCCTCCAGTGATGTCATAACCGGCACCGTGTGGCCGGGAGGTGAGACAGCTGCAGTGTAGGTTTAGTCCTCTGAGTATAGGCTGTGTGCCCTTGGGTAGGTTGCTTAACCTCTCTGGAACTGGCACCATCACTCCAGACCATGCAGGTTCACCGAGTCTGTCCAAACGCTGTGGCGGTGACTCGTTCCACGGGGCTTGTTGGAGGACATCCCCACGCCCTCTGGCACTGGATAAGCAAGGTTCCTATCCATCTCTGCCCTCACCATGAGCTTGCTTGCAAACCAGGGAGCCTTTCTCCAGGAGCTTGTCGGGAGCTCAAGGATTCTCTGTGCACAGATGTCAGTGTGGAGAGAGCGATCGTACGGGACACCGTGCGGGAAGCCCGAGCTGGGAGCCAGGCCACTATCTCGCTCATTCCCCCTCATTGAAATTAATCTTTTGTATGGAAAGGAGGAAATGAAATCTCAGAGAGTATCAGTGACTTGCCAGGTCAGGAAGTGGCACGGTGGCTGTGAACCTGAGTGCCTGACGCCGACGCCCACGCACGCAGCACGGGCCGGCTCCCGAAATGCCCTGTGCACTCGGGGCACCTGTGGCCCATCTTGGTCCTGACTTCTGAGCCACGTGTCTCCTCTTTCTCTCGGAGTGCCCATCAAATAGGAGTTCCCTCCCCAGACCGCCAGGGGGCCCAACACCTGAAATATACTACCCGTTCCCTCAGCACACACTTGCTGCTAATAAACCCCACCAGCCCCCCCCCCCCCCCACGCACTGCAGCACCACCATCACTCTGCAGAGGAACACGTGAAGTCCTTCTTCTGAAACCAGGTCTCAGGGAAACAGCTGGGAAATTCCCACCAAATCCAAATCACTTTCTTTCAGGGTGTCAGGGAGCCACGGGCTGGATTTTGAGGGAAGGGCAGATGTCAGCCTGACCTAGGGAGGTACTTGCAAAGATTCAGAGCCAAGCCCCTGCAGAGAGCTGTCGCGGGTGGCGAGTGTCCTGTCCGTAGCCCTGGGCAAGCCAAGACTGATGTTCCCTGTGGGGAGGCAGGGGGCAGAGCTGCTCCAGGCGTGTGTGGTCCACACAGTGGGGCATCTGTGAAGTGTTCCCAGGACTCGGGCACACTTTCAACGTACGTGCAGTATATGAGAGCGTCCAGTTTTCAGAATTGCTCCTCCACGTGTGAAGGTGGTTTTACGTGTTGAAGGGAAAACTGGGTGTCACATATCGTGTCCTTTGACGTGTTTTCTTCGCGATCCGTTTTACTGACCAGGGTGAAAACTGTGGCAGAAAATACAAAGAGGTCTTTCCAGGGTGTTTTAGATGCAAGCCCCGTGCAGAAGTCACACGAGAGGGGTGTGGGATTCCATCCCCTCTGGGTGCTTTTATAGGCTGTCATCACCGAGCGCTGAGTTTGGCAGGGGCCCCCAAAGAAGGAAAATGAGAAATGGGCAACTTTCTCTGCAATCCATACTCCTAAGGGGAATAGAGGGAGTGTGTCCTCTGTGTGTCCAATGCCCTATGTCATCTGGCGAGGGTATCCTTTGGAGCTGAGAAACGGAAGCTCAAATTAACCTAAGCGGCTAAGACGCTCAGTGTGTGTGTTTTGGGGGTGTGGGGTGTGGGGGGGTACTCTTTGGTCCAGAGCCGAGGTCTCTGCACGTCCAGTCCAGTTCCCCACGCCAGCCCTGATGGGCACGGAGTCTCTTTGTCCAAGACAGACCAAGGAAGACAGAGCCAGAATAAAGTCAACAGCTTTTATTACAAGTCACAGATTTCATAGAAAAAGGAATGTAGCGTCAGGTCCGGTTGTATGAAAAACGGTAAAATGCAGGTTTGTCCTGGTTGCTCTGTGGACACCCGGGGCAGGCTCTCCGCGACATCAGGCACAGCAGCTGCACTTGTCCGAGGCCCCTTTGCAGACGCAGCCCTGGGCACACTTGGCGCAGCCCACGGGGCAGCAGGAGCAGCAGCCTGGGGAGGCAAGGGCAGCGTGCGGTCGGACCACGCGTTGTCCGGAACCACCCTTCCCAGCAGCAGGCCTGGCCCCAGCCGCCCTCGGGCCCAGACCCTGAGTTTACGATGGTGTCCCCTGTCCTGAGGTAATTGCTCTCAGACACTAGGTTCAGGTTGCCCGGCCCATCTGTGCCCAGCACAGGGCACAGCGCCTTGGAGAGACAGTGAGCAGGGCCTCTGGGGACAGGAGAAAGCCAGCCCCCAGCACCACCAGTGATGTGAGCCAAGTCGTCAGGACCAAAGCGGAGGCAAAGCCCGCACAGAGCAGCTCCCGCTCGGGATAGGGAAGCTCTGGGCTGCTTCGACAGGAAGGGGCTGCACCAGGTCCGAGAAGCCACGCACGGCCACTGGTTCCTGTCCCTAAAGTGCTTCAGTCCCTGAGAGGATTCGGAAGCGGGACTCAGGAGGCAGGAGGACTAGTTCTAGTGACAGGTCTGAGGTTGTTTGTCGGTGGCCCGTCTGGGCCTCAGTCTCCCTGTTCTCTAGTGCGCGCCTGGGTCTCGCTCATGCCGAAGGTGATTCCAGCTCTGACTGTGAATCCCTTCCTGGTGAGGGGGGTGCCGGGAAGTCTGGTCACTGTCCTGCTCCTGCCTGCCTGCTGAGCTCTGGGCCCCCTCCTGGCACTCAGCCCAGACCCCGCATTCCCAGAGAAGGCCCCGCACACTCACTCTTCTTGCAGGAGGTGCATCTGCAGGCTTTGCAGGTGCAGGAGCCAGCGCAGCCGCAGGAGCCGCCTGCCGGGAAGGGAAAGGAGGCCAGCAGTGAGCAGGGACGGGGATGCAGGAGCCACAGCAGACGGTCAGCAGTGCCTCCCTGAGCCCTCCTCCTCTGTCAGGACCCAGCCCTGGGAGCTCGTGTCCACTCGGGCGGATAGAGAAGCCCCAGCTCCTCTCTTCTGGTCCAAGGAGAGTAGGTCCCCTCCTGATGGGACTCCACAGGGAAGGTCCCGGGCTCCAGACGCAGGCCAGGCCGACTGGGGCCGGGGGCCGGGGCCCATGGTCTGAACCCCAAAGAGGCAGCGCCCCCTCCTCCCATCAAATCGTGGCAGGTCCGAGGCCTCCTCCAGACGCTGGGTCCCCGTCTAGCAATCCCCTGACCTGCCGGGTGACCTCAAGAAGGACAGCCTGGAGCCTCCGTGCCCTCAGTGTCAACGGAGAGGCAAAGGGAGACTGACGTGCCCTCAGGAGCCTGGCTACCAAGAAAGCCCTGGACCCGTGACAGGAGTCCTCCTGAGCTCAAAACTCAAAGCCCTCCCTTCTCGTCCTGTGCCCGGGAAGGGGGCATCCTAAGGCTCAAAGGCAGGGCTCCCTTACCAGTGGGGCAGGAGCACTTGGGGTCCATCTGGAGGAGGAGTGAGGCCCGAGGTCCAAAGCAAGGTGCGAAGGCGCTTCACGGGTCCGGTGGGGGCCGTGTGGGAGCGAGGAGCCCGGGGGCTCAGTTATAGGCCGAGGAGGCGGCCCGGGCGCAGAGGCCCCGCCCCCGCCTTGCACCCGCCCCGCGGCTCCGCGCCCGCGCCGCCCGTGCCGCCCGCAGCGCCCTGGGCCGGGCTGTGAGCAACAGGCGGGGCCGAGCGCACGATTCCACGTCGGTGCCGGCTGGAGCGGAGGAACCGGGTGCCGTGCGGTAAGCGGTGTCCCAGCCCCCCGGCCGCCCCTTCCCAATGTGCCCGACGGGAGCAGCCACCGTGTTGGCGGCTTGTGCAGGAATCCGGCTCCCGCGTCCTCCGGTCTTCCCCGCCCCAGGCCCCGCGCCGCCGGCCTCCGGGTCGCCGTTTCCTGCAGCCTGAGAACAGCCCCCGCCTCCCGCTCGTGTCCCTGGCTTGGCTGGAGCCGGGGAGCGGTGTCAGAGAGCGCAGGCGGATGTGACCCTCACCACCGTTTGGCCGACCCCATGTGTCCCCGGGCGTTGCCAGCCCCGGTCCCCACCACGGTCCTTTGGAAGCGTTTTTCCGGTACCGCCTCCTGTAACCGCAGCGCGGTGAACATTGCCTTCAGCCGCGAGGCGTCACTTGTGTTTTCCTTTCCTGGGGGGATCCTGGCTCATTTGTCCGGGGGCTCCTTTGCCTAAACTTTCCAGGGGCGCGCCTCACTGTAGCCGGTCCACCCCCACGCCAGGGTGGAGGTTCCCTCATCATGGGATGCTTCCCCAGGGACGGCATCATTGTAGGTGATAGGCAGACCTGGCGGTAAATAACAAAGCGAGACAAGTGGATAGAGTTCCCTTTGAGTAGTCCTGACAGTTACTCACCGTGGAGTCCATGCCAAGCCTTGTTAGTCACTTTTGCTCTTTGAGTTGTCACACCAACCGGGAAGGGAGACAGCAGCCAGGAGCCCGGTTCCCGAAGTCCAAAGTACCTACAGTACGGGGCGGCTACTGAGGCAGGCACACAGGGCTGGGGAGTGGTGCCCTGCTTCTGTGTTTTTGTCGCTTCGCAGCTGAAAGAGGGAGTCAGTGAGCAAGCTCCCCTTTGGCCCAGAGCTGTGTCCTCGGCCCGTCTCTACCATGTCCAGCTCAATCCTGGGGGCGACCAAGGTGACACAGTAGGAATGTATTTATGATTTTGTGGCTACCTTCTGACGCTTTCCTTCAGTAGCGTTCGAGACGTTTCTTTTGGTAGAACGTATTTCAGAAAATCACTGAAAAGAAAATGGTAAGGAAATCCTGATGCAGGTGACAGCAGAAGTGGCAGGATCCTTCTGTGTCTGTGAGGAGGACACCGACTGTGCTCCTCACGGCTTTCTATCTGTAGTGTCGACGGCTCTTTGCGTGAAGGCAGGAGAACCCTCTCGGGAGAACCGGTCCCACGCTCACAGGGTCGATGGGGACGGCCCAGAGCACAGAGCTAAACACACCGTCCTTGCTTGTGTGTCTGGAAGGAGAACAGTGTCTCCTAGGCTGATGATAGCAAATAAATCAATAGATAAATAAATGAATGGGTGATGTGATCGATTGCTCACTGAGTGCCCAGTATATTCTGACCTTCTTTGCATGTATTCAGTTCTTTAATCCCGAGAGCCAGACACTATTACTTTCCCTTTAGAGCAGAGCAGACGGAGCCACAGAGAGGTTATGTCCCATGGCTGTACGTGGCACAGACGGGACTGGCCCTCCTGCAGGCTGACTGCAGCCCCGCGCCCAACCGGACACCATGTCATCCCACGAAGGGTGAGAACACTGAACACCTGGCACAGAGGCAGCAGTGGGAGAGCCCTGAGCCGGCAGCCAGAACCCTCCGCACAGCTCTGTGACCTCTCTGGGCTTCGGCCTCCCACCTCTGCAGCCAGGAGCACAGCTGGACTGTCTCCGAAGACCCTGCAGCCCTGAAAAAGGAGAGGCCGGATTCAGCCTCCAGTGATGTCATAACCGGCACCGTGTGGCCGGGAGGTGAGACAGCTGCAGTGTAGGTTTAGTCCTCTGAGTATAGGCTGTGTGCCCTTGGGTAGGTTGCTTAACCTCTCTGGAACTGGCACCATCACTCCAGACCATGCAGGTTCACCGAGTCTGTCCAAACGCTGTGGCGGTGACTCGTTCCACGGGGCTTGTTGGAGGACATCCCCACGCCCTCTGGCACTGGATAAGCAAGGTTCCTATCCATCTCTGCCCTCACCATGAGCTTGCTTGCAAACCAGGGAGCCTTTCTCCAGGAGCTTGTCGGGAGCTCAAGGATTCTCTGTGCACAGATGTCAGTGTGGAGAGAGCGATCGTACGGGACACCGTGCGGGAAGCCCGAGCTGGGAGCCAGGCCACTATCTCGCTCATTCCCCCTCATTGAAATTAATCTTTTGTATGGAAAGGAGGAAATGAAATCTCAGAGAGTATCAGTGACTTGCCAGGTCAGGAAGTGGCACGGTGGCTGTGAACCTGAGTGCCTGACGCCGACGCCCACGCACGCAGCACGGGCCGGCTCCCGAAATGCCCTGTGCACTCGGGGCACCTGTGGCCCATCTTGGTCCTGACTTCTGAGCCACGTGTCTCCTCTTTCTCTCGGAGTGCCCATCAAATAGGAGTTCCCTCCCCAGACCGCCAGGGGGCCCAACACCTGAAATATACTACCCGTTCCCTCAGCACACACTTGCTGCTAATAAACCCCACCAGCCCCCCCCCCCCCCCACGCACTGCAGCACCACCATCACTCTGCAGAGGAACACGTGAAGTCCTTCTTCTGAAACCAGGTCTCAGGGAAACAGCTGGGAAATTCCCACCAAATCCAAATCACTTTCTTTCGGGGTGTCAGGGAGCCACGGGCTGGATTTTGAGGGAAGGGCAGATGTCAGCCTGACCTAGGGAAGTACTTGCAAAGATTCAGAGCCAAGCCCCTGCAGAGAGCTGTCGCGGGTGGCGAGTGTCCTGTCCGTAGCCCTGGGCGAGCCAAGACTGATGTTCCCTGTGGGGAGGCAGGGGGCAGAGCTGCTCCAGGCGTGTGTGGTCCACACAGTGGGGCATCTGTGAAGTGTTCCCAGGACTCGGGCACACTTTCAACGTACGTGCAGTATATGAGAGCGTCCAGTTTTCAGAATTGCTCCTCCACGTGTGAAGGTGGTTTTACGTGTTGAAGGGAAAACTGGGTGTCACATATCGTGTCCTTTGACGTGTTTTCTTCGCGATCCGTTTTACTGACCAGGGTGAAAACTGTGGCAGAAAATACAAAGAGGTCTTTCCAGGGTGTTTTAGACGCAAGCCCCGTGCAGAAGTCACACGAGAGGGGTGTGGGATTCCATCCCCTCTGGGTACTTTTCTAGGCTCTCATCACCGAGCGCTGAGTTTGGCAGGGGCTCCCAGAGAAGGAAAAGGAGAAATGGACAACTTTCTCTACAATCCGTACTCCTAAGGGGAATAGAGGGAGTGTGTCCTCTGTGCGTCCAATGCCCTATGTCATCTGGCGAGGGTATCCTTTGGAGCTGAGAAACGGAAGCTCAAATTAACCTAAGCGGCTAAGACGCTCAGTGTGTGTGTTTTGGGGGTGTGGGGTGTGTGGGGGGGGTAATCTTTGGTCCAGAGCCGAGGTCTCTGCACCTCCAGTCCAGTTCCCCACGCCAGCCCTGATGGGCACGGAGTCTCTTTGTCCAAGACAGACCAAGGAAGACAGAGCCAGAATAAAGTCAACAGCTTTTATTACAAGTCACAGATTTCATAGAAAAAGGAATGTAGCGTCAGGTCCGGTTGTATGAAAAACGGTAAAATGCAGGTTTGTCCTGGTTGCTCTGTGGACACCCGGGGCAGGCTCTCCGCGACATCAGGCACAGCAGCTGCACTTGTCCGAGGCCCCTTTGCAGACGCAGCCCTGGGCACACTTGGCGCAGCCCACGGGGCAGCAGGAGCAGCAGCCTGGGGAGGCAAGGGCAGCGTGCGGTCGGACCACGCGTTGTCCGGAACCACCCTTCCCAGCAGCAGGCCTGGCCCCAGCCGCCCTCGGGCCCAGACCCTGAGTTTACGACGGTGTCCTCTGTCCTGAGGTAATTGCTCTCAGACACTAGGTTCAGGTTGCCCGGCCCATCTGTGCCCAGGACAGGGCACAGCGCCTTGGAGAGACAGTGAGCAGGGCCTCTGGGGACAGGAGAAAGCCAGCCCCCAGCAGCACCAGTGATGTGAGCCAAGTCCTCAGGATCAAAGCGGAGGCAAAGCCCGCACAGAGCAGCTCCCGCTCGGGATAGGGAAGCTCTGGGCTGCTTCGACAGGAAGGGGCTGCACCAGGTCCGAGAAGCCACGCACGGCCACTGGTTCCTGTCCCTAAAGTGCTTCAGTCCCTGAGAGGATTCGGAAGCGGGACTCAGGAGGCAGGAGGACTAGTTCTAGTGACAGGTCTGAGGTTGTTTGTCAGTGGCCCGTCTGGGCCTCAGTCTCCCTGTTCTCTAGTGCGCGCCTGGGTCTCGCTCATGCCGAAGGTGATTCCAGCTCTGACTGTGAATCCCTTCCTGGTGAGGGGGGTGCCGGGAAGTCTGGTCACTGTCCTGCTCCTGCCTGCCTGCTGAGCTCTGGGCCCCCTCCTCGCACTCAGCCCAGACCCCGCATTCCCAGAGAAGGCCCCGCACACTCACTCTTCTTGCAGGAGGTGCATCTGCAGGCTTTGCAGGTGCAGGAGCCAGCGCAGCCGCAGGAGCCGCCTGCCGGGAAGGGAAAGGAGGCCAGCAGTGAGCAGGGACGGGGATGCAGGAGCCACAGCAGACGGTCAGCAGTGCCTCCCTGAGCCCTCCTCCTCTGTCAGGACCCAGCCCTGGGAGCTCGTGTCCACTCGGGCGGATAGAGAAGCCCCAGCTCCTCTCTTCTGGTCCAAGGAGAGTAGGTCCCCTCCTGATGGGACTCCACAGGGAAGGTCCCGGGCTCCAGACGCAGCCCAGGCCGACTGGGGCCGGGGGCCGGGGCCCATGGCCTGAACCCCAAAGAGGCAGCGCCCCCTCCTCCCATCAAATCGTGGCAGGTCCGAGGCCTCCTCCAGACGCTGGGTCCCGGTCTAGCAATCCCCTGACCTGCCGGGTGACCTCAAGAAGGACAGCCTGGAGCCTCCGTGCCCTCAGTGTCAACGGAGAGGCAAAGGGAGACTGACGTGCCCTCAGGAGCCTGGCTACCAAGAAAGCCCTGGACCCGTGACAGGAGTCCTCCTGAGCTCAAAACTCAAAGCCCTCCCTTCTCGTCCTGTGCCCGGGAAGGGGGCATCCTAAGGCTCAAAGGCAGGGCTCCCTTACCAGTGGGGCAGGAGCACTTGGGGTCCATCTGGAGGAGGAGTGAGGCCCGAGGTCCAAAGCAAGGGGCGAAGCCGCTTCACGGGTCCGGTGGGGGCCGTGTGGGAGCGAGGAGCCCGGGGGCTCAGTTATAGGCCGAGGAGGCGGCCCGGGCGCAGAGGCCCCGCCCCCGCCTTGCACCCGCCCCGCGGCTCCGCGCCCGCGCCGCCCGTGCCGCCCGCAGCGCCCTGGGCCGGGCTGTGAGCAACAGGCGGGGCCGAGCGCACGATTCCACGTCGGTGCCGGCTGGAGCGGAGGAACCGGGTGCCGTGCGGTAAGCGGTGTCCCAGCCCCCCGGCCGCCCCTTCCCAATGTGCCCGACGGGAGCAGCCACCGTGTTGGCGGCTTGTGCAGGAATCCGGCTCCCGCGTCCTCCGGTCTTCCCCGCTCCAGGCCCCGCGCCGCCGGCCTCCGGGTCGCCGTTTCCTGCAGCCTGAGAACAGCCCCCGCCTCCCGCTCGTGTCCCTGGCTTGGCTGGAGCCGGGGAGCGGTGTCAGAGAGCGCAGGCGGATGTGACCCTCACCACCGTTTGGCCGACCCCATGTGTCCCCGGGCGTTGCCAGCCCCGGTCCCCACCACGGTCCTTTGGAAGCGTTTTTCCGGTACCGCCTCCTGTAACCGCAGCGCGGTGAACATTGCCTTCAGCCGCGAGGCGTCACTTGTGTTTTCCTTTCCTGGAGGGATCCTGGCTCATTTGTCCGGGGGCTCCTTTGCCTAAACTTTCCAGGGGCGCTCCTCACTGTAGCCGGTCCACCCCCACGCCAGGGTGGAGGTTCCCTCATCATGGGATGCTTCCCCAGGGACGGCATCATTGTAGGTGATAGGCAGACCTGGCGGTAAATAACAAAGCGAGACAAGTGGATAGAGTTCCCTTTGAGTAGTCCTGACAGTTACTCACCGTGGAGTCCATGCCAAGCCTTGTTAGTCACTTTTGCTCTTTGAGTTGTCACACCAACCGGGAAGGGAGACAGCAGCCAGGAGCCCGGTTCCCGAAGTCCAAAGTACCTACAGTACGGGGCGGCTACTGAGGCAGGCACACAGGGCTGGGGAGTGGTGCCCTGCTTCTGTGTTTTTGTCGCTTCGCAGCTGAAAGAGGGAGTCAGTGAGCAAGCTCCCCTTTGGCCCAGAGCTGTGTCCTCGGCCCGTCTCTACCATGTCCAGCTCAATCCTGGGGGCGACCAAGGTGACACAGTAGGAATGTATTTATGATTTTGTGGCTACCTTCTGACGCTTTCCTTCAGTAGCGTTCGAGACGTTTCTTTTGGTAGAACGTATTTCAGAAAATCACTGAAAAGAAAATGGTAAGGAAATCCTGATGCAGGTGACAGCAGAAGTGGCAGGATCCTTCTGTGTCTGTGAGGAGGACACCGACTGTGCTCCTCACGGCTTTCTATCTGTAGTGTCGACGGCTCTTTGCGTGAAGGCAGGAGAACCCTCTCGGGAGAACCGGTCCCACGCTCACAGGGTCGATGGGGACGGCCCAGAGCACAGAGCTAAACACACCGTCCTTGCTTGTGTGTCTGGAAGGAGAACAGTGTCTCCTAGGCTGATGATAGCAAATAAATCAATAGATAAATAAATGAATGGGTGATGTGATCGATTGCTCACTGAGTGCCCAGTATATTCTGACCTTCTTTGCATGTATTCAGTTCTTTAATCCCGAGAGCCAGACACTATTACTTTCCCTTTAGAGCAGAGCAGACGGAGCCACAGAGAGGTTATGTCCCATGGCTGTACGTGGCACAGACGGGACTGGCCCTCCTGCAGGCTGACTGCAGCCCCGCGCCCAACCGGACACCATGTCATCCCACGAAGGGTGAGAACACTGAACACCTGGCACAGAGGCAGCAGTGGGAGAGCCCTGAGCCGGCAGCCAGAACCCTCCGCACAGCTCTGTGACCTCTCTGGGCTTCGGCCTCCCACCTCTGCAGCCAGGAGCACAGCTGGACTGTCTCCGAAGACCCTGCAGCCCTGAAAAAGGAGAGGCCGGATTCAGCCTCCAGTGATGTCATAACCGGCACCGTGTGGCCGGGAGGTGAGACAGCTGCAGTGTAGGTTTAGTCCTCTGAGTATAGGCTGTGTGCCCTTGGGTAGGTTGCTTAACCTCTCTGGAACTGGCACCATCACTCCAGACCATGCAGGTTCACCGAGTCTGTCCAAACGCTGTGGCGGTGACTCGTTCCACGGGGCTTGTTGGAGGACATCCCCACGCCCTCTGGCACTGGATAAGCAAGGTTCCTATCCATCTCTGGCCTCACCATGAGCTTGCTTGCAAACCAGGGAGCCTTTCTCCAGGAGCTTGTCGGGAGCTCAAGGATTCTCTGTGCACAGATGTCAGTGTGGAGAGAGCGATCGTACGGGACACCGTGCGGGAAGCCCGAGCTGGGAGCCAGGCCACTATCTCGCTTATTCCCCCTCATTGAAATTAATCTTTTGTATCGAAAGGAGGAAATGAAATCTCAGAGAGTATCAGTGACTTGCCAGGTCAGGAAGTGGCACGGTGGCTGTGAACCTGAGTGCCTGACGCCGACGCCCACGCACGCAGCACGGGCCGGCTCCCGAAATGCCCTGTGCACTCGGGGCACCTGTGGCCCATCTTGGTCCTGACTTCTGAGCCACGTGTCTCCTCTTTCTCTCGGAGTGCCCATCAAATAGGAGTTCCCTCCCCAGACCGCCAGGGGGCCCAACACCTGAAATATACTGCCTGTTCCCTCAGCACACACTTGTTGCTAATAAACCCCACCAGCCGCCCCCCCCCCCCCACGCACTGCAGCACCACCATCACTCTGCAGAGGAACACGTGAAGTCCTTCTTCTGAAACCAGGTCTCAGGGAAACAGCCGGGAAATTCCCACCAAATCCAAATCACTTTCTTTCGGGGTGTCAGGGAGCCACGGGCTGGTTTTTGAGGGAAGGGAAGATGTCAGCCTGACCTAGGAAGGTACTTGCGAAGATTCAGAGCCAAGCCCCTGCAGGGAGCTGTCACGGGTGGCGGGTGTCCTGTCCGTAGCCCTGGGCAAGCCAAGACTGATGTTCCCTGTGGGGAGGCAGGGGGCAGAGCTGCTCCAGGCGTGTGTGGTCCACACAGTGGGGCATCTGTGAAGTGTTCCCAGGACTCGGGCACACTTTCAACGTACGTGCAGCATATGAGAGCGTCCAGTTTCCAGAATTGCTCCTCCACGTGTGAAGGTGGTTTTACGTGTTGAAGGGAAAACTGGGTGTCACATATCGTGTCCTTTGACGTGTTTTCTTCGCGATCCGTTTTACTGACCAGGGTGAAAACTGTGGCAGAAAATACAAAGAGGTCTTTCCAGGGTGTTTTAGACGCAAGCCCCGTGCAGAAGTCACACGAGAGGGGTGTGGGATTCCATCCCCTCTGGGTGCTTTTCTAGGCTCTCATCACCGAGCGCTGAGTTTGGCAGGGGCCCCCAGAGAGGGAAAATGAGAAATGGGCAACTTTCTCTGCAATCCATACTCCTAAGGGGAATAGAGGGAGTGTGTCCTCTGTGTGTCCAATGCCCTATGTCATCTGGCGAGGGTATCCTTTGGAGCTGAGAAACGGAAGCTCAAATTAACCTAAGCGGCTAAGACGCTCAGTGTGTGTGTTTTGGGGGTGTGGGGTGTGGGGGAGGTACTCTTTGGTCCAGAGCCGAGGTCTCTGCACGTCCAGTCCAGTTCCCCACGCCAGCCCTGATGGGCACGGAGTCTCTTTGTCCAAGACAGACCAAGGAAGACAGAGCCAGAATAAAGTCAACAGCTTTTATTACAAGTCACAGATTTCATAGAAAAAGGAATGTAGCGTCAGGTCCGGTTGTATGAAAAACGGTAAAATGCAGGTTTGTCCTGGTTGCTCTGTGGACACCCGGGGCAGGCTCTCCGCGACATCAGGCACAGCAGCTGCACTTGTCCGAGGCCCCTTTGCAGACGCAGCCCTGGGCACACTTGGCGCAGCCCACGGGGCAGCAGGAGCAGCAGCCTGGGGAGGCAAGGGCAGCGTGCGGTCGGACCACGCGTTGTCCGGAACCACCCTTCCCAGCAGCAGGCCTGGCCCCAGCCGCCCTCGGGCCCAGACCCTGAGTTTACGATGGTGTCCCCTGTCCTGAGGTAATTGCTCTCAGACACTAGGTTCAGGTTGCCCGGCCCATCTGTGCCCAGGACAGGGCACAGCGCCTTGGAGAGACAGTGAGCAGGGCCTCCGGGGACAGGAGAAAGCCAGCCCCCAGCACCACCAGTGATGTGAGCCAAGTCCTCAGGATCAAAGTGGAGGCAAAGCCCGCACAGAGCAGCTCCCGCTCGGGATAGGGAAGCTCTGGGCTGCTTCGACAGGAAGGGGCTGCACCAGGTCCGAGAAGCCACGCACGGCCACTGGTTCCTGTCCCTAAAGTGCTTCAGTCCCTGAGAGGACTCGGAAGCGGGACTCAGGAGGCAGGAGGACTAGTTCTAGTGACAGGTCTGAGGTTGTTTGTCGGTGACCCGTCTGGGCCTCAGTCTCCCTGTTCTCTAGTGCGCGCCTGGGTCTCGCTCATGCCGAAGGTGATTCCAGCTCTGACTGTGAATCCCTTCCTGGTGAGGGGGGTGCCGGGAAGTCTGGTCACTGTCCCGCTCCTGCCTGCCTGCTGAGCTCTGGGCCCCCTCCTCGCACTCAGCCCAGACCCCGCATTCCCAGAGAAGGCCCCGCACACTCACTCTTCTTGCAGGAGGTGCATCTGCAGGCTTTGCAGGTGCAGGAGCCAGCGCAGCCGCAGGAGCCGCCTGCCGGGAAGGGAAAGGAGGCCAGCAGTGAGCAGGGACGGGGATGCAGGAGCCACAGCAGACGGTCAGCAGTGCCTCCCTGAGCCCTCCTCCTCTGTCAGGACCCAGCCCTGGGAGCTCGTGTCCACTCGGGCGGATAGAGAAGCCCCAGCTCCTCTCTTCTGGTCCAAGGAGAGTAGGTCCCCTCCTGATGGGACTCCACAGGGAAGGTCCCGGGCTCCAGACGCAGCCCAGGCCGACTGGGGCCGGGGGCCGGGGCCCATGGCCTGAACCCCAAAGAGGCAGCGCCCCCTCCTCCCATCAAATCGTGGCAGGTCCGAGGCCTCCTCCAGACGCTGGGTCCCGGTCTAGCAATCCCCTGACCTGCCGGGTGACCTCAAGAAGGACAGCCTGGAGCCTCCGTGCCCTCAGTGTCAACGGAGAGGCAAAGGGAGACTGACGTGCCCTCAGGAGCCTGGCTACCAAGAAAGCCCTGGACCCGTGACAGGAGTCCTCCTGAGCTCAAAACTCAAAGCCCTCCCTTCTCGTCCTGTGCCCGGGAAGGGGGCATCCTAAGGCTCAAAGGCAGGGCTCCCTTACCAGTGGGGCAGGAGCACTTGGGGTCCATCTGGAGGAGGAGTGAGGCCCGAGGTCCAAAGCAAGGGGCGAAGCCGCTTCACGGGTCCGGTGGGGGCCGTGTGGGAGCGAGGAGCCCGGGGGCTCAGTTATAGGCCGAGGAGGCGGCCCGGGCGCAGAGGCCCCGCCCCCGCCTTGCACCCGCCCCGCGGCTCCGCGCCCGCGCCGCCCGTGCCGCCCGCAGCGCCCTGGGCCGGGCTGTGAGCAACAGGCGGGGCCGAGCGCACGATTCCACGTCGGTGCCGGCTGGAGCGGAGGAACCGGGTGCCGTGCGGTAAGCGGTGTCCCAGCCCCCCGGCCGCCCCTTCCCAATGTGCCCGACGGGAGCAGCCACCGTGTTGGCGGCTTGTGCAGGAATCCGGCTCCCGCGTCCTCCGGTCTTCCCCGCCCCAGGCCCCGCGCCGCCGGCCTCCGGGTCGCCGTTTCCTGCAGCCTGAGAACAGCCCCCGCCTCCCGCTCGTGTCCCTGGCTTGGCTGGAGCCGGGGAGCGGTGTCAGAGAGCGCAGGCGGATGTGACCCTCACCACCGTTTGGCCGACCCCATGTGTCCCCGGGCGTTGCCAGCCCCGGTCCCCACCACGGTCCTTTGGAAGCGTTTTTCCGGTACCGCCTCCTGTAACCGCAGCGCGGTGAACATTGCCTTCAGCCGCGAGGCGTCACTTGTGTTTTCCTTTCCTGGAGGGATCCTGGCTCATTTGTCCGGGGGCTCCTTTGCCTAAACTTTCCAGGGGCGCTCCTCACTGTAGCCGGTCCACCCCCACGCCAGGGTGGAGGTTCCCTCATCATGGGATGCTTCCCCAGGGACGGCATCATTGTAGGTGATAGGCAGACCTGGCGGTAAATAACAAAGCGAGACAAGTGGATAGAGTTCCCTTTGAGTAGTCCTGACAGTTACTCACCGTGGAGTCCATGCCAAGCCTTGTTAGTCACTTTTGCTCTTTGAGTTGTCACACCAACCGGGAAGGGAGACAGCAGCCAGGAGCCCGGTTCCCGAAGTCCAAAGTACCTACAGTACGGGGCGGCTACTGAGGCAGGCACACAGGGCTGGGGAGTGGTGCCCTGCTTCTGTGTTTTTGTCGCTTCGCAGCTGAAAGAGGGAGTCAGTGAGCAAGCTCCCCTTTGGCCCAGAGCTGTGTCCTCGGCCCGTCTCTACCATGTCCAGCTCAATCCTGGGGGCGACCAAGGTGACACAGTAGGAATGTATTTATGATTTTGTGGCTACCTTCTGACGCTTTCCTTCAGTAGCGTTCGAGACGTTTCTTTTGGTAGAACGTATTTCAGAAAATCACTGAAAAGAAAATGGTAAGGAAATCCTGATGCAGGTGACAGCAGAAGTGGCAGGATCCTTCTGTGTCTGTGAGGAGGACACCGACTGTGCTCCTCACGGCTTTCTATCTGTAGTGTCGACGGCTCTTTGCGTGAAGGCAGGAGAACCCTCTCGGGAGAACCGGTCCCACGCTCACAGGGTCGATGGGGACGGCCCAGAGCACAGAGCTAAACACACCGTCCTTGCTTGTGTGTCTGGAAGGAGAACAGTGTCTCCTAGGCTGATGATAGCAAATAAATCAATAGATAAATAAATGAATGGGTGATGTGATCGATTGCTCACTGAGTGCCCAGTATATTCTGACCTTCTTTGCATGTATTCAGTTCTTTAATCCCGAGAGCCAGACACTATTACTTTCCCTTTAGAGCAGAGCAGACGGAGCCACAGAGAGGTTATGTCCCATGGCTGTACGTGGCACAGACGGGACTGGCCCTCCTGCAGGCTGACTGCAGCCCCGCGCCCAACCGGACACCATGTCATCCCACGAAGGGTGAGAACACTGAACACCTGGCACAGAGGCAGCAGTGGGAGAGCCCTGAGCCGGCAGCCAGAACCCTCCGCACAGCTCTGTGACCTCTCTGGGCTTCGGCCTCCCACCTCTGCAGCCAGGAGCACAGCTGGACTGTCTCCGAAGACCCTGCAGCCCTGAAAAAGGAGAGGCCGGATTCAGCCTCCAGTGATGTCATAACCGGCACCGTGTGGCCGGGAGGTGAGACAGCTGCAGTGTAGGTTTAGTCCTCTGAGTATAGGCTGTGTGCCCTTGGGTAGGTTGCTTAACCTCTCTGGAACTGGCAC
The DNA here is from genome assembly GCF_951394435.1 of Stenella coeruleoalba. NCBI lineage: Eukaryota > Metazoa > Chordata > Mammalia > Artiodactyla > Delphinidae > Stenella > Stenella coeruleoalba. The sequence continues at coordinate 29,001,754 of NC_137166.1, read as the reverse complement.
CATCACTCCAGACCATGCAGGTTCACCGAGTCTGTCCAAACGCTGTGGCGGTGACTCGTTCCACGGGGCTTGTTGGAGGACATCCCCACGCCCTCTGGCACTGGATAAGCAAGGTTCCTATCCATCTCTGCCCTCACCATGAGCTTGCTTGCAAACCAGGGAGCCTTTCTCCAGGAGCTTGTCGGGAGCTCAAGGATTCTCTGTGCACAGATGTCAGTGTGGAGATAGCGATCGTACGGGACACCGTGCGGGAAGCCCGAGCTGGGAGCCAGGCCACTATCTCGCTCATTCCCCCTCATTGAAATTAATCTTTTGTATGGAAAGGAGGAAATGAAATCTCAGAGAGTATCAGTGACTTGCCAGGTCAGGAAGTGGCACGGTGGCTGTGAACCTGAGTGCCTGACGCCGACGCCCACGCACGCAGCACGGGCCGGCTCCCGAAATGCCCTGTGCACTCGGGGCACCTGTGGCCCATCTTGGTCCTGACTTCTGAGCCACGTGTCTCCTCTTTCTCTCGGAGTGCCCATCAAATAGGAGTTCCCTCCCCAGACCGCCAGGGGGCCCAACACCTGAAATATACTACCCGTTCCCTCAGCACACACTTGTTGCTAATAAACCCCACCAGCCCCCCCCCCCCCCCCCCCCCCGCCACGCACTGCAGCACCGCCATCACTCTGCAGAGGAACACGTGAAGTCCTTCTTCTGAAACCAGGTCTCAGGGAAACAGCCGGGAAATTCCCACCAAATCCAAATCACTTTCTTTCGGGGTGTCAGGGAGCCACGGGCTGGTTTTTGAGGGAAGGGAAGATGTCAGCCTGACCTAGGGAGGTACTTGCGAAGATTCAGAGCCAAGCCCCTGCAGGGAGCTGTCACGGGTGGCGAGTGTCCTGTCCGTAGCCCTGGGCAAGCCAAGGCTGATGTTCCCTGTGGGGAGGCAGGGGGCAGAGCTGCTCCAGGCGTGTGTGGTCCACACAGTGGGGCATCTGTGAAGTGTTCCCAGGACTCGGGCACACTTTCAACGTACGTGCAGCATATGAGAGCGTCCAGTTTCCAGAATTGCTCCTCCACGTGTGAAGGTGGTTTTACGTGTTGAAGGGAAAACTGGGTGTCACATATCGTGTCCTTTGACGTGTTTTCTTCGCGATCCGTTTTACTGACCAGGGTGAAAACTGTGGCAGAAAATACAAAGAGGTCTTTCCAGGGTGTTTTAGATGCAAGCCCCGTGCAGAAGTCACACGAGAGGGGTGTGGGATTCCATCCCCTCTGGGTGCTTTTCTAGGCTGTCATCACCGAGCGCTGAGTTTGGCAGGGGCCCCCAAAGAAGGAAAATGAGAAATGGGCAACTTTCTCTGCAATCCATACTCCTAAGGGGAATAGAGGGAGTGTGTCCTCTGTGTGTCCAATGCCCTATGTCATCTGGCGAGGGTATCCTTTGGAGCTGAGAAACGGAAGCTCAAATTAACCTAAGCGGCTAAGACGCTCAGTGTGTGTGTTTTGGGGGTGTGGGGTGTGTGGGGGGGGTAATCTTTGGTCCAGAGCCGAGGTCTCTGCACGTCCAGTCCAGTTCCCCACGCCAGCCCTGATGGGCACGGAGTCTCTTTGTCCAAGACAGACCAAGGAAGACAGAGCCAGAATAAAGTCAACAGCTTTTATTACAAGTCACAGATTTCATAGAAAAAGGAATGTAGCGTCAGGTCCGGTTGTATGAAAAACGGTAAAATGCAGGTTTGTCCTGGTTGCTCTGTGGACACCCGGGGCAGGCTCTCCGCGACATCAGGCACAGCAGCTGCACTTGTCCGAGGCCCCTTTGCAGACGCAGCCCTGGGCACACTTGGCGCAGCCCACGGGGCAGCAGGAGCAGCAGCCTGGGGAGGCAAGGGCAGCGTGCGGTCGGACCACGCGTTGTCCGGAACCACCCTTCCCAGCAGCACGCCTGGCCCCAGCCGCCCTCGGGCCCAGACCCTGAGTTTACGATGGTGTCCCCTGTCCTGAGGTAATTGCTCTCAGACACTAGGTTCAGGTTGCCCGGCCCATCTGTGCCCAGCACAGGGCACAGCGCCTTGGAGAGACAGTGAGCAGGGCCTCTGGGGACAGGAGAAAGCCAGCCCCCAGCACCACCAGTGATGTGAGCCAAGTCCTCAGGACCAAAGCGGAGGCAAAGCCCGCACAGAGCAGCTCCCGCTCGGGATAGGGAAGCTCTGGGCTGCTTCGACAGGAAGGGGCTGCACCAGGTCCGAGAAGCCACGCACGGCCACTGGTTCCTGTCCCTAAAGTGCTTCAGTCCCTGAGAGGATTCGGAAGCGGGACTCAGGAGGCAGGAGGACTAGTTCTAGTGACAGGTCTGAGGTTGTTTGTCGGTGGCCCGTCTGGGCCTCAGTCTCCCTGTTCTCTAGTGCGCGCCTGGGTCTCGCTCATGCCGAAGGCGATTCCAGCTCTGACTGTGAATCCCTTCCTGGTGAGGGGGGTGCCGGGAAGTCTGGTCACTGTCCCGCTCCTGCCTGCCTGCTGAGCTCTGGGCCCCCTCCTCGCACTCAGCCCAGACCCCGCATTCCCAGAGAAGGCCCCGCACACTCACTCTTCTTGCAGGAGGTGCATCTGCAGGCTTTGCAGGTGCAGGAGCCAGCGCAGCCGCAGGAGCCGCCTGCCGGGAAGGGAAAGGAGGCCAGCAGTGAGCAGGGACGGGGATGCAGGAGCCACAGCAGACGGTCAGCAGTGCCTCCCTGAGCCCTCCTCCTCTGTCAGGACCCAGCCCTGGGAGCTCGTGTCCACTCGGGCGGATAGAGAAGCCCCAGCTCCTCTCTTCTGGTCCAAGGAGAGTAGGTCCCCTCCTGATGGGACTCCACAGGGAAGGTCCCGGGCTCCAGACGCAGCCCAGGCCGACTGGGGCCGGGGGCCGGGGCCCATGGCCTGAACCCCAAAGAGGCAGCGCCCCCTCCTCCCATCAAATCGTGGCAGGTCCGAGGCCTCCTCCAGACGCTGGGTCCCGGTCTAGCAATCCCCTGACCTGCCGGGTGACCTCAAGAAGGACAGCCTGGAGCCTCCGTGCCCTCAGTGTCAACGGAGAGGCAAAGGGAGACTGACGTGCCCTCAGGAGCCTGGCTACCAAGAAAGCCCTGGACCCGTGACAGGAGTCCTCCTGAGCTCAAAACTCAAAGCCCTCCCTTCTCGTCCTGTGCCCGGGAAGGGGGCATCCTAAGGCTCAAAGGCAGGGCTCCCTTACCAGTGGGGCAGGAGCACTTGGGGTCCATCTGGAGGAGGAGTGAGGCCCGAGGTCCAAAGCAAGGTGCGAAGGCGCTTCACGGGTCCGGTGGGGGCCGTGTGGGAGCGAGGAGCCCGGGGGCTCAGTTATAGGCCGAGGAGGCGGCCCGGGCGCAGAGGCCCCGCCCCCGCCTTGCACCCGCCCCGCGGCTCCGCGCCCGCGCCGCCCGTGCCGCCCGCAGCGCCCTGGGCCGGGCTGTGAGCAACAGGCGGGGCCGAGCGCACGATTCCACGTCGGTGCCGGCTGGAGCGGAGGAACCGGGTGCCGTGCGGTGAGCGGTGTCCCAGCCCCCCGGCCGCCCCTTCCCAATGTGCCCGACGGGAGCAGCCACCGTGTTGGCGGCTTGTGCAGGAATCCGGCTCCCGCGTCCTCCGGTCTTCCCCGCCCCAGGCCCCGCGCCGCCGGCCTCCGGGTCGCCGTTTCCTGCAGCCTGAGAACAGCCCCCGCCTCCCGCTCGTGTCCCTGGCTTGGCTGGAGCCGGGGAGCGGTGTCAGAGAGCGCAGGCGGATGTGACCCTCACCACCGTTTGGCCGACCCCATGTGTCCCCGGGCGTTGCCAGCCCCGGTCCCCACCACGGTCCTTTGGAAGCGTTTTTCCGGTACCGCCTCCTGTAACCGCAGCGCGGTGAACATTGCCTTCAGCCGCGAGGCGTCACTTGTGTTTTCCTTTCCTGGGGGGATCCTGGCTCATTTGTCCGGGGGCTCCTTTGCCTAAACTTTCCAGGGGCGCTCCTCACTGTAGCCGGTCCACCCCCACGCCAGGGTGGAGGTTCCCTCATCATGGGATGCTTCCCCAGGGACGGCATCATTGTAGGTGATAGGCAGACCTGGCGGTAAATAACAAAGCGAGACAAGTGGATAGAGTTCCCTTTGAGTAGTCCTGACAGTTACTCACCGTGGAGTCCATGCCAAGCCTTGTTAGTCACTTTTGCTCTTTGAGTTGTCACACCAACCGGGAAGGGAGACAGCAGCCAGGAGCCCGGTTCCCGAAGTCCAAAGTACCTACAGTACGGGGCGGCTACTGAGGCAGGCACACAGGGCTGGGGAGTGGTGCCCTGCTTCTGTGTTTTTGTCGCTTCGCAGCTGAAAGAGGGAGTCAGTGAGCAAGCTCCCCTTTGGCCCAGAGCTGTGTCCTCGGCCCGTCTCTACCATGTCCAGCTCAATCCTGGGGGCGACCAAGGTGACACAGTAGGAATGTATTTATGATTTTGTGGCTACCTTCTGACGCTTTCCTTCAGTAGCGTTCGAGACGTTTCTTTTGGTAGAACGTATTTCAGAAAATCACTGAAAAGAAAATGGTAAGGAAATCCTGATGCAGGTGACAGCAGAAGTGGCAGGATCCTTCTGTGTCTGTGAGGAGGACACCGACTGTGCTCCTCACGGCTTTCTATCTGTAGTGTCGACGGCTCTTTGCGTGAAGGCAGGAGAACCCTCTCGGGAGAACCGGTCCCACGCTCACAGGGTCGATGGGGACGGCCCAGAGCACAGAGCTAAACACACCGTCCTTGCTTGTGTGTCTGGAAGGAGAACAGTGTCTCCTAGGCTGATGATAGCAAATAAATCAATAGATAAATAAATGAATGGGTGATGTGATCGATTGCTCACTGAGTGCCCAGTATATTCTGACCTTCTTTGCATGTATTCAGTTCTTTAATCCCGAGAGCCAGACACTATTACTTTCCCTTTAGAGCAGAGCAGACGGAGCCACAGAGAGGTTATGTCCCATGGCTGTACGTGGCACAGACGGGACTGGCCCTCCTGCAGGCTGACTGCAGCCCCGCGCCCAACCGGACACCATGTCATCCCACGAAGGGTGAGAACACTGAACACCTGGCACAGAGGCAGCAGTGGGAGAGCCCTGAGCCGGCAGCCAGAACCCTCCGCACAGCTCTGTGACCTCTCTGGGCTTCGGCCTCCCACCTCTGCAGCCAGGAGCACAGCTGGACTGTCTCCGAAGACCCTGCAGCCCTGAAAAAGGAGAGGCCGGATTCAGCCTCCAGTGATGTCATAACCGGCACCGTGTGGCCGGGAGGTGAGACAGCTGCAGTGTAGGTTTAGTCCTCTGAGTATAGGCTGTGTGCCCTTGGGTAGGTTGCTTAACCTCTCTGGAACTGGCACCATCACTCCAGACCATGCAGGTTCACCGAGTCTGTCCAAACGCTGTGGCGGTGACTCGTTCCACGGGGCTTGTTGGAGGACATCCCCACGCCCTCTGGCACTGGATAAGCAAGGTTCCTATCCATCTCTGCCCTCACCATGAGCTTGCTTGCAAACCAGGGAGCCTTTCTCCAGGAGCTTGTCGGGAGCTCAAGGATTCTCTGTGCACAGATGTCAGTGTGGAGATAGCGATCGTACGGGACACCGTGCGGGAAGCCCGAGCTGGGAGCCAGGCCACTATCTCGCTCATTCCCCCTCATTGAAATTAATCTTTTGTATGGAAAGGAGGAAATGAAATCTCAGAGAGTATCAGTGACTTGCCAGGTCAGGAAGTGGCACGGTGGCTGTGAACCTGAGTGCCTGACGCCGACGCCCACGCACGCAGCACGGGCCGGCTCCCGAAATGCCCTGTGCACTCGGGGCACCTGTGGCCCATCTTGGTCCTGACTTCTGAGCCACGTGTCTCCTCTTTCTCTCGGAGTGCCCATCAAATAGGAGTTCCCTCCCCAGACCGCCAGGGGGCCCAACACCTGAAATATACTACCCGTTCCCTCAGCACACACTTGCTGCTAATAAACCCCACCAGCCCCCCCCCCCCCACGCACTGCAGCACCACCATCACTCTGCAGAGGAACACGTGAAGTCCTTCTTCTGAAACCAGGTCTCAGGGAAACAGCTGGGAAATTCCCACCAAATCCAAATCACTTTCTTTCAGGGTGTCAGGGAGCCACGGGCTGGATTTTGAGGGAAGGGCAGATGTCAGCCTGACCTAGGGAGGTACTTGCAAAGATTCAGAGCCAAGCCCCTGCAGAGAGCTGTCGCGGGTGGCGAGTGTCCTGTCCGTAGCCCTGGGCAAGCCAAGACTGATGTTCCCTGTGGGGAGGCAGGGGGCAGAGCTGCTCCAGGCGTGTGTGGTCCACACAGTGGGGCATCTGTGAAGTGTTCCCAGGACTCGGGCACACTTTCAACGTACGTGCAGTATATGAGAGCGTCCAGTTTTCAGAATTGCTCCTCCACGTGTGAAGGTGGTTTTACGTGTTGAAGGGAAAACTGGGTGTCACATATCGTGTCCTTTGACGTGTTTTCTTCGCGATCCGTTTTACTGACCAGGGTGAAAACTGTGGCAGAAAATACAAAGAGGTCTTTCCAGGGTGTTTTAGATGCAAGCCCCGTGCAGAAGTCACACGAGAGGGGTGTGGGATTCCATCCCCTCTGGGTGCTTTTATAGGCTGTCATCACCGAGCGCTGAGTTTGGCAGGGGCCCCCAAAGAAGGAAAATGAGAAATGGGCAACTTTCTCTGCAATCCATACTCCTAAGGGGAATAGAGGGAGTGTGTCCTCTGTGTGTCCAATGCCCTATGTCATCTGGCGAGGGTATCCTTTGGAGCTGAGAAACGGAAGCTCAAATTAACCTAAGCGGCTAAGACGCTCAGTGTGTGTGTTTTGGGGGTGTGGGGTGTGGGGGGGTACTCTTTGGTCCAGAGCCGAGGTCTCTGCACGTCCAGTCCAGTTCCCCACGCCAGCCCTGATGGGCACGGAGTCTCTTTGTCCAAGACAGACCAAGGAAGACAGAGCCAGAATAAAGTCAACAGCTTTTATTACAAGTCACAGATTTCATAGAAAAAGGAATGTAGCGTCAGGTCCGGTTGTATGAAAAACGGTAAAATGCAGGTTTGTCCTGGTTGCTCTGTGGACACCCGGGGCAGGCTCTCCGCGACATCAGGCACAGCAGCTGCACTTGTCCGAGGCCCCTTTGCAGACGCAGCCCTGGGCACACTTGGCGCAGCCCACGGGGCAGCAGGAGCAGCAGCCTGGGGAGGCAAGGGCAGCGTGCGGTCGGACCACGCGTTGTCCGGAACCACCCTTCCCAGCAGCAGGCCTGGCCCCAGCCGCCCTCGGGCCCAGACCCTGAGTTTACGATGGTGTCCGCTGTCCTGAGGTAATTGCTCTCAGACACTAGGTTCAGGTTGCCCGGCCCATCTGTGCCCAGCACAGGGCACAGCGCCTTGGAGAGACAGTGAGCAGGGCCTCTGGGGACAGGAGAAAGCCAGCCCCCAGCACCACCAGTGATGTGAGCCAAGTCGTCAGGACCAAAGCGGAGGCAAAGCCCGCACAGAGCAGCTCCCGCTCGGGATAGGGAAGCTCTGGGCTGCTTCGACAGGAAGGGGCTGCACCAGGTCCGAGAAGCCACGCACGGCCACTGGTTCCTGTCCCTAAAGTGCTTCAGTCCCTGAGAGGATTCGGAAGCGGGACTCAGGAGGCAGGAGGACTAGTTCTAGTGACAGGTCTGAGGTTGTTTGTCGGTGGCCCGTCTGGGCCTCAGTCTCCCTGTTCTCTAGTGCGCGCCTGGGTCTCGCTCATGCCGAAGGTGATTCCAGCTCTGACTGTGAATCCCTTCCTGGTGAGGGGGGTGCCGGGAAGTCTGGTCACTGTCCTGCTCCTGCCTGCCTGCTGAGCTCTGGGCCCCCTCCTGGCACTCAGCCCAGACCCCGCATTCCCAGAGAAGGCCCCGCACACTCACTCTTCTTGCAGGAGGTGCATCTGCAGGCTTTGCAGGTGCAGGAGCCAGCGCAGCCGCAGGAGCCGCCTGCCGGGAAGGGAAAGGAGGCCAGCAGTGAGCAGGGACGGGGATGCAGGAGCCACAGCAGACGGTCAGCAGTGCCTCCCTGAGCCCTCCTCCTCTGTCAGGACCCAGCCCTGGGAGCTCGTGTCCACTCGGGCGGATAGAGAAGCCCCAGCTCCTCTCTTCTGGTCCAAGGAGAGTAGGTCCCCTCCTGATGGGACTCCACAGGGAAGGTCCCGGGCTCCAGACGCAGGCCAGGCCGACTGGGGCCGGGGGCCGGGGCCCATGGTCTGAACCCCAAAGAGGCAGCGCCCCCTCCTCCCATCAAATCGTGGCAGGTCCGAGGCCTCCTCCAGACGCTGGGTCCCCGTCTAGCAATCCCCTGACCTGCCGGGTGACCTCAAGAAGGACAGCCTGGAGCCTCCGTGCCCTCAGTGTCAACGGAGAGGCAAAGGGAGACTGACGTGCCCTCAGGAGCCTGGCTACCAAGAAAGCCCTGGACCCGTGACAGGAGTCCTCCTGAGCTCAAAACTCAAAGCCCTCCCTTCTCGTCCTGTGCCCGGGAAGGGGGCATCCTAAGGCTCAAAGGCAGGGCTCCCTTACCAGTGGGGCAGGAGCACTTGGGGTCCATCTGGAGGAGGAGTGAGGCCCGAGGTCCAAAGCAAGGGGCGAAGCCGCTTCACGGGTCCGGTGGGGGCCGTGTGGGAGCGAGGAGCCCGGGGGCTCAGTTATAGGCCGAGGAGGCGGCCCGGGCGCAGAGGCCCCGCCCCCGCCTTGCACCCGCCCCGCGGCTCCGCGCCCGCGCCGCCCGTGCCGCCCGCAGCGCCCTGGGCCGGGCTGTGAGCAACAGGCGGGGCCGAGCGCACGATTCCACGTCGGTGCCGGCTGGAGCGGAGGAACCGGGTGCCGTGCGGTAAGCGGTGTCCCAGCCCCCCGGCCGCCCCTTCCCAATGTGCCCGACGGGAGCAGCCACCGTGTTGGCGGCTTGTGCAGGAATCCGGCTCCCGCGTCCTCCGGTCTTCCCCGCCCCAGGCCCCGCGCCGCCGGCCTCCGGGTCGCCGTTTCCTGCAGCCTGAGAACAGCCCCCGCCTCCCGCTCGTGTCCCTGGCTTGGCTGGAGCCGGGGAGCGGTGTCAGAGAGCGCAGGCGGATGTGACCCTCACCACCGTTTGGCCGACCCCATGTGTCCCCGGGCGTTGCCAGCCCCGGTCCCCACCACGGTCCTTTGGAAGCGTTTTTCCGGTACCGCCTCCTGTAACCGCAGCGCGGTGAACATTGCCTTCAGCCGCGAGGCGTCACTTGTGTTTTCCTTTCCTGGGGGGATCCTGGCTCATTTGTCCGGGGGCTCCTTTGCCTAAACTTTCCAGGGGCGCGCCTCACTGTAGCCGGTCCACCCCCACGCCAGGGTGGAGGTTCCCTCATCATGGGATGCTTCCCCAGGGACGGCATCATTGTAGGTGATAGGCAGACCTGGCGGTAAATAACAAAGCGAGACAAGTGGATAGAGTTCCCTTTGAGTAGTCCTGACAGTTACTCACCGTGGAGTCCATGCCAAGCCTTGTTAGTCACTTTTGCTCTTTGAGTTGTCACACCAACCGGGAAGGGAGACAGCAGCCAGGAGCCCGGTTCCCGAAGTCCAAAGTACCTACAGTACGGGGCGGCTACTGAGGCAGGCACACAGGGCTGGGGAGTGGTGCCCTGCTTCTGTGTTTTTGTCGCTTCGCAGCTGAAAGAGGGAGTCAGTGAGCAAGCTCCCCTTTGGCCCAGAGCTGTGTCCTCGGCCCGTCTCTACCATGTCCAGCTCAATCCTGGGGGCGACCAAGGTGACACAGTAGGAATGTATTTATGATTTTGTGGCTACCTTCTGACGCTTTCCTTCAGTAGCGTTCGAGACGTTTCTTTTGGTAGAACGTATTTCAGAAAATCACTGAAAAGAAAATGGTAAGGAAATCCTGATGCAGGTGACAGCAGAAGTGGCAGGATCCTTCTGTGTCTGTGAGGAGGACACCGACTGTGCTCCTCACGGCTTTCTATCTGTAGTGTCGACGGCTCTTTGCGTGAAGGCAGGAGAACCCTCTCGGGAGAACCGGTCCCACGCTCACAGGGTCGATGGGGACGGCCCAGAGCACAGAGCTAAACACACCGTCCTTGCTTGTGTGTCTGGAAGGAGAACAGTGTCTCCTAGGCTGATGATAGCAAATAAATCAATAGATAAATAAATGAATGGGTGATGTGATCGATTGCTCACTGAGTGCCCAGTATATTCTGACCTTCTTTGCATGTATTCAGTTCTTTAATCCCGAGAGCCAGACACTATTACTTTCCCTTTATAGCAGAGCAGACGGAGCCACAGAGAGGTTATGTCCCATGGCTGTACGTGGCACAGACGGGACTGGCCCTCCTGCAGGCTGACTGCAGCCCCGCGCCCAACCGGACACCATGTCATCCCACGAAGGGTGAGAACACTGAACACCTGGCACAGAGGCAGCAGTGGGAGAGCCCTGAGCCGGCAGCCAGAACCCTCCGCACAGCTCTGTGACCTCTCTGGGCTTCGGCCTCCCACCTCTGCAGCCAGGAGCACAGCTGGACTGTCTCCGAAGACCCTGCAGCCCTGAAAAAGGAGAGGCCGGATTCAGCCTCCAGTGATGTCATAACCGGCACCGTGTGGCCGGGAGGTGAGACAGCTGCAGTGTAGGTTTAGTCCTCTGAGTATAGGCTGTGTGCCCTTGGGTAGGTTGCTTAACCTCTCTGGAACTGGCACCATCACTCCAGACCATGCAGGTTCACCGAGTCTGTCCAAACGCTGTGGCGGTGACTCGTTCCACGGGGCTTGTTGGAGGACATCCCCACGCCCTCTGGCACTGGATAAGCAAGGTTCCTATCCATCTCTGCCCTCACCATGAGCTTGCTTGCAAACCAGGGAGCCTTTCTCCAGGAGCTTGTCGGGAGCTCAAGGATTCTCTGTGCACAGATGTCAGTGTGGAGATAGCGATCGTACGGGACACCGTGCGGGAAGCCCGAGCTGGGAGCCAGGCCACTATCTCGCTCATTCCCCCTCATTGAAATTAATCTTTTGTATGGAAAGGAGGAAATGAAATCTCAGAGAGTATCAGTGACTTGCCAGGTCAGGAAGTGGCACGGTGGCTGTGAACCTGAGTGCCTGACGCCGACGCCCACGCACGCAGCACGGGCCGGCTCCCGAAATGCCCTGTGCACTCGGGGCACCTGTGGCCCATCTTGGTCCTGACTTCTGAGCCACGTGTCTCCTCTTTCTCTCGGAGTGCCCATCAAATAGGAGTTCCCTCCCCAGACCGCCAGGGGGCCCAACACCTGAAATATACTACCCGTTCCCTCAGCACACACTTGCTGCTAATAAACCCCACCAGCCCCCCCCCCCCCCCCACGCACTGCAGCACCACCATCACTCTGCAGAGGAACACGTGAAGTCCTTCTTCTGAAACCAGGTCTCAGGGAAACAGCTGGGAAATTCCCACCAAATCCAAATCACTTTCTTTCGGGGTGTCAGGGAGCCACGGGCTGGATTTTGAGGGAAGGGCAGATGTCAGCCTGACCTAGGGAAGTACTTGCAAAGATTCAGAGCCAAGCCCCTGCAGAGAGCTGTCGCGGGTGGCGAGTGTCCTGTCCGTAGCCCTGGGCGAGCCAAGACTGATGTTCCCTGTGGGGAGGCAGGGGGCAGAGCTGCTCCAGGCGTGTGTGGTCCACACAGTGGGGCATCTGTGAAGTGTTCCCAGGACTCGGGCACACTTTCAACGTACGTGCAGTATATGAGAGCGTCCAGTTTTCAGAATTGCTCCTCCACGTGTGAAGGTGGTTTTACGTGTTGAAGGGAAAACTGGGTGTCACATATCGTGTCCTTTGACGTGTTTTCTTCGCGATCCGTTTTACTGACCAGGGTGAAAACTGTGGCAGAAAATACAAAGAGGTCTTTCCAGGGTGTTTTAGACGCAAGCCCCGTGCAGAAGTCACACGAGAGGGGTGTGGGATTCCATCCCCTCTGGGTACTTTTCTAGGCTCTCATCACCGAGCGCTGAGTTTGGCAGGGGCTCCCAGAGAAGGAAAAGGAGAAATGGACAACTTTCTCTACAATCCGTACTCCTAAGGGGAATAGAGGGAGTGTGTCCTCTGTGCGTCCAATGCCCTATGTCATCTGGCGAGGGTATCCTTTGGAGCTGAGAAACGGAAGCTCAAATTAACCTAAGCGGCTAAGACGCTCAGTGTGTGTGTTTTGGGGGTGTGGGGTGTGTGGGGGGGGTAATCTTTGGTCCAGAGCCGAGGTCTCTGCACCTCCAGTCCAGTTCCCCACGCCAGCCCTGATGGGCACGGAGTCTCTTTGTCCAAGACAGACCAAGGAAGACAGAGCCAGAATAAAGTCAACAGCTTTTATTACAAGTCACAGATTTCATAGAAAAAGGAATGTAGCGTCAGGTCCGGTTGTATGAAAAACGGTAAAATGCAGGTTTGTCCTGGTTGCTCTGTGGACACCCGGGGCAGGCTCTCCGCGACATCAGGCACAGCAGCTGCACTTGTCCGAGGCCCCTTTGCAGACGCAGCCCTGGGCACACTTGGCGCAGCCCACGGGGCAGCAGGAGCAGCAGCCTGGGGAGGCAAGGGCAGCGTGCGGTCGGACCACGCGTTGTCCGGAACCACCCTTCCCAGCAGCAGGCCTGGCCCCAGCCGCCCTCGGGCCCAGACCCTGAGTTTACGACGGTGTCCTCTGTCCTGAGGTAATTGCTCTCAGACACTAGGTTCAGGTTGCCCGGCCCATCTGTGCCCAGGACAGGGCACAGCGCCTTGGAGAGACAGTGAGCAGGGCCTCTGGGGACAGGAGAAAGCCAGCCCCCAGCAGCACCAGTGATGTGAGCCAAGTCCTCAGGATCAAAGCGGAGGCAAAGCCCGCACAGAGCAGCTCCCGCTCGGGATAGGGAAGCTCTGGGCTGCTTCGACAGGAAGGGGCTGCACCAGGTCCGAGAAGCCACGCACGGCCACTGGTTCCTGTCCCTAAAGTGCTTCAGTCCCTGAGAGGATTCGGAAGCGGGACTCAGGAGGCAGGAGGACTAGTTCTAGTGACAGGTCTGAGGTTGTTTGTCAGTGGCCCGTCTGGGCCTCAGTCTCCCTGTTCTCTAGTGCGCGCCTGGGTCTCGCTCATGCCGAAGGTGATTCCAGCTCTGACTGTGAATCCCTTCCTGGTGAGGGGGGTGCCGGGAAGTCTGGTCACTGTCCCGCTCCTGCCTGCCTGCTGAGCTCTGGGCCCCCTCCTCGCACTCAGCCCAGACCCCGCATTCCCAGAGAAGGCCCCGCACACTCACTCTTCTTGCAGGAGGTGCATCTGCAGGCTTTGCAGGTGCAGGAGCCAGCGCAGCCGCAGGAGCCGCCTGCCGGGAAGGGAAAGGAGGCCAGCAGTGAGCAGGGACGGGGATGCAGGAGCCACAGCAGACGGTCAGCAATGCCTCCCTGAGCCCTCCTCCTCTGTCAGGACCCAGCCCTGGGAGCTCGTGTCCACTCGGGCGGATAGGGAAGCCCCAGCTCCTCTCTTCTGGTCCAAGGAGAGTAGGTCCCCTCCTGATGGGACTCCACAGGGAAGGTCCCGGGCTCCAGACGCAGCCCAGGCCGACTGGGGCCGGGGGCCGGGGCCCATGGCCTGAACCCCAAAGAGGCAGCGCCCCCTCCTCCCATCAAATCGTGGCAGGTCCGAGGCCTCCTCCAGACGCTGGGTCCCGGTCTAGCAATCCCCTGACCTGCCGGGTGACCTCAAGAAGGACAGCCTGGAGCCTCCGTGCCCTCAGTGTCAACGGAGAGGCAAAGGGAGACTGACGTGCCCTCAGGAGCCTGGCTACCAAGAAAGCCCTGGACCCGTGACAGGAGTCCTCCTGAGCTCAAAACTCAAAGCCCTCCCTTCTCGTCCTGTGCCCGGGAAGGGGGCATCCTAAGGCTCAAAGGCAGGGCTCCCTTACCAGTGGGGCAGGAGCACTTGGGGTCCATCTGGAGGAGGAGTGAGGCCCGAGGTCCAAAGCAAGGGGCGAAGGCGCTTCACGGGTCCGGTGGGGGCCGTGTGGGAGCGAGGAGCCCGGGGGCTCAGTTATAGGCCGAGGAGGCGGCCCGGGCGCAGAGGCCCCGCCCCCGCCTTGCACCCGCCCCGCGGCTCCGCGCCCGCGCCGCCCGTGCCGCCCGCAGCGCCCTGGGCCGGGCTGTGAGCAACAGGCGGGGCCGAGCGCACGATTCCACGTCGGTGCCGGCTGGAGCGGAGGAACCGGGTGCCGTGCGGTAAGCGGTGTCCCAGCCCCCCGGCCGCCCCTTCCCAATGTGCCCGACGGGAGCAGCCACCGTGTTGGCGGCTTGTGCAGGAATCCGGCTCCCGCGTCCTCCGGTCTTCCCCGCCCCAGGCCCCGCGCCGCCGGCCTCCTGCCTCCGGGTCGCCGTTTCCTGCAGCCTGAGAACAGCCCCCGCCTCCCGCTCGTGTCCCTGGCTTGGCTGGAGCCGGGAAGCGGTGTCAGAGAGCGCAGGCGGATGTGACCCTCACCACCGTTTGGCCGACCCCATGTGTCCCCGGGCGTTGCCAGCCCCGGTCCCCACCACGGTCCTTTGGAAGCGTTTTTCCGGTACCGCCTCCTGTAACCGCAGCGCGGTGAACATTGCCTTCAGCCGCGAGGCGTCACTTGTGTTTTCCTTTCCTGGGGGGATCCTGGCTCATTTGTCCGGGGGCTTCTTTGCCTGAACTTTCCAGGGGCGCTCCTCACTGTAGCCGGTCCACCCCCACGCCAGGGTGGAGGTTCCCTCATCACGGGATGCTTCCCCAGGGGCGGCATCATTGTAGGTGATAGGCAGACCTGGCGGTAAATAACAAAGCGAGACAAGTGGATAGAGTTCCCTTTGAGTAGTCCTGACAGTTACTCAGCGTGGAGTCCATGCCAAGCCTTGTTAGTCACTTTTGCTCTTTGAGTTGTCACACCAACCGGGAAGGGAGACAGCAGCCAGGAGCCCGGTTCCCGAAGTCCAAAGTACCTACAGTACGGGGCGGCTACTGAGGCAGGCACACAGGGCTGGGGAGTGGTGCCCTGCTTCTGTGTTTTTGTCGCTTCGCAGCTGAAAGAGGGAGTCAGTGAGCAAGCTCCCCTTTGGCCCAGAGCTGTGTCCTCGGCCCGTCTCTACCATGTCCAGCTCAATCCTGGGGGCGACCAAGGTGACACAGTAGGAATGTATTTATGATTTTGTGGCTACCTTCTGACGCTTTCCTTCAGTAGCGTTCGAGAGGTTTCTTTTGGTAGAACGTATTTCAGAAAATCACTGAAAAGAAAATGGTAAGGAAATCCTGATGCAGGTGACAGCAGAAATGGCAGGATCCTTCTGTGTCTGTGAGGAGGACACCGACTGTGCTCCTCACGGCTTTCTATCTGTAGTGTCGACGGCTCTTTGCGTGAAGGCAGGAGAACCCTCTCGGGAGAACCGGTCCCACGCTCACAGGGTCGATGGGGACGGCCCAGAGCACAGAGCTAAACACACCGTCCTTGCTTGTGTGTCTGGAAGGAGAACAGTGTCTCCTAGGCTGATGATAGCAAATAAATCAATAGATAAATAAATGAATGGGTGATGTGATCGATTGCTCACTGAGTGCCCAGTATATTCTGACCTTCTTTGCATGTATTCAGTTCTTTAATCCCGAGAGCCAGACACTATTACTTTCCCTTTAGAGCAGAGCAGACGGAGCCACAGAGAGGTTATGTCCCATGGCTGTACGTGGCACAGATGGGACTGGCCCTCCTGCAGGCTGACTGCAGCCCCGCGCCCAACCGGACACCATGTCATCCCACGAAGGGTGAGAACACTGAACACCTGGCACAGAGGCAGCAGTGGGAGAGCCCTGAGCCGGCAGCCAGAACCCTCCGCACAGCTCTGTGACCTCTCTGGGCTTCGGCCTCCCACCTCTGCAGCCAGGAGCACAGCTGGACTGTCTCCGAAGACCCTGCAGCCCTGAAAAAGGAGAGGCCGGATTCAGCCTCCAGTGATGTCATAACCGGCACCGTGTGGCCGGGAGGTGAGACAGCTGCAGTGTAGGTTTAGTCCTCTGAGTATAGGCTGTGTGCCCTTGGGTAGGTTGCTTAACCTCTCTGGAACTGGCACCATCACTCCAGACCATGCAGGTTCACCGAGTCTGTCCAAACGCTGTGGCGGTGACTCGTTCCACGGGGCTTGTTGGAGGACATCCCCACGCCCTCTGGCACTGGATAAGCAAGGTTCCTATCCATCTCTGCCCTCACCATGAGCTTGCTTGCAAACCAGGGAGCCTTTCTCCAGGAGCTTGTCGGGAGCTCAAGGATTCTCTGTGCACAGATGTCAGTGTGGAGATAGCGATCGTACGGGACACCGTGCGGGAAGCCCGAGCTGGGAGCCAGGCCACTATCTCGCTCATTCCCCCTCATTGAAATTAATCTTTTGTATGGAAAGGAGGAAATGAAATCTCAGAGAGTATCAGTGACTTGCCAGGTCAGGAAGTGGCACGGTGGCTGTGAACCTGAGTGCCTGACGCCGACGCCCACGCACGCAGCACGGGCCGGCTCCCGAAATGCCCTGTGCACTCGGGGCACCTGTGGCCCATCTTGGTCCTGACTTCTGAGCCACGTGTCTCCTCTTTCTCTCGGAGTGCCCATCAAATAGGAGTTCCCTCCCCAGACCGCCAGGGGGCCCAACACCTGAAATATACTACCCGTTCCCTCAGCACACACTTGTTGCTAATAAACCCCACCAGGCCCCCCCCCCACCCCCCCGCCACGCACTGCAGCACCACCATCACTCTGCGGAGGAACACGTGAAGTCCTTCTTCTGAAACCAGGTCTCAGGGAAACAGCCGGGAAATTCCCACCAAATCCAAATCACTTTCTTTCGGGGTGTCAGGGAGCCACGGGCTGGTTTTTGAGGGAAGGGAAGATGTCAGCCTGACCTAGGGAGGTACTTGCGAAGATTCAGAGCCAAGCCCCTGCAGGGAGCTGTCACGGGTGGCGAGTGTCCTGTCCGTAGCCCTGGGTAAGCCAAGACTGATGTTCCCTTGGGGAGGCAGGGGGCAGAGCTGCTCCAGGCGTGTGTGGTCCACACAGTGGGGCATCTGTGAAGTGTTCCCAGGACTCGGGCACACTTTCAACGTACGTGCAGCATATGAGAGCGTCCAGTTTCCAGAATTGCTCCTCCACGTGTGAAGGTGGTTTTACGTGTTGAAGGGAAAACTGGGTGTCACATATCGTGTCCTTTGACGTGTTTTCTTCGCGATCCGTTTTACTGACCAGGGTGAAAACTGTGGCAGAAAATACAAAGAGGTCTTTCCAGGGTGTTTCAGACGCAAGCCCCGTGCAGAAGTCACACGAGAGGGGTGTGGGATTCCATCCCCTCTGGGTGCTTTTCTAGGCTCTCATCACCGAGCGCTGAGTTTGGCAGGGGCCCCCAGAGAGGGAAAATGAGAAATGGGCAACTTTCTCTGCAATCCATACTCCTAAGGGGAATAGAGGGAGTGTGTCCTCTGTGTGTCCAATGCCCTATGTCATCTGGCGAGGGTATCCTTTGGAGCTGAGAAACGGAAGCTCAAATTAACCTAAGCGGCTAAGACGCTCAGTGTGTGTGTTTTGGGGGTGTGGGGTGTGGGGGAGGTACTCTTTGGTCCAGAGCCGAGGTCTCTGCACGTCCAGTCCAGTTCCCCACGCCAGCCCTGATGGGCACGGAGTCTCTTTGTCCAAGACAGACCAAGGAAGACAGAGCCAGAATAAAGTCAACAGCTTTTATTACAAGTCACAGATTTCATAGAAAAAGGAATGTAGCGTCAGGTCCGGTTGTATGAAAAACGGTAAAATGCAGGTTTGTCCTGGTTGCTCTGTGGACACCCGGGGCAGGCTCTCCGCGACATCAGGCACAGCAGCTGCACTTGTCCGAGGCCCCTTTGCAGACGCAGCCCTGGGCACACTTGGCGCAGCCCACGGGGCAGCAGGAGCAGCAGCCTGGGGAGGCAAGGGCAGCGTGCGGTCGGACCACGCGTTGTCCGGAACCACCCTTCCCAGCAGCAGGCCTGGCCCCAGCCGCCCTCGGGCCCAGACCCTGAGTTTACGATGGTGTCCCCTGTCCTGAGGTAATTGCTCTCAGACACTAGGTTCAGGTTGCCCGGCCCATCTGTGCCCAGGACAGGGCACAGCGCCTTGGAGAGACAGTGAGCAGGGCCTCTGGGGACAGGAGAAAGCCAGCCCCCAGCACCACCAGTGATGTGAGCCAAGTCCTCAGGATCAAAGTGGAGGCAAAGCCCGCACAGAGCAGCTCCCGCTCGGGATAGGGAAGCTCTGGGCTGCTTCGACAGGAAGGGGCTGCACCAGGTCCGAGAAGCCACGCACGGCCACTGGTTCCTGTCCCTAAAGTGCTTCAGTCCCTGAGAGGATTCGGAAGCGGGACTCAGGAGGCAGGAGGACTAGTTCTAGTGACAGGTCTGAGGTTGTTTGTCGGTGGCCCGTCTGGGCCTCAGTCTCCCTGTTCTCTAGTGCGCGCCTGGGTCTCGCTCATGCCGAAGGTGATTCCAGCTCTGACTGTGAATCCCTTCCTGGTGAGGGGGGTGCCGGGAAGTCTGGTCACTGTCCCGCTCCTGCCTGCCTGCTGAGCTCTGGGCCCCCTCCTCGCACTCAGCCCAGACCCCGCATTCCCAGAGAAGGCCCCGCACACTCACTCTTCTTGCAGGAGGTGCATCTGCAGGCTTTGCAGGTGCAGGAGCCAGCGCAGCCGCAGGAGCCGCCTGCCGGGAAGGGAAAGGAGGCCAGCAGTGAGCAGGGACGGGGATGCAGGAGCCACAGCAGACGGTCAGCAGTGCCTCCCTGAGCCCTCCTCCTCTGTCAGGACCCAGCCCTGGGAGCTCGTGTCCACTCGGGCGGATAGAGAAGCCCCAGCTCCTCTCTTCTGGTCCAAGGAGAGTAGGTCCCCTCCTGATGGGACTCCACAGGGAAGGTCCCGGGCTCCAGACGCAGGCCAGGCCGACTGGGGCCGGGGGCCGGGGCCCATGGCCTGAACCCCAAAGAGGCAGCGCCCCCTCCTCCCATCAAATCGTGGCAGGTCCGAGGCCTCCTCCAGACGCTGGGTCCCGGTCTAGCAATCCCCTGACCTGCCGGGTGACCTCAAGAAGGACAGCCTGGAGCCTCCGTGCCCTCAGTGTCAACGGAGAGGCAAAGGGAGACTGACGTGCCCTCAGGAGCCTGGCTACCAAGAAAGCCCTGGACCCGTGACAGGAGTCCTCCTGAGCTCAAAACTCAAAGCCCTCCCTTCTCGTCCTGTGCCCGGGAAGGGGGCATCCTAAGGCTCAAAGGCAGGGCTCCCTTACCAGTGGGGCAGGAGCACTTGGGGTCCATCTGGAGGAGGAGTGAGGCCCGAGGTCCAAAGCAAGGGGCGAAGCCGCTTCACGGGTCCGGTGGGGGCCGTGTGGGAGCGAGGAGCCCGGGGGCTCAGTTATAGGCCGAGGAGGCGGCCCGGGCGCAGAGGCCCCGCCCCCGCCTTGCACCCGCCCCGCGGCTCCGCGCCCGCGCCGCCCGTGCCGCCCGCAGCGCCCTGGGCCGGGCTGTGAGCAACAGGCGGGGCCGAGCGCACGATTCCACGTCGGTGCCGGCTGGAGCGGAGGAACCGGGTGCCGTGCGGTAAGCGGTGTCCCAGCCCCCCGGCCGCCCCTTCCCAATGTGCCCGACGGGAGCAGCCACCGTGTTGGCGGCTTGTGCAGGAATCCGGCTCCCGCGTCCTCCGGTCTTCCCCGCCCCAGGCCCCGCGCCGCCGGCCTCCGGGTCGCCGTTTCCTGCAGCCTGAGAACAGCCCCCGCCTCCCGCTCGTGTCCCTGGCTTGGCTGGAGCCGGGGAGCGGTGTCAGAGAGCGCAGGCGGATGTGACCCTCACCACCGTTTGGCCGACCCCATGTGTCCCCGGGCGTTGCCAGCCCCGGTCCCCACCACGGTCCTTTGGAAGCGTTTTTCCGGTACCGCCTCCTGTAACCGCAGCGCGGTGAACATTGCCTTCAGCCGCGAGGCGTCACTTGTGTTTTCCTTTCCTGGGGGGATCCTGGCTCATTTGTCCGGGGGCTCCTTTGCCTGAACTTTCCAGGGGCGCGCCTCACTGTAGCCGGTCCACCCCCACGCCAGGGTGGAGGTTCCCTCATCATGGGATGCTTCCCCAGGGGCGGCATCATTGTAGGTGATAGGCAGACCTGGCGGTAAATAACAAAGCGAGACAAGTGGATAGAGTTCCCTTTGAGTAGTCCTGACAGTTACTCACCGTGGAGTCCATGCCAAGCCTTGTTAGTCACTTTTGCTCTTTGAATTGTCACACCAACCGGGAAGGGAGACAGCAGCCAGGAGCCCGGTTCCCGAAGTCCAAAGTACCTACAGTACGGGGCGGCTACTGAGGCAGGCACACAGGGCTGGGGAGTGGTGCCCTGCTTCTGTGTTTTTGTCGCTTCGCAGCTGAAAGAGGGAGTCAGTGAGCAAGCTCCCCTTTGGCCCAGAGCTGTGTCCTCGGCCCGTCTCTACCATGTCCAGCTCAATCCCGGGGGCGACCAAGGTGACACAGTAGGAATGTATTTATGATTTTGTGGCTACCTTCTGACTCTCTCCTTCAGTAGCGTTCGAGACGTTTCTTTTGGTAGAACGTATTTCAGAAAATCACTGAAAAGAAAATGGTAAGGAAATCCTGATGCAGGTGACAGCAGAAGTGGCAGGACCCTTCTGTGTCTGTGAGGAGGACACCGACTGTGCTCCTCACGGCTTTCTATCTGTAGTGTCGACGGCTCTTTGCGTGAAGGCAGGAGAACCCTCTCGGGGGTACTGGTCCCACGCTCACAGGGTCGATGGGGACGGCCCAGAGCACAGAGCTAAACACACCGTCCTTGCTTGCGTGTCTGGAAGGAGAACAGTGTCTCCTAGGCTGATGATAACAAATAAATCAATAGATAAATAGATGAATGGGTGATGTGATCGATTGCTCACTGAGTGCCCAGTATATTCTGACCTTCTTTGCATGTATTCAGTTCTTTAATCCCGAGAGCCAGACACTATTATTTTCCCTTTAGAGCAGAGCAGACGGAGCCACAGAGAGGTTATGTCCCGTGGCTGTACGTGGCACAGACGGGACTGGCCCTCCTGCAGGCTGACTGCAGCCCCGCGCCCAACCGGACACCATGTCATCCCACGAAGGGTGAGAACACTGAACACCTGGCACAGAGGCAGCAGTGGGAGAGCCCTGAGCCGGCAGCCAGAACCCTCCGCACAGCTCTGTGACCTCTCTGGGCTTCGGCCTCCCACCTCTGCAGCCAGGAGCACAGCTGGACTGTCTCCGAAGACCCTGCAGCCCTGAAAAAGGAGAGGCCGGATTCAGCCTCCAGTGATGTCATAACCGGCACCGTGTGGCCGGGAGGTGAGACAGCTGCAGTGTAGGTTTAGTCCTCTGAGTATAGGCTGTGTGCCCTTGGGTAAGTTGCTTAACCTCTCTGGAACTGGCACCATCACTCCAGACCATGCAGGTTCACCGAGTCTGTCCAAACGCTGTGGCGGTGACTCGTTCCACGGGGCTTGGTGGAGGACATCCCCACGCCCTCTGGCACTGGATAAGCAAGGTTCCTATCCATGTCTGGCCTCACCATGAGCTTGCTTGCAAACCAGGGAGCCTTTCTCCAGGAGCTTGTCGGGAGCTCAAGGATTCTCTGTGCACAGATGTCAGTGTGGAGAGAGCGATCGTACGGGACACCTTGCGGGAAGCCCGAGCTGGGAGCCAGGCCACTATCTCGCTCATTCCCCCTCATTGAAATTAATCTTTTGTATGGAAAGGAGAAAATGAAATCTCAGAGAGTATCAGTGACTTGCCAGGTCAGGAAGTGGCACGGTGGCTGTGAACCTGAGTGCCTGACGCCGACGCCCACGCACGCAGCACGGGCCGGCTCCCGAAATGCCCTGTGCACTCGGGGCACCTGTGGCCCATCTTGGTCCTGACTTCTGAGCCACGTGTCTCCTCTTTCTCTCGGAGTGCCCATCAAATAGGAGTTCCCTCCCCAGACCGCCAGGGGGCCCAACACCTGAAATATACTACCCGTTCCCTCAGCACACACTTGTTGCTAATAAACCCCACCAGGCCCCCCCCCCCACCCCCCCGCCACGCACTGCAGCACCACCATCACTCTGCGGAGGAACACGTGAAGTCCTTCTTCTGAAACCAGGTCTCAGGGAAACAGCCGGGAAATTCCCACCAAATCCAAATCACTTTCTTTCGGGGTGTCAGGGAGCCACGGGCTGGTTTTTGAGGGAAGGGAAGATGTCAGCCTGACCTAGGGAGGTACTTGCGAAGATTCAGAGCCAAGCCCCTGCAGGGAGCTGTCACGGGTGGCGAGTGTCCTGTCCGTAGCCCTGGGTAAGCCAAGACTGATGTTCCCTTGGGGAGGCAGGGGGCAGAGCTGCTCCAGGCGTGTGTGGTCCACACAGTGGGGCATCTGTGAAGTGTTCCCAGGACTCGGGCACACTTTCAACGTACGTGCAGCATATGAGAGCGTCCAGTTTCCAGAATTGCTCCTCCACGTGTGAAGGTGGTTTTACGTGTTGAAGGGAAAACTGGGTGTCACATATCGTGTCCTTTGACGTGTTTTCTTCGCGATCCGTTTTACTGACCAGGGTGAAAACTGTGGCAGAAAATACAAAGAGGTCTTTCCAGGGTGTTTCAGACGCAAGCCCCGTGCAGAAGTCACACGAGAGGGGTGTGGGATTCCATCCCCTCTGGGTGCTTTTCTAGGCTCTCATCACCGAGCGCTGAGTTTGGCAGGGGCCCCCAGAGAGGGAAAATGAGAAATGGGCAACTTTCTCTGCAATCCATACTCCTAAGGGGAATAGAGGGAGTGTGTCCTCTGTGTGTCCAATGCCCTATGTCATCTGGCGAGGGTATCCTTTGGAGCTGAGAAACGGAAGCTCAAATTAACCTAAGCGGCTAAGACGCTCAGTGTGTGTGTTTTGGGGGTGTGGGGTGTGGGGGAGGTACTCTTTGGTCCAGAGCCGAGGTCTCTGCACGTCCAGTCCAGTTCCCCACGCCAGCCCTGATGGGCACGGAGTCTCTTTGTCCAAGACAGACCAAGGAAGACAGAGCCAGAATAAAGTCAACAGCTTTTATTACAAGTCACAGATTTCATAGAAAAAGGAATGTAGCGTCAGGTCCGGTTGTATGAAAAACGGTAAAATGCAGGTTTGTCCTGGTTGCTCTGTGGACACCCGGGGCAGGCTCTCCGCGACATCAGGCACAGCAGCTGCACTTGTCCGAGGCCCCTTTGCAGACGCAGCCCTGGGCACACTTGGCGCAGCCCACGGGGCAGCAGGAGCAGCAGCCTGGGGAGGCAAGGGCAGCGTGCGGTCGGACCACGCGTTGTCCGGAACCACCCTTCCCAGCAGCAGGCCTGGCCCCAGCCGCCCTCGGGCCCAGACCCTGAGTTTACGATGGTGTCCCCTGTCCTGAGGTAATTGCTCTCAGACACTAGGTTCAGGTTGCCCGGCCCATCTGTGCCCAGGACAGGGCACAGCGCCTTGGAGAGACAGTGAGCAGGGCCTCTGGGGACAGGAGAAAGCCAGCCCCCAGCACCACCAGTGATGTGAGCCAAGTCCTCAGGATCAAAGTGGAGGCAAAGCCCGCACAGAGCAGCTCCCGCTCGGGATAGGGAAGCTCTGGGCTGCTTCGACAGGAAGGGGCTGCACCAGGTCCGAGAAGCCACGCACGGCCACTGGTTCCTGTCCCTAAAGTGCTTCAGTCCCTGAGAGGATTCGGAAGCGGGACTCAGGAGGCAGGAGGACTAGTTCTAGTGACAGGTCTGAGGTTGTTTGTCGGTGGCCCGTCTGGGCCTCAGTCTCCCTGTTCTCTAGTGCGCGCCTGGGTCTCGCTCATGCCGAAGGTGATTCCAGCTCTGACTGTGAATCCCTTCCTGGTGAGGGGGGTGCCGGGAAGTCTGGTCACTGTCCCGCTCCTGCCTGCCTGCTGAGCTCTGGGCCCCCTCCTCGCACTCAGCCCAGACCCCGCATTCCCAGAGAAGGCCCCGCACACTCACTCTTCTTGCAGGAGGTGCATCTGCAGGCTTTGCAGGTGCAGGAGCCAGCGCAGCCGCAGGAGCCGCCTGCCGGGAAGGGAAAGGAGGCCAGCAGTGAGCAGGGACGGGGATGCAGGAGCCACAGCAGACGGTCAGCAGTGCCTCCCTGAGCCCTCCTCCTCTGTCAGGACCCAGCCCTGGGAGCTCGTGTCCACTCGGGCGGATAGAGAAGCCCCAGCTCCTCTCTTCTGGTCCAAGGAGAGTAGGTCCCCTCCTGATGGGACTCCACAGGGAAGGTCCCGGGCTCCAGACGCAGGCCAGGCCGACTGGGGCCGGGGGCCGGGGCCCATGGCCTGAACCCCAAAGAGGCAGCGCCCCCTCCTCCCATCAAATCGTGGCAGGTCCGAGGCCTCCTCCAGACGCTGGGTCCCGGTCTAGCAATCCCCTGACCTGCCGGGTGACCTCAAGAAGGACAGCCTGGAGCCTCCGTGCCCTCAGTGTCAACGGAGAGGCAAAGGGAGACTGACGTGCCCTCAGGAGCCTGGCTACCAAGAAAGCCCTGGACCCGTGACAGGAGTCCTCCTGAGCTCAAAACTCAAAGCCCTCCCTTCTCGTCCTGTGCCCGGGAAGGGGGCATCCTAAGGCTCAAAGGCAGGGCTCCCTTACCAGTGGGGCAGGAGCACTTGGGGTCCATCTGGAGGAGGAGTGAGGCCCGAGGTCCAAAGCAAGGGGCGAAGCCGCTTCACGGGTCCGGTGGGGGCCGTGTGGGAGCGAGGAGCCCGGGGGCTCAGTTATAGGCCGAGGAGGCGGCCCGGGCGCAGAGGCCCCGCCCCCGCCTTGCACCCGCCCCGCGGCTCCGCGCCCGCGCCGCCCGTGCCGCCCGCAGCGCCCTGGGCCGGGCTGTGAGCAACAGGCGGGGCCGAGCGCACGATTCCACGTCGGTGCCGGCTGGAGCGGAGGAACCGGGTGCCGTGCGGTAAGCGGTGTCCCAGCCCCCCGGCCGCCCCTTCCCAATGTGCCCGACGGGAGCAGCCACCGTGTTGGCGGCTTGTGCAGGAATCCGGCTCCCGCGTCCTCCGGTCTTCCCCGCCCCAGGCCCCGCGCCGCCGGCCTCCGGGTCGCCGTTTCCTGCAGCCTGAGAACAGCCCCCGCCTCCCGCTCGTGTCCCTGGCTTGGCTGGAGCCGGGGAGCGGTGTCAGAGAGCGCAGGCGGATGTGACCCTCACCACCGTTTGGCCGACCCCATGTGTCCCCGGGCGTTGCCAGCCCCGGTCCCCACCACGGTCCTTTGGAAGCGTTTTTCCGGTACCGCCTCCTGTAACCGCAGCGCGGTGAACATTGCCTTCAGCCGCGAGGCGTCACTTGTGTTTTCCTTTCCTGGGGGGATCCTGGCTCATTTGTCCGGGGGCTCCTTTGCCTGAACTTTCCAGGGGCGCGCCTCACTGTAGCCGGTCCACCCCCACGCCAGGGTGGAGGTTCCCTCATCATGGGATGCTTCCCCAGGGGCGGCATCATTGTAGGTGATAGGCAGACCTGGCGGTAAATAACAAAGCGAGACAAGTGGATAGAGTTCCCTTTGAGTAGTCCTGACAGTTACTCACCGTGGAGTCCATGCCAAGCCTTGTTAGTCACTTTTGCTCTTTGAATTGTCACACCAACCGGGAAGGGAGACAGCAGCCAGGAGCCCGGTTCCCGAAGTCCAAAGTACCTACAGTACGGGGCGGCTACTGAGGCAGGCACACAGGGCTGGGGAGTGGTGCCCTGCTTCTGTGTTTTTGTCGCTTCGCAGCTGAAAGAGGGAGTCAGTGAGCAAGCTCCCCTTTGGCCCAGAGCTGTGTCCTCGGCCCGTCTCTACCATGTCCAGCTCAATCCCGGGGGCGACCAAGGTGACACAGTAGGAATGTATTTATGATTTTGTGGCTACCTTCTGACTCTCTCCTTCAGTAGCGTTCGAGAGGTTTCTTTTGGTAGAACGTATTTCAGAAAATCACTGAAAAGAAAATGGTAAGGAAATCCTGATGCAGGTGACAGCAGAAGTGGCAGGACCCTTCTGTGTCTGTGAGGAGGACACCGACTGTGCTCCTCACGGCTTTCTATCTGTAGTGTCGACGGCTCTTTGCGTGAAGGCAGGAGAACCCTCTCGGGGGTACTGGTCCCACGCTCACAGGGTCGATGGGGACGGCCCAGAGCACAGAGCTAAACACACCGTCCTTGCTTGCGTGTCTGGAAGGAGAACAGTGTCTCCTAGGCTGATGATAACAAATAAATCAATAGATAAATAGATGAATGGGTGATGTGATCGATTGCTCACTGAGTGCCCAGTATATTCTGACCTTCTTTGCATGTATTCAGTTCTTTAATCCCGAGAGCCAGACACTATTATTTTCCCTTTAGAGCAGAGCAGACGGAGCCACAGAGAGGTTATGTCCCGTGGCTGTACGTGGCACAGACGGGACTGGCCCTCCTGCAGGCTGACTGCAGCCCCGCGCCCAACCGGACACCATGTCATCCCACGAAGGGTGAGAACACTGAACACCTGGCACAGAGGCAGCAGTGGGAGAGCCCTGAGCCGGCAGCCAGAACCCTCCGCACAGCTCTGTGACCTCTCTGGGCTTCGGCCTCCCACCTCTGCAGCCAGGAGCACAGCTGGACTGTCTCCGAAGACCCTGCAGCCCTGAAAAAGGAGAGGCCGGATTCAGCCTCCAGTGATGTCATAACCGGCACCGTGTGGCCGGGAGGTGAGACAGCTGCAGTGTAGGTTTAGTCCTCTGAGTATAGGCTGTGTGCCCTTGGGTAAGTTGCTTAACCTCTCTGGAACTGGCACCATCACTCCAGACCATGCAGGTTCACCGAGTCTGTCCAAACGCTGTGGCGGTGACTCGTTCCACGGGGCTTGGTGGAGGACATCCCCACGCCCTCTGGCACTGGATAAGCAAGGTTCCTATCCATGTCTGGCCTCACCATGAGCTTGCTTGCAAACCAGGGAGCCTTTCTCCAGGAGCTTGTCGGGAGCTCAAGGATTCTCTGTGCACAGATGTCAGTGTGGAGAGAGCGATCGTACGGGACACCTTGCGGGAAGCCCGAGCTGGGAGCCAGGCCACTATCTCGCTCATTCCCCCTCATTGAAATTAATCTTTTGTATGGAAAGGAGAAAATGAAATCTCAGAGAGTATCAGTGACTTGCCAGGTCAGGAAGTGGCACGGTGGCTGTGAACCTGAGTGCCTGACGCCGACGCCCACGCACGCAGCACGGGCCGGCTCCCGAAATGCCCTGTGCACTCGGGGCACCTGTGGCCCATCTTGGTCCTGACTTCTGAGCCACGTGTCTCCTCTTTCTCTCGGAGTGCCCATCAAATAGGAGTTCCCTCCCCAGACCGCCAGGGGGCCCAACACCTGAAATATACTACCCGTTCCCTCAGCACACACTTGTTGCTAATAAACCCCACCAGGCCCCCCCCCCACCCCCCCGCCACGCACTGCAGCACCACCATCACTCTGCGGAGGAACACGTGAAGTCCTTCTTCTGAAACCAGGTCTCAGGGAAACAGCCGGGAAATTCCCACCAAATCCAAATCACTTTCTTTCGGGGTGTCAGGGAGCCACGGGCTGGTTTTTGAGGGAAGGGAAGATGTCAGCCTGACCTAGGGAGGTACTTGCGAAGATTCAGAGCCAAGCCCCTGCAGGGAGCTGTCACGGGTGGCGAGTGTCCTGTCCGTAGCCCTGGGTAAGCCAAGACTGATGTTCCCTTGGGGAGGCAGGGGGCAGAGCTGCTCCAGGCGTGTGTGGTCCACACAGTGGGGCATCTGTGAAGTGTTCCCAGGACTCGGGCACACTTTCAACGTACGTGCAGCATATGAGAGCGTCCAGTTTCCAGAATTGCTCCTCCACGTGTGAAGGTGGTTTTACGTGTTGAAGGGAAAACTGGGTGTCACATATCGTGTCCTTTGACGTGTTTTCTTCGCGATCCGTTTTACTGACCAGGGTGAAAACTGTGGCAGAAAATACAAAGAGGTCTTTCCAGGGTGTTTCAGACGCAAGCCCCGTGCAGAAGTCACACGAGAGGGGTGTGGGATTCCATCCCCTCTGGGTGCTTTTCTAGGCTCTCATCACCGAGCGCTGAGTTTGGCAGGGGCCCTCAGAGAGGGAAAATGAGAAATGGGCAACTTTCTCTGCAATCCATACTCCTAAGGGGAATAGAGGGAGTGTGTCCTCTGTGTGTCCAATGCCCTATGTCATCTGGCGAGGGTATCCTTTGGAGCTGAGAAACGGAAGCTCAAATTAACCTAAGCGGCTAAGACGCTCAGTGTGTGTGTTTTGGGGGTGTGGGGTGTGGGGGAGGTACTCTTTGGTCCAGAGCCGAGGTCTCTGCACGTCCAGTCCAGTTCCCCACGCCAGCCCTGATGGGCACGGAGTCTCTTTGTCCAAGACAGACCAAGGAAGACAGAGCCAGAATAAAGTCAACAGCTTTTATTACAAGTCACAGATTTCATAGAAAAAGGAATGTAGCGTCAGGTCCGGTTGTATGAAAAACGGTAAAATGCAGGTTTGTCCTGGTTGCTCTGTGGACACCCGGGGCAGGCTCTCCGCGACATCAGGCACAGCAGCTGCACTTGTCCGAGGCCCCTTTGCAGACGCAGCCCTGGGCACACTTGGCGCAGCCCACGGGGCAGCAGGAGCAGCAGCCTGGGGAGGCAAGGGCAGCGTGCGGTCGGACCACGCGTTGTCCGGAACCACCCTTCCCAGCAGCAGGCCTGGCCCCAGCCGCCCTCGGGCCCAGACCCTGAGTTTACGACGGTGTCCTCTGTCCTGAGGTAATTGCTCTCAGACACTAGGTTCAGGTTGCCCGGCCCATCTGTGCCCAGGACAGGGCACAGCGCCTTGGAGAGACAGTGAGCAGGGCCTCTGGGGACAGGAGAAAGCCAGCCCCCAGCACCACCAGTGATGTGAGCCAAGTCGTCAGGATCAAAGTGGAGGCAAAGCCCGCACAGAGCAGCTCCCGCTCGGGATAGGGAAGCTCTGGGCTGCTTCGACAGGAAGGGGCTGCACCAGGTCCGAGAAGCCACGCACGGCCACTGGTTCCTGTCCCTAAAGTGCTTCAGTCCCTGAGAGGATTCGGAAGCGGGACTCAGGAGGCAGGAGGACTAGTTCTAGTGACAGGTCTGAGGTTGTTTGTCGGTGGCCCGTCTGGGCCTCAGTCTCCCTGTTCTCTAGTGCGCGCCTGGGTCTCGCTCATGCCGAAGGTGATTCCAGCTCTGACTGTGAATCCCTTCCTGGTGAGGGGGGTGCCGGGAAGTCTGGTCACTGTCCTGCTCCTGCCTGCCTGCTGAGCTCTGGGCCCCCTCCTCGCACTCAGCCCAGACCCCGCATTCCCAGAGAAGGCCCCGCACACTCACTCTTCTTGCAGGAGGTGCATCTGCAGGCTTTGCAGGTGCAGGAGCCAGCGCAGCCGCAGGAGCCGCCTGCCGGGAAGGGAAAGGAGGCCAGCAGTGAGCAGGGACGGGGATGCAGGAGCCACAGCAGACGGTCAGCAATGCCTCCCTGAGCCCTCCTCCTCTGTCAGGACCCAGCCCTGGGAGCTCGTGTCCACTCGGGCGGATAGGGAAGCCCCAGCTCCTCTCTTCTGGTCCAAGGAGAGTAGGTCCCCTCCTGATGGGACTCCACAGGGAAGGTCCCGGGCTCCAGACGCAGCCCAGGCCGACTGGGGCCGGGGGCCGGGGCCCATGGCCTGAACCCCAAAGAGGCAGCGCCCCCTCCTCCCATCAAATCGTGGCAGGTCCGAGGCCTCCTCCAGACGCTGGGTCCCGGTCTAGCAATCCCCTGGCCTGCCGGGTGACCTCAAGAAGGACAGCCTGGAGCCTCCGTGCCCTCAGTGTCAACGGAGAGGCAAAGGGAGACTGACGTGCCCTCAGGAGCCTGGCTACCAAGAAAGCCCTGGACCCGTGACAGGAGTCCTCCTGAGCTCAAAACTCAAAGCCCTCCCTTCTCGTCCTGTGCCCGGGAAGGGGGCATCCTAAGGCTCAAAGGCAGGGCTCCCTTACCAGTGGGGCAGGAGCACTTGGGGTCCATCTGGAGGAGGAGTGAGGCCCGAGGTCCAAAGCAAGGGGCGAAGCCGCTTCACGGGTCCGGTGGGGGCCGTGTGGGAGCGAGGAGCCCGGGGGCTCAGTTATAGGCCGAGGAGGCGGCCCGGGCGCAGAGGCCCCGCCCCCGCCTTGCACCCGCCCCGCGGCTCCGCGCCCGCGCCGCCCGTGCCGCCCGCAGCGCCCTGGGCCGGGCTGTGAGCAACAGGCGGGGCCGAGCGCACGATTCCACGTCGGTGCCGGCTGGAGCGGAGGAACCGGGTGCCGTGCGGTAAGCGGTGTCCCAGCCCCCCGGCCGCCCCTTCCCAATGTGCCCGACGGGAGCAGCCACCGTGTTGGCGGCTTGTGCAGGAATCCGGCTCCCGCGTCCTCCGGTCTTCCCCGCCCCAGGCCCCGCGCCGCCGGCCTCCGGGTCGCCGTTTCCTGCAGCCTGAGAACAGCCCCCGCCTCCCGCTCGTGTCCCTGGCTTGGCTGGAGCCGGGGAGCGGTGTCAGAGAGCGCAGGCGGATGTGACCCTCACCACCGTTTGGCCGACCCCATGTGTCCCCGGGCGTTGCCAGCCCCGGTCCCCACCACGGTCCTTTGGAAGCGTTTTTCCGGTACCGCCTCCTGTAACCGCAGCGCGGTGAACATTGCCTTCAGCCGCGAGGCGTCACTTGTGTTTTCCTTTCCTGGAGGGATCCTAGCTCATTTGTCCGGGGGCTTCTTTGCCTAAACTTTCCAGGGGCGCTCCTCACTGTAGCCGGTCCACCCCCACGCCAGGGTGGAGGTTCCCTCATCATGGGATGCTTCCCCAGGGACGGCATCATTGTAGGTGATAGGCAGACCTGGCGGTAAATAACAAAGCGAGACAAGTGGATAGAGTTCCCTTTGAGTAGTCCTGACAGTTACTCACCGTGGAGTCCATGCCAAGCCTTGTTAGTCACTTTTGCTCTTTGAATTGTCACACCAACCGGGAAGGGAGACAGCAGCCAGGAGCCCGGTTCCCGAAGTCCAAAGTACCTACAGTACGGGGCGGCTACTGAGGCAGGCACACAGGGCTGGGGAGTGGTGCCCTGCTTCTGTGTTTTTGTCGCTTCGCAGCTGAAAGAGGGAGTCAGTGAGCAAGCTCCCCTTTGGCCCAGAGCTGTGTCCTCGGCCCGTCTCTACCATGTCCAGCTCAATCCCGGGGGCGACCAAGGTGACACAGTAGGAATGTATTTATGATTTTGTGGCTACCTTCTGACTCTCTCCTTCAGTAGCGTTCGAGAGGTTTCTTTTGGTAGAACGTATTTCAGAAAATCACTGAAAAGAAAATGGTAAGGAAATCCTGATGCAGGTGACAGCAGAAGTGGCAGGACCCTTCTGTGTCTGTGAGGAGGACACCGACTGTGCTCCTCACGGCTTTCTATCTGTAGTGTCGACGGCTCTTTGCGTGAAGGCAGGAGAACCCTCTCGGGGGTACTGGTCCCACGCTCACAGGGTCGATGGGGACGGCCCAGAGCACAGAGCTAAACACACCGTCCTTGCTTGCGTGTCTGGAAGGAGAACAGTGTCTCCTAGGCTGATGATAACAAATAAATCAATAGATAAATAGATGAATGGGTGATGTGATCGATTGCTCACTGAGTGCCCAGTATATTCTGACCTTCTTTGCATGTATTCAGTTCTTTAATCCCGAGAGCCAGACACTATTATTTTCCCTTTAGAGCAGAGCAGACGGAGCCACAGAGAGGTTATGTCCCGTGGCTGTACGTGGCACAGACGGGACTGGCCCTCCTGCAGGCTGACTGCAGCCCCGCGCCCAACCGGACACCATGTCATCCCACGAAGGGTGAGAACACTGAACACCTGGCACAGAGGCAGCAGTGGGAGAGCCCTGAGCC
The DNA here is from genome assembly GCF_951394435.1 of Stenella coeruleoalba. Lineage (NCBI taxonomy): Eukaryota > Metazoa > Chordata > Mammalia > Artiodactyla > Delphinidae > Stenella > Stenella coeruleoalba. The sequence goes on along the minus strand of NC_137166.1, from coordinate 28,969,779 downwards.
GGCAGCCAGAACCCTCCGCACAGCTCTGTGACCTCTCTGGGCTTCGGCCTCCCACCTCTGCAGCCAGGAGCACAGCTGGACTGTCTCCGAAGACCCTGCAGCCCTGAAAAAGGAGAGGCCGGATTCAGCCTCCAGTGATGTCATAACCGGCACCGTGTGGCCGGGAGGTGAGACAGCTGCAGTGTAGGTTTAGTCCTCTGAGTATAGGCTGTGTGCCCTTGGGTAAGTTGCTTAACCTCTCTGGAACTGGCACCATCACTCCAGACCATGCAGGTTCACCGAGTCTGTCCAAACGCTGTGGCGGTGACTCGTTCCACGGGGCTTGGTGGAGGACATCCCCACGCCCTCTGGCACTGGATAAGCAAGGTTCCTATCCATGTCTGGCCTCACCATGAGCTTGCTTGCAAACCAGGGAGCCTTTCTCCAGGAGCTTGTCGGGAGCTCAAGGATTCTCTGTGCACAGATGTCAGTGTGGAGAGAGCGATCGTACGGGACACCTTGCGGGAAGCCCGAGCTGGGAGCCAGGCCACTATCTCGCTCATTCCCCCTCATTGAAATTAATCTTTTGTATGGAAAGGAGAAAATGAAATCTCAGAGAGTATCAGTGACTTGCCAGGTCAGGAAGTGGCACGGTGGCTGTGAACCTGAGTGCCTGACGCCGACGCCCACGCACGCAGCACGGGCCGGCTCCCGAAATGCCCTGTGCACTCGGGGCACCTGTGGCCCATCTTGGTCCTGACTTCTGAGCCACGTGTCTCCTCTTTCTCTCGGAGTGCCCATCAAATAGGAGTTCCCTCCCCAGACCGCCAGGGGGCCCAACACCTGAAATATACTACCCGTTCCCTCAGCACACACTTGTTGCTAATAAACCCCACCAGGCCCCCCCCCCACCCCCCCGCCACGCACTGCAGCACCACCATCACTCTGCGGAGGAACACGTGAAGTCCTTCTTCTGAAACCAGGTCTCAGGGAAACAGCCGGGAAATTCCCACCAAATCCAAATCACTTTCTTTCGGGGTGTCAGGGAGCCACGGGCTGGTTTTTGAGGGAAGGGAAGATGTCAGCCTGACCTAGGGAGGTACTTGCGAAGATTCAGAGCCAAGCCCCTGCAGGGAGCTGTCACGGGTGGCGAGTGTCCTGTCCGTAGCCCTGGGTAAGCCAAGACTGATGTTCCCTTGGGGAGGCAGGGGGCAGAGCTGCTCCAGGCGTGTGTGGTCCACACAGTGGGGCATCTGTGAAGTGTTCCCAGGACTCGGGCACACTTTCAACGTACGTGCAGCATATGAGAGCGTCCAGTTTCCAGAATTGCTCCTCCACGTGTGAAGGTGGTTTTACGTGTTGAAGGGAAAACTGGGTGTCACATATCGTGTCCTTTGACGTGTTTTCTTCGCGATCCGTTTTACTGACCAGGGTGAAAACTGTGGCAGAAAATACAAAGAGGTCTTTCCAGGGTGTTTCAGACGCAAGCCCCGTGCAGAAGTCACACGAGAGGGGTGTGGGATTCCATCCCCTCTGGGTGCTTTTCTAGGCTCTCATCACCGAGCGCTGAGTTTGGCAGGGGCCCTCAGAGAGGGAAAATGAGAAATGGGCAACTTTCTCTGCAATCCATACTCCTAAGGGGAATAGAGGGAGTGTGTCCTCTGTGTGTCCAATGCCCTATGTCATCTGGCGAGGGTATCCTTTGGAGCTGAGAAACGGAAGCTCAAATTAACCTAAGCGGCTAAGACGCTCAGTGTGTGTGTTTTGGGGGTGTGGGGTGTGGGGGAGGTACTCTTTGGTCCAGAGCCGAGGTCTCTGCACGTCCAGTCCAGTTCCCCACGCCAGCCCTGATGGGCACGGAGTCTCTTTGTCCAAGACAGACCAAGGAAGACAGAGCCAGAATAAAGTCAACAGCTTTTATTACAAGTCACAGATTTCATAGAAAAAGGAATGTAGCGTCAGGTCCGGTTGTATGAAAAACGGTAAAATGCAGGTTTGTCCTGGTTGCTCTGTGGACACCCGGGGCAGGCTCTCCGCGACATCAGGCACAGCAGCTGCACTTGTCCGAGGCCCCTTTGCAGACGCAGCCCTGGGCACACTTGGCGCAGCCCACGGGGCAGCAGGAGCAGCAGCCTGGGGAGGCAAGGGCAGCGTGCGGTCGGACCACGCGTTGTCCGGAACCACCCTTCCCAGCAGCAGGCCTGGCCCCAGCCGCCCTCGGGCCCAGACCCTGAGTTTACGACGGTGTCCTCTGTCCTGAGGTAATTGCTCTCAGACACTAGGTTCAGGTTGCCCGGCCCATCTGTGCCCAGGACAGGGCACAGCGCCTTGGAGAGACAGTGAGCAGGGCCTCTGGGGACAGGAGAAAGCCAGCCCCCAGCACCACCAGTGATGTGAGCCAAGTCGTCAGGATCAAAGTGGAGGCAAAGCCCGCACAGAGCAGCTCCCGCTCGGGATAGGGAAGCTCTGGGCTGCTTCGACAGGAAGGGGCTGCACCAGGTCCGAGAAGCCACGCACGGCCACTGGTTCCTGTCCCTAAAGTGCTTCAGTCCCTGAGAGGATTCGGAAGCGGGACTCAGGAGGCAGGAGGACTAGTTCTAGTGACAGGTCTGAGGTTGTTTGTCGGTGGCCCGTCTGGGCCTCAGTCTCCCTGTTCTCTAGTGCGCGCCTGGGTCTCGCTCATGCCGAAGGTGATTCCAGCTCTGACTGTGAATCCCTTCCTGGTGAGGGGGGTGCCGGGAAGTCTGGTCACTGTCCTGCTCCTGCCTGCCTGCTGAGCTCTGGGCCCCCTCCTCGCACTCAGCCCAGACCCCGCATTCCCAGAGAAGGCCCCGCACACTCACTCTTCTTGCAGGAGGTGCATCTGCAGGCTTTGCAGGTGCAGGAGCCAGCGCAGCCGCAGGAGCCGCCTGCCGGGAAGGGAAAGGAGGCCAGCAGTGAGCAGGGACGGGGATGCAGGAGCCACAGCAGACGGTCAGCAATGCCTCCCTGAGCCCTCCTCCTCTGTCAGGACCCAGCCCTGGGAGCTCGTGTCCACTCGGGCGGATAGGGAAGCCCCAGCTCCTCTCTTCTGGTCCAAGGAGAGTAGGTCCCCTCCTGATGGGACTCCACAGGGAAGGTCCCGGGCTCCAGACGCAGCCCAGGCCGACTGGGGCCGGGGGCCGGGGCCCATGGCCTGAACCCCAAAGAGGCAGCGCCCCCTCCTCCCATCAAATCGTGGCAGGTCCGAGGCCTCCTCCAGACGCTGGGTCCCGGTCTAGCAATCCCCTGACCTGCCGGGTGACCTCAAGAAGGACAGCCTGGAGCCTCCGTGCCCTCAGTGTCAACGGAGAGGCAAAGGGAGACTGACGTGCCCTCAGGAGCCTGGCTACCAAGAAAGCCCTGGACCCGTGACAGGAGTCCTCCTGAGCTCAAAACTCAAAGCCCTCCCTTCTCGTCCTGTGCCCGGGAAGGGGGCATCCTAAGGCTCAAAGGCAGGGCTCCCTTACCAGTGGGGCAGGAGCACTTGGGGTCCATCTGGAGGAGGAGTGAGGCCCGAGGTCCAAAGCAAGGGGCGAAGCCGCTTCACGGGTCCGGTGGGGGCCGTGTGGGAGCGAGGAGCCCGGGGGCTCAGTTATAGGCCGAGGAGGCGGCCCGGGCGCAGAGGCCCCGCCCCCGCCTTGCACCCGCCCCGCGGCTCCGCGCCCGCGCCGCCCGTGCCGCCCGCAGCGCCCTGGGCCGGGCTGTGAGCAACAGGCGGGGCCGAGCGCACGATTCCACGTCGGTGCCGGCTGGAGCGGAGGAACCGGGTGCCGTGCGGTAAGCGGTGTCCCAGCCCCCCGGCCGCCCCTTCCCAATGTGCCCGACGGGAGCAGCCACCGTGTTGGCGGCTTGTGCAGGAATCCGGCTCCCGCGTCCTCCGGTCTTCCCCGCCCCAGGCCCCGCGCCGCCGGCCTCCGGGTCGCCGTTTCCTGCAGCCTGAGAACAGCCCCCGCCTCCCGCTCGTGTCCCTGGCTTGGCTGGAGCCGGGGAGCGGTGTCAGAGAGCGCAGGCGGATGTGACCCTCACCACCGTTTGGCCGACCCCATGTGTCCCCGGGCGTTGCCAGCCCCGGTCCCCACCACGGTCCTTTGGAAGCGTTTTTCCGGTACCGCCTCCTGTAACCGCAGCGCGGTGAACATTGCCTTCAGCCGCGAGGCGTCACTTGTGTTTTCCTTTCCTGGAGGGATCCTAGCTCATTTGTCCGGGGGCTTCTTTGCCTAAACTTTCCAGGGGCGCTCCTCACTGTAGCCGGTCCACCCCCACGCCAGGGTGGAGGTTCCCTCATCATGGGATGCTTCCCCAGGGACGGCATCATTGTAGGTGATAGGCAGACCTGGCGGTAAATAACAAAGCGAGACAAGTGGATAGAGTTCCCTTTGAGTAGTCCTGACAGTTACTCACCGTGGAGTCCATGCCAAGCCTTGTTAGTCACTTTTGCTCTTTGAGTTGTCACACCAACCGGGAAGGGAGACAGCAGCCAGGAGCCCGGTTCCCGAAGTCCAAAGTACCTACAGTACGGGGCGGCTACTGAGGCAGGCACACAGGGCTGGGGAGTGGTGCCCTGCTTCTGTGTTTTTGTCGCTTCGCAGCTGAAAGAGGGAGTCAGTGAGCAAGCTCCCCTTTGGCCCAGAGCTGTGTCCTCGGCCCGTCTCTACCATGTCCAGCTCAATCCTGGGGGCGACCAAGGTGACACAGTAGGAAATGTACTTATGATTTTGTGGCTACCTTCTGACGCTCTCCTTCAGTAGCGTTCGAGAGGTTTCTTTTGGTAGAACGTATTTCAGAAAATCACTGAAAAGAAAATGGTAAGGAAATCCTGATGCAGGTGACAGCAGAAGTGGCAGGACCCTTCTGTGTCTGTGAGGAGGACACCGACTGTGCTCCTCACGGCTTTCTATCTGTAGTGTCGACGGCTCTTTGCGTGAAGGCAGGAGAACCCTCTCGGGGGTACCGGTCCCACGCTCACAGGGTCGATGGGGACGGCCCAGAGCACAGAGCTAAACACACCGTCCTTGCTTGCGTGTCTGGAAGGAGAACAGTGTCTCCTAGGCTGATGATAACAAATAAATCAATAGATGAATAGATGAATGGGTGATGTGATCGATTACTCACTGAGTGCCCAGTATATTCTGACCTTCTTTGCATGTATTCAGTTCTTTAATCCCGAGAGCCAGACACTATTATTTTCCCTTTAGAGCAGAGCAGACGGAGCCACAGAGAGGTTATGTCCCGTGGCTGTACGTGGCACAGACGGGACTGGCCCTCCTGCAGGCTGACTGCAGCCCCGCGCCCAACCGGACACCATGTCATCCCACGAAGGGTGAGAACACTGAACACCTGGCACAGAGGCAGCAGTGGGAGAGCCCTGAGCCGGCAGCCAGAACCCTCCGCACAGCTCTGTGACCTCTCTGGGCTTCGGCCTCCCACCTCTGCAGCCAGGAGCACAGCTGGACTGTCTCCGAAGACCCTGCAGCCCTGAAAAAGGAGAGGCCGGATTCAGCCTCCAGTGATGTCATAACCGGCACCGTGTGGCCGGGAGGTGAGACAGCTGCAGTGTAGGTTTAGTCCTCTGAGTATAGGCTGTGTGCCCTTGGGTAAGTTGCTTAACCTCTCTGGAACTGGCACCATCACTCCAGACCATGCAGGTTCACCGAGTCTGTCCAAACGCTGTGGCGGTGACTCGTTCCACGGGGCTTGTTGGAGGACATCCCCACGCCCTCTGGCACTGGATAAGCAAGGTTCCTATCCATCTGTGGCCTCACCATGAGCTTGCTTGCAAACCAGGGAGCCTTTCTCCAGGAGCTTGTCGGGAGCTCAAGGATTCTCTGTGCACAGATGTCAGTGTGGAGAGAGCGATCGTACGGGACACCGTGCGGGAAGCCCGAGCTGGGAGCCAGGCCACTATCTCGCTCATTCCCCCTCATTGAAATTAATCTTTTGTATGGAAAGGAGGAAATGAAATCTCAGAGAGTATCAGTGACTTGCCAGGTCAGGAAGTGGCACGGTGGCTGTGAACCTGAGTGCCTGACGCCGACGCCCACGCACGCAGCACGGGCCGGCTCCCGAAATGCCCTGTGCACTCGGGGCACCTGTGGCCCATCTTGGTCCTGACTTCTGAGCCACGTGTCTCCTCTTTCTCTCGGAGTGCCCATCAAATAGGAGTTCCCTCCCCAGACCGCCAGGGGGCCCAACACCTGAAATATACTGCCTGTTCCCTCAGCACACACTTGTTGCTAATAAACCCCACCAGGCCCCCCCCCCCCCCCCCCCCGCCACGCACTGCAGCACCACCATCACTCTGCAGAGGAACACGTGAAGTCCTTCTTCTGAAACCAGGTCTCAGGGAAACAGCCGGGAAATTCCCACCAAATCCAAATCACTTTCTTTCGGGGTGTCAGGGAGCCACGGGCTGGTTTTTGAGGGAAGGGAAGATGTCAGCCTGACCTAGGGAGGTACTTGCGAAGATTCAGAGCCAAGCCCCTGCAGGGAGCTGTCACGGGTGGCGAGTGTCCTGTCCGTAGCCCTGGGCAAGCCAAGGCTGATGTTCCCTGTGGGGAGGCAGGGGGCAGAGCTGCTCCAGGCGTGTGTGGTCCACACAGTGGGGCATCTGTGAAGTGTTCCCAGGACTCGGGCACACTTTCAACGTACGTGCAGCATATGAGAGCGTCCAGTTTCCAGAATTGCTCCTCCACGTGTGAAGGTGGTTTTACGTGTTGAAGGGGAAACTGGGTGTCACATATCGTGTCCTTTGACGTGTTTTCTTCGCGATCCGTTTTACTGACCAGGGTGAAAACTGTGGCAGAAAATACAAAGAGGTCTTTCCAGGGTGTTTTAGACGCAAGCCCCGTGCAGAAGTCACACGAGAGGGGTGTGGGATTCCATCCCCTCTGGGTACTTTTCTAGGCTCTCATCACCGAGCGCTGAGTTTGGCAGGGGCCCCCAGAGAGGGAAAATGAGAAATGGGCAACTTTCTCTGCAATCCATACTCCTAAGGGGAATAGAGGGAGTGTGTCCTCTGTGTGTCCAGTGCCCTATGTCATCTGGCGAGGGTATCCTTTGGAGCTGAGAAACGGAAGCTCAAATTAACCTAAGCGGCTAAGACGCTCAGTGTGTGTGTTTTGGGGGTGTGGGGTGTGGGGGAGTACTCTTTGGTCCAGAGCCGAGGTCTCTGCACGTCCAGTCCAGTTCCCCACGCCAGCCCTGATGGGCACGGAGTCTCTTTGTCCAAGACAGACCAAGGAAGACAGAGCCAGAATAAAGTCAACAGCTTTTATTACAAGTCACAGATTTCATAGAAAAAGGAATGTAGCGTCAGGTCCGGTTGTATGAAAAACGGTAAAATGCAGGTTTGTCCTGGTTGCTCTGTGGCCACCCGGGGCAGGCTCTCCGCGACATCAGGCACAGCAGCTGCACTTGTCCGAGGCCCCTTTGCAGACGCAGCCCTGGGCACACTTGGCGCAGCCCACGGGGCAGCAGGAGCAGCAGCCTGGGGAGGCAAGGGCAGCGTGCGGTCGGACCACGCGTTGTCCGGAACCACCCTTCCCAGCAGCAGGCCTGGCCCCAGCCGCCCTCGGGCCCAGACCCTGAGTTTACGATGGTGTCCCCTGTCCTGAGGTAATTGCTCTCAGACACTAGGTTCAGGTTGCCCGGCCCATCTGTGCCCAGGACAGGGCACAGCGCCTTGGAGAGACAGTGAGCAGGGCCTCTGGGGACAGGAGAAAGCCAGCCCCCAGCACCACCAGTGATGTGAGCCAAGTCGTCAGGATCAAAGTGGAGGCAAAGCCCGCACAGAGCAGCTCCCGCTCGGGATAGGGAAGCTCTGGGCTGCTTCGACAGGAAGGGGCTGCACCAGGTCCGAGAAGCCACGCACGGCCACTGGTTCCTGTCCCTAAAGTGCTTCAGTCCCTGAGAGGATTCGGAAGCGGGACTCAGGAGGCAGGAGGACTAGTTCTAGTGACAGGTCTGAGGTTGTTTGTCGGTGGCCCGTCTGGGCCTCAGTCTCCCTGTTCTCTAGTGCGCGCCTGGGTCTCGCTCATGCCGAAGGTGATTCCAGCTCTGACTGTGAATCCCTTCCTGGTGAGGGGGGTGCCGGGAAGTCTGGTCACTGTCCTGCTCCTGCCTGCCTGCTGAGCTCTGGGCCCCCTCCTCGCACTCAGCCCAGACCCCGCATTCCCAGAGAAGGCCCCGCACACTCACTCTTCTTGCAGGAGGTGCATCTGCAGGCTTTGCAGGTGCAGGAGCCAGCGCAGCCGCAGGAGCCGCCTGCCGGGAAGGGAAAGGAGGCCAGCAGTGAGCAGGGACGGGGATGCAGGAGCCACAGCAGACGGTCAGCAGTGCCTCCCTGAGCCCTCCTCCTCTGTCAGGACCCAGCCCTGGGAGCTCGTGTCCACTCGGGCGGATAGAGAAGCCCCAGCTCCTCTCTTCTGGTCCAAGGAGAGTAGGTCCCCTCCTGATGGGACTCCACAGGGAAGGTCCCGGGCTCCAGACGCAGCCCAGGCCGACTGGGGCCGGGGGCCGGGGCCCATGGCCTGAACCCCAAAGAGGCAGCGCCCCCTCCTCCCATCAAATCGTGGCAGGTCCGAGGCCTCCTCCAGACGCTGGGTCCCGGTCTAGCAATCCCCTGGCCTGCCGGGTGACCTCAAGAAGGACAGCCTGGAGCCTCCGTGCCCTCAGTGTCAACGGAGAGGCAAAGGGAGACTGACGTGCCCTCAGGAGCCTGGCTACCAAGAAAGCCCTGGACCCGTGACAGGAGTCCTCCTGAGCTCAAAACTCAAAGCCCTCCCTTCTCGTCCTGTGCCCGGGAAGGGGGCATCCTAAGGCTCAAAGGCAGGGCTCCCTTACCAGTGGGGCAGGAGCACTTGGGGTCCATCTGGAGGAGGAGTGAGGCCCGAGGTCCAAAGCAAGGGGCGAAGCCGCTTCACGGGTCCGGTGGGGGCCGTGTGGGAGCGAGGAGCCCGGGGGCTCAGTTATAGGCCGAGGAGGCGGCCCGGGCGCAGAGGCCCCGCCCCCGCCTTGCACCCGCCCCGCGGCTCCGCGCCCGCGCCGCCCGTGCCGCCCGCAGCGCCCTGGGCCGGGCTGTGAGCAACAGGCGGGGCCGAGCGCACGATTCCACGTCGGTGCCGGCTGGAGCGGAGGAACCGGGTGCCGTGCGGTAAGCGGTGTCCCAGCCCCCCGGCCGCCCCTTCCCAATGTGCCCGACGGGAGCAGCCACCGTGTTGGCGGCTTGTGCAGGAATCCGGCTCCCGCGTCCTCCGGTCTTCCCCGCCCCAGGCCCCGCGCCGCCGGCCTCCGGGTCGCCGTTTCCTGCAGCCTGAGAACAGCCCCCGCCTCCCGCTCGTGTCCCTGGCTTGGCTGGAGCCGGGGAGCGGTGTCAGAGAGCGCAGGCGGATGTGACCCTCACCACCGTTTGGCCGACCCCATGTGTCCCCGGGCGTTGCCAGCCCCGGTCCCCACCACGGTCCTTTGGAAGCGTTTTTCCGGTACCGCCTCCTGTAACCGCAGCGCGGTGAACATTGCCTTCAGCCGCGAGGCGTCACTTGTGTTTTCCTTTCCTGGAGGGATCCTGGCTCATTTGTCCGGGGGCTTCTTTGCCTAAACTTTCCAGGGGCGCTCCTCACTGTAGCCGGTCCACCCCCACGCCAGGGTGGAGGTTCCCTCATCATGGGATGCTTCCCCAGGGACGGCATCATTGTAGGTGATAGGCAGACCTGGCGGTAAATAACAAAGCGAGACAAGTGGATAGAGTTCCCTTTGAGTAGTCCTGACAGTTACTCACCGTGGAGTCCATGCCAAGCCTTGTTAGTCACTTTTGCTCTTTGAGTTGTCACACCAACCGGGAAGGGAGACAGCAGCCAGGAGCCCGGTTCCCGAAGTCCAAAGTACCTACAGTACGGGGCGGCTACTGAGGCAGGCACACAGGGCTGGGGAGTGGTGCCCTGCTTCTGTGTTTTTGTCGCTTCGCAGCTGAAAGAGGGAGTCAGTGAGCAAGCTCCCCTTTGGCCCAGAGCTGTGTCCTCGGCCCGTCTCTACCATGTCCAGCTCAATCCTGGGGGCGACCAAGGTGACACAGTAGGAAATGTACTTATGATTTTGTGGCTACCTTCTGACGCTCTCCTTCAGTAGCGTTCGAGAGGTTTCTTTTGGTAGAACGTATTTCAGAAAATCACTGAAAAGAAAATGGTAAGGAAATCCTGATGCAGGTGACAGCAGAAGTGGCAGGACCCTTCTGTGTCTGTGAGGAGGACACCGACTGTGCTCCTCACGGCTTTCTATCTGTAGTGTCGACGGCTCTTTGCGTGAAGGCAGGAGAACCCTCTCGGGGGTACCGGTCCCACGCTCACAGGGTCGATGGGGACGGCCCAGAGCACAGAGCTAAACACACCGTCCTTGCTTGCGTGTCTGGAAGGAGAACAGTGTCTCCTAGGCTGATGATAACAAATAAATCAATAGATGAATAGATGAATGGGTGATGTGATCGATTACTCACTGAGTGCCCAGTATATTCTGACCTTCTTTGCATGTATTCAGTTCTTTAATCCCGAGAGCCAGACACTATTATTTTCCCTTTAGAGCAGAGCAGACGGAGCCACAGAGAGGTTATGTCCCGTGGCTGTACGTGGCACAGACGGGACTGGCCCTCCTGCAGGCTGACTGCAGCCCCGCGCCCAACCGGACACCATGTCATCCCACGAAGGGTGAGAACACTGAACACCTGGCACAGAGGCAGCAGTGGGAGAGCCCTGAGCCGGCAGCCAGAACCCTCCGCACAGCTCTGTGACCTCTCTGGGCTTCGGCCTCCCACCTCTGCAGCCAGGAGCACAGCTGGACTGTCTCCGAAGACCCTGCAGCCCTGAAAAAGGAGAGGCCGGATTCAGCCTCCAGTGATGTCATAACCGGCACCGTGTGGCCGGGAGGTGAGACAGCTGCAGTGTAGGTTTAGTCCTCTGAGTATAGGCTGTGTGCCCTTGGGTAAGTTGCTTAACCTCTCTGGAACTGGCACCATCACTCCAGACCATGCAGGTTCACCGAGTCTGTCCAAACGCTGTGGCGGTGACTCGTTCCACGGGGCTTGGTGGAGGACATCCCCACGCCCTCTGGCACTGGATAAGCAAGGTTCCTATCCATGTCTGGCCTCACCATGAGCTTGCTTGCAAACCAGGGAGCCTTTCTCCAGGAGCTTGTCGGGAGCTCAAGGATTCTCTGTGCACAGATGTCAGTGTGGAGAGAGCGATCGTACGGGACACCTTGCGGGAAGCCCGAGCTGGGAGCCAGGCCACTATCTCGCTCATTCCCCCTCATTGAAATTAATCTTTTGTATGGAAAGGAGAAAATGAAATCTCAGAGAGTATCAGTGACTTGCCAGGTCAGGAAGTGGCACGGTGGCTGTGAACCTGAGTGCCTGACGCCGACGCCCACGCACGCAGCACGGGCCGGCTGCCGAAATGCCCTGTGCACTCGGGGCACCTGTGGCCCATCTTGGTCCTGACTTCTGAGCCACGTGTCTCCTCTTTCTCTCGGAGTGCCCATCAAATAGGAGTTCCCTCCCCAGACCGCCAGGGGGCCCAACACCTGAAATATACTACCCGTTCCCTCAGCACACACTTGTTGCTAATAAACCCCACCAGGCCCCCCCCCCACCCCCCCGCCACGCACTGCAGCACCACCATCACTCTGCGGAGGAACACGTGAAGTCCTTCTTCTGAAACCAGGTCTCAGGGAAACAGCCGGGAAATTCCCACCAAATCCAAATCACTTTCTTTCGGGGTGTCAGGGAGCCACGGGCTGGTTTTTGAGGGAAGGGAAGATGTCAGCCTGACCTAGGGAGGTACTTGCGAAGATTCAGAGCCAAGCCCCTGCAGGGAGCTGTCACGGGTGGCGAGTGTCCTGTCCGTAGCCCTGGGTAAGCCAAGACTGATGTTCCCTTGGGGAGGCAGGGGGCAGAGCTGCTCCAGGCGTGTGTGGTCCACACAGTGGGGCATCTGTGAAGTGTTCCCAGGACTCGGGCACACTTTCAACGTACGTGCAGCATATGAGAGCGTCCAGTTTCCAGAATTGCTCCTCCACGTGTGAAGGTGGTTTTACGTGTTGAAGGGAAAACTGGGTGTCACATATCGTGTCCTTTGACGTGTTTTCTTCGCGATCCGTTTTACTGACCAGGGTGAAAACTGTGGCAGAAAATACAAAGAGGTCTTTCCAGGGTGTTTCAGACGCAAGCCCCGTGCAGAAGTCACACGAGAGGGGTGTGGGATTCCATCCCCTCTGGGTGCTTTTCTAGGCTCTCATCACCGAGCGCTGAGTTTGGCAGGGGCCCTCAGAGAGGGAAAATGAGAAATGGGCAACTTTCTCTGCAATCCATACTCCTAAGGGGAATAGAGGGAGTGTGTCCTCTGTGTGTCCAATGCCCTATGTCATCTGGCGAGGGTATCCTTTGGAGCTGAGAAACGGAAGCTCAAATTAACCTAAGCGGCTAAGACGCTCAGTGTGTGTGTTTTGGGGGTGTGGGGTGTGGGGGAGGTACTCTTTGGTCCAGAGCCGAGGTCTCTGCACGTCCAGTCCAGTTCCCCACGCCAGCCCTGATGGGCACGGAGTCTCTTTGTCCAAGACAGACCAAGGAAGACAGAGCCAGAATAAAGTCAACAGCTTTTATTACAAGTCACAGATTTCATAGAAAAAGGAATGTAGCGTCAGGTCCGGTTGTATGAAAAACGGTAAAATGCAGGTTTGTCCTGGTTGCTCTGTGGACACCCGGGGCAGGCTCTCCGCGACATCAGGCACAGCAGCTGCACTTGTCCGAGGCCCCTTTGCAGACGCAGCCCTGGGCACACTTGGCGCAGCCCACGGGGCAGCAGGAGCAGCAGCCTGGGGAGGCAAGGGCAGCGTGCGGTCGGACCACGCGTTGTCCGGAACCACCCTTCCCAGCAGCAGGCCTGGCCCCAGCCGCCCTCGGGCCCAGACCCTGAGTTTACGACGGTGTCCTCTGTCCTGAGGTAATTGCTCTCAGACACTAGGTTCAGGTTGCCCGGCCCATCTGTGCCCAGGACAGGGCACAGCGCCTTGGAGAGACAGTGAGCAGGGCCTCTGGGGACAGGAGAAAGCCAGCCCCCAGCACCACCAGTGATGTGAGCCAAGTCGTCAGGATCAAAGTGGAGGCAAAGCCCGCACAGAGCAGCTCCCGCTCGGGATAGGGAAGCTCTGGGCTGCTTCGACAGGAAGGGGCTGCACCAGGTCCGAGAAGCCACGCACGGCCACTGGTTCCTGTCCCTAAAGTGCTTCAGTCCCTGAGAGGATTCGGAAGCGGGACTCAGGAGGCAGGAGGACTAGTTCTAGTGACAGGTCTGAGGTTGTTTGTCGGTGGCCCGTCTGGGCCTCAGTCTCCCTGTTCTCTAGTGCGCGCCTGGGTCTCGCTCATGCCGAAGGTGATTCCAGCTCTGACTGTGAATCCCTTCCTGGTGAGGGGGGTGCCGGGAAGTCTGGTCACTGTCCTGCTCCTGCCTGCCTGCTGAGCTCTGGGCCCCCTCCTCGCACTCAGCCCAGACCCCGCATTCCCAGAGAAGGCCCCGCACACTCACTCTTCTTGCAGGAGGTGCATCTGCAGGCTTTGCAGGTGCAGGAGCCAGCGCAGCCGCAGGAGCCGCCTGCCGGGAAGGGAAAGGAGGCCAGCAGTGAGCAGGGACGGGGATGCAGGAGCCACAGCAGACGGTCAGCAATGCCTCCCTGAGCCCTCCTCCTCTGTCAGGACCCAGCCCTGGGAGCTCGTGTCCACTCGGGCGGATAGGGAAGCCCCAGCTCCTCTCTTCTGGTCCAAGGAGAGTAGGTCCCCTCCTGATGGGACTCCACAGGGAAGGTCCCGGGCTCCAGACGCAGCCCAGGCCGACTGGGGCCGGGGGCCGGGGCCCATGGCCTGAACCCCAAAGAGGCAGCGCCCCCTCCTCCCATCAAATCGTGGCAGGTCCGAGGCCTCCTCCAGACGCTGGGTCCCGGTCTAGCAATCCCCTGGCCTGCCGGGTGACCTCAAGAAGGACAGCCTGGAGCCTCCGTGCCCTCAGTGTCAACGGAGAGGCAAAGGGAGACTGACGTGCCCTCAGGAGCCTGGCTACCAAGAAAGCCCTGGACCCGTGACAGGAGTCCTCCTGAGCTCAAAACTCAAAGCCCTCCCTTCTCGTCCTGTGCCCGGGAAGGGGGCATCCTAAGGCTCAAAGGCAGGGCTCCCTTACCAGTGGGGCAGGAGCACTTGGGGTCCATCTGGAGGAGGAGTGAGGCCCGAGGTCCAAAGCAAGGGGCGAAGCCGCTTCACGGGTCCGGTGGGGGCCGTGTGGGAGCGAGGAGCCCGGGGGCTCAGTTATAGGCCGAGGAGGCGGCCCGGGCGCAGAGGCCCCGCCCCCGCCTTGCACCCGCCCCGCGGCTCCGCGCCCGCGCCGCCCGTGCCGCCCGCAGCGCCCTGGGCCGGGCTGTGAGCAACAGGCGGGGCCGAGCGCACGATTCCACGTCGGTGCCGGCTGGAGCGGAGGAACCGGGTGCCGTGCGGTAAGCGGTGTCCCAGCCCCCCGGCCGCCCCTTCCCAATGTGCCCGACGGGAGCAGCCACCGTGTTGGCGGCTTGTGCAGGAATCCGGCTCCCGCGTCCTCCGGTCTTCCCCGCCCCAGGCCCCGCGCCGCCGGCCTCCGGGTCGCCGTTTCCTGCAGCCTGAGAACAGCCCCCGCCTCCCGCTCGTGTCCCTGGCTTGGCTGGAGCCGGGGAGCGGTGTCAGAGAGCGCAGGCGGATGTGACCCTCACCACCGTTTGGCCGACCCCATGTGTCCCCGGGCGTTGCCAGCCCCGGTCCCCACCACGGTCCTTTGGAAGCGTTTTTCCGGTACCGCCTCCTGTAACCGCAGCGCGGTGAACATTGCCTTCAGCCGCGAGGCGTCACTTGTGTTTTCCTTTCCTGGAGGGATCCTAGCTCATTTGTCCGGGGGCTTCTTTGCCTAAACTTTCCAGGGGCGCTCCTCACTGTAGCCGGTCCACCCCCACGCCAGGGTGGAGGTTCCCTCATCATGGGATGCTTCCCCAGGGACGGCATCATTGTAGGTGATAGGCAGACCTGGCGGTAAATAACAAAGCGAGACAAGTGGATAGAGTTCCCTTTGAGTAGTCCTGACAGTTACTCACCGTGGAGTCCATGCCAAGCCTTGTTAGTCACTTTTGCTCTTTGAATTGTCACACCAACCGGGAAGGGAGACAGCAGCCAGGAGCCCGGTTCCCGAAGTCCAAAGTACCTACAGTACGGGGCGGCTACTGAGGCAGGCACACAGGGCTGGGGAGTGGTGCCCTGCTTCTGTGTTTTTGTCGCTTCGCAGCTGAAAGAGGGAGTCAGTGAGCAAGCTCCCCTTTGGCCCAGAGCTGTGTCCTCGGCCCGTCTCTACCATGTCCAGCTCAATCCTGGGGGCGACCAAGGTGACACAGTAGGAAATGTACTTATGATTTTGTGGCTACCTTCTGACGCTCTCCTTCAGTAGCGTTCGAGAGGTTTCTTTTGGTAGAACGTATTTCAGAAAATCACTGAAAAGAAAATGGTAAGGAAATCCTGATGCAGGTGACAGCAGAAGTGGCAGGACCCTTCTGTGTCTGTGAGGAGGACACCGACTGTGCTCCTCACGGCTTTCTATCTGTAGTGTCGACGGCTCTTTGCGTGAAGGCAGGAGAACCCTCTCGGGGGTACCGGTCCCACGCTCACAGGGTCGATGGGGACGGCCCAGAGCACAGAGCTAAACACACCGTCCTTGCTTGCGTGTCTGGAAGGAGAACAGTGTCTCCTAGGCTGATGATAACAAATAAATCAATAGATGAATAGATGAATGGGTGATGTGATCGATTACTCACTGAGTGCCCAGTATATTCTGACCTTCTTTGCATGTATTCAGTTCTTTAATCCCGAGAGCCAGACACTATTATTTTCCCTTTAGAGCAGAGCAGACGGAGCCACAGAGAGGTTATGTCCCGTGGCTGTACGTGGCACAGACGGGACTGGCCCTCCTGCAGGCTGACTGCAGCCCCGCGCCCAACCGGACACCATGTCATCCCACGAAGGGTGAGAACACTGAACACCTGGCACAGAGGCAGCAGTGGGAGAGCCCTGAGCCGGCAGCCAGAACCCTCCGCACAGCTCTGTGACCTCTCTGGGCTTCGGCCTCCCACCTCTGCAGCCAGGAGCACAGCTGGACTGTCTCCGAAGACCCTGCAGCCCTGAAAAAGGAGAGGCCGGATTCAGCCTCCAGTGATGTCATAACCGGCACCGTGTGGCCGGGAGGTGAGACAGCTGCAGTGTAGGTTTAGTCCTCTGAGTATAGGCTGTGTGCCCTTGGGTAAGTTGCTTAACCTCTCTGGAACTGGCACCATCACTCCAGACCATGCAGGTTCACCGAGTCTGTCCAAACGCTGTGGCGGTGACTCGTTCCACGGGGCTTGTTGGAGGACATCCCCACGCCCTCTGGCACTGGATAAGCAAGGTTCCTATCCATCTCTGCCCTCACCATGAGCTTGCTTGCAAACCAGGGAGCCTTTCTCCAGGAGCTTGTCGGGAGCTCAAGGATTCTCTGTGCACAGATGTCAGTGTGGAGAGAGCGATCGTACGGGACACCGTGCGGGAAGCCCGAGCTGGGAGCCAGGCCACTATCTCGCTCATTCCCCCTCATTGAAATTAATCTTTTGTATGGAAAGGAGGAAATGAAATCTCAGAGAGTATCAGTGACTTGCCAGGTCAGGAAGTGGCACGGTGGCTGTGAACCTGAGTGCCTGACGCCGACGCCCACGCACGCAGCACGGGCCGGCTCCCGAAATGCCCTGTGCACTCGGGGCACCTGTGGCCCATCTTGGTCCTGACTTCTGAGCCACGTGTCTCCTCTTTCTCTCGGAGTGCCCATCAAATAGGAGTTCCCTCCCCAGACCGCCAGGGGGCCCAACACCTGAAATATACTACCCGTTCCCTCAGCACACACTTGTTGCTAATAAACCCCACCAGGCCCCCCCCCCACCCCCCCGCCACGCACTGCAGCACCACCATCACTCTGCAGAGGAACACGTGAAGTCCTTCTTCTGAAACCAGGTCTCAGGGAAACAGCCGGGAAATTCCCACCAAATCCAAATCACTTTCTTTCGGGGTGTCAGGGAGCCACGGGCTGGTTTTTGAGGGAAGGGAAGATGTCAGCCTGACCTAGGGAGGTACTTGCGAAGATTCAGAGCCAAGCCCCTGCAGGGAGCTGTCACGGGTGGCGAGTGTCCTGTCCGTAGCCCTGGGCAAGCCAAGGCTGATGTTCCCTGTGGGGAGGCAGGGGGCAGAGCTGCTCCAGGCGTGTGTGGTCCACACAGTGGGGCATCTGTGAAGTGTTCCCAGGACTCGGGCACACTTTCAACGTACGTGCAGCATATGAGAGCGTCCAGTTTCCAGAATTGCTCCTCCACGTGTGAAGGTGGTTTTACGTGTTGAAGGGAAAACTGGGTGTCACATATCGTGTCCTTTGACGTGTTTTCTTCGCGATCCGTTTTACTGACCAGGGTGAAAACTGTGGCAGAAAATACAAAGAGGTCTTTCCAGGGTGTTTCAGACGCAAGCCCCGTGCAGAAGTCACACGAGAGGGGTGTGGGATTCCATCCCCTCTGGGTGCTTTTCTAGGCTCTCATCACCGAGCGCTGAGTTTGGCAGGGGCCCTCAGAGAGGGAAAATGAGAAATGGGCAACTTTCTCTGCAATCCATACTCCTAAGGGGAATAGAGGGAGTGTGTCCTCTGTGTGTCCAATGCCCTATGTCATCTGGCGAGGGTATCCTTTGGAGCTGAGAAACGGAAGCTCAAATTAACCTAAGCGGCTAAGACGCTCAGTGTGTGTGTTTTGGGGGTGTGGGGTGTGGGGGAGGTACTCTTTGGTCCAGAGCCGAGGTCTCTGCACGTCCAGTCCAGTTCCCCACGCCAGCCCTGATGGGCACGGAGTCTCTTTGTCCAAGACAGACCAAGGAAGACAGAGCCAGAATAAAGTCAACAGCTTTTATTACAAGTCACAGATTTCATAGAAAAAGGAATGTAGCGTCAGGTCCGGTTGTATGAAAAACGGTAAAATGCAGGTTTGTCCTGGTTGCTCTGTGGACACCCGGGGCAGGCTCTCCGCGACATCAGGCACAGCAGCTGCACTTGTCCGAGGCCCCTTTGCAGACGCAGCCCTGGGCACACTTGGCGCAGCCCACGGGGCAGCAGGAGCAGCAGCCTGGGGAGGCAAGGGCAGCGTGCGGTCGGACCACGCGTTGTCCGGAACCACCCTTCCCAGCAGCAGGCCTGGCCCCAGCCGCCCTCGGGCCCAGACCCTGAGTTTACGACGGTGTCCTCTGTCCTGAGGTAATTGCTCTCAGACACTAGGTTCAGGTTGCCCGGCCCATCTGTGCCCAGGACAGGGCACAGCGCCTTGGAGAGACAGTGAGCAGGGCCTCTGGGGACAGGAGAAAGCCAGCCCCCAGCACCACCAGTGATGTGAGCCAAGTCGTCAGGATCAAAGTGGAGGCAAAGCCCGCACAGAGCAGCTCCCGCTCGGGATAGGGAAGCTCTGGGCTGCTTCGACAGGAAGGGGCTGCACCAGGTCCGAGAAGCCACGCACGGCCACTGGTTCCTGTCCCTAAAGTGCTTCAGTCCCTGAGAGGATTCGGAAGCGGGACTCAGGAGGCAGGAGGACTAGTTCTAGTGACAGGTCTGAGGTTGTTTGTCGGTGGCCCGTCTGGGCCTCAGTCTCCCTGTTCTCTAGTGCGCGCCTGGGTCTCGCTCATGCCGAAGGTGATTCCAGCTCTGACTGTGAATCCCTTCCTGGTGAGGGGGGTGCCGGGAAGTCTGGTCACTGTCCTGCTCCTGCCTGCCTGCTGAGCTCTGGGCCCCCTCCTCGCACTCAGCCCAGACCCCGCATTCCCAGAGAAGGCCCCGCACACTCACTCTTCTTGCAGGAGGTGCATCTGCAGGCTTTGCAGGTGCAGGAGCCAGCGCAGCCGCAGGAGCCGCCTGCCGGGAAGGGAAAGGAGGCCAGCAGTGAGCAGGGACGGGGATGCAGGAGCCACAGCAGACGGTCAGCAGTGCCTCCCTGAGCCCTCCTCCTCTGTCAGGACCCAGCCCTGGGAGCTCGTGTCCACTCGGGCGGATAGGGAAGCCCCAGCTCCTCTCTTCTGGTCCAAGGAGAGTAGGTCCCCTCCTGATGGGACTCCACAGGGAAGGTCCCGGGCTCCAGACGCAGCCCAGGCCGACTGGGGCCGGGGGCCGGGGCCCATGGCCTGAACCCCAAAGAGGCAGCGCCCCCTCCTCCCATCAAATCGTGGCAGGTCCGAGGCCTCCTCCAGACGCTGGGTCCCGGTCTAGCAATCCCCTGACCTGCCGGGTGACCTCAAGAAGGACAGCCTGGAGCCTCCGTGCCCTCAGTGTCAACGGAGAGGCAAAGGGAGACTGACGTGCCCTCAGGAGCCTGGCTACCAAGAAAGCCCTGGACCCGTGACAGGAGTCCTCCTGAGCTCAAAACTCAAAGCCCTCCCTTCTCGTCCTGTGCCCGGGAAGGGGGCATCCTAAGGCTCAAAGGCAGGGCTCCCTTACCAGTGGGGCAGGAGCACTTGGGGTCCATCTGGAGGAGGAGTGAGGCCCGAGGTCCAAAGCAAGGGGCGAAGCCGCTTCACGGGTCCGGTGGGGGCCGTGTGGGAGCGAGGAGCCCGGGGGCTCAGTTATAGGCCGAGGAGGCGGCCCGGGCGCAGAGGCCCCGCCCCCGCCTTGCACCCGCCCCGCGGCTCCGCGCCCGCGCCGCCCGTGCCGCCCGCAGCGCCCTGGGCCGGGCTGTGAGCAACAGGCGGGGCCGAGCGCACGATTCCACGTCGGTGCCGGCTGGAGCGGAGGAACCGGGTGCCGTGCGGTAAGCGGTGTCCCAGCCCCCCGGCCGCCCCTTCCCAATGTGCCCGACGGGAGCAGCCACCGTGTTGGCGGCTTGTGCAGGAATCCGGCTCCCGCGTCCTCCGGTCTTCCCCGCCCCAGGCCCCGCGCCGCCGGCCTCCGGGTCGCCGTTTCCTGCAGCCTGAGAACAGCCCCCGCCTCCCGCTCGTGTCCCTGGCTTGGCTGGAGCCGGGGAGCGGTGTCAGAGAGCGCAGGCGGATGTGACCCTCACCACCGTTTGGCCGACCCCATGTGTCCCCGGGCGTTGCCAGCCCCGGTCCCCACCACGGTCCTTTGGAAGCGTTTTTCCGGTACCGCCTCCTGTAACCGCAGCGCGGTGAACATTGCCTTCAGCCGCGAGGCGTCACTTGTGTTTTCCTTTCCTGGAGGGATCCTAGCTCATTTGTCCGGGGGCTTCTTTGCCTAAACTTTCCAGGGGCGCTCCTCACTGTAGCCGGTCCACCCCCACGCCAGGGTGGAGGTTCCCTCATCATGGGATGCTTCCCCAGGGACGGCATCATTGTAGGTGATAGGCAGACCTGGCGGTAAATAACAAAGCGAGACAAGTGGATAGAGTTCCCTTTGAGTAGTCCTGACAGTTACTCACCGTGGAGTCCATGCCAAGCCTTGTTAGTCACTTTTGCTCTTTGAGTTGTCACACCAACCGGGAAGGGAGACAGCAGCCAGGAGCCCGGTTCCCGAAGTCCAAAGTACCTACAGTACGGGGCGGCTACTGAGGCAGGCACACAGGGCTGGGGAGTGGTGCCCTGCTTCTGTGTTTTTGTCGCTTCGCAGCTGAAAGAGGGAGTCAGTGAGCAAGCTCCCCTTTGGCCCAGAGCTGTGTCCTCGGCCCGTCTCTACCATGTCCAGCTCAATCCCGGGGGCGACCAAGGTGACACAGTAGGAATGTATTTATGATTTTGTGGCTACCTTCTGACTCTCTCCTTCAGTAGCGTTCGAGAGGTTTCTTTTGGTAGAACGTATTTCAGAAAATCACTGAAAAGAAAATGGTAAGGAAATCCTGATGCAGGTGACAGCAGAAGTGGCAGGACCCTTCTGTGTCTGTGAGGAGGACACCGACTGTGCTCCTCACGGCTTTCTATCTGTAGTGTCGACGGCTCTTTGCGTGAAGGCAGGAGAACCCTCTCGGGGGTACTGGTCCCACGCTCACAGGGTCGATGGGGACGGCCCAGAGCACAGAGCTAAACACACCGTCCTTGCTTGCGTGTCTGGAAGGAGAACAGTGTCTCCTAGGCTGATGATAACAAATAAATCAATAGATAAATAGATGAATGGGTGATGTGATCGATTACTCACTGAGTGCCCAGTATATTCTGACCTTCTTTGCATGTATTCAGTTCTTTAATCCCGAGAGCCAGACACTATTATTTTCCCTTTAGAGCAGAGCAGACGGAGCCACAGAGAGGTTATGTCCCGTGGCTGTACGTGGCACAGACGGGACTGGCCCTCCTGCAGGCTGACTGCAGCCCCGCGCCCAACCGGACACCATGTCATCCCACGAAGGGTGAGAACACTGAACACCTGGCACAGAGGCAGCAGTGGGAGAGCCCTGAGCCGGCAGCCAGAACCCTCCGCACAGCTCTGTGACCTCTCTGGGCTTCGGCCTCCCACCTCTGCAGCCAGGAGCACAGCTGGACTGTCTCCGAAGACCCTGCAGCCCTGAAAAAGGAGAGGCCGGATTCAGCCTCCAGTGATGTCATAACCGGCACCGTGTGGCCGGGAGGTGAGACAGCTGCAGTGTAGGTTTAGTCCTCTGAGTATAGGCTGTGTGCCCTTGGGTAGGTTGCTTAACCTCTCTGGAACTGGCACCATCACTCCAGACCATGCAGGTTCACCGAGTCTGTCCAAACGCTGTGGCGGTGACTCGTTCCACGGGGCTTGTTGGAGGACATCCCCACGCCCTCTGGCACTGGATAAGCAAGGTTCCTATCCATCTCTGGCCTCACCATGAGCTTGCTTGCAAACCAGGGAGCCTTTCTCCAGGAGCTTGTCGGGAGCTCAAGGATTCTCTGTGCACAGATGTCAGTGTGGAGAGAGCGATCGTACGGGACACCGTGCGGGAAGCCCGAGCTGGGAGCCAGGCCACTATCTCGCTCATTCCCCCTCATGGAAATTAATCTTTTGTATCGAAAGGAGGAAATGAAATCTCAGAGAGTATCAGTGGCTTGCCAGGTCAGGAAGTGGCACGGTGGCTGTGAACCTGAGTGCCTGACGCCGACGCCCACGCACGCAGCACGGGCCGGCTCCCGAAATGCCCTGTGCACTCGGGGCACCTGTGGCCCATCTTGGTCCTGACTTCTGAGCCACGTGTCTCCTCTTTCTCTCGGAGTGCCCATCAAATAGGAGTTCCCTCCCCAGACCGCCAGGGGGCCCAACACCTGAAATATACTACCCGTTCCCTCAGCACACACTTGTTGCTAATAAACCCCACCAGGCCCCCCCCCCCCCCCCCCCGCCACGCACTGCAGCACCACCATCACTCTGCAGAGGAACACGTGAAGTCCTTCTTCTGAAACCAGGTCTCAGGGAAACAGCCGGGAAATTCCCACCAAATCCAAATCACTTTCTTTCGGGGTGTCAGGGAGCCACGGGCTGGTTTTTGAGGGAAGGGAAGATGTCAGCCTGACCTAGGGAGGTACTTGCGAAGATTCAGAGCCAAGCCCCTGCAGGGAGCTGTCACGGGTGGCGAGTGTCCTGTCCGTAGCCCTGGGCAAGCCAAGACTGATGTTCCCTTGGGGAGGCAGGGGGCAGAGCTGCTCCAGGCGTGTGTGGTCCACACAGTGGGGCATCTGTGAAGTGTTCCCAGGACTCGGGCACACTTTCAACGTACGTGCAGCATATGAGAGCGTCCAGTTTCCAGAATTGCTCCTCCACGTGTGAAGGTGGTTTTACGTGTTGAAGGGAAAACTGGGTGTCACATATCGTGTCCTTTGACGTGTTTTCTTCGCGATCCGTTTTACTGACCAGGGTGAAAACTGTGGCAGAAAATACAAAGAGGTCTTTCCAGGGTGTTTTAGACGCAAGCCCCGTGCAGAAGTCACACGAGAGGGGTGTGGGATTCCATCCCCTCTGGGTGCTTTTCTAGGCTCTCATCACCGAGCGCTGAGTTTGGCAGGGGCCCCCAGAGAGGGAAAATGAGAAATGGGCAACTTTCTCTGCAATCCATACTCCTAAGGGGAATAGAGGGAGTGTGTCCTCTGTGTGTCCAATGCCCTATGTCATCTGGCGAGGGTATCCTTTGGAGCTGAGAAACGGAAGCTCAAATTAACCTAAGCGGCTAAGACGCTCAGTGTGTGTGTTTTGGGGGTGTGGGGTGTGGGGGAGGTACTCTTTGGTCCAGAGCCGAGGTCTCTGCACGTCCAGTCCAGTTCCCCACGCCAGCCCTGATGGGCACGGAGTCTCTTTGTCCAAGACAGACCAAGGAAGACAGAGCCAGAATAAAGTCAACAGCTTTTATTACAAGTCACAGATTTCATAGAAAAAGGAATGTAGCGTCAGGTCCGGTTGTATGAAAAACGGTAAAATGCAGGTTTGTCCTGGTTGCTCTGTGGACACCCGGGGCAGGCTCTCCGCGACATCAGGCACAGCAGCTGCACTTGTCCGAGGCCCCTTTGCAGACGCAGCCCTGGGCACACTTGGCGCAGCCCACGGGGCAGCAGGAGCAGCAGCCTGGGGAGGCAAGGGCAGCGTGCGGTCGGACCACGCGTTGTCCGGAACCACCCTTCCCAGCAGCAGGCCTGGCCCCAGCCGCCCTCGGGCCCAGACCCTGAGTTTACGATGGTGTCCCCTGTCCTGAGGTAATTGCTCTCAGACACTAGGTTCAGGTTGCCCGGCCCATCTGTGCCCAGGACAGGGCACAGCGCCTTGGAGAGACAGTGAGCAGGGCCTCTGGGGACAGGAGAAAGCCAGCCCCCAGCACCACCAGTGATGTGAGCCAAGTCCTCAGGATCAAAGTGGAGGCAAAGCCCGCACAGAGCAGCTCCCGCTCGGGATAGGGAAGCTCTGGGCTGCTTCGACAGGAAGGGGCTGCACCAGGTCCGAGAAGCCACGCACGGCCACTGGTTCCTGTCCCTAAAGTGCTTCAGTCCCTGAGAGGACTCGGAAGCGGGACTCAGGAGGCAGGAGGACTAGTTCTAGTGACAGGTCTGAGGTTGTTTGTCGGTGGCCCGTCTGGGCCTCAGTCTCCCTGTTCTCTAGTGCGCGCCTGGGTCTCGCTCATGCCGAAGGTGATTCCAGCTCTGACTGTGAATCCCTTCCTGGTGAGGGGGGTGCCGGGAAGTCTGGTCACTGTCCTGCTCCTGCCTGCCTGCTGAGCTCTGGGCCCCCTCCTCGCACTCAGCCCAGACCCCGCCTTCCCAGAGAAGGCCCCGCACACTCACTCTTCTTGCAGGAGGTGCATCTGCAGGCTTTGCAGGTGCAGGAGCCAGCGCAGCCGCAGGAGCCGCCTGCCGGGAAGGGAAAGGAGGCCAGCAGTGAGCAGGGACGGGGATGCAGGAGCCACAGCAGACGGTCAGCAGTGCCTCCCTGAGCCCTCCTCCTCTGTCAGGACCCAGCCCTGGGAGCTCGTGTCCACTCGGGCGGATAGAGAAGCCCCAGCTCCTCTCTTCTGGTCCAAGGAGAGTAGGTCCCCTCCTGATGGGACTCCACAGGGAAGGTCCCGGGCTCCAGACGCAGCCCAGGCCGACTGGGGCCGGGGGCCGGGGCCCATGGCCTGAACCCCAAAGAGGCAGCGCCCCCTCCTCCCATCAAATCGTGGCAGGTCCGAGGCCTCCTCCAGACGCTGGGTCCCGGTCTAGCAATCCCCTGACCTGCCGGGTGACCTCAAGAAGGACAGCCTGGAGCCTCCGTGCCCTCAGTGTCAACGGAGAGGCAAAGGGAGACTGACGTGCCCTCAGGAGCCTGGCTACCAAGAAAGCCCTGGACCCGTGACAGGAGTCCTCCTGAGCTCAAAACTCAAAGCCCTCCCTTCTCGTCCTGTGCCCGGGAAGGGGGCATCCTAAGGCTCAAAGGCAGGGCTCCCTTACCAGTGGGGCAGGAGCACTTGGGGTCCATCTGGAGGAGGAGTGAGGCCCGAGGTCCAAAGCAAGGGGCGAAGGCGCTTCACGGGTCCGGTGGGGGCCGTGTGGGAGCGAGGAGCCCGGGGGCTCAGTTATAGGCCGAGGAGGCGGCCCGGGCGCAGAGGCCCCGCCCCCGCCTTGCACCCGCCCCGCGGCTCCGCGCCCGCGCCGCCCGTGCCGCCCGCAGCGCCCTGGGCCGGGCTGTGAGCAACAGGCGGGGCCGAGCGCACGATTCCACGTCGGTGCCGGCTGGAGCGGAGGAACCGGGTGCCGTGCGGTAAGCGGTGTCCCAGCCCCCCGGCCGCCCCTTCCCAATGTGCCCGACGGGAGCAGCCACCGTGTTGGCGGCTTGTGCAGGAATCCGGCTCCCGCGTCCTCCGGTCTTCCCCGCCCCAGGCCCCGCGCCGCCGGCCTCCGGGTCGCCGTTTCCTGCAGCCTGAGAACAGCCCCCGCCTCCCGCTCGTGTCCCTGGCTTGGCTGGAGCCGGGGAGCGGTGTCAGAGAGCGCAGGCGGATGTGACCCTCACCACCGTTTGGCCGACCCCATGTGTCCCCGGGCGTTGCCAGCCCCGGTCCCCACCACGGTCCTTTGGAAGCGTTTTTCCGGTACCGCCTCCTGTAACCGCAGCGCGGTGAACATTGCCTTCAGCCGCGAGGCGTCACTTGTGTTTTCCTTTCCTGGGGGGATCCTGGCTCATTTGTCCGGGGGCTTCTTTGCCTAAACTTTCCAGGGGCGCTCCTCACTGTAGCCGGTCCACCCCCACGCCAGGGTGGAGGTTCCCTCATCATGGGATGCTTCCCCAGGGGCGGCATCATTGTAGGTGATAGGCAGACCTGGCGGTAAATAACAAAGCGAGACAAGTGGATAGAGTTCCCTTTGAGTAGTCCTGACAGTTACTCACCGTGGAGTCCATGCCAAGCCTTGTTAGTCACTTTTGCTCTTTGAGTTGTCACACCAACCGGGAAGGGAGACAGCAGCCAGGAGCCCGGTTCCCGAAGTCCAAAGTACCTACAGTACGGGGCGGCTACTGAGGCAGGCACACAGGGCTGGGGAGTGGTGCCCTGCTTCTGTGTTTTTGTCGCTTCGCAGCTGAAAGAGGGAGTCAGTGAGCAAGCTCCCCTTTGGCCCAGAGCTGTGTCCTCGGCCCGTCTCTACCATGTCCAGCTCAATCCCGGGGGCGACCAAGGTGACACAGTAGGAATGTATTTATGATTTTGTGGCTACCTTCTGACTCTCTCCTTCAGTAGCGTTCGAGAGGTTTCTTTTGGTAGAACGTATTTCAGAAAATCACTGAAAAGAAAATGGTAAGGAAATCCTGATGCAGGTGACAGCAGAAGTGGCAGGACCCTTCTGTGTCTGTGAGGAGGACACCGACTGTGCTCCTCACGGCTTTCTATCTGTAGTGTCGACGGCTCTTTGCGTGAAGGCAGGAGAACCCTCTCGGGGGTACCGGTCCCACGCTCACAGGGTCGATGGGGACGGCCCAGAGCACAGAGCTAAACACACCGTCCTTGCTTGCGTGTCTGGAAGGAGAACAGTGTCTCCTAGGCTGATGATAACAAATAAATCAATAGATAAATAGATGAATGGGTGATGTGATCGATTACTCACTGAGTGCCCAGTATATTCTGACCTTCTTTGCATGTATTCAGTTCTTTAATCCCGAGAGCCAGACACTATTATTTTCCCTTTAGAGCAGAGCAGACGGAGCCACAGAGAGGTTATGTCCCGTGGCTGTACGTGGCACAGACGGGACTGGCCCTCCTGCAGGCTGACTGCAGCCCCGCGCCCAACCGGACACCATGTCATCCCACGAAGGGTGAGAACACTGAACACCTGGCACAGAGGCAGCAGTGGGAGAGCCCTGAGCCGGCAGCCAGAACCCTCCGCACAGCTCTGTGACCTCTCTGGGCTTCGGCCTCCCACCTCTGCAGCCAGGAGCACAGCTGGACTGTCTCCGAAGACCCTGCAGCCCTGAAAAAGGAGAGGCCGGATTCAGCCTCCAGTGATGTCATAACCGGCACCGTGTGGCCGGGAGGTGAGACAGCTGCAGTGTAGGTTTAGTCCTCTGAGTATAGGCTGTGTGCCCTTGGGTAGGTTGCTTAACCTCTCTGGAATTGGCACAATCACTCCAGACCATGCAGGTTCATCGAGTCTGTCCAAACGCTGTGGCGGTGACTCGTTCCACGGGGCTTGTTGGAGGACATCCCCACGCCCTCTGGCACTGGATAAGCAAGGTTCCTATCCATCCCTGCCCTCACCATGAGCTTGCTTGCAAACCAGGGAGCCTTTCTCCAGGAGCTTGTCGGGAGCTCAAGGATTCTCTGTGCACAGATGTCAGTGTGGAGAGAGCGATCGTACGGGACACCTTGCGGGAAGCCCGAGCTGGGAGCCAGGCCACTATCTCGCTCATTCCCCCTCATTGAAATTAATCTTTTGTATGGAAAGGAGAAAATGAAATCTCAGAGAGTATCAGTGACTTGCCAGGTCAGGAAGTGGCACGGTGGCTGTGAACCTGAGTGCCTGACGCCGACGCCCACGCACGCAGCACGGGCCGGCTCCCGAAATGCCCTGTGCACTCGGGGCACCTGTGGCCCATCTTGGTCCTGACTTCTGAGCCACGTGTCTCCTCTTTCTCTCGGAGTGCCCATCAAATAGGAGTTCCCTCCCCAGACCGCCAGGGGGCCCAACACCTGAAATATACTGCCCGTTCCCTCAGCACACACTTGTTGCTAATAAACCCCACCAGCCGCCCCCCCCCCCCCCCCCCCACGCACTGCAGCACCACCATCACTCTGCAGAGGAACACGTGAAGTCCTTCTTCTGAAACCAGGTCTCAGGGAAACAGCCGGGAAATTCCCACCAAATCCAAATCACTTTCTTTCGGGGTGTCAGGGAGCCACGGGCTGGTTTTTGAGGGAAGGGAAGATGTCAGCCTGACCTAGGGAGGTACTTGCGAAGATTCAGAGCCAAGCCCCTGCAGGGAGCTGTCACGGGTGGCGAGTGTCCTGTCCGTAGCCCTGGGCAAGCCAAGACTGATGTTCCCTTGGGGAGGCAGGGGGCAGAGCTGCTCCAGGCGTGTGTGGTCCACACAGTGGGGCATCTGTGAAGTGTTCCCAGGACTCGGGCACACTTTCAACGTACGTGCAGCATATGAGAGCGTCCAGTTTCCAGAATTGCTCCTCCACGTGTGAAGGTGGTTTTACGTGTTGAAGGGAAAACTGGGTGTCACATATCGTGTCCTTTGACGTGTTTTCTTCGCGATCCGTTTTACTGACCAGGGTGAAAACTGTGGCAGAAAATACAAAGAGGTCTTTCCAGGGTGTTTTAGACGCAAGCCCCGTGCAGAAGTCACACGAGAGGGGTGTGGGATTCCATCCCCTCTGGGTACTTTTCTAGGCTGTCATCACCGAGCGCTGAGTTTGGCAGGGGCCCCCAGAGAGGGAAAATGAGAAATGGGCAACTTTCTCTGCAATCCATACTCCTAAGGGGAATAGAGGGAGTGTGTCCTCTGTGTGTCCAATGCCCTATGTCATCTGGCGAGGGTATCCTTTGGAGCTGAGAAACGGAAGCTCAAATTAACCTAAGCGGCTAAGACGCTCAGTGTGTGTGTTTTGGGGGTGTGGGGTGTGGGGGGGTACTCTTTGGTCCAGAGCCGAGGTCTCTGCACGTCCAGTCCAGTTCCCCACGCCAGCCCTGATGGGCACGGAGTCTCTTTGTCCAAGACAGACCAAGGAAGACAGAGCCAGAATAAAGTCAACAGCTTTTATTACAAGTCACAGATTTCATAGAAAAAGGAATGTAGCGTCAGGTCCGGTTGTATGAAAAACGGTAAAATGCAGGTTTGTCCTGGTTGCTCTGTGGACACCCGGGGCAGGCTCTCCGCGACATCAGGCACAGCAGCTGCACTTGTCCGAGGCCCCTTTGCAGACGCAGCCCTGGGCACACTTGGCGCAGCCCACGGGGCAGCAGGAGCAGCAGCCTGGGGAGGCAAGGGCAGCGTGCGGTCGGACCACGCGTTGTCCGGAACCACCCAGCCCCAGCCGCCCTCGGGCCCAGACCCTGAGTTTACGATGGTGTCCCCTGTCCTGAGGTAATTGCTCTCAGACACTAGGTTCAGGTTGCCCGGCCCATCTGTGCCCAGGACAGGGCACAGCGCCTTGGAGAGACAGTGAGCAGGGCCTCTGGGGACAGGAGAAAGCCAGCCCCCAGCACCACCAGTGATGTGAGCCAAGTCCTCAGGATCAAAGTGGAGGCAAAGCCCGCACAGAGCAGCTCCCGCTCGGGATAGGGAAGCTCTGGGCTGCTTCGACAGGAAGGGGCTGCACCAGGTCCGAGAAGCCACGCACGGCCACTGGTTCCTGTCCCTAAAGTGCTTCAGTCCCTGAGAGGATTCGGAAGCGGGACTCAGGAGGCAGGAGGACTAGTTCTAGTGACAGGTCTGAGGTTGTTTGTCGGTGGCCCGTCTGGGCCTCAGTCTCCCTGTTCTCTAGTGCGCGCCTGGGTCTCGCTCATGCCGAAGGTGATTCCAGCTCTGACTGTGAATCCCTTCCTGGTGAGGGGGGTGCCGGGAAGTCTGGTCACTGTCCCGCTCCTGCCTGCCTGCTGAGCTCTGGGCCCCCTCCTCGCACTCAGCCCAGACCCCGCATTCCCAGAGAAGGCCCCGCACACTCACTCTTCTTGCAGGAGGTGCATCTGCAGGCTTTGCAGGTGCAGGAGCCAGCGCAGCCGCAGGAGCCGCCTGCCGGGAAGGGAAAGGAGGCCAGCAGTGAGCAGGGACGGGGATGCAGGAGCCACAGCAGACGGTCAGCAGTGCCTCCCTGAGCCCTCCTCCTCTGTCAGGACCCAGCCCTGGGAGCTCGTGTCCACTTGGGCGGATAGAGAAGCCCCAGCTCCTCTCTTCTGGTCCAAGGAGAGTAGGTCCCCTCCTGATGGGACTCCACAGGGAAGGTCCCGGGCTCCAGACGCAGCCCAGGCCGACTGGGGCCGGGGGCCGGGGCCCATGGCCTGAACCCCAAAGAGGCAGCGCCCCCTCCTCCCATCAAATCGTGGCAGGTCCGAGGCCTCCTCCAGACGCTGGGTCCCGGTCTAGCAATCCCCTGACCTGCCGGGTGACCTCAAGAAGGACAGCCTGGAGCCTCCGTGCCCTCAGTGTCAACGGAGAGGCAAAGGGAGACTGACGTGCCCTCAGGAGCCTGGCTACCAAGAAAGCCCTGGACCCGTGACAGGAGTCCTCCTGAGCTCAAAACTCAAAGCCCTCCCTTCTCGTCCTGTGCCCGGGAAGGGGGCATCCTAAGGCTCAAAGGCAGGGCTCCCTTACCAGTGGGGCAGGAGCACTTGGGGTCCATCTGGAGGAGGAGTGAGGCCCGAGGTCCAAAGCAAGGGGCGAAGCCGCTTCACGGGTCCGGTGGGGGCCGTGTGGGAGCGAGGAGCCCGGGGGCTCAGTTATAGGCCGAGGAGGCGGCCCGGGCGCAGAGGCCCCGCCCCCGCCTTGCACCCGCCCCGCGGCTCCGCGCCCGCGCCGCCCGCGCCGCCCGTGCCGCCCGCAGCGCCCTGGGCCGGGCTGTGAGCAACAGGCGGGGCCGAGCGCACGATTCCACGTCGGTGCCGGCTGGAGCGGAGGAACCGGGTGCCGTGCGGTAAGCGGTGTCCCAGCCCCCCGGCCGCCCCTTCCCAATGTGCCCGACGGGAGCAGCCACCGTGTTGGCGGCTTGTGCAGGAATCCGGCTCCCGCGTCCTCCGGTCTTCCCCGCCCCAGGCCCCGCGCCGCCGGCCTCCGGGTCGCCGTTTCCTGCAGCCTGAGAACAGCCCCCGCCTCCCGCTCGTGTCCCTGGCTTGGCTGGAGCCGGGGAGCGGTGTCAGAGAGCGCAGGCGGATGTGACCCTCACCACCGTTTGGCCGACCCCATGTGTCCCCGGGCGTTGCCAGCCCCGGTCCCCACCACGGTCCTTTGGAAGCGTTTTTCCGGTACCGCCTCCTGTAACCGCAGCGCGGTGAACATTGCCTTCAGCCGCGAGGCGTCACTTGTGTTTTCCTTTCCTGGGGGGATCCTGGCTCATTTGTCCGGGGGCTTCTTTGCCTAAACTTTCCAGGGGCGCGCCTCACTGTAGCCGGTCCACCCCCACGCCAGGGTGGAGGTTCCCTCATTATGGGATGCTTCCCCAGGGGCGGCATCATTGTAGGTGATAGGCAGACCTGGCGGTAAATAACAAAGCGAGACAAGTGGATAGAGTTCCCTTTGAGTAGTCCTGACAGTTACTCACCGTGGAGTCCATGCCAAGCCTTGTTAGTCACTTTTGCTCTTTGAGTTGTCACACCAACCGGGAAGGGAGACAGCAGCCAGGAGCCCGGTTCCCGAAGTCCAAAGTACCTACAGTACGGGGCGGCTACTGAGGCAGGCACACAGGGCTGGGGAGTGGTGCCCTGCTTCTGTGTTTTTGTCGCTTCGCAGCTGAAAGAGGGAGTCAGTGAGCAAGCTCCCCTTTGGCCCAGAGCTGTGTCCTCGGCCCGTCTCTACCATGTCCAGCTCAATCCCGGGGGCGACCAAGGTGACACAGTAGGAATGTATTTGTGATTTTGTGGCTACCTTCTGACTCTCTCCTTCAGTAGCGTTCGAGAGGTTTCTTTTGGTAGAACGTATTTCAGAAAATCACTGAAAAGAAAACGGTAAGGAAATCCTGATGCAGGTGACAGCAGAAGTGGCAGGACCCTTCTGTGTCTGTGAGGAGGACACCGACTGTGCTCCTCACGGCTTTCTATCTGTAGTGTCGACGGCTCTTTGCGTGAAGGCAGGAGAACCCTCTCGGGGGTACTGGTCCCACGCTCACAGGGTCGATGGGGACGGCCCAGAGCACAGAGCTAAACACACCGTCCTTGCTTGCGTGTCTGGAAGGAGAACAGTGTCTCCTAGGCTGATGATAACAAATAAATCAATAGATAAATAGATGAATGGGTGATGTGATCGATTACTCACTGAGTGCCCAGTATATTCTGACCTTCTTTGCATGTATTCAGTTCTTTAATCCCGAGAGCCAGACACTATTATTTTCCCTTTAGAGCAGAGCAGACGGAGCCACAGAGAGGTTATGTCCCGTGGCTGTACGTGGCACAGACGGGACTGGCCCTCCTGCAGGCTGACTGCAGCCCCGCGCCCAACCGGACACCATGTCATCCCACGAAGGGTGAGAACACTGAACACCTGGCACAGAGGCAGCAGTGGGAGAGCCCTGAGCCGGCAGCCAGAACCCTCCGCACAGCTCTGTGACCTCTCTGGGCTTCGGCCTCCCACCTCTGCAGCCAGGAGCACAGCTGGACTGTCTCCGAAGACCCTGCAGCCCTGAAAAAGGAGAGGCCGGATTCAGCCTCCAGTGATGTCATAACCGGCACCGTGTGGCCGGGAGGTGAGACAGCTGCAGTGTAGGTTTAGTCCTCTGAGTATAGGCTGTGTGCCCTTGGGTAGGTTGCTTAACCTCTCTGGAATTGGCACAATCACTCCAGACCATGCAGGTTCACCGAGTCTGTCCAAACGCTGTGGCGGTGACTCGTTCCACGGGGCTTGTTGGAGGACATCCCCACGCCCTCTGGCACTGGATAAGCAAGGTTCCTATCCATCCCTGCCCTCACCATGAGCTTGCTTGCAAGCCAGGGAGCCTTTCTCCAGGAGCTTGTCGGGAGCTCAAGGATTCTCTGTGCACAGATGTCAGTGTGGAGAGAGCGATCGTACGGGACACCTTGCGGGAAGCCCGAGCTGGGAGCCAGGCCACTATCTCGCTCATTCCCCCTCATTGAAATTAATCTTTTGTATGGAAAGGAGAAAATGAAATCTCAGAGAGTATCAGTGACTTGCCAGGTCAGGAAGTGGCACGGTGGCTGTGAACCTGAGTGCCTGACGCCGACGCCCACGCACGCAGCACGGGCCGGCTCCCGAAATGCCCTGTGCACTCGGGGCACCTGTGGCCCATCTTGGTCCTGACTTCTGAGCCACGTGTCTCGTCTTTCTCTCGGAGTGCCCATCAAATAGGAGTTCCCTCCCCAGACCGCCAGGGGGCCCAACACCTGAAATATACTGCCCGTTCCCTCAGCACACACTTGTTGCTAATAAACCCCACCAGCCGCCCCCCCCCCCCCCACGCACTGCAGCACCACCATCACTCTGCAGAGGAACACGTGAAGTCCTTCTTCTGAAACCAGGTCTCAGGGAAACAGCCGGGAAATTCCCACCAAATCCAAATCACTTTCTTTCGGGGTGTCAGGGAGCCACGGGCTGGTTTTTGAGGGAAGGGAAGATGTCAGCCTGACCTAGGGAGGTACTTGCGAAGATTCAGAGCCAAGCCCCTGCAGGGAGCTGTCACGGGTGGCGAGTGTCCTGTCCGTAGCCCTGGGCAAGCCAAGACTGATGTTCCCTTGGGGAGGCAGGGGGCAGAGCTGCTCCAGGCGTGTGTGGTCCACACAGTGGGGCATCTGTGAAGTGTTCCCAGGACTCGGGCACACTTTCAACGTACGTGCAGCATATGAGAGCGTCCAGTTTCCAGAATTGCTCCTCCACGTGTGAAGGTGGTTTTACGTGTTGAAGGGAAAACTGGGTGTCACATATCGTGTCCTTTGACGTGTTTTCTTCGCGATCCGTTTTACTGACCAGGGTGAAAACTGTGGCAGAAAATACAAAGAGGTCTTTCCAGGGTGTTTTAGACGCAAGCCCCGTGCAGAAGTCACACGAGAGGGGTGTGGGATTCCATCCCCTCTGGGTACTTTTCTAGGCTCTCATCACCGAGCGCTGAGTTTGGCAGGGGCCCCCAGAGAGGGAAAATGAGAAATGGGCAACTTTCTCTGCAATCCATACTCCTAAGGGGAATAGAGGGAGTGTGTCCTCTGTGTGTCCAATGCCCTATGTCATCTGGCGAGGGTATCCTTTGGAGCTGAGAAACGGAAGCTCAAATTAACCTAAGCGGCTAAGACGCTCAGTGTGTGTGTTTTGGGGGTGTGGGGTGTGGGGGGGTACTCTTTGGTCCAGAGCCGAGGTCTCTGCACGTCCAGTCCAGTTCCCCACGCCAGCCCTGATGGGCACGGAGTCTCTTTGTCCAAGACAGACCAAGGAAGACAGAGCCAGAATAAAGTCAACAGCTTTTATTACAAGTCACAGATTTCATAGAAAAAGGAATGTAGCGTCAGGTCCGGTTGTATGAAAAACGGTAAAATGCAGGTTTGTCCTGGTTGCTCTGTGGACACCCGGGGCAGGCTCTCCGCGACATCAGGCACAGCAGCTGCACTTGTCCGAGGCCCCTTTGCAGACGCAGCCCTGGGCACACTTGGCGCAGCCCACGGGGCAGCAGGAGCAGCAGCCTGGGGAGGCAAGGGCAGCGTGCGGTCGGACCACGCGTTGTCCGGAACCACCCTTCCCAGCAGCAGGCCTGGCCCCAGCCGCCCTCGGGCCCAGACCCTGAGTATACGATGGTGTCCTCTGTCCTGAGGTAATTGCTCTCAGACACTAGGTTCAGGTTGCCCGGCCCATCTGTGCCCAGGACAGGGCACAGCGCCGTGGAGAGACAGTGAGCAGGGCCTCCGGGGACAGGAGAAAGCCAGCCCCCAGCACCACCAGTGATGTGAGCCAAGTCCTCAGGATCAAAGTGGAGGCAAAGCCCGCACAGAGCAGCTCCCGCTCGGGATAGGGAAGCTCTGGGCTGCTTCGACAGGAAGGGGCTGCACCAGGTCCGAGAAGCCACGCACGGCCACTGGTTCCTGTCCCTAAAGTGCTTCAGTCCCTGAGAGGATTCGGAAGCGGGACTCAGGAGGCAGGAGGACTAGTTCTAGTGACAGGTCTGAGGTTGTTTGTCGGTGGCCCGTCTGGGCCTCAGTCTCCCTGTTCTCTAGTGCGCGCCTGGGTCTCGCTCATGCCGAAGGTGATTCCAGCTCTGACTGTGAATCCCTTCCTGGTGAGGGGGGTGCCGGGAAGTCTGGTCACTGTCCCGCTCCTGCCTGCCTGCTGAGCTCTGGGCCCCCTCCTCGCACTCAGCCCAGACCCCGCATTCCCAGAGAAGGCCCCGCACACTCACTCTTCTTGCAGGAGGTGCATCTGCAGGCTTTGCAGGTGCAGGAGCCAGCGCAGCCGCAGGAGCCGCCTGCCGGGAAGGGAAAGGAGGCCAGCAGTGAGCAGGGACGGGGATGCAGGAGCCACAGCAGACGGTCAGCAGTGCCTCCCTGAGCCCTCCTCCTCTGTCAGGACCCAGCCCTGGGAGCTCGTGTCCACTCGGGCGGATAGGGAAGCCCCAGCTCCTCTCTTCTGGTCCAAGGAGAGTAGGTCCCCTCCTGATGGGACTCCACAGGGAAGGTCCCGGGCTCCAGACGCAGCCCAGGCCGACTGGGGCCGGGGGCCGGGGCCCATGGCCTGAACCCCAAAGAGGCAGCATCCCCTCCTCCCATCAAATCGTGGCAGCTCCGAGGCCTCCTGCAAACGCTGCGTCCCGGTCTAGGAATCACCTACCTGCTTAGTGACCTAAAGAAAGACAGTCTTGAGCCTCTTTACTCTCAAAAATAGAGGCTGGAAATCTTTGTCGGTCTAGTGGTTTGGAGTCAGCGCTCTCACTGCCTAGTGTCTGGGTTGAATCCCTGGTCAGGGAACTAAGCTCTGACAAGCCGAGTGGTACGGTGAAGAAAAAGAAAAAAAAAATAGATTGAAAATATCCTGTCGCTGCCCTGGCTAGGAAGAAAGCACTGTGTGAACCGTGGGCGTCCACTTGTGCTCAAATTCAAAATTCTTCCTCATGTAACCCCAGGGCCACTCTGTCCTGTGCTTGAGAAGCGGGCATCCAAGGCCCAGAGCCAGGGGTTCGTTACCAGTGGCGCAGGAACAGTTGGGGTCCATTTGGAGGCGACGTGAGGCCGGGGATCGAAAGCAAGCGGGCAAGAGGCACCTGAGCTGGTGGAAGGCGTGTCGAGCCTAGGAGCCTGCTTGCAGTGTTTGTTCCCAGAGGAGGCGGCCCGGGCGCAGAGGTCCCACCCACTCCTTGCACCCTCCCCGCGTCTGCGCCGCCCGCCCGCAGCGCCCGGGGCCGGGCTGTGAGCAACACTCGGGGCCGAGCGCAGGATTCTCCCAGTGCGCATGGGTCCGCTCTGCGCACGGGAGAGCCGAGTTTGGTGCCTGCTCGCGTGTAGGGACTGTTTGCCAGGAAGTACGCGGTGTCCTAGCCTCCCTGTCCGCCCCTCCCGATTTTCCCGAGGGCGGCAGCCACCTTGTTCCCGGATTTTCCAGCAACCCAGCCTCTGCGTCTCGCTGTCTTCCCCACCCCCGGCCCTCGCGCTGTTGTCTTCAGGTTCACCCTTTCCGGAGCCCGTGTGCAACCCTAGTCTCGCGCTCACGTCCCAGGCGTGGCAGGATCCTGGGAGGTGTGTGCAGAGACTGGTGGTGGATGTGACCTTCACCACCAGTCCTCCGACTCCCTCTTCCCCCACCATTTCCTGTCCTGGTCCCCACGATGGTCCTTAGGCAGCGTTTCTCTAACGTTTCTCCGAAAGAGCACCAGGGCCAACTCCGGCCTCTGCCTCCCATCCTTCCTTCTGTTCTCCACTACTGAATGGGTGGATGGGCACATTTGTCCCTATGCTCCTGGCCTGAACTTGCCAGGGGTTTTCCTGATCCTAGCCAGTCCACCCTGCTCCGGGATGGAGGTTCCCAAAGCATGAGATCCCACCCCATGGAAGGGATCATTGTAAGTGATGGGCAGACCTGGCATTAAATAACAAAGCATGAAAAGTGGTTATTTCCCTTTCAGTGTTCAGCAGTGGGGAGAGCACTGAGCAGGCAGTCAGATCCCTCTGCACAGCTCTGTGACCTCTCTGGACTTCAGTCTCCCATCTCTGCCGCCAGAAGCACAGCTAGACTGTCTCAGAGGACCCTTCCAGCTGTGAATAATGATAGGCAGGACTCAGCATTCAGTGACCTCATAATCAGCGACCTTTGGCAAGGAGGTGAGACAGCCTTGCTATAGGTTCAGACCTCTGGATATGATCTGTGTGCCCTTAGGCAGGTTGCTTAAACTGGGTAGCTGGCACAATCATTCCAGCCCCTGCAGGTTCACTCTGTTACTGGTTCATTGTAGATCAAGTGATATGAAGGGTGGGCATTGATTTTGTGTTTCTCCAAATGGTGTGGCAGCATCTTATCCTAGGGGGGCTATTGCAGGGCATCCACACTCCCCCTGCCAGTGGATCAGTAAATTTGCAATCAAACTTTAACCTCCAGCCTGGAGTAATGCTTGCAAAACCATGAGCCTTTCCCCAAGAGCTTGTTGGAATTAAACAAGATTCTGTCCCAGTAAAGTCACTGTGAACAGAAGCATCATAATAGACACTGTTTATTAAGCCCTAGTGAGGAGCTAGGCCACTCTCAATACCACATAGGGATATAATCTCCTTTTTATAGGAAATGGAGACTTAGAGAGGTTGAGCGACTCATTTAGGATATGCGGCTGGTAAGTGCCACTGTGGTCTGTGAACCAAGACTGCCTGACACCAGCACCCATGCACCCAGCATAGGCTGGCTCCTGAAATCCCCTCTGCACACAGGACACCTGTGGGTGAGTGTGGGCCTGACACTTGGGCCACGTGACTCCTCGTTCTCTTTGACTTTACATCAAACAGCAAATCCATCCAAAAGCTGTCAGGAGGACTAGCTATTGCCATTATTTACAAGTCACTGAGCGCCTCACTCCTTCCTAATAAATACCACCACAACTTTGTAAATGCAGAATTTGACGCTACCCTGCACAGGCAGACGTGAAGTCCTTCATCTGGAACCAGTTTCCAGGTACCTGCCTCTTGTTGGGAAATGGCTGGGTATTACCTGCAAATTCCTAGTCACTTTGCTGGTTTCAAGTAACCAAGGGCTGGATTTTGAAGGTAGAGTTCAGCCTGACCTTAAGGAACTTCCAAAGATTCAGAGCCAACTCACCGCAGGGAGCTCTCAGGGGTAGCAGGTGTCCTGTCACTGGCACTGGGCCAGCCAAGACACATGTTCCCTGTGGGGATGGGGGGGAAGAGCTACTCCAGGTGTGGGTGGTCCACACAGTGGGGTGTTTGAAAGTGTTTTCAGCGTTCAACATACTCCTTTGATGAACACGTGGGTTTTTTTAATAATTGAAGTATAGCTGATTTACAGTATTGTGTTAGTTTCAAGTGAACAAACATGTTTTTACTTTTTAAATTTTTCCTGTATTACTCTGTTCTTCATATATTTATTCAAATTTATTGAATCAAAAATTGGGTTTTGTATCCTTTTAAATTTTTCTTAGTAGTTCACTTAATTTTATTTTACCACAGTTTAGGTTTGTGAAGTTGGAAAATAAAAACCACAGCTAGAAAATTCACACGTCTTTCAGTGCAGGGAGTTTGAGACTTCCAGGTAACTGGAGGTGTGATTCCAACTTCTTTAGAGTCTATCAAGCCTAAAATCTATGAGGAAGTGAAGTTAGCCAGGGAAATCAGAGGATGGGAAATGAGGCATTGAGAAGCCACCAACCCTTGCCATGTCACCAACCCTTGACATGAGAATGGAGGGGACCTTGTATCTGCTCGACACCCTTAGAGCATCTGGTCTAATGCTGTTCCGTGTTATGCAGATGAACCCAGTGAGGGAGTGTGTCTTGTCTTAGGCACTCAGTTTGTTAGGGACTCACATTTTGTTCCAGTACCCAAGTCTCTGCACTTCTCACCCAGTCTCCTACACCAGCCCTGGATGGCACAAAAGCCTTTATTCCCAATGCACAGAAAAGAAAGGCGAGTCGGAATAGTGTCAACAACTTTTATTACCACTTACATATTTCATAGGAAAGGGAATGTAGAAATCAAGTCAGAGCGGTATAAAAACGCAGGTCGGCCCGTGTTCCTCCATTGACACCCGGGTCAGGCTCTCCGTGACATCAGGCACAGCAGCTGCACTTGTCCGAGGCCCCTTTGCAGAGGCAGCCCTGGGCACACTTGGCGCAGCCCACGGGGCAGCAGGAGCAGCAGCCTGGGGAGAGAGGGGCGAAAGCAGATGTCAGCGATGACTTTCCCAGGCTCCTCCTTGCCCACCAGCAGCCCTGCCACAAGCCCTCAGATCCAAAGGACCCCGAGTACAGAAAAACATGCTCTGTTCCAAGACAGTTGGGAGGACCTTGGGGTTTGGCTTCCACTACAAAGTGGCTGCCCTGCCCCATCTAAGCCCAGGACAGGCAGAAAGTCAGAAGCAGCAGTGACAGGTGCCGAAGGGCAAAGGAAGACCAGCCCCCCCGCCAGAGCCATACACTCAGAGCCCGCTCTGGGTTCCCTCCCTCACCGTAGCTGCAGCCCCCAGGTTCCCAGAGAAAGCCCTACACTCACTCTTCTTGCAGGAGGTGCATCTGCAGGCTTTGCAGGTGCAGGAGCCAGCGCAGCTGCAGGAGCCGCCTGCCAGGAAGGGAAGGGCCAGCAGTGAGCAGGGAGGGGGATGCAGGAGGTACAGCAGATGGTCAGTAATCCCTCCCTGCAACCTCTTCCTGGGTGCAGGGCCCAGTGCTAGGGACTCCTGTCCAGCATAGAACAGACAGAAGTCTCACCCCTCCTTCTCTGCCCTTCTATGCAAAGGGCTGTGTACTGCCTTGTATTTACCCCACAGGTATGGTCCCAGGCTCCAGAGCCCATTCAGGATGCCTGGGTCTGGTGGCCAGGACCTTTTGTCTGAGCCCATAACAGGCAATGTCCCCTCGCACCCGGCACAGGGAATGCAGAGGCCTGGACAGAGCACTGTGGCCGACCCAGAAGCCCCCTGACACCTGGATGATGTGGCGCAGAACAGCCTTGAGCCTCAGGCCTCTCGCCTCTGAAATGGAAGCCCCAGTTGGATGGAAACACTCTAATGGGGGATGAAGGCGCTTGTCCAGGGAGAAAGCACGAGCCGGGTTAACTACAGAAGCCTACTTCAGCTCAAGCTCAAAATGTTCCTCCCTCCTCCAAACCCAGGGATGCTTCTTGGTATTGGGGAAGGGGCATCCTAAGTTCTAGAGCCAGGGGTTCCTCACCAGTGGGGCAGGAGCAGTTGGGGTCCATTTGGAGGCGAGGTGAGGCCGGGGGTCCAAAGCAAGTAGCGAAGAAGAGGGTCTTGGGCCGGTTGGGGGCGTGTTGGAACCTAGCAGCCGGCGTGTCAGTTTATACCCAGAGGAGGCGGCCCGGGCGCAGAGGCCCCGCCCCCGCCTTGCACGCGGCGCGCGGATCTGCGCCTGTGCAGCCGGCAGCCCCCGTTCCGGCTGTGCGCAGCCGGGCGGGCCGAGCGCAGGGTTCCGTGAGCAAAGATTGGGTCGGTGTGCAGCGCTGCGGCCGCCCCTTTGGCGCTAGAACTCGCGGAGGGACGGTGTGCCGGGCGGCTCTCGGTTTCCCAGCTTCCCTGCCCGCCCCTTCCCAAATTTCCCAAGGTAGGCAGTCACCTTTGTTCCGGGATCTTCCAGGAACCCAGTCCCCCCTCTCTTTGCCACCCCAGGCCCCATTGCCTTGGTGCTCAAGTTCGTCCTTTCCGGAACCCGTGTGCGCCGCGCCCGGCCCTCCTCCCCCTCCCCCCCCCCGGCCCCCCCGGCATGTGCTCACGGGCGGTGGAAAGAGCCGAGGGAGTTGTGTGCAGCGTCCCAGCTGCGGATGTGACGTTTGCCTCCCAGTACTTTTCCTTTCCCTGTGGCCAGAGGGACTTAGGCCCTATTTTTCTGTCTCAGTTTCAAGGCGGACGCTGGCCTCTGTCTGCTCCATCTTTCCTCCACTCTCTAAGTTTGAAAGGATGTATGGGCACATATGTCTGGATCCTTTGCACAAAACTCTCCAGAGACTCTCCACAGCCTAGCCAGCCCACCTCACTCCAGGGAAGTTGTTCAGAAAGTGGGATGCCCCCAGGGGAGGGGTCATTTTAGGGGATAGGCAGATCTGGCATCTGCATATCAAGAAAAATAATTGTTTCCCTTTCAATATTACTGACCATTAGACAGCTTTGTGTGTGTGTCCCACCTGGTTAATTGTTTATCTTTCAACCTTCACAAAGACTCAAAAAGAGGAATACTGTTATTTATGAGCCCATTTGGCTGGTGGGAAAGGTAAGTCACAAGGATGTTAAATAACTTGCCCAGGGTCACAGCTGGGAAGTAGTGCCACCGGGTCTGAATCCAGTCAGCTTCCCCAGGGAAGAAGTTCAAAGATAAAGTTTTCCTTTGGCCCGAAGTTTTCCTTTGATGTATCTTCAACATCAGTGTACTGCTTGAAATCTTTTAAACAGAGAGAAGCCTCAAGCTTATCAACTCTCCAGGCCCATATCATGATTTTGTTTTCAAGGACCTAGATTGCCTTTTCTTTCTGCAAGACATCATACTGGTCCAGTACACTGATGATATTATGCTGCTCGGAGCTAGTTGCAAGAAGTAGCAACTACTCTAGGCTTATTGGTTAAGACTCTGTAATGGCTGTAAAAAAAAAGCCTGTGGAATAGAGAAGATCCCTTAGGGCATCTCTTAGTACTACCCTGCTCTGTGATTAAAGTCAGTGAAAAACTACTATAACAACCCAATCAAGGCAGGACTGATAAAGGCTCAGACCCTTCAAAAATGAAGGTTTGGGTCACCCCAGCATCGTAAAGAACCAGGACCAACTGAGATGCTTGCAGGGAGCAAAGGGGATACAGAATAGGTAGTGTAAGAAGATGTTTATAAATGTCAGCTATAACCACATGACCAGTTCCAGAAACAGAAATGACAACTGTAATTGTTAGGAGTACTGCTTCATTATTTTGTTATAAATATGTTTATATATATATGGCAAATATCTTTGTTTTCTTCCCTCTTTTATCCCCTTCTCATATAACATAGAAGGTATTGACTTTACATTGTAGTGTTTACGTGTTGTTAACATCACAGTATTTGTTACGTGATATCAAGTACAAAAGTGACCATCACCCAAGGACTTTGCATCCTCCTCTGGGGATGGTGTTATACATTTTCAGTTGTAGGTAGGATAGTTGTGTCATGTTAGGCAGAAGTATGACCTTGTTATTGTCTTTGTTGGGAGATTAAGCGCGGTTTACGAAGTTGTGTGGGTGCTAGTTTGATAAGTGGTGGTCTATGACGGTTAGTTTTATGTACCCACGTGTTTTAGGCTATCATACCCAATCCTTGGTCACACGCTAGCCTGATGTTGCCGTGAAGATATTTTTCAGATGTGATTAACATTTAAATCAGTAGACTTTGAGAAAAGCAGATTACCCTTCATAATGTGGAAGGCCTCATCCAGTCAGTGAAGGCCTTAGAGAAAAACTGAGGTCTCTTGAAGAGGAGGGAATTGGGCCTCCAGACGGCCTTTAGACTCAAGATTGCAACCAACATCAACTCCTACTGGAATTTCCAGGCTGCTGGCTAGCCCTATAAACTTCAGTTGTGCCAGCTTCCACAGTTGCATGAGCCAATTTCTTAAAATAAATCTCTCACTCTCTTTATCTATCTCTCTATCTACCTACCTACCTACATCCTGCTGGTTCTGTTTCTCTGGAGAATGCTAATACAAATATATTTTAAAACATATAAGTCATTAAAGGAAAAATGTTAAGTAAAATACTGGTGCAAGTGGTAGCAAAGGGCACAGACTGTTGTGCTCAGGGTTATAAATCCCCAGTGCTGTTCAGTTGATGAGGACAACATAGGACACACAGCTAGGCACACCACCACTGTTTCTGTGTCTAGAGGTAAATAAATACCTCCTATGTTAATAATAATAATAAATGGCGAACATTGTAGACCACTCACCACGTGCCAAGCACCATACTAAATTCTTTTCATGTACTAGTTCTTTAATCTCCTGAATCATATGCTTTTATTTTGCCCCTTTAAAAGTGGGGGAGACCGGGCTTCCCTGGTGGCGCAGTGGTTGGGAGTCTGCCTGCCGATGCAGGGGACACGGGTTCGTGCCCCGGTCCGGGAGGATCCCACATGCTGCGGAACGGCTGGGCCCGTGAGCCATGGCCGCTGAGCCTGCGCATCCGGAGCCTGTGCTCCGCGGCGAGAGAGGCCGCAGCAGCGAGAGGCCCGCGTACCGCAAAAAAAAAAAAACAAACAAAAACAAAACAAAACAAAAAGTGGAGGAGACTGAGCCACAGAGAGATTATGTCCTGTGGCTGTAAGTGATGCAGGTGAGATTGGCACTCATGCAGGCGGACTGCAGCATCATGCCCTCACCCACGATCTTACACCAGGACTTCATACGACAGATGAGGATGTTGAAAGCTGGCACAGGGGCAGCAATGGGAAGAGCACTGAGCAGGCAGTCTGTATAGCTCTGTGACCTCTCTGGAATTCAGTTTTCCATGTGTCAAGCCAGGAGCACAATCTGTCCATTTCGAGAGGTCCTTCTAACTCTGAATAGTGAGAGGCAGGATTTAGCATTCAGTGACATCATTATCTGCCAGCTGTGGCCAGGGCGTGAGGTCAGCTGTAGTGTGGGTTCAGACCTCTGCCCTCTGAGCTGTGTGACCTTGGGCAGGTTGCTTAACCTCTCTGGAATCAGCACAATCACTCCAGCCCCTGCACATTCACTCTCTCACTGGTTCCTGTGCAGATCAAACGACATGAAGCATGGGAATGACTTCTGAGTCTGTCCAAATGCTGTGGCAGCATCTTGTCCTGGGGGTCTCTTTGGAGGTCATCCATACTCCCTTTGGCACCGGATCAGCAAATTTCCAATCCCATCCTTAACCTCCAACCCAGAATAATGCTTCTAAACCAGTGAGCTTTTCCCCAAGAGCTTGTTGGGAGCTAAAAGGATTCTCTCTTCATGAATGTCAGTGTGGACATAATGATCATAACGGCCACTGTTTATTAAGCCAGGACACTATCATTTAATCCCCA
The DNA here is from genome assembly GCF_951394435.1 of Stenella coeruleoalba. Lineage (NCBI taxonomy): Eukaryota > Metazoa > Chordata > Mammalia > Artiodactyla > Delphinidae > Stenella > Stenella coeruleoalba. Next base: position 28,925,913 of record NC_137166.1, on the reverse strand, counting down.
CATAGAGATATCATCTCTTTTTCACAATTGGGAAAATAGAGACTCAGATGTTGAGTAACATGCCCAGGCCATACCACCTGTGGCAAAACAGGCTGTGAACTGAGACGCCCATGCACTCAGCACAGGCTGGTTTCTGAAACCCCCTCTTCACACAGGGCACCTGTGGGCAAGCATGGTCTTGACTCTTGGGCCACCTGACTTGTCTTTCTCTTTTATTTTACATCAAATAGCCATTCCCTCCACAAACAGCCAGGGGGACTAACTGCTGGCATTAGTTACAAGTCACAGGGCACCTCACTCCTGCCTAATAAACACCACCATACCCTCCAGACTGCAGAATCTGCCATCACCCAGCATGGGCAGACGTGAAATAGTCCATCTGGAACCAATTCTCAGGCACACGCCCTCTTCATGGGAAATGACTGTGTAATTCCCTCCACAGCCCTAGTTATTTTGCGGCTTTCAAGTAGCCAAGGGCTGGATTTTGGAAGGACAGATTGCAACGGTGCTCAATGGACACCTTCGATGAACACGTGTGCGACGTTTTTAAATCTCTGATTTTGTTTGTTTTTCATATATTGACTGAAATTACGTGTGTGGAATCTGAAAACATGGGCTTTGTATTGCTCTGTGGCATTTTTATATATTTTTTTGTTTCTGTTTTTTACCAAGGTTTAGGTCTGCAACGGATGGGAAATGAAATCTGTTCCTTCACCACAGGGATTTTTTAGACCCCCCATTTAGATTCAAGCAGGTGAGGGAGTTTTCTTTAGTCACTGAAGACTAAAATCCAGCGAGGAACTGCAGTTGAACAGGGAAACCATGGAGAATGAGGATTCTGGATTGAGAAGTTTCTGTGCCACCAACCAACAGAGGGGACCCTGTATGTGCCCAGTGTCCTTATAGCATCTGGCCTAAGGCTCTTCCATTTTACAAAAGATGAAGCCCAGTGGGGTAATGTGGCTTGAACAAGGCACTGGGTTTGTTAAGGGCTAACATTTTGGTCCAGAAACCAAGTCTGTGTACTGCTAGTCCAGTCCCTCACCCCAGCTCTGGTCAAGTTAAGGAAAACAGCCAGAATAAAGCCAACCACTTTTATTATCATTCTTGTATTTTATAGGACAAAAAAAAAAAGAGGAATGTAGGTTTGTCCCGGTTGCTCTATTTACACCCGGGGCAGGCTCTCCGCGACATCAGGCACAGCAGCTGCACTTGTCTGAGGTCCCTTTGCAGATGCAGCCCTGGGCACACTTGGCGCAGCCCACGGGGCAGCAGGAGCAGCAGCCTGGGGAAGGGAAGGAGGCGGCAGAGATGAGCGCTTGGAACAGAGGATTAATGAGGCTTCCCGTCCTCTCCAGTGGAGGCGCCACCGTCCCTAGGGAAGGGGTACCTACTGCCCTATTTAAATTCCCTCCGTGGTGTAGAGGGCTGGAGGCGTGAGGGGCGGGCCCGGCGGAGGGGTGGGCGCGTTAGGGGTAGATGTAGAGACAATTCCACTTACTCTTCTTGCAGGAGGTGCATTTGCAGTCTTTGCATTTGCAGGAGCCGGGACACGCGCAGGATCCGCCTGCAAAGAGAACGGCCGACATAAAAACGGTTCCCGGAGACTCGAACGCGGGCATGGGTGCTAGGAGCCCGGGTTTGAGTCCCAGTTCCACAACCAACTCGTGGGAACCTGGGCAAGCCACGAACTCTGATCTCCTTATCGGTCAAACGGGATCTCCTAGTTTAACTTAGAATAGAGGCGGGTACACCAAAACGCTTTCGAAAGGGGCAATTTGTGCCCGGAAAGTGAGTGACGAGTCAGAAATTGCTTCTCTAGTTCTACAACTGACACCCAATCCCGAACCAGATCTCCTTACCCGCGGTGCAGGAGCAGTTGGGATCCATGGCGAGACGAAGCGGAGGCTGGGGTCCGGAGACTGCGTCACGAAGTATGGCAAGGAAGTCGAGGGGGCGTGCTGGAGCGGAGGGCGCTGTGGGCTGCCTTTATAGCGGGAAGGAGCCGGGGCGAGTGCAAAAGCCCTCCGGGGCGGGCGCCGCCTGCACACGCCCCGCGCTGAGTCACTGGCGGCCCGCGCGGCGCCCCGAGCTGTGCACACGGACCACCCGGCACCAGTTCTCAGTAGCCGCCCTAGGTGCGCCTCGGCGAGGGAGGGCCGGGTGCAGAGCGCGGACCCCGCATGCAGGGCTGTGCTGGGCTGTGCGCGGAGCACCCTGACCCCTGCCCTTCGCTGTGTGCGCAGTTCCCGCCACCGCCTTCCCCCTACCCCAGCACGCCCCACCCCAACCCTCCCCACCGCGTCCGGTACCCTGTGCTTGAACCTAAGAGAGTGGGTCTTGCGGATCCTGCTCCAGGGGAAAACCGGTGGGAAGTCAGGACAGATTAAAAAAAAAACTCTTTGCACCCGTCAGGGCTTAAAAATTGTGTAGCATCATATTAAACCCATGGGCTGGTTATTGATGACATGTGCTGTGTATCGAGTGCTTTAGCATGCGATAGGGAAAGTGTAAGCGTGTTATGTGCGAGCTCTCATTTAATCCTCTAACAACCCTGTGAGGTAAGGACTAGTCATCATTCCCATTTTAGAGTATGGAGGCCCAGAGAAGTTAAGTAACTTGCCCGAGGTCACAGAGCTAGTGAGTGGCAGAGCCTGGTTAGAATCAGTGGGCCCAGCAGATGCTGAAGTCACTCTAAGGGTAGACATCACCAACAGGGGAGAATAAAGGTCAAGAAGCCATAAGCCTTGTACCCAGGAAACTCATAGTCATTGGGGCAGCCTCATGGGTGCGTGGGGAAAAGTAATACCAGGGTCATGGCTAGGATGGAGGCAGGGGGAACAGAGGGGAGACCCAGTCCAGCCTGAGAGGAGGTGGGCCAGTCAGGTGGGCCCTTGCCTTGGGCCTGAGGGTGAGAAAGTCTTCGCCAGGCAGGGGAAGAGGAAGGAGTTGTATTCCAGCCCGTGGAAGAAGCAGCCGGGTGGAAAGTTGGCATTCCCATGGAACATTTGGAAGGGAAAACCTCACAAGAACTTTCTTCCCCAGTAGATGCAGAGGGGAAGAGTAGAAGTGCGGTCCAAATTCCTTTCTGGGGAGATACATCCTGCTTCCCTGCTGGCACATGTCTGGCTGCTGTGAAATGGATCTTAGATCGTTATCCTGGGATTGTCCAGAGTGTGTCATCAGATGAGCAGGTTACTGGAAGGTTGGTGGCAGGTTTAGGGAATGCTGGTTGCTGCAGTAGGGAGTTTAGTGAGGGGGTGGGCGGAGGACAGGCCGTCCTCACAGCATTTACTGTAAAATCCTGTGGAAATGCCTTCACAGCTCAGCTCAGACGTCACTTTCTCCTGGGAGCCCGTCCTGACCCCTGTGCTAGGTCAGGATGCCTGTGGAATGCGCTGGTAAACAGCTTGTCCTTTCCTTCCTGGCACTGCCCATGTCTGTAATACATAGGAAAGTGTGTGATTCTGCGACCTTTGTCCCTCCACAGCTACCTGCCACTGAAAACACCAAGAGCGCTCACTGCCCCTGAAATGTGCTTCCAGCCCTCGGCCCAGGGCCAGGTTTACAGTTGGCGCTTAATAAATATTTGTCAAATCAATTAATAGGGGTAAATCCCCTGATGTGTCCTCCCTTCCCAGCCCTGCCTCCCGGCATTAGGGCCGATTACAAAATGAAAGTAAAAAACTTGTTTTTCACCACTCTGGGATCTGTGTGGTCATGTGGTCACTCAGAAACTCCATGCAGGGCAGGAGAGTTGAATTGTCAGAAGGACTAAATTCTAATGGTCACTCTGCCACTCACTTGCTGAGCGACCTTGGGGCTGTTATGGGCCAGGGCTCCCCTGAGCATCAGTTTACTCATTTGTCAAATGATCAGATTGTACTAGAATTTGAGGGTCACATGCAAACACGCTCTGATGTTAGAGCCAAGGTCTCAGAAATCTCGCTGTGTCTGGCAGCCCCGTGGACTGAGAGCATGGGAGGGCTGCTCTTTGGATGGTGGGCAGATTTTGCTGCTGTTGTTACATACGCACCCACATTGTATGCAAAATTCCTGGTTTCTTATAAACCAGATGGCCCCTTGTCCACTCAGGGGAAACAGTCCAACTCACTGAGGAGACAATAACGCTTATTTTTGCCCTGTAAACTATTGAATCAAGCCCTGGGTTTGGGCCATCTGTGTTGGCAGTAAAATTTGTTTTCAGGTCTAGCTGTCTCCCTTAAGTCATTTTGACTCTGAGAGGAGAGGGAGGACCAATCGGCAAAGGTGAAGGGCAGCCCAGGCCCAGTTTTGCTTATCTCTGTACCCATGTAAGCCTTGCGGGACAGAGGTGGAGAGTGAGGCCTTTCTAATGCCTGCAGTCCTCATGTGGTAGGAAGTGAGGAAAATGAAGCCAAGCAGCATAAGATGAGGAAAAACACCCCTCTACAAGTGTGGTGTGAGCGATCAGTATGAGGCAATGATGTGGCCCTAGTCTGCATTAATAGAAGTGTGCCATCCAGAATGAGGGAGGTGACTTTTCGTCTCTTTTTAACTGCTAATGGGGGTATTTTTAGTTCTGCTGCTGAGTCATCCGTTCATCCTTACCCTGTGACAGTACCCTTAGGTTTCCTTTGTAGAATCACTCTTCCCTACTCCTAATCCACGTGGACTAAGGTGGATGGATGGAGTAGGCCCCATTCGTGGGCTCCCAGGAAATTCCATCTTCCTGGACATAGTGATTGGCTCTGATTGGGTCACCTAGCCATGAACCAGAGAGAATCAATGGAACTCCTCCTGGAAATGCTAGGAGAATGACAGATACTCTTTCCATCTAGACTTCAACCTGAAAGCGTGTGAAGCTGAGTTTCTAGAGCCTTTGTCTCCATGAGAAAGAGCCTGAGAATAAATTTATTGTAAAGGAAATGGAGCCTGACAATATAATTGGAGCACCTGGATCCAGCCAAGCCTGAAGCCACTGTGAGTCCAAAATTTCCTTTTTTGTTTAAATCATTCTGGGTAGATTCTTAACTGGCACAGTTGGGCAGACCACCCTGAGGGCTGTGTTCATTATTGGGCTTCAACAGTCCAGAAGACAGTTGATCACAATAGTCCTAAGACTCAAAACCCCATCATGTGAGCAACAGCTGAGAGGGGTGGGCAGGCTCAATCTGCAAGAAAACAGTTACCTTCAGATATGTGGACAGTGGTTGCTCCTGTAGCCGTGCAACAAATCACCCAAAACTGCAGTTTAAACAACAACCAGTTTATTGTCGCTCCTGGTTTTGTGGGTCAGGAATTTGAGAAGCACTCATTTGGGTGATTCTTTTGTTTCATGTGTCACTGTCTGAGGTCACTTGGTGGCATTCAGTTGGTGGATGGGCTGGTCTGGAGGATCTAAGACAGTTTCACTCACGTGTCTGGCACCCTAGCAGGCGTGGCTGGATGGCTGAGCTCAGCTGGAACTAAAGACCAGAGCTCCCTCCTGTGGCCTCTTCGGCATGGTGGCCTCAGGGTAATTACATTTGGCGCAGGGCGCCAAGGGTGAGAGTCCCAAGAGACAGGAGTGGTAGCTGTGTCTCTTAAGCCCTGGGCCCTGAAACTAGCACAGGTCACTTTCACCACTTTTGATTGGTCAAGAAGCCACAGAGCCTGCCCAGATTCGAGGGGAAAGGATGAAGACCCCAGGTCTTGATGGAAGGAGTCAACATGTTTGCAATTATCTCTCATCTGCCATAGTAGTCATGGGGCGTAATATTGAGCACGTACTAGGCATCAGGACGTTCTGAGTGTATTCCACTTAGACCTCGGCACAGTCCTACAAGGCAGATGCTGTTAGTATCTCAGTTTTACAGATGAGGCACTGAAGAGCTACATGGCCTGTTCAGGGTCACACAGCTGTAAGTGGCAGTGTGGGGATTTGAACCCAGGACTTTCTGATGCCACAACTACATGTTTATGCCATGCTGAAAAGAAGAGAATAGACTTGTGCTCTGTGGTCCCAAGGGCAGTACCAGGAATAAAGATTCTGCTCTGGGTGGGAAGGGCCTTTCTTGCAATTAGAGCTGGTGACGACTGGAAGGGACTGCCTTGGGAGATAGTTTCCTGTCACCATGGCAATAGGAACAGAGGCTGGTGGATTCTGGCATTAGATGGTGGGATAGAAAGAATAGATATATTTATTGTGAGAAGATCATCAACATTGTGGAGGTGATGAACTAGCCTACCTCTGCAAGATCTCCTTCCAAATCACGACGCCCTGAGCACCTCTGTCACCACCATCATGCACACGTTCATCAAAGACACCCTTGCCCACACACACACACACACACATACACACATATATAAATTTCCCTTTTAATGTGATTAGCATTATACTATACATATACCTTGGTTTTTTTTCCCCACTGAATGGTAAGATGCAGTGGTCTTTCCATTGCAGGTGTGTTTTTATCAGATGTTCATTATGACCATTTTTATACTTCACTCCTGAAGGATATTTAGCTTGTTTTGAGGCTTCTGCTGATACCAACGATGGGACAGTGAACTTCCTGGGTTGAAGGTATGTATGTTTTAAATTTGAGTAACTACTGCTAAAATACCCTCCAAGTTTCTCTTCAAGACCCTGCTTTCAATTCTTTTGGGTATATACCCAGGAGTGGAATTGCTGGATCATAAGGTAATTCTACTTTTAATTTTTGGAGGAATCACCATTTTACATTTCCTCCAATAGTGCACAAAGGTTCCAATTTCTCCACATCCTTGCCAACACTTATTTGTTTTTTTGTTATTTTTGTCTTCCTGATACTGGTCATCTGCTACGGTCTGAATATTTGTGTCCTTTGGGGCCTTTGAGAGGTGCTTAGGTCATGAGGGTAGAGCTCTCATGAATGGGATTAGTGCTTTTATAAAAGAAACCCCACAGAGCCCCTAGTCCTTTCCACCATGTGAGGATGCAATGAGAAGTCTCTGACCCAGAAAAGGGGCTTCACCCAACCATGCTGGCACCCTAAACTCAGACGTCTAGTCTCTCAAAGTGTGAGAAATAAATTTCTGTTGTTTATAAGCTGCCCAATCTCTGGTATTTTGTTACAGCAGCCCAAAGGGACAGACACTATCCTAATGGGTGTGAGGTAATTTAGCTTTGTTTTGATGCTTTTTGTAACACAAGGCAAGCCAGAAACAAACAGAGAAGACAAGCATGGTTAGGTTTAAGAGCCTAGACTTTAGTCAGACAGCCTGGGTTCAAATCCTGGCTCTACCACATTCTAGCTTTGTTGCCTGTTAAGCACAAGACAGCAGGCTCAAAATGGAGTTGCTTATGCTAAGCCCCATGTCACCAGGAACTTCGGCCCGCCCAGAAATCTTTAACCAATCAGGAATCACCTGATCAGCACTAGTTAGGTAATCTGCCTGAGAGGCCCCTGCCATCCCTTGAAGGAAAGTAACTGCAATAACCAACCTGCTTTTTTGCCTGTTATGACTTCCTTGTTCCCTACTAGCTATAAAAGTCTTTCATTCTGTGCAGCTCCTCTGAGTTCCTTTCTATCTGCTACATTGGATGCTGCCCGATTTGAATAGATATTTGCTCAAATCAACTCTTAAAACATTTTAATATGCCTCAGTTTATCTTTCAGTAGACTGCATGCAGATTACCCTAAGCCCTATTGCCCCATCTGTAAAATGGGTTTACTAATCATACCATTCTTCTAGAGTTGTAAGGATCACGTAAGATAATGTACTTAAGAGAACTTTGTACAAGATAATCTCACATTTATCAATCTTTTTGGTGTCTTAGTTAAAAGAGGTATCTCTACCCCAAAGTAATAAGCATTCTCCTATTTTCCTCTTCCAAATTCTCTTACAGCTTTGATTTTGCTCCTGGGTGTTTAAGTCAATTGGAAATGATTTTTTATCTGATATGCAAAGGGGTAGCCCATTGTTTCAGCACTTTTCACTAACTAGTGTATCCTTTCGCTGATGATTTCATGTCTCTTACTTGCAGCTGCACTGGGGTCTATTTTTGAACTATCCTCTCTGTCCCACTGATCTATTCCTGAGCCGACACCACTTCCTAGAGCTTTAGAACAAGAACTGGTATGCGGTTAGAACAAGCCTTTTTTGTTGTTCCTTTCCAACACTGGCTTGGCTTTTCTGGCACTGTTTTTTGAAACTCAGCCTGTTGGGCTAAAAAACAAAATCCTGGTGGGCTTTTGAATGGACTGTCCTGATAAAGCAACTTGGAGGAAAACTGACATGTTTGCAGCACTGTGTTCTCTTAACTGGGAAACTTTTCTCTGCCAGAATTCTATTTTTCTTTTCCATTCAACCCAGGTAGAATCTGCGTGTTCCCTTTTATCAAGGACTGTACCACAACTACTGTGGATTGAAGCACTCATTACCCTACTTCCTCTTGAAGAGGGAAGGAGCTGGACACAAACTACCAAATGAGAAGGTTTGAAAAGGAGCTGAACGATCTGTTCGGGGAGACAGGCTGCTCAGGGCGGTGACCTTGGAAACGCAGCTGAACGGTTTCCCAAGACAGGCCCCAGGCCTCCTGGCCTCTCCTCTAATGACCCTGAAAACAGGCAGCTTTGCAGGAGCAGCTAGAAAATTCCAGAAACTGCAGGCCTTTGGGGCTGGGGGCTGGTTTTAACTTCCCCCAACCCCATTGTACAGATGCAGAGAGTGAGGCTGAGAGGCAGGAGAAAGAGACAGACCCATATGGGTCTGGTCTCCCCTCTTTCCCCAGAGTTAAGCTTGACTTGGCAAGAGGGTCAAGTGGCATATGAAGGTGCGGGAGGATGTCCTCAGCCCCCGAAGTTCCATTCGAGTCCCAGAAAGACCAGTGGCCAATCTCAGGATTTTATATTTCAACTGAGCTGTCCCCTCAGATGAGGCTCCTTCTACCCTCCATGTCCTGCCCCTTTAAGAAGAGACCAGTCCTTGCTTTATGTCATTCATAGGATTTATTGTCACTTGCCAGTGGCTAGCAGGGGAAGGGGACACGCCGCCGAGCCTCACCACGGGGACAGGTGGCGCTGGGCCACCCAGCACTATTTACACACGTTTCGCACGGGGCACGTCCTCACTGGCAGCAGCTGCACTTCTCCTCAGCTTCGGCGCCCTCTCCGCCTTTACACACACAATCCTTGGTGCATTTCTCACACTCTGCGGGGCAGCAGGAGCAGCAGCCTGCAGATAAAATGGGGGCACCCAGTCTGATGGCCTCGCCTCCCCCATCTGTCCCCATCAAGTGGGAGGGGGAAAAGGAGGGATGCCAGAGGTCACTGCCCCCTTCCTAGTCTCACACCTGGGTTGACTCAGCATCTCTGTTGTGTCAGCTATGCTCTGGGCTACCCTGGGAGAGGGGTACCTAGTAACTAGCCCACAGCCCCTTCTGTGAGCACAGGACTCCCCGGGATGGGGGTATTAGGCCCACGCTGGGGAACTGTAAGCCTGGAGGAGAAAACATCCAGGGTAAATGGCCTTGAAGGATAAAGCTGCAGGAGCAGAGATGGTACAGGTGTAGGGAGTCCAGGAGATTCATGGCCAGGGGGTGGGGTGGGGGTGCTCCACACCTAGTCTAACACGCAAAGAAGAAGGGCGCCTTCCCCCCACCTCCTTCTCCCCCTGCGTGTTCAACTGCTTTGGGGAGATTCAGGGGGGTAAAATCGAGGGGATCCACAAAGGCCTGAGAGAGCCCAAGGGACCCGAACTCCAGAGCTAACCCCCAGCCTCACTAATGGCTCCCCAGGCACTGGAGGTTTTGAGGGGAGGAATTGGACCAGGATAGCAGTTCTCAATCCCAACTGCCCATTAGAATCTTCCGGGAATTTACAAAAACATCTTGCCACCGTAGGGCCTAAGGTAACAATCATTGAGGGAGGGGCCCCTGCAACTGAGTCTTAAGGCCTCCCGCGTGGTTTTGTTACTTCAAAGCAATGTAACAGGGGGCCTAGGGTTCGCTCTGTATTGCGTGGACAGGCCTTGTGCTCTGGGGAGCACAGCAGGGAGGGGAAGGGCAGAGGGGTCCCCACACTCACTCTTCTTGCAGGAGGTGCATTTGCATCCCTCACACTTGCAGGAGTCAGCGCAGGTGCAGGAGCCGCCTAGAGAGGGAGGTACCACAGGAAGGGTTAAAGTGGTGAAACTTGGGGTGGGGCCAGGCCCCTTGGGGGAAATGACTCCCTTTCCCCAAATGTCCTTGAGCAAAGGCGTAGGGCACGGGGTTCTTTGCAAGTAAAGGGGCGCGCTGTGCCGCAGGATGGGGGCGGGGGCTCACCAGTAGGGCAGGGGCAGGTCTCAGGATCCATGTCGAGAGGAGCTGCCGCCGGAGGAGGTGGAGTTGGCTTCTCGGGCAATTGGACGCACTAGCGGCAGCAGGTGGCTAGGCTTTTATAGCCCCAGGCGGGGGCGCGTAGGCACAGCGCCCCAGGCGCGCGCGCCTCTTCTTCGCCTGGGAGCACCAGCTTGGGCGGAAGCGCGCACTGCGGCAGCCGTTCCCCCCTCCCCCGCCGTGTGCACGTTCGGGCGCTGCCCCCCACCCCCACCCCCGCTGCCTCGCGCACAGCCGGGTGCGCGCAGCCACCCACTTCCCACCGTGTGCAGGGGGGGACACTGCCCCGCCCGCCTGCCTGCCAGTGTGTACCGCCGCAAATGCCTACCCGCAGACAGTGCACACTTCCCGCCTCTGAAAGCGGAGGGAGAGAAAAAGGCTTTGTTATTCCCCAGCCCTTCCCTGCCTCTTATCCCTTCCACCCCCCCTTATCCCTTATTCTAGGATTCCTCATCCAAGTGGGCTGCTGAGCCACCATGCTGCTTTAGGACTCCGTTCCCTGTGTGTCTCATGGGGAGAGAACACCGCCGGAAGGGCCCTCGCAAACTGGCTTCGGGAGAGGCCTGCTCTGGGAGGCCTAGAGGGCAGGTCTGGGGTGACTAGTGGGAGTTTGGGGACGGAGGAAGGGTAGCGGTGCCAGGTGGCTGCATCTCAGATTCAAAGGGAAGCGGATCTCCTTTCATCTGTTCCTTCTGCTGGGTTTCTGAGTCCCTTGTACTTGTGGTAGGCTGAAAAATGGCCCCTCAAGAGCTATCCATGTCAAATCCTGGGATCTGCGACTATTACCTTATTTGGAAAAGGGGACTTGGCAGATGTAATTAAATTAAGGATCTTAAGGTGAGATCATCCTGGATTATCCAGATAGGCCCTAAATCCAGCGAGCATCCTTAGAAGATCCACAGAGAATAGAAGAGGAGGAGACGACGTGACCACAGAGGCAGAGATTGAAGTGATGTGGCCGGCAGCCGCAGAAGCTGGACACAGAACAGTTCATGTCCTTTGCTAATAAGTCTGTGTCCTCACTCAGCAAATCAAGACACTTAGTCCCTAGGAAACAGAGGAACAAAGGACAGCATTAGACAACTGGTCAAGGGTTAAAGAAGCAGGAGAAAGGATTGCTAATGGCATTTCAGACAGGGCAGTCACATGGCCACCCCCATGGGGAAGCTTCACTTTTCCTGCTTGTAGTGCAAGTACCTTTCACATGGTTGTATTGGGCTTCACAGGGGCAAGGCTTATCTAGAGACAGTGAAAAAAAATAATGATCCCAGGACTCCTGCAATAAAATATTTGAAAGGTGAAGGTGGGAGAGGTTAGCATCCGGCATTTGGTTGGAACACCTATTGCCTTGCCAAGAATGGAAGTTCCTCCACAAGCCCTCCCAAAGGGATCTTATCACCTCTCACACCCAATTTCCACTTTTTTAAAAGAGATACTGAGATAGGCTGGGACCTGGGACTCTCTACCAGAGTGCTTGCACTTGAACCTGGACAAACGTCTCTTCATTTACAAAGAAACTGTAAGAGGGACTTCCTGGCTGTCCAGTGGTTAAGACCCTGCACTTCCAGTGCAGGAGGCACAGGATCGATCCCTGGTCGGGGAACTAAGATCCCACATGCCGCACTGCGTGGCCAAAAAAAAAAAAAAAGAAACTGAGAGACGAAAAATAACCTCGCATGCGCAGTCGGGGCAATTGTGAACAGCAGGATACTTTAAAAGGGCCACAAACCAACCGCCATTTCTGAAGTGCCGAGAGTAAAGTCAGGGTACTGCGCATGATCTCTGCACACAGCACCACCCTGGGAGTGGGCAGACCGCCTAAGCCACCCCTCTGGCCCAACCCACCAAACGGCCCCTACCCTCACCCCATTTAAGGAACCAGCCCACCCTCCTTGGAGAGCGAGCGAGGGCACCTGTTTCTCGTTTTCACTCCCTTGTGCTACAGCACTAGCCCCAGTAAAAGCTTGCCTGAATTTCTCATCTGGCCTCTTGTCAATTTCTCTTGATTAAAGAGTCAATACCTGTGTAGGATTTGCAGCCCTCCCTCTTTGGAGGTGGTCCCAAGGCTGCTCCCCAAGGAAGGCGGGTCTGGTGAGTCCCCAGGCTTTGGTTCTGCTGAGTGGGGGAGACTGAAACTCGCTAGGAGAGAGTGGACCTTGCTCCGAATCTCCCACATGCAAAGCTGAGCCTCTTCCAAATCTGAGCTGGACAAAGCAGTTTAAAATGTTGGTTGGAAACTCCCCACCCCCAAAATATTAGCTTCCAAGTGGCCTCCAATAAGGGATTGAGCTAGCTTTCTCCAGGCTTTTGCAAGCTTGCTACGTGTTGCCCCACAAGTCTTAAGCTTCAGTAAAGTTGAAGGAAGGGAAAAAGGGAAGAAAGAAGAGTCCAAAGAGGAGACGATATAATCTTATATCCCAAGGTATTTAACGTGAAGCCCGGGTTGGTTCTCAACAGTGGCTTCATGCAATTTCAGATCACAGAGCTCACCATCTCTAGCACTACTGTTTATTTCTTGCTTGTGTGTTTTTGTTTTGCCTGAGGGCACTCCAGCCTCAGACTTGCCTGGCCTAGGCCCTAGCCTTGACCCCACTCAAGGCCTCACAATCTCAGGCTTTCAGTACCAGGTGAGATGTGTATCCCAACACACTCAGCTAAAGCTGCCTCCCGGCCATTTCCCTTCGGGGCTCTCAGATTTCCTTGGGATTTAGACTTGAGCTGGGAGAACAATCTCTGCCCCCACCCACCGTGATGGGTAATTTTTTGCGTCAACCTGACCAGGCTCAGGGATGCCCAGATAGCTGATTAAACATTACTTCTGAGCACGCCTGTGAGGATATTTCCAAAAGAGATAAGCGTTTGAATCAGAAGACTGAGTAAAGAAGATCACCCTTACCATTGTGTGTGGACGTCATCCAATCTACTGAGGGTGCGAGTAGAACAGAAAGGCAGAGGAAGGGTCAATTCGCGCTCTGCCTGAGCTGAGATATCCATCTTCTCCTGCCCTCCGACTCCTGGCTTTCCGGCCTTTGGACTTGGACTGGGATTTACACCATCGGCTCCTCTGTTCCCAGGCTTCCAGACTCAGGTTGAATTACACCACCGGTTTTCCTGGGCCTCCAGCTTGCATGTGACTAATTGTGGGACTTCTCAGCCTCCATAACGATGTAAGTCGATTCCTAACATCTCTCTCTCTCTTTGTGTATATGTATATCTCTCACTGTTCTGTTTCTCTACATCACCCCACACCTAAGGGTGGCCAGGATATTGAGATCTGAAAACCGCAACATCCTTCGGAGACACCCTCCCCCCAATTCTTCACATGGCCAGGCCCCTCATCCTTCAGTTCTCAGCTTCTGTGATCTCTGAAAAGCATTTCATGTAGATGTGTCACTCCAGAGGGTTCCCCATCACCCCCACCTTTATTTCCCTCTGACCCCTTGTTAATTCTCACAATGTAAACTGATTTTATGCTCCCTCCGCCAGTGATGATGCTTCTTCCCCAGATATCCACATGGCTCATTCCCTTCTTTCTTTATTCTACACTGTTGCTCAAATCTTGCTGTCTCCATGAAGCCCACCATGATCACCCTGTTTAAAATTGCAACACATACCTCAAACCCACAGGACTCCTGATCCCCCATACTTTGCTCTATCTTTTCTTTTTTCATAGCATTTAACACCTTCTAATGAAGTAAATTACTTATTTGTAAAGCTTATGTGCTGTCGCCCCCTGCTAGAATTTAAGCACCGTGATCCGATAAGGAATCATTTCTTTTGTTCACTGACATATGAAGTGCCTGGAACAGTGTCCTGTACATGGGAGACATTCAGGAGATATTTAGTGAATGAATGAATGAATGAATGGCTCTGAAGTCAAGTTGTTGCCTTTGTTACCTACCAGGGTCCTGGCCTCCTTAATCAATAGAAATTGATAAGAGGCCAGACAAGAAATTCAGGCAAGGCTTTTATTTTTATTTTTTAATATTTATTTATTTGGTTGCACCAGGTCTTAGTTGTGGCTCAAGGGCTCTCCTTAGTTGTGGTATGAGAACTCATAGTTGCGGCATGCATGTGGGAATCTAGTTCCCTGATGTGGGATCTAGTTCCCTGACCAGGGATCGAACCTGTGCCCCCTGCATTGGGAGCACGGAGTCTCATCCACTGCGCCACCAGGCAAGTCCCCAGGAAAGACTTTATTGGGGCTCCTGCTGCAGCAGGAGGGGGGTTCCCTTGCTCGCTCCCTGAAGGGGGGTGAGCTGGTTCCTTATATAGGGTGAGGGTAGGGGTGGGTCCGGGGGTCGGCCCAAGGGGTGGCTTAGGTGGTCTGCCCACCCCTTTGCTGGTGCTGTGTGGGGTTTTGGTCTCTTTGTATCTTGTTCATAATTTGCCCCAACTGTGCATGCACGCAGTTATTTTTAGTCCCCTATAGTTTCTTTGTATTTTGTTGCTGGAGGAGAGGTTTGTTCAGTTGCAAGCACTGCAGCAAAGGGTCCCAGGTCCCAGCCTGTCTCACGTTCACAGTCTGACTCTGTCACTTACTAGTAATGTGACAAGTTACTAGCAAGTTGCTAACATTTCGTGTCTTGGGGTGCTCCAGGGTAAAATGGGAGGTTTGTCAAGGGCTTAGATCGATGGCACTTGGAAAGCTCTCAGAGCAGGGCCCTAACCATGTTGGCTCTTACCAACCATGCAACTAAGTCTGAGACTCAGGAGGTCAGGGGAGGACTCTGCAGGAGCCTGGGATCCCTACAGCTCCTACCTGACACCCAGCTTCAGTGTTGACCTCAGTTCTGTGCTTCTTGAATTGCAGCTGCCTGTGATTAACATGGGTTCCAGGTGTCGGCTTGGGCCAGCTAGGTCACAAACATCAATCCTCACCCTGGGCCCTGCAGCCAATCGCAGTGCTTCCTGGGAGAAGGGAGCTCACTGAGATGCTTATCTTTTTAATTAGATTGGGGCCAGGAGGCAGGATCAGGTATGTTGAGGGGTGGAGATCATTCAGGGTCACACCAACTAACGGATGGAAAATCCCCAGGTGATCTCAGAAAAAAGCAAGGAGTCCAGCAAGTCCCACCCCTGGCTGAAACTCGTTCAGTGCAGGATTAAGACTGTTGGCGTTGCTCTTACAAAGACTTTCCCAATTTATTATCCTGGGACTGAAAATTGGGCAATAGTTTAGAAGCCTGGGTAAACGGTAGTGTACCAAACGAGTTTACAAACTTGCTCATCTGCAAAGAAAGTCATTTCTTGGAGAGATCTGGACACTTATTAGTAGAATCATTGTTGAATGAGCAATGTTATTCACAGGAACAGCCGAAGCAGGGGAAGAGGCACTGGTCTAAGAGCCCCATGGTTCCTAGTTCCAGCTCTTCCCATAACTAGCTGTCTGAACTCACGAAAGTGTCTCTTCAGTTTTCACATAGGTTGACCAGATGACCACTAGTGGCTAATATGGATAACGTCCACCACTTGCTGGGTGATTACTATGCATATTGAGGCACCATATTGAGCACCATGTGGAGCTAAACACTCCACATATTATATCACTGACTCACTCCAATAACCCTGTGGTAGGCATTGTTAACCCATTTTGTAGATGAGGAAACTGAGGCTGGGGAGAGTAGGTGATTTGCCCTGGAGGCAGAGCCAGGACTTGAATCTAAGCACAATGCTCTTCAGCCTGCCCTGATATCTTTAATTCAATTTGCCATGAGTTCCACTTTTTCAGTGCCTATTATGTGCCAGGCTCGTGAATAGCCAACTATGGTTTTTTTTTTTCTTTTTCCAACTACGTTTTGATATCCCAAGCAAACTTTGTGGAATTGCAGAATCTTCAGGTCTGCAACAAAGAAAGTCATCCTGCCTCTTTACCCACAAGGCATGTCTGAGGCCCCTGAAAATGCCCCTTATAGGCCCTCCATGATGTGCAGTGCCCTGAGTCAACCCAGCCTGTCCAACGATACAAGTGGTTTTCCACACCTGAGAGCGGCAGGAGGCCATCAACGCCCTGACTTAGACCTCCCAGTGGAGAGGGACCCTCCACTCTAAGCCAACCCTAGCCTGGACCAGGTCCCACCCCTACAATGTCAGGGGCCCAGTTCTCATCTCCAGGGGACCACATCTCTGAGCCGGGGGCTGTCGTGAGCTGCAATAACTAGGTTCTGGGGACCCAATTGTAGCCTTTTGTGACATTAGCTTCCCAATTGCCACCAGATTATTGATGCACCTGGGGTCTTACCTTCGATTTGGCAAAGTGCCCTTCCCGTCCCTGTCTCATCCTTGCCCCACTCGCCTCAGGGTTTGAGCAGTGGTTGAGGCTTCTCCCAATAACCCATGCCATGGGTACCATCTGCCTTATTATTATTTTTTTTCCATCTGCCCTGTTTTAACAGATGAGGAGACCCAGTGACAGCAAGGGTCTTTTCCAAACTCACACAGCAAGGATGTAGTGAAGCCAGAACTTGAACCCCGTTTCTTGACTCCAACTCTAATTCCAGTGGTCCAGCTTCCCAAAGTGAGATGAATTTATAAAACAACCTGGACACATATAAACACAAGGTTATTCCCCTTTCAGTTCTCCCTCAGTCTTCCTAATTACCTCAAGGAGATGCAATTTAGTGCTAGGATGTCTTCAGTGCTCGTCCCACACTTGCCCTGTTCTTCTTTTGAACAGAGAGAGAGGGTAAGGAGTCAGGGAAGGGATGCGGAGGGAGCCTCAGCCTGCTACAGAGCCTGGCTAGAAATGGCATAACTTTGCTTCATTTCTTCTCTGTCTCCATGGTTACCCCTGTTTATGGCACACGATGCAATTTCTCGTCTATAATAGCGATACAAGGTTTCCTTTTCAGATGAATAAGTGTAATAATAGACCAGGCGATATGTGATGACTAAAATAGTGCAGGTGGTTCTCAAAGGACTGCAGTTGGGGAAATACTGCCCTACACCAGGCTGACCCCGAGTGCTCAAAGCCAACCGGGCTGCTGGTTCTGTCTCCTCTCCCCTCCTGCGTCCTCCCTACTGAGCAATGGCACCTTTGTGTGGGGTCGAAACGCCACAAGGAAAGTCTGCGCTTCTCTTTGGTTGTTGATGGGATGGGGGTGTTGGAGGAAGGAGGTGAGGAAGGGCTATCTCCACGCTTTCAGGTTTCATAAGGTGGCCAGGGTGACCCCAGCATATGTGCCAATATCTAGGTGCTCAGTGTGTACCCCCGGCTCTGCGGACTGTAACTCGGAGTGTTCCCTAGAGGCTGAACCTCCTCAGTAGAGTAAGGACAGAGGGGGCCTGCCATCCCCTCTCGGTGGGGGGCCTGGGCGAGTAGCTATTAAACCCTGAGAGAGTTAGAGGCTCAGGCTGAGCTGATCTTGAGGCTTGGTGGGTTGGGATTCAAGGGCCACCCTATCGTGGAAGTTCTTGTTCGGGGCTCTGGCTGCTCCTGTGTGGCTCAGAGGGAGGGCGCTACGATGGGGGAAGGGTCCCCTTTAGCCGGGGCTCCTGAACTGCAGGGGCCGCTCTTGGGTGTCTGCTGGGCTCCCGCAGCAGAAGCACAAGGGGGTTTCTACACTGCCCACATAACCCAGAGCACCCTGACACCACTTCCCGAATCTTCGAACTGCAGTGAGTGAAGACTGCAGTTGTTAGGAGCGACTGGCTTTGGTGTCAGACAGACCTGAGTGTGAATCTCCCTAGTTCCCCTCAGCTATTCAATGGGGATAATAACACTCCTTACCTCTTGGGTTATGGTGAGCATTCAATGAGATTTTAAAAACATTTTATTAAAGTATAGTTGATTTGCAATATTGTTTAAATTTCTGCTGTACAGCAAAGTGACTCAGTTATACATATATATATTCTTTTTCATATTCTTTTCCATTATGGTTTGTCACAGGATACTGAATACTGTTCCCTGTGCTCTACAGTAAGACCTTATGGTTTGTCCATCCTGTATGTAATAGTTTGCCTCTGCTAATCTCAAACTCCCAATCCTTCTCTCCCTTACCCTCCTTCTCCCTTGGCAACCACAAGTCCGTTCTCTATATTTGTGAGTCTGTTTTGTTTCGTAGATGTTCATTTGTGTTGCATTTTAGATACCACATATAAGTGATATGGTATTTGTATTTCTCTTTCTGACTTTGCTTAGTATGATAATCTCTAGGTCCATACATGTTGCTGCAAATGGCATTATTTCATTCTTTTTAATGGCTGAGGAATATCCCTTTGTATGTTTATATATATATATATATATATATATATATATATATATATACATACCACATCTGTTTTATTAGTTTATCTGTTGATGGACATTTAGGTTGTTTCCATGTCTTGGCTATTGTGAATAGTGCTGCTGTGAACATAGGTGTGCATGTGTCTTTTTGAAGTATGGTGTTGTCTGGGTATATGCCCAGGAGTGGGTTTGCTGGATTATATGGCAACTTTGTTTCTAGTTTTTTGAGGAACCTCCATACTGTTTTCCGTAGTAGCTGCACCAATTTACATTTCCACCAACGGTGTAAGAGGGTTTCCTGTTCTCCACACCCTCTCCAGCACATTAAGTGAGGTTCGTCCAGCTGATGGCCTAACACGTAATATATGCTCAATAAACAGTGCTCAGTGAACACTGTTCAGAAATCTTCTAGGATCTGGAACTTGCAAATGATGGATGCTGGTTCCCCTTAGCCTACTTTTCCAATCTCTTCATTGTCTGGCCCCCACCTCCCCTAGCAACCAAATGTAATCCATGCTAACCCAGAAATATGCCCCAAGCTCTCCTGCCTCCATGCTTCTGCTTCTGCTGTTGCCTCTTTTTGGAATTTCCTGCCCACAATTTCTACCTGTTTAAAATCCTTCGAGGCCACCTCCTTCAGGAAGTCTTCAGTCTTGCCTACAGCCAGATGTAATTGCCGTGTTTGGAACTTCTATGGGGGTTTGTCTAGATACTTTCTACCCTGCAGGAGAGGAGACAAGTTAGTCTGACAGTCTCCCTAGCGGACTCTGAGGTCCCGGAAGGCCGAGGCTGAAAGAGGCGATTCCTTCCTCTCTTCTTGAGTCTGTGCTTTAGCAAAGCTCCCTGCACACCTGAAATGTGCTTTGATTGTTTTGGATTTTTTTAAAATTTTATTTAATTATGTTTGGCTGCTTGGGGTCTTCATTGCTGCGTGCAGCCTTTCTCTAGTTGTGGCGAGCGGGGACTCCGTTGTGGTGTGCAGTTTTCTCACTGCGATGGCTTCTCTTGTTGTGGAGCATGGGCTCTAGGCCCGCGGGCTTCAGTAGTTGTGGCACGTGGGCTCTAGAGCTCAGGCTCAGTTGTGGCGAACAGGCTTAGTTGCTCCACGGCATGTGGGATCTTCCCAGATGAGGGCTCGAACCCTTGTCCCCTGCATTGGCAGGCCGATTCTTAACCTCTGTGCCACCAGGGAAGCCCTGTCCTTTGATTGTTGAGTGAATGAATCAATGTGAGAACCAAGAGAGCTCGACTTTGGGCTCCGTTTTTGTGGGACACTGTTGAAGGCTGGGTCAGGAAAAGACTCAGGTGGAATTAAATATGTATTAATGAAGTTATCCTATGGTCCCCAGCATCCTGCTTTGCCTAGTGAATGTGGTGGTGAATTCTTTCACTTCATACCACAAATATTTATTGAGCTCTGGCTTAATGCAGACATTATTCTAGGAACAGCAGACACAAAGCTGAGTAGGACAGTGTCCGTCTTCTCCAAGAACCCACCGTGTGGGTAAGGAGCTGTTTAATAAAAAGTCAACATAAGATGAGCGCTGTGTAGCGTAGTAGCTTTTTACACAAACCAGTCTCCCCTCTCTTCCTTCCTTATTGGACCCCCTCCCACCCCGGTCTGGGGACAAGTGGCATCGCCTAATCCAAGGAATGACCCTGGGGACATTCTATTTCACATCTCATCTTACTTCAGTGTTTCTAACCTGTGGACGATTTTGCCTCCCAGGGGACATTTGGCAATGTCCAGAAACATTTTTGGTGGTCACAACCTATCCGGGTGGGGAGAAGCAGCTATTCCACTGGCATCTAATGGGTAGAGGCCAGGCATGCTGCTAAAGATCCCACAATGCATAGGAGAACCTCCCACAACCAAGGAGTGCCCGGCTCCAAATGTCAATAGTGCCGAGGTTGAGAATCCCTGCTTTACGTTTACCCTATAAAACTGTGAGATGAGTGTTAGCAGCTCAGACATGTAGGGAAGGGAGCCAGGGGAATCAGAAAGCCTGCTTTCCAACCCCTGCCTTATCACAAACTTGTATGGGACCTCTGGTTCATCCTCCATCAAATGTGGATGGTCAGGGCTAGCCCTGACTCCTTGATGGAGATATTTGGGGGCTGACATATGCGCAAGCAATTGAGAGCACCTGCCAGGGAAGGTGGATGATGAGGCTGGGCTTGGAGGGGGTGGGAGGCCCCCATCTAGCTAATGTCTATTGCAGACACTTGGCCCAAATTTTCTAAGAGAGTTTCAATTTCAAATACTCTGCCCTTCCCCTGTCTTCAAAAATAAATTGTACAAATCAAGCCATCTGTGCCTCAGATTAAAAGACACCTGGATCTAGCTCCCTTTCCCTTCTTTTCCCTTTTTTGTTTATTGTAGAAAATTTTCAAAAATTAAAAAAATACATACGTAATCCTTTCAAATATAAAAATAGAAGCCTAAAGTAAACACTGCTTTACAAATGACTTTTCCCTTGCTTCTCTGTAGATTATGAACATCTGTCCATGAAAGTAGTTTGACTTCTACAATTTTATTTTAGTAGATTCATTCCACAATCTATTTAACCGATCCCGAACTTTGAAACATTTTTGTTGTTTCCAAATCTTCACTATTATACTCCGTGCTGTGATAAACATCTTGGTATCTTTTGTGTGTGTCCATTCATAATTTTTTCATTAGGACACAACATGCCTTGAAGTAGAATTTCTGGCTCAAAGTACACACATTTTTTTCCTTTTCAAACAGTATTTATTTACTTTTAAAAATGCTACTTCAGTAAAATTTGTAAAATTCAGAAAAATAGAAAGAAGGAAAAGTAAAGAATTATCTTTATCTACCATCTGACCACAACCACTGTTGACATTTTAGTATATTTCATTTCCATATTTTGTATGGCTTCCTTTTTCTTTTCTATTCTTCCTTTTTTTTTTTTTCTTTTTTTTATGCGGTACTCAGGCCTCTCACTGTCGTGGCCTCTCCCGTTGCGGAGCACAGGCTCCGGAAGCGCAGGCTCAGCGGCCATGGCTCTCGGGCCCAGCCGCTCCGTGGCATGTGGGATCCTCCCGGACCGGGGAACGAACCCATGTCCCCTGCATCCGCAGGCGGACTCTGAACCACTGTGCCACCAGGGAAGCCCTGGCTTCTTTTTTCAAAAAAAATTCCTGCATAATGAATTTGTAGCCTAATATTTATTTAAGATTGTTACCATAATCATTTCCTGTGTTTTTGCATTTTTCATGGTTGTATCATCTCCTGTTGTGTGCACAGACCATGGCTTAGTTGAGCAGGTTCATGGACTTAAAGTTATTTCCAGTTGTTCACAATTGTAAATAGTGAAAATGAACCTTTTTGTGAGTGAGTGAGGCTTTTTTTTTTTTTTTCCCCTCTGAATTTGTGGTGAACGCCTTAGAATAGATTTCCAGAAGTGAAACTACTGGGACAAATGGGAACGATTTTAGTGTTTGACGTACATTGCCAAATTATTTAAAAAGCCTTATGCCCTGTGAATCTGGGTGGTTTGCACCTTGTTAAGGCCTTTTCCACCTAAGGCCTAATTGGCCCTTGGAGAACTTGTCCCGATTTATCCTCCGGCGGCGGTGTCTAAGAGTTCTAGTCCCTTCCTGGGATCTTTTGGGCTCCAAACCCAGCCAGACTGAGGTGGGAACAGATATTCAAACACTCCTCCCCGCTCCCAACCCCAGGTACAATTCCTTGGGTCTCAGGGATTACCCAGGCCGCCCTTGCCTCTGGGTCTGGAGCGCCCCCTGCAGTCCACGTGAGGAACTTCCCTCCCCGTCCTGGGACCTGGGCTCCATTCCTTTCCCACCAAACCCTCTTCTGGTCTCCATCCAAGTTGGAGTGTGGCCTGAGCAGGTGCAGCGTCTTGTCACAGCCTCTCTGAGGTCTCCATTGTCCCTTAGGCAACACAGGAGCACGATCCATGATGTGTCAGCCTGCTGACACAGTGCTTTCCTACTCCACATGGCTCTGCCATGAGAAAGCTCTTCTTTTTCTTGACCTAAAATCGCTTTCCTTGGTGGTTTCCTTGCACTGCTCAAGTGTTATCCATTCAGGGCCACGTGTAACCAGTCTGCTCCCTTTTCACTTCGGCCTTTTCCCCAGCTCATTTTCCCTTATGGTCTTCAAGCTTCCCTCTCAGCTGGTCCTGCCTGAGTAAGGGGAAATGTCGTTAACTTCTCTGAGTCTAGTTTCTTCACCTGTAGAATGAAGATAATAATCCGTATCCTGCAGGGTGGTTGCAGACATTCAAATAATACCAATAAAAAGCCGAGCCCAGATGTTTGGTTCGGGATAGAAGGCTGAGCATGTGCGTTTACCTGTCCTTCCTCCTGAAAATCCATGGAAAGAAACTAAAGAAAGACAGACAGAGAGAAAAACGCCAAACAGCAGAGAATTGGTGTGGGGGAGGATGCCTTGGATCAATGAATCAGATTTTAACATTTTTCTGGAATACCGGAAGGGGTCGAATCACATTTATGGGTAAATGGGATCAGAGGAAGCCACAGCTGAGATCAAGAAGTAGCGAAGTCAAAAAAAAAAAAAAAAAAAAAGTAGCGAAGTCTACGGGGTAGGGGTGGGTATTTTGTTCTGTTTTAGCTGGGGAGTCAAAGTGGGAGAGAAGAAGAGGAAGGAGGTGCAGGAACCAGGGTGGTGACTGACGGGAGAAGAGGCTGTAGCACTACCACATGGCTTCCTTCACTTCTACTTGTTTGGATCCACCATTTCCCCCCAGGCTGAGACCGTGCGATATTCTCCAAAGAAATGAAGTAACCAGTCTAACAGGGGCCAAGCTCCCATGTGAGGGACAGAAGAGGGCCCTTCTTGTTTTGACGCTGAGGCACAGGCAAGAACTTGCTGTCAGCTGCCTACCTGGGCACGCTAGAAGCAAGTCTGCCAGCCAACAAGTCTAACTAGCATGCACAGAGCCTGCTTTCAGCTCAAAGAAGCAGAAATAGCTCAAGAAACTATCAGAAAACTTAATAATAAAAGTAAAAAACCTTTAACTCATCAGGGAGATTCAGGCAATGACTCCATTCAGGAAAAAACCTGCTGCAATGGCAGGTGGATTCCTAACCACTGCACCACCAGGGAAGTCCCCAGGCAAGGCTTTATTGGGGCTCCTGCTGCAGCAGGAGGGGGGTTCCCTTGCTCGCTCCCTGAAGGGCAGTGAGCTGGTTCCTTATATAGAGTGAGGGTAGGGGTGGGTCCGGGGGTCGGCCCAAGGGGTGGCTTAGGTGGTCTGCCCACCCCTTTGCTGGTGCTATGTGGGTTTTTGGTCTCTTTGTATCTTGTTCATAATTTGCCCCAACTGTGCATGCACGCAGTTATTTTTAGTCCCCTATAGTTTCTTTGTATTTTGTTGCTGGAGGAGAGGTTTGTTCAGTTGCAAGCACTGCAGCAAAGGATCCCAGGTCCCAGCCTGTCTCACGTTCACAGTCTGACTCTGTCACTTACTAGTAATGTGACAAGTTACTAGCATGTTGCTAACATTTCGTGTCTTGGGGTGCTCCAGGGTAAAATGGGAGGTTTGTCAAGGGCTTAAATCAATGGCACTTGGAAAGCTCTCAGAGCAGGGCCCTAACCATGTTGGCTCTTACCAACCATGCAACTAAGTCTGAGACTCAGGAGGTCAGGGGAGGACTCTGCAGGAGCCTGGGATCCCTACAGCTCCTACCTGACACCCAGCTTCAGTGTTGACCTCAGTTCTGTGCTTCTTGAATTGCAGCTGCCTGTGATTAACATGGGTTCCAGGTGTCGGCTTGGACCAGCTAGGTCACAAACATCAATCCTCACCCTGGGCCCTGCAGCCAATCGCAGTGCTTCCTGGGAGAAGGGAGCTCACTGAGATGCTTATCTTTTTAATTAGATTGGGGCCAGGAGGCAGGATCAGGTATGTTGAGGGGTGGAGATCATTCAGGGTCACACCAACTAACGGATGGAAAATCCCCAGGTGATCTCAGAAGAAAAAAGGAGTCCAGCAAGTCCCACCCCTGGCTGAAACTCTTTCAGTGCAGGATTAAGACTGTTGGCGTTGCTCTTACAAAGACTTTCCCAGTTTATTATCCTGGGACTGAAACTTGGGCAATAGTTTAGAAGCCTGGGTAAACGGTAGTGTACCAAACGAGTTTACAAACTTGCTCATCTGCAAATAAAGTCATTTCTTGGAGAGATCTGGACACTTATTAGTAGAATCATTGTTGAATGAGCAATGTTATTCACAAAGCTGCTGAAACAGGGGAAGAGGCACTGGTCTAAGAGCCCCATGTTTCTTAGTTCCAGCTCTTCCAATAACTAGCTTTCTGAACTCACGAAAGTGTCTCTTCAGTTTTCACATAGGTTGACCAGATGACCACTAGTGGCTAATATGGATAACGTCCACCACTTGCTGGGTGATTACTATGCATATTGAGGCACCATATTGAGCACCATGTGGAGCTAAACACTCCACATATTATATCACTGACTCACTCCAATAACCCTGTGGTAGGCATTGTTAACCCATTTTGTAGATGAGGAAACTGAGGCTGGGGAGAGTAGGTGATTTGCCCTGGAGGCAGAGCCAGGACTTGAATCTAAGCACAATGCTCTTCAGCCTGCCCTGATATCTTTAATTCAATTTGCCATGAGTTCCACTTTTTCAGTGCCTATTATGTGCCAGGCTCGTGAATAGCCAACTACGGTTTTTTTTTTCTTTTTTTTTCTGCCAAGTATGTTTTGATATCCCAAGCAAACTTTGTGGAATTGCAGAATCTTCAGGTCTGCAACAAAGAAAGTCATCCTGCCTCTTTACCCACAAGGCATGTCTGAGGCCCCTGAAAATGCCCCTTATAGGCCCTCCATGATGTGCAGTGCCCTGAGTCAGCCCAGCCTGTCCAACGATACAAGTGGTTTTCCACACCTGAGAGCGGCAGGAGGCCATCAACGCCCTGACTTAGACCTCCCAGTGGAGAGGGACCCTCCACTCTAAGCCAACCCTAGCCTGGACCAGGTCCCACCCCTACAATGTCAGGGGCCCAGTTCTCATCTCCAGGGGACCACATCTCTGAGCCTGGGGCAGTCGTGAGCTGCAATAACTAGGTTCTGGGGACCCAATTCTAGCCTTTTGTGACATTAGCTTCCCAATTGCCACCAGATTATTGATGCACTTGGGGTCTTACCTTCGATTTGGGAAAGTGCCCTTCCCCTCCCTGTCTTATCCTTGCCCCACTCGCCTCAGGGTTTGAGCAGTGGTTGACACTCCTCCCAATAACCCATGCCATGGGTACCATCTGCCTTATTATTATTTTTTTTCCATCTGCCCTGTTTTAACAGATGAGGAGACCCAGTGACAGCAAGGGTCTTTTCCAAACTCACACAGCAAGGATGTAGTGAAGCCAGAACTTGAACCCCATTTCTTGACTCCAAGTCTAATTCCAGTGGTGCAGCTTCCCAAAGTGAGATGAATTTATAAAACAACCTGGACACATATAAACACAAGGTTATTCCCCTTTCAGTTCTCCATCAGTCTTCCTAATTACCTCAAGGAGATGCAATTTAGTGCTAGGATGTCTTCAGTGCTCATCCCACACTTGCCATGTTCCTCTTTTGAAGAGAGAGAGAGAGTAAGGAGTCAGGGAAGGGATGCGGAGGGAGCCTCAGCCTGCTACAGAGCCTGGCTAGAAATGGCATAACTTTGCTTCATTTCTTCTCTGTCTCCATGGTTACCCCTGTTTATGGCACACGATGCAATTTCTCGTCTATAATAGCGATACAAGGTTTCCTTTTCAGATGAATTTAAGTGTAATAATAGACCAGGCGATATGTGATGACTAAAATAGTGCAGGTGGTTGGTTCTCAAAGGACTGCAATTGGGGAAATACTGCCCTACACCAGGCTGACCCCGAGTGCTCAAAGCCAACCGGGCTGCTGGTTCTGTCTCCTCTCCCCTCCTGCGTCCTCCCTAGCCGAGCAATGGCACCTTTGTGTGGGGTCGAAACGCCACAAGGAAAGTCTGCGCTTCTCTTTGGTTGTTGATGGGATGGGGGTGTTGGAGGAAGGAGGTGAGGAAGGGCTGTCTCCACGCTTTCAGGTTTCATAAGGTGGCCAGGGTGACCCCAGCATATGTGCCAATATCTTGGTGCTCAGTGTGTACGCCCGGCTCTGCGGACTGTAACTCGGAGTGTTCCCTAGAGGCTGAACCTCCTCAGTAGAGTAAGGACAGAGGGGGCCTGCCATCCCCTCTCGGTGGGGGGCCTGGGCGAGTAGCTATTAAACCCTGAGAGAGTTAGAGGCTCAGGCTGAGCTGATCTTGAGGCTTGGTGGGTTGGGATTCAAGGGCCACCCTATCGCGGAAGTTCTTGTTCGGGGCTCTGGCTGCTCCTGTGTGGCTCAGAGGGAGGGCGCTACGATGGGGGAAGGGTCCCCTTTAGCCGGGGCTCCTGAACTGCAGGGGCCGCTCTTGGGTGTCTGCTGGGCTCCCGCAGCAGAAGCACAAGGGGGTTTCTGCACTGCCCACATAACCCAGACCACCGTGACACCACTTCCCGAATCTTCGAACTGCAGTGAGTGAAGACTGCAGTTGTTAGGAGCGACTGGCTTTGGTGTCAGACAGACCTGAGTTTGCATCTCCCTAGTTCCCCTCAGCTATTCAATGGGGATAATAACAGTCCTTACCTCCTGGGTTATGGTGAGCATTCAATGAGATTTTTAAAAACATTTTATTAAAGTATAGTTGATTTGCAATATTGTTTAAATTTCTGCTGTACAGCAAAGTGACTCAGTTATACATATATATATTCTTTTTCATATTCTTTTCCATTATGGTTTGTCACGGGATACTGAATATTGTTCCCTGTGGTATACAGTAAGACCTTGTGGTTTGTCCATCCTGTATGTAATAGTTTGCTTCTGCTAATCTCAAACTCCCAATCCTTCTCTCCCTTACCCTCCTTCCCCCTTGGCAACCACAAATCTGTTCTCTATATTTGTGAGTCTGTTTTGTTTCGTAGATACGTTCATTTGTGTTGCATTTTAGATACCACATATAAGTGATAGGGTATTTGTATTTCTCTTTCTGACTTTGCTTAGGATGATAATCTCTAGGTCCATACATGTTGCTGCAAATGGCATTATTTAATTCTTTACTATGGCTGAGTAATATCCCTTTGTATATTTATATATATATATATATACACACATATATATATATATACACCACATCTGTTTTATCCATTTGTCTGTTGATGGACATTTAGGATGTTTCCATGTCTTGGCTACTGTAAACAGTGCTGCTATGAACATAGGTGTGCATGTGTCTTTTTGAAGTATGGTGTTGTCTGGGTATATGCCCAGGAGTGGGGTTGCTGGATCATATGGCAACTCTGTTTCTAGTTTTTTGAGGAACCTCCATACTGTTTCCCATAGTGGCTACACCAGTTTACATTTCCACCAATGGTGTAAGAGGGTTTCCTGTTCTCCACACCCTCTCCAGCACATTAAGTGAGGTTCGTCAAGCTGATTGCCTGACACGTAATATGTGCTCAATAAACAGTGCTCAGTGAACACTTCTCTGTTCAGAAATCTTCTAGGATCTGGAACTTGCAAATGATGGATGCCGGTTCCCCTTAGCCTACTTTTCCAATCTCTTCATTTTCTGGCCCCCACCTCTCCTAGCAACCAAATGTAATCCATGCTAACCCAGAAATATGCCCCAAGCTGTCCTGCCTCCATGCTTCTGCTTCTGCTGTTGCCTCTCTTTGGAATTTCCTGCCCACAATTTCTACCTGTTTAAAATCCTTCGAGGCCACCTCCTTCAGGAAGTCTTCAGTCTTGCCTACAGCCAGATGTAATTGCCCCCTTTGGAACTTCTATGGGGATTTGTCAGGATACTTTCTACCCTGTAGGAGAGGAGACAAGTTAGTCTGACAGTCTCCCTAGCGGACTCTGAGGTCCCGGAAGGCCGAGGCTGAAAGAGGCGATTCCTTCCTCTCTTCTTAATTCTGTGCTTTAGCAAAGCTCCCTGCACACCTGAAATGTCCTTTGATTGTCTTGGATTTTTTAAAAAATTTATTTTATTTATTTATTTTTGGCTGCTTTGGGTCTTCATTGCTGCACGCAGCCTTTCTCTTGTTGTGGCGAGTGGGGACTCCGTTGTGGTGTGTAGGCTTCTCATTGCGGTGGCTTCTCTTGTTGTGGAGCACGGGCTCTAGGCCTGTGGGCTTCAGTAGTTGTGGCACGTGGGCTCTAGAGCTCAGGCTCAGTTGTGGCGCACGGGCTTAGTTGCACAGGCAAAAACTTGCTGTCAGCTGCCTACCTGGGCACGCTAGAAGCAAGTCCGCCAGCCAACAAGTCTAACTCGCATGCACAGAGTCTGCTTTCAGCTCAAAGAAGCAGAAATAGCTCAAGAAACTATCAGAAAACTTAATAATAAAAGCAAAAAACCTTTAACTCACCAGGGAGATTCAGGAAATGTCTCCATTCAGCAAAAATAAAACCTGGGTATTATGATGAACATTCAGAGAAGGAGTTCTTATATATTAAAAATATGATTGACAACATTTTTAAAGATCAATAAAAGTATTGCAAAAAGACTGAGAAAAAATCTCAAAAACAGACTTACAGTGAGAAATAAAAGTCATGTTAGTGTTCATAGCCGCAACACTGAATGTTGGAAAACAATGGAGCAATACCTTCAAAAGGGCTAAGAGAAAACGATATTGAACTTAAAATGTAACATCCAGCCAAATTATCAGTCTGGCATGAGAGAAAAATTAAGGTGTTTTCCAACATTTAGGGATTCTGAAAGTTTCCCCTAATTCATCCTTTTGGTAAAAGATTGCTTGAGGATGTACTCCAGCAAATAAAAGTCCAAGATAGAGGATGACAGGGTATCCAAGAAGCAGTGAATCCAACCCAGGAGAGCAATGTAAAGGGAACCCAGAATGACAGACAGACGATCAGGAAAGAAGGTAATGGATATTAGATCATTTACGAAATAGCAGGAGAGAAATTTCCTGGCAATTAGAAATGCCAGGAAAAACAGAAGCCCTGTAAGAAAATGGTAGTCCAAATATGAAGCAAACTCAATGTAGCCTGTATCCTGATTCTGAGCATGTCTCAGAAGAGAGTATCCTTCTTATCTCCTTCCTCCTTGAAGTAGCTCAATTTCAGTGACATCGAGTTACATATCGTTCTCTGTGGATCCATTCACCCTTAGTTCTCCAGTAAAGAGTATTTATTTATTCATAATATCATAAGAACTGTTTATATCAAGGTCATAATCAGTCTACAGACAGAGCATGAAGGGCTTAATCATCCTTACATGATGTATCAAATTGCTTTCAGCTGCACAGTTGCTTAGGCAAATGAGGTTATTCTCCCCTTGTTCCAAGAGGACCAGAAATGGTCGAACTTGCTGAAGGAGGCTACCAAGGACATCTAGTTTTTTCCATCTAGCTTCAGTGTCCTATATTATTTAATTTTGTGAAGAGTTAATGAAATTTTAATAAGAATTTTTATAAAATTGTTCATAGTTCTAGAGTTCAATGTGTATCTAACTGACAATTTATGAATATGTGTAGATATATAAATTTAAGAGTAGTATGAAATGTTTAATATTACAAAATATTCCTCAGTTGCCTTGTGAAACTTCTACAAATAGCATAAACTCATGAATGTTCTGGAAACGCAATTTAGAACACAAGGAAAACTAAGAGCAATTCATGTGTCACACTAATGGGAAATGATACTTTATGACATGAGAATCTATTGCATTCATGCTTTTTGAGGACAAAGATTTATGAGTTAATTTGTCCTTTCATCTCTTCCACTCAGACCCACCCTGCACTTTTTTTTTGTTTGTTTTAATTTATTTTTATTTTTGACTGCGTTGGGTCCTCGTTGCTGCGCATAGGCCTTCACCAGTTGCGGTGAGCGAGGGCTACTCTTTGTTGCGGTGCGCGGGCCTCTCATTGCAGAGGCTTCTCTTTGTTTCAGAGCACAGGCTCTAGGCACGTGGGCTTCAAGTGTTGTGGTATGTGGGCTCAGTAGTTGTGTCTCGCGGGCTCGAGAGCACAGGCTCAGTATTCGTGGCACACGGACTTACTTGCTCCGCGGCATGTGGGATCTTCCCGGACCAGGGCTTGAACCTGAGTCCCCTGCATTGGCAGGTGGATTCCTAACCACTGCACCACCAGGGAAGTCCCCAGCAAGGCTTTATTGGGGCTCCTGCTGCAGCAGGAGGGGGGTTCCCTTGCTTGCTCCTTGAAGGGGGGTGAGCTGGTTCCTTATATAGGGTGAGGGTAGGGGTGGGTCCGGGGGTCGGCCCAAGGGGTGGCTTAGGTGGTCTGCCCACCCCTGTGCTGGTGCTATGTGGGTTTTTGGTCTCTGTATCTTGTTCATAATTTGCCCCAACTGTGCATGCACGCAGTTATTTTTAGTCCCCTATAGTTTCTTTGTATTTTGTTGCTGGAGGAGAGGTTTGTTCAGTTGCAAGCACTGCAGCAAAGGGTCCCAGGTCCCAGCCTGCCTCACGTTCACAGTCTGACTCTGTCACTTACTAGTAATGTGACAAGTTACAAGCAAGTTGCTAACATTTCGTTTCTTGGGGTGCTCCAGGGTAAAATGGGAGGTTTGTCAAGGGCTTAAATCGATGGCACTTGGAAAGCTCTCAGAGCAGGGTCCTAACCATATTGGCTCTTACCAACCATGCAACTAAGTCTGAGACTCAGGAGGTCAGGGGAGGACTCTGCAGGAGCCTGGGATCCCTACAGCTCTTACCTGACACCTGACACCCAGCTTCAGTGCTGCCTCAGTTCTGTGCTTCTTGAATTGCAGCTGCCTGTGATTAACATGGGTTCCAGGTGTGCTTGGACCAGCTAGGTCACTAACATCAATCCTCACCCTGGGCCCTGCAGCCAATCGCAGTGCTTCCTGGGAGAAGGGAGCTCACTGAAATGCTTATCTTTTTAATTAGATTGGGGCCAGGAGGCAGGATCAGGTATGTTGAGGGGTGGAGATCATTCAGGGTCACACCAACTAACGGATGGAAAATCCCCAGGTGAATTCAGAAAAAAGCAAGGAGTCCAGCAAGTCCCACCCCTGGCTGAAACTCTTTCAGTGCAGGATTAAGACAGTTGGCATTGCTCTTACAAAGACTTTCCCAGTTTATTATCCTGGGACTGAAAATTGGGCAATAGTTTCGAAGCCTGGGTAAACGGTAGTGTACCAAACGAGTTTACAAACTTGCTCATCTGCAAAGAAAGTCATTTCTTGGAGAGATCTGGACACTTATTAGTAGAATCATTGTTGAATGAGCAATGTTATTCACAGGAACAGCCGAAGCAGGGGAAGAGGCACTGGTCTAAGAGCCCCATGTTTCTTAGTTCCAGCTCTTCCAATAACTAGCTTTCTGAACTCACGAAAGTGTCTCTTCAGTTTTCACATAGGTTGACCAGATGACCACTAGTGGCTAATATGGATAACGTCCACCACTTGCTGGGTGATTACTATGCATATTGAGGCACCATATTGAGCACCATGTGGAGCTAAACACTCCACATATTATATCACTGACTCACTCCAATAACCCTGTGGTAGGCATTGTTAACCCATTTTGTAGATGAGGAAACTGAGGCTGGGGAGAGTAGGTGATTTGCCCTGGAGGCAGAGACAGGACTTGAATCTAAGCACAATGCTCTTCAGCCTGCCCTGATATCTTTAATTCAATTTGCCATGAGTTCCACTTTTTAAGTGCCTATTATGTGCCAGGCTCGTGAATAGCCAACTACGGTTTTTTTGTTTTGTTTTGTTGTTTTTGCCGACTACGTTTTGATATCCCAAGCAAACTTTGTGGAATTGCAGAATCTTCAGGTCTGCAACAAAGAAAGTCATCCTGCCTCTTTACCCACAAGGCATGTCTGAGGCCCCTGAAAATGCCCCTTATAGGCCCTCCATGATGTGCAGTGCCCTGAGTCAGCCCAGCCTGTCCAACGATACAAGTGGTTTTCCACACCTGAGAGCGGCAGGAGGCCATCAACGCCCTGACTTAGACCTCCCAGTGGAGATGGACTCTCCACTCTAAGCCAACCCTAGCCTGGACCAGGTCCCACCCCTACAATGTCAGGGGCCCAGTTCTCATCTCCAGGGGACCACATCTCTGAGCCTGGGGCAGTCGTGAGCTGCAATAACTAGGTTCTGGGGACCCAATTCTAGCCTTTTGTGACATTAGCTTCCCAATTGCCACCAGATTATTGATGCACTTGGGGTCTTACCTTCGATTTGGGAAAGTGCCCTTCTCCTCCCTGTCTTATCCTTGCCCCACTCGCCTCAGGGTTTGAGCAGTGGTTGACACTCCTCCCAATAACCCATACCATGGGTACCATCTGCCTTATTATTATTTTTTTTCCATCTGCCCTGTTTTAACAGATGAGGAGACCCAGTGACAGCAAGGGTCTTTTCCAAACTCACACAGCAAGGATGTAGTGAAGCCAGAACTTGAACCCCATTTCTTGACTCCAAGTCTAATTCTAGTGGTGCAGCTTCCCAAAGTGAGATGAAATTATAAAACAACCTGGACACATATAAACACAAGGTTATTCCCCTTTCAGTTCTCCATCAGTCTTCCTAATTACCTCAAGGAGATGCAATTTAGTGCTAGGATGTCTTCAGTGCTCATCCCACACTTGCCATGTTCCTCTTTTGAAGAGAGAGAGAGAGTAAGGAGTCAGGGAAGGGATGCGGAGGGAGCCTCAGCCTGCTACAGAGCCTGGCTAGAAATGGCATAACTTTGCTTCATTTCTTCTCTGTCTCCATGGTTACCCCTGTTTATGGCACACGATGCAATTTCTCGTCTATAATAGCGATACAAGGTTTCCTTTTCAGATGAATTTAAGTGTAATAATAGACCAGGCGATATGTGATGACTAAAATAGTGCAGGTGGTTGGTTCTCAAAGGACTGCAGTTGGGGAAATACTGCCCTACACCAGGCTGACCCCGAATGCTCAAAGCCAACCGGGCTGCTGGTTCTGTCTCCTCTCCCCTCCTGCGTCCTCCCTAGCTGAGCAATGGCACCTTTGTGTGGGGTCGAAACGCCACAAGGAAAGTCTGCGCTTCTCTTTGGTTGTTGATGGGATGGGGGTGTTGGAGGAAGGAGGTGAGGAAGGGCTATCTCCACGCTTTCAGGTTTCATAAGGTGGCCAGGGTGACCCCAGCATATGTGCCAATATCTAGGTGCTCAGTGTGTACCCCCGGCTCTGCGGACTGTAACTCGGAGTGTTCCCTAGAGGCTGAACCTCCTCAGTAGAGTAAGGACAGAGGGGGCCTGCCATCCCCTCTCGGTGGGGGGCCTGGGCGAGTAGCTATTAAACCCTGAGAGAGTTAGAGGCTCAGGCTGAGCTGATCTTGAGGCTTGGTGGGTTGGGATTCAAGGGCCACCCTATCGCGGAAGTTCTTGTTCGGGGCTCTGGCTGCTCCTGTGTGGCTCAGAGGGAGGGCGCTACGATGGGGGAAGGGTCCCCTTTAGCCGGGGCTCCTGAACTGCAGGGGCCGCTCTTGGGTGTCTGCTGGACTCCCGCAGCAGAAGCACAAGGGGGTTTCTGCACTGCCCACATAACCCAGACCACCGTGACACCACTTCCCGAATCTTCGAACTGCAGTGAGTGAAGACTGCAGTTGTTAGGAGCGACTGGCTTTGGTGTCAGACAGACCTGAGTTTGAATCTCCCTAGTTCCCCTCAGCTATTCAATGGGGATAATAACAGTCCTTACCTCCTGGGTTATGGTGAACATTCAATGAGATTTTTAAAAACATTTTATTATAGTTGATTTGCAATATTGTTTAAATTTCTGCTGTACAGCAAAGTGACTCAGTTATACATATATATATTCTTTTTCATATTCTTTTCCATTATGGTTTATCACGGGATACTGAATATTGTTCCCTGTGGTATACAGTAAGACCTTGTGGTTTGTCCATCCTGTATGTAATAGTTTGCCTCTGCTAATCTCAAACTCCCAATCCTTCTCTCCCTTACCCTCCTTCCCCTTGGCAACCACAAGTCCGTTCTCTATATTTGTGAGTCTGTTTTTGTTTCGTAGATATGTTCGTTTCTGTTGTATTTTAGATACCACATATAAGTGATATGGTATTTGTATTTCTCTTTCTGACTTTGCTTAGGATGATAATCTCTAGGTCCATACATGTTGCTGCAAATGGCATTATTTAATTCTTTACTATGGCTGAGTAATATCCCTTTGTATATTTATATATATATATATATATATACACACACATATATATATATATATACACCACATCTGTTTTATCCATTTGTGTGTTGATGGACATTTAGGTTGTTTCCATGTCTTGGCTATTGTGAATAGTGCTGCTGTGAACATAGGTGTGCATGTGTCTTTTTGAAGTATGGTGTTGTCTGGGTATATGCCCAGGAGTGGGGTTGCTGGATCATATGGCAACTCTGTTTCTAGTTTTTTGAGGAACCTCCATACTGTTTCCCATAGTGGCTACACCAGTTTACATTTCCACCAATGGTGTAATAGGGTTTCCCATTCTCCACACCCTCTACAGCACATTAAGTGAGGTTCGTCAAGCTGATTGCCTGACACGTAATATGTGCTCAATAAACAGTGCTCAGTGAACACTTCTCTGTTCAGAAATCTAGGATCTGGAACTTGCAAATGATGGATGCCGGTTCCCCTTAGCCTACTTTTCCAATCTCTTCATTGTCTGGCCCCCACCTCCCCTAGCAACCAAATGTAATCCATGCTAACCCAGAAATATGCCCCAAGCTGTCCTGCCTCCATGCTTCTGCTTCTGCTGTTGCCTCTTTTTGGAATTTCCTGCCCACAATTTCTACCTGTTTAAAATCCTTCGAGGCCACCTCCTTCAGGAAGTCTTCAGTCTTGCCTACAGCCAGATGTAATTGCCCCCTTTGGAACTTCTATGGGGGTTTGTCAGGATACTTTCTACCCTGTAGGAGAGGAGACAAGTTAGTCTGACAGTCTCCCTAGCGGACTCTGAGGTCCCAGAAGGCCGAGGCTGAAAGAGGCGATTCCTTCCTCTCTTCTTGATTCTGTGCTTTAGCAAAGCTCCCTGCACACCTGAAATGTCCTTTGATTGTCTTGGATTTTTTAAAAAATTTATTTTATTTATTTATTTTTGGCTGCTTTGGTTCTTCATTGCTGCACGCAGCCTTTCTCTTGTGGCGAGTGGGGACTCCGTTGTGGTGTGTAGGCTTCTCATTGCGGTGGCTTCTCTTGTTGTGGAGCACGGGCTCTAGGCCTGTGGGCTTCAGTAGTTGTGGCACGTGGGCTCTAGAGCTCAGGCTCAGTTGTGGCGCACGTGCTTAGTTGCACAGGCAAAAACTTGGTGTCAGCTGCCTACCTGGGCACGCTAGAAGCAAGTCCGCCAGCCAACAAGTCTAACTCACATGCACAGAGCCTGCTTTCAGCTCAAAGAAGCAGAAATAGCTCAAGAAACTATCAGAAAACTTAATAATAAAAGCAAAAAACCTTTAACTCACCAGGGAGATTCAGGAAATGTCTCCATTCAGCAAAAATAAAACCTGGGTATTATGATGAACATTCAGAGAAGGAGTTCTTATATATTAAAAATATGATTGACAACATTTTTAAAGATCAATAAAAGTATTGCAAAAAGACTGAGAAAAAATCTCAAAAACAGACTTACAGTGAGAAATAAAAATCATGTTAGTGTTCATAGCCGCAACACTGAATGTTGGAAAACAATGGAGCAATACCTTCAAAAGGGCTAAGAGAAAATGATATTGAACTTAAAATGTAACATCCAGCCAAATTATCAGTCTGGCATGAGAGAAAAATTAAGGTGTTTTCCAACATTTAGGGATTCTGAAAGTTTCCCCTAATTCATCCTTTTGGTAAAAGATTGCTTGAGGATGTACTCCAGCAAATAAAAGTCCAAGATAGAGGATGACAGGGTATCCAAGAAGCAGTGAATCCAACCCAGGAGAGCAATGTAAAGGGAACCCAGAATGACAGACAGACGATCAGGAAAGAAGGTAATGGATATTAGATCATTTACGAAATAGCAGGAGAGAAATTTCCTGGCAATTAGAAATGCCAGGAAAAACAGAAGCCCTGTAAGAAAATGGTAGTCCAAATATGAAGCAAACTGAATGTAGCCTGTATCCTGATTCTGAGCATGTCTCAGAAGAGAGTATCCTTCTTATCTCCTTCCTCCTTGAAGTAGCTCAATTTCAGTGACATCGAGTTACATATCGTTCTCTGTGGATCCATTCACCCTTAGTTCTCCAGTAAAGAGTATTTATTTATTCATAATATCATAAGAACTGTTTATATCAAGGTCATAATCAGTCTACAGACAGAGCATGAAGGGCTTAATCATCCTTACATGATGTATCAAATTGCTTTCAGCTGCACAGTTGCTTAGGCAAATGAGGTTATTCTCCCCTTGTTCCAAGAGGACCAGAAATGGTCAAACTTGCTGAAGGAGGCTACCAAGGACATCTAGTTTTTTCCATCTAGCTTCAGTGTCCTATATTATTTAATTTTGTGAAGAGTTAATGAAATTTTAATAAGAATTTTTATAAAATTGTTCATAGTTCTAGAGTTCAATGTGTATCTAACTGACAATTTATAAATATGTGTAGATATATAAATTTAAGAGTAGTATGAAATGTTTAATATTACAAAATATTCCTCAGTTGCCTTGTGAAACTTCTACAAATAGCATAAACTCATGAATGTTCTGGAAACGCAATTTAGAACACAAGGAAAACTAAGAGCAATTCATGTGTCACACTAATGGGAAATGATACTTTATGACATGAGAATCTATTGCATTCATGCTTTTTGAGGACAAAGATTTATGAGTTAATTTGTCCTTTCATCTCTTCCACTCAGACCCACCCTGCACTTTTTTTTTGTTTGTTTTAATTTATTTTTATTTTTGACTGCTTTGCGTCCTCGTTGCTGCGCACAGGCCTTCACCAGTTGCGGTGAGCGAGGGCTACTCTTTGTTGCGGTGCGCGGGCCTCTCATTGCAGAGGCTTCTCTTTGTTTCAGAGCACAGGCTCTAGGCACGTGGGCTTCAAGTGTTGTGGTATGTGGGCTCAGTAGTTGTGTCTCGCGGGCTCGAGAGCACAGGCTCAGTATTCGTGGCACACGGACTTACTTGCTCCGCGGCATGTGGGATCTTCCCGGACCAGGGCTTGAACCTGAGTCCCCTGCATTGGCAGGTGGATTCCTAACCACTGCACCACCAGGGAAGTCCCCAGCAAGGCTTTATTGGGGCTCCTGCTGCAGCAGGAGGCGTGTTCCCTTGCTTGCTCCTTGAAGAGGGGTGAGCTGGTTCCTTATATAGGGTGAGGGTAGGGGTGGGTCCGGGGGTCGGCCCAAGGGGTGGCTTAGGTGGTCTGCCCACCCCTTTGCTGGTGCTATGTGGGTTTTTGGTCTCTGTATCTTGTTCATAATTTGCCCCAACTGTGCATGCACGCAGTTATTTTTAGTCCCCTATAGTTTCTTTGTATTTTGTTGCTGGAGGAGAGGTTTGTTCAGTTGCAAGCACTGCAGCAAAGGGTCCCAGGTCCCAGCCTGCCTCACGTTCACAGTCTGACTCTGTCACTTACTAGTAATGTGACAAGTTACAAGCAAGTTGCTAACATTTCGTGTCTTGGGGTGCTCCAGGGTAAAATGGGAGGTTTGTCAAGGGCTTAAATCGATGGCACTTGGAAAGCTCTCAGAGCAGAGTCCTAACCATATTGGCTCTTACCAACCATGCAACTAAGTCTGAGACTCAGGAGGTCAGGGGAGGACTCTGCAGGAGCCTGGGATCCCTACAGCTCCTACCTGACACCCAGCTTCAGTGCTGCCTCAGTTCTGTGCTTCTTGAATTGCAGCTGCCTGTGATTAACATGGGTTCCAGGTGTGCTTGGACCAGCTAGGTCACTAACATCAATCCTCACCCTGGGCCCTGCAGCCAATCGCAGTGCTTCCTGGGAGAAGGGAGCTCACTGAAATGCTTATCTTTTTAATTAGATTGGGGCCAGGAGGCAGGATCAGGTATGTTGAGGGGTGGAGATCATTCAGGGTCACACCAACTAACGGATGGAAAATCCCCAGGTGAATTCAGAAAAAAGCAAGGAGTCCAGCAAGTCCCACCCCTGGCTGAAACTCTTTCAGTGCAGGATTAAGACAGTTGGCATTGCTCTTACAAAGACTTTCCCAGTTTATTATCCTGGGACTGAAAATTGGGCAATAGTTTCGAAGCCTGGGTAAACGGTAGTGTACCAAACGAGTTTACAAACTTGCTTATCTGCAAATAAAGTCATTTCTTGGAGAGATCTGGACACTTATTAGTAGAATCATTGTTGAATGAGCAATGTTATTCACAGGAGCAGCTGAAGCAGGGGAAGAGGCACTGGTCTAAGAGCCCCATGGTTCCTAGTTCCAGCTCTTCCCATAACTAGCTGTCTGAACTCACGGAAGTGTCTCTTCAGTTTTCACATAGGTTGACCAGATGACCACGAGTGGCTAATATGGATAACGTCCACCACTTGCTGGGTGATTACTATGCATATTGAGGCACCATATTGAGCACCATGTGGAGCTAAACACTTCACATATTATATCACTGACTCTTTCCAATAACCCTGTGGTAGGCATTGTTAACCCATTTTGTAGATGAGGAAACTGAGGCTGGGGAGAGTAGGTGATTTGCCCTGGAGGCAGAGCCAGGACTTGAATCTAAGCACAATGCTATTCAGCCTGCCCTGATATCTTTAATTCAATTTGCCATGAGTTCCACTTTTTCAGTGCCTATTATGTGCCAGGCTCGTGAATAGCCAACTACGGTTTTTTTTTTCTTTTTTTTTCTGCCAAGTATGTTTTGATATCCCAAGCAAACTTTGTGGAATTGCAGAATCTTCAGGTCTGCAACAAAGAAAGTCATCCTGCCTCTTTACCCACAAGGCATGTCTGAGGCCCCTGAAAATGCCCCTTATAGGCCCTCCATGATGTGCAGTGCCCTGAGTCAGCCCAGCCTGTCCAACGATACAAGTGGTTTTCCACACCTGAGAGCGGCAGGAGGCCATCAACGCCCTGACTTAGACCTCCCAGTGGAGATGGACTCTCCACTCTAAGCCAACCCTAGCCTGGACCAGGTCCCACCCCTACAATGTCAGGGGCCCAGTTCTCATCTCCAGGGGACCACATCTCTGAGCCTGGGGCAGTCGTGAGCTGCAATAACTAGGTTCTGGGGACCCAATTCTAGCCTTTTGTGACATTAGCTTCCCAATTGCCACCAGATTATTGATGCACTTGGGGTCTTACCTTCGATTTGGGAAAGTGCCCTTCCCCTCCCTGTCTTATCCTTGCCCCACTCGCCTCAGGGTTTGAGCAGTGGTTGACACTCCTCCCAATAACCCATACCATGGGTACCATCTGCCTTATTATTATTTTTTTTCCATCTGCCCTGTTTTAACAGATGAGGAGACCCAGTGACAGCAAGGGT
This sequence comes from Stenella coeruleoalba, assembly GCF_951394435.1. NCBI lineage: Eukaryota > Metazoa > Chordata > Mammalia > Artiodactyla > Delphinidae > Stenella > Stenella coeruleoalba. Next base: position 28,885,832 of record NC_137166.1, on the reverse strand, counting down.
CTTTTCCAAACTCACACAGCAAGGATGTAGTGAAGCCAGAACTTGAACCCCATTTCTTGACTCCAAGTCTAATTCCAGTGGTCCAGCTTCCCAAAGTGAGATGAATTTATAAAACAACCTGGACACATATAAACACAAGGTTATTCCCCTTTCAGTTCTCCCTCAGTCTTCCTAATTACCTCAAGGAGATGCAATTTAGTGCTAGGATGTCTTCACTGCTCGTCCCACACTTGCCCTGTTCCTCTTTTGAAGAGAGAGATAGGGTAAGGAGTCAGGGAAGGGATGTGGAGGGAGCCTCAGCCTGCTACAGAGCCTGGCTAGAAATGGCATAACTTTGCTTCATTTCTTCTCTGTCTCCATGGTTACGCCTGTTTATGGCACACGATGCAATTTCTCGTCTATAATAACAAGATTTCCTTTTCAGATGAATTTAAGTGTAATAATAGACCAGGTGATATGTGATGACTAAAATAGTGCAGGTGGTTCTCAAAGAACTGCAATTGGGGAAATACTGCCCTACACCAGGCTGACCCCGAGTGCTCAAAGCCAACCGGGCTGCTGGTTCTGTCTCCTCTCCCCTCCTGCGTCCTCCCTAGCTGAGCAATGGCACCTTTGTGTGGGGTCGAAACGCCACGAGGAAAGTCTGCGCTTCTCTTTGGTTGTTGATGGGATGGGGGTGTTGGAGGAAGGAGGTGAGGAAGGGCTGTCTCCACGCTTTCAGGTTTCATAAGGTGGCCAGGGTGACCCCAGCATATGTGCCAATATCTTGGTGCTCAGTGTGTACGCCCGGCTCTGCGGACTGTAACTCGGAGTGTTCCCTAGAGGCTGAACCTCCTCAGTAGAGTAAGGACAGAGGGGGCCTGCCATCCCCTCTCGGTGGGGGGCCTGGGCGAGTAGCTATTAAACCCTGAGAGAGTTAGAGGCTCAGGCTGAGCTGATCTTGAGGCTTGGTGGGTTGGGATTCAAGGGCCACCCTATCGCGGAAGTTCTTGTTCGGGGCTCTGGCTGCTCCTGTGTGGCTCAGAGGGAGGGCGCTACGATGGGGGAAGGGTCCCCTTTAGCCGGGGCTCCTGAACTGCAGGGGCCGCTCTTGGGTGTCTGCTGGGCTCCCGCAGCAGAAGCACAAGGGGGTTTCTGCACTGCCCACATAACCCAGACCACCGTGACACCACTTCCCGAATCTTCGAACTGCAGTGAGTGAAGACTGCAGTTGTGAAGAGCGACTGGCTTTGGTGTCAGACAGACCTGAGTTTGCATCTCCCTAGTTCCCCTCAGCTATTCAATGGGGATAATAACAGTCCTTACCTCCTGGGTTATGGTGAGCATTCAATGAGATTTTTAAAAACATTTTATTAAAGTATAGTTGATTTGCAATATTGTTTAAATTTCTGCTGTACAGCAAAGTGACTCAGTTATACATATATATATTCTTTTTCATATTCTTTTCCATTATGGTTTATCACGGGATACTGAATATTGTTCCCTGTGGTATACAGTAACACCTTGTGGTTTGTCCATCCTGTATGTAATAGTTTGCCTCTGCTAATCTCAAACTCCCAATCCTTCTCTCCCTTACCCTCCTTCCCCCTTGGCAACCACAAATCTGTTCTCTATATTTGTGAGTCTGTTTTGTTTCGTAGATATGTTCATTTGTGTTGCATTTTAGATACCACATATAAGTGATATGGTATTTGTATTTCTCTTTCTGACTTTGCTTAGGATGATAATCTCTAGGTCCATACATGTTGCTGCAAATGGCATTATTTAATTCTTTACTATGGCTGAGTAATATCCCTTTGTATATTTATATATATATATATATATACACACACATATATATATATATATATATATATATATATATATATATATACACCACATCTGTTTTATCCATTTGTCTGTTGATGGACATTTAGGATGTTTCCATGTCTTGGCTACTGTAAACAGTGCTGCTATGAACATAGGTGTGCATGTGTCTTTTTGAAGTATGGTGTTGTCTGGGTATATGCCCAGGAGTGGGGTTGCTGGATCATATGGCAACTCTGTTTCTAGTTTTTTGAGGAACCTCCATACTGTTTCCCATAGTGGCTACACCAGTTTACATTTCCACCAATGGTGTAATAGGGTTTCCTGTTCTCCACACCCTCTCCAGCACATTAAGTGAGGTTCGTCAAGCTGATTGCCTGACACGTAATATGTGCTCAATAAACAGTGCTCAGTGAACACTTCTCTGTTCAGAAATCTAGGATCTGGAACTTGCAAATGATGGATGCCGGTTCCCCTTAGCCTACTTTTCCAATCTCTTCATTGTCTGGCCCCCACCTCCCCTAGCAACCAAATGTAATCCATGCTAACCCAGAAATATGCCCCAAGCTGTCCTGCCTCCATGCTTCTGCTTCTGCTGTTGCCTCTTTTTGGAATTTCCTGCCCACAATTTCTACCTGTTTAAAATCCTTCGAGGCCACCTCCTTCAGGAAGTCTTCAGTCTTGCCTACAGCCAGATGTAATTGCCCCCTTTGGAACTTCTATGGGGGTTTGTCAGGATACTTTCTACCCTGTAGGAGAGGAGACAAGTTAGTCTGACAGTCTCCCTAGCGGACTCTGAGGTCCCAGAAGGCCGAGGCTGAAAGAGGCGATTCCTTCCTCTCTTCTTGATTCCGTGCTTTAGCAAAGCTCCCTGCACACCTGAAATGTCCTTTGATTGTCTTGGATTTTTTAAAAAATTTATTTTATTTATTTATTTTTGGCTGCTTTGGGTCTTCATTGCTGCACGCAGCCTTTCTCTTGTGGCGAATGGGGACTCCGTTGTGGTGTGTAGGCTTCTCATTGCGGTGGCTTCTCTTGTTGTGGAGCACGGGCTCTAGGCCTGTGGGCTTCAGTAGTTGTGGCACGCGGGCTCTAGAGCTCAGGCTCAGTTGTGGCGCACGTGCTTAGTTGCACAGGCAAAAACTTGGTGTCAGCTGCCTACCTGGGCACACTAGAAGCAAGTCCGCCAGCCAACAAGTCTAACTCGCATGCACAGAGCCTGCTTTCAGCTCAAAGAAGCAGAAATAGCTCAAGAAACTATCAGAAAACTTAATAATAAAAGCAAAAAACCTTTAACTCACCAGGGAGATTCAGGAAATGTCTCCATTCAGCAAAAATAAAACCTGGGTATTATGATGAACATTCAGAGAAGGAGTTCTTATATATTAAAAATATGATTGACAACATTTTTAAAGATCAATAAAAGTATTGCAAAAAGACTGAGAAAAAATCTCAAAAACAGACTTACAGTGAGAAATAAAAGTCATGTTAGTGTTCATAGCCGCAACACTGAATGTTGGAAAGCAATGGAGCAATACCTTCAAAAGGGCTAAGAGAAAACGATATTGAACTTAAAATGTAACATCCAGCCAAATTATCAGTCTGGCATGAGAGAAAAATTAAGGTGTTTTCCAACATTTAGGGATTCTGAAAGTTTCCCCTAATTCATCCTTTTGGTAAAAGATTGCTTGAGGATGTACTCCAGCAAATAAAAGTCCAAGATAGAGGATGACAGGGTATCCAAGAAGCAGTGAATCCAACCCAGGAGAGCAATGTAAAGGGAACCCAGAATGACAGACAGACGATCAGGAAAGAAGGTAATGGATATTAGATCATTTACCAAATAGCAGGTGAGAAATTTCCTGGCAATTAGAAAGGCCAGGAATAACAGAAGCCCTGTAAGAAAATGGTAGTCCAAATATGAAGCAAACTGAATGTAGCCTGTATCCTGATTCTGAGCATGTCTCAGAAGAGAGTATCCTTCTTATCTCCTTCCTCCTTGAAGTAGCTCAATTTCAGTGACATCGAGTTACATATCGTTCTCTGTGGATCCATTCACCCTTAGTTCTCCAGTAAAGAGTATTTATTTATTCATAATATCATAAGAACTGTTTATATCAAGGTCATAATCAGTCTACAGACAGAGCATGAAGGGCTTAATCATCCTTACATGATGTATCAAATTGCTTTCAGCTGCACAGTTGCTTAGGCAAATGAGGTTATTCTCCCCTTGTTCCAAGAGGACCAGAAATGGTCGAACTTGCTGAAGGAGGCTACCAAGGTCATCTAGTTTTTTCCATCTAGCTTCAGTGTCCTATATTATTTAATTTTATGAAGAGTTAATGAAATTTTAATAAGAATTTTTATAAAATTGTTCATAGTTCTAGAGTTCAATGTGTATCTAACTGACAATTTATGAATATGTGTAGATATATAAATTTAGAGTAGTATGAAATGTTTAATATTACAAAATATTCCTCAGTTGCCTTGTGAAACTTCTACAAATAGCATAAACTCATGAATGTTCTGGAAACGCATTTAGAACACAAGGAAAACTAAGAGCAATTCATGTGTCACACTAATGGGAAATGATACTTTATGACATGAGAATCTATTGCATTCATGCTTTTTGAGGACAAAGATTTATGAGTTAATTTCTCCTTTCATCTCTTCCACTCAGACCCACCCTGCACTTTTTTTTTGTTTGTTTTAATTTATTTTTATTTTTGACTGCTTTGCGTCCTCGTTGCTGCGCATAGGCCTTCACCAGTTGCGGTGAGCGAGGGCTACTCTTTGTTGCGGTGCGCGGGCCTCTCATTGCAGAGGCTTCTCTTTGTTTCAGAGCACAGGCTCTAGGCACGTGGGCTTCAAGTGTTGTGGTATGTGGGCTCAGTAGTTGTGTCTCGCGGGCTCGAGAGCACAGGCTCAGTATTCGTGGCACACGGACTTACTTGCTCCGCGGCATGTGGGATCTTCCCGGACCAGGGCTTGAACCTGAGTCCCCTGCATTGGCAGGTGGATTCCTAACCACTGCACCACCAGGGAAGTCCCCAGCAAGGCTTTATTGGGGCTCCTGCTGCAGCAGGAGGGGGGTTCCCTTGCTTGCTCCTTGAAGAGGGGTGAGCTGGTTCCTTATATAGGGTGAGGGTAGGGGTGGGTCCGGGGGTCGGCCCAAGGGGTGGCTTAGGTGGTCTGCCCACCCCTTTGCTGGTGCTGTGTGGGTTTTTGGTCTCTGTATCTTGTTCATAATTTGCCCCAAATGTGCATGCACGCAGTTATTTTTAGTCCCCTATAGTTTCTTTGTATTTTGTTGCTGGAGGAGAGGTTTGTTCAGTTGCAAGCACTGCAGCAAAGGGTCCCAGGTCCCAGCCTGCCTCACGTTCACAGTCTGACTCTGTCACTTACTAGTAATGTGACAAGTTACAAGCAAGTTGCTAACATTTCGTGTCTTGGGGTGCTCCAGGGTAAAATGGGAGGTTTGTCAAGGGCTTAAATCGATGGCACTTGGAAAGCTCTCAGAGCAGGGTCCTAACCATATTGGCTCTTACCAACCATGCAACTAAGTCTGAGACTCAGGAGGTCAGGGGAGGACTCTGCAGGAGCCTGGGATCCCTACAGCTCTTACCTGACACCTGACACCCAGCTTCAGTGCTGCCTCAGTTCTGTGCTTCTTGAATTGCAGCTGCCTGTGATTAACATGGGTTCCAGGTGTGCTTGGACCAGCTAGGTCACTAACATCAATCCTCACCCTGGGCCCTGCAGCCAATCGCAGTGCTTCCTGGGAGAAGGGAGCTCACTGAAATGCTTATCTTTTTAATTAGATTGGGGCCAGGAGGCAGGATCAGGTATGTTGAGGGGTGGAGATCATTCAGGGTCACACCAACTAACGGATGGAAAATCCCCAGGTGAATTCAGAAAAAAGCAAGGAGTCCAGCAAGTCCCACCCCTGGCTGAAACTCTTTCAGTGCAGGATTAAGACAGTTGGCATTGCTCTTACAAAGACTTTCCCAGTTTATTATCCTGGGACTGAAAATTGGGCAATAGTTTCGAAGCCTGGGTAAACGGTAGTGTACCAAACGAGTTTACAAACTTGCTTATCTGCAAATAAAGTCATTTCTTGGAGTGATCTGGACACTTATTAGTAGAATCATTGTTGAATGAGCAATGTTATTCACAGGAGCAGCTGAAGCAGGGGAAGAGGCACTGGTCTAAGAGCCCCATGGTTCCTAGTTCCAGCTCTTCCCATAACTAGCTGTCTGAACTCACGAAAGTGTCTCTTCAGTTTTCACATAAGTTGACCAGATGACTACGAGTGGCTAATATGGATAACGTCCACCACTTGCTGGGTGATTACTATGCATATTGAGGCACCATATTGAGCACCATGTGGAGCTAAACACTCCACATATTATATCACTGACTCTTTCCAATAACCCTGTGGTAGGCATTGTTAACCCATTTTGTAGATGAGGAAACTGAGGCTGGGGAGAGTAGGTGATTTGCCCTGGAGGCAGAGCCAGGACTTGAATCTAAGCACAATGCTATTCAGTCTGCCCTGATATCTTTAATTCAATTTGCCATGAGTTCCACTTTTTAAGTGTCTATTATGTGCCAGGCTCGTGAATAGCCAACTACGGTTTTTTTGTTTTGTTTTGTTGTTTTTGCCGACTACGTTTTGATATCCCAAGCAAACTTTGTGGAATTGCAGAATCTTCAGGTCTGCAACAAAGAAAGTCATCCTGCCTCTTTACCCACAAGGCATGTCTGAGGCCCCTGAAAATGCCCCTTATTGGCCCTCCATGATGTGCAGTGCCCTGAGTCAACCCAGCCTGTCCAACGATACAAGTGGTTTTCCACACCTGAGAGCGGCAGGAGGCCATCAACGCCCTGACTTAGACCTCCCAGTGGAGAGGGACCCTCCACTCTAAGCCAACCCTAGCCTGGACCAGGTCCCACCCCTACAATGTCAGGGGCCCAGTTCTCATCTCCAGGGGACCACATCTCTGAGCCTGGGGCAGTCGTGAGCTGTAATAACTAGGTTCTGGGGACCCAATTGTAGCCTTTTGTGACATTAGCTTCCCAATTGCCACCAGATTATTGATGCACTTGGGGTCTTACCTTCGATTTGGGAAAGTGCCCTTCCCCTCCCTGTCTTATCCTTGCCCCACTCGTCTCAGGGTTTGAGCAGTGGTTGAGGCTTCTCCCAATAACCCATGCCATGGGTACCATCTGCCTTATTATTATTTTTTTTCCATCTGCCCTGTTTTAACAGATGAGGAGACCCAGTGACAGCAAGGGTCTTTTCCAAAGTCACACAGCAAGGATGTAGTGAAGCCAGAACTTGAACCCCATTTCTTGACTCCAAGTCTAATTCCAGTGGTCCAGCTTCCCAAAGTGAGATGAATTTATAAAACAACCTGGACACATATAAACACAAGGTTATTCCCCTTTCAGTTCTCCATCAGTCTTCCTAATTACCTCAAGGAGATGCAATTTAGTGCTAGGATGTCTTCAGTGCTCATCCCACACTTGCCATGTTCCTCTTTTGAAGAGAGAGAGAGAGTAAGGAGTCAGGGAAGGGATGTGGAGGGAGCCTCAGCCTGCTACAGAGCCTGGCTAGAAATGGCATAACTTTGCTTCATTTCTTCTCTGTCTCCATGGTTACCCCTGTTTATGGCACACGATGCAATTTCTCGTCTATAATAGCGATACAAGGTTTCCTTTTCAGATGAATTTAAGTGTAATAATAGACCAGGCGATATGCGATGACTAAAATAGTGCAGGTGGTTGGTTCTCAAAGGACTGCAGTTGGGGAAATACTGCCCTACACCAGGCTGACCCCGAGTGCTCAAAGCCAACCCGGCTGCTGGTTCTGTCTCCTCTCCCCTCCTGCGTCCTCCCTAGCTGAGCAATGGCACCTTTGTGTGGGGTCGAAACGCCACGAGGAAAGTCTGCGCTTCTCTTTGGTTGTTGATGGGATGGGGGTGTTGGAGGAAGGAGGTGAGGAAGGGCTGTCTCCACGCTTTCAGGTTTCATAAGGTGGCCAGGGTGACCCCAGCATATGTGCCAATATCTTGGTGCTCAGTGTGTACGCCCGGCTCTGCGGACTGTAACTCGGAGTGTTCCCTAGAGGCTGAACCTCCTCAGTAGAGTAAGGACAGAGGGGGCCTGCCATCCCCTCTCGGTGGGGGGCCTGGGCGAGTAGCTATTAAACCCTGAGAGAGTTAGAGGCTCAGGCTGAGCTGATCTTGAGGCTTGGTGGGTTGGGATTCAAGGGCCACCCTATCGCGGAAGTTCTTGTTCAGGGCTCTGGCTGCTCCTGTGTGGCTCAGAGGGAGGGCGCTACGATGGGGGAAGGGTCCCCTTTAGCCGGGGCTCCTGAACTGCAGGGGCTGCTCTTGGGTGTCTGCTGGGCTCCCGCAGCAGAAGCACAAGGGGGTTTCTGCACTGCCCACATAACCCAGACCACCGTGACCCCACTTCCCGAATCTTCGAACTGCAGTGAGTGAAGACTGCGGTTGTTAGGAGCGAGTGGCTTTGGTGTCAGACAGACCTGAGTTTGAATCTCCCTAGTTCCCCTCAGCTATTCAATGGGGATAATAACAGTCCTTACCTCCTGGGTTATGGTGAGCATTCAATGAGATTTTTAAAAACATTTTATTAAAGTATAGTTGATTTGCAATATTGTTTAAATTTCTGCTGTACAGCAAAGTGACTCAGTTATAGATATATATATTCTTTTTCATATTCTTTTCCATTATGGTTTGTCACAGGATACTGAGTATTGTTCCCTGTGGTATACAGTAAGACCTTGTGGTTTGTCCATCCTGTATGTAATAGTTTGCCTCTGCTAATCTCAAACTCCCAATCCTTCTCTCCCTTACCCTCCTTCCCCCTTGGCAACCACAAATCTGTTCTCTATATTTGTGAGTCTGTTTTGTTTCGTAGATATGTTCATTTGTGTTGCATTTTAGATACCACATATAAGTGATATGGTATTTGTATTTCTCTTTCTGACTTTGCTTAGGATGATAATCTCTAGGTCCATACATGTTGCTGCAAATGGCATTATTTAATTCTTTACTATGGCTGAGTAATATCCCTTTGTATATTTTTATATATATATATATATACATATATATATATATATATATACACCACATCTGTTTTATCCATTTGTCTGTTGATGGACATTTAGGATGTTTCCATGTCTTGGCTACTGTAAACAGTGCTGCTATGAACATAGGTGTGCATGTGTCTTTTTGAAGTATGGTGTTGTCTGGGTATATGCCCAGGAGTGGGGTTGCTGGATCATATGGCAACTCTATTTCTAGTTTTTTGAGGAACCTCCATACTGTTTCCCATAGTGGCTACACCAGTTTACATTTCCACCAATGGTGTAAGAGGGTTTCCCATTCTCCACACCCTCTCCAGCACATTAAGTAAGGTTCGTCAAGCTGATTGCCTGACACGTAATATGTGCTCAATAAACAGTGCTCAGTGAACACTTCTCTGTTCAGAAATCTAGGATCTGGAACTTGCAAATGATGGATGCCGGTTCCCCTTAGCCTACTTTTCCAATCTCTTCATTGTCTGGCCCCCACCTCCCCTAGCAACCAAATGTAATCCATGCTAACCCAGAAATATGCCCCAAGCTGTCCTGCCTCCATGCTTCTGCTTCTGCTGTTGCCTCTTTTTGGAATTTCCTGCCCACAATTTCTACCTGTTTAAAATCCTTCGAGGCCACCTCCTTCAGGAAGTCTTCAGTCTTGCCTACAGCCAGATGTAATTGCCCCCTTTGGAACTTCTATGGGGGTTTGTCAGGATACTTTCTACCCTGTAGGAGAGGAGACAAGTTAGTCTGACAGTCTCCCTAGCGGACTCTGAGGTCCCAGAAGGCCGAGGCTGAAAGAGGCGATTCCTTCCTCTCTTCTTGATTCCGTGCTTTAGCAAAGCTCCCTGCACACCTGAAATGTCCTTTGATTGTCTTGGATTTTTTAAAAAATTTATTTTATTTATTTATTTTTGGCTGCTTTGGGTCTTCATTGCTGCACGCAGCCTTTCTCTTGTGGCGAGTGGGGACTCCGTTGTGGTGTGTAGGCTTCTCATTGCGGTGGCTTCTCTTGTTGTGGAGCACGGGCTCTAGGCCTGTGGGCTTCAGTAGTTGTGGCACGTGGGCTCTAGAGCTCAGGCTCAGTTGTGGCGCACGTGCTTAGTTGCCCAGGCAAAAACTTGCTGTCAGCTGCCTACCTGGGCACACTAGAAGCAAGTCCGCCAGCCAACAAGTCTAACTCGCATGCACAGAGCCTGCTTTCAGCTCAAAGAAGCAGAAATAGCTCAAGAAACTATCAGAAAACTTAATAATAAAAGCAAAAAACCTTTAACTCACCAGGGAGATTCAGGAAATGTCTCCATTCAGCAAAAATAAAACCTGGGTATTATGATGAACATTCAGAGAAGGAGTTCTTATATATTAAAAATATGATTGACAACATTTTTAGAGATCAATAAAAGTATTGCAAAAAGACTGAGAAAAAATCTCAAAAACAGACTTACAGTGAGAAATAAAAGTCATGTTAGTGTTCATAGCCGCAACACTGAATGTTGGAAAACAATGGAGCAATACCTTCAAAAGGGCTAAGAGAAAATGATATTGAACTCAAAATGTAACATCCAGCCAAATTATCAGTCTGGCATGAGAGAAAAATTAAGGTGTTTTCCAACATTTAGGGATTCTGAAAGTTTCCCCTAATTCATCCTTTTGGTAAAAGATTGCTTGAGGATGTACTCCAGCAAATAAAAGTCCAAGATAGAGGATGACAGGGTATCCAAGAAGCAGTGAATCCAACCCAGGAGAGCAATGTAAAGGGAACCCAGAATGACAGACAGACGATCAGGAAAGAAGGTAATGGATATTAGATCATTTACCAAATAGCAGGTGAGAAATTTCCTGGCAATTAGAAATGCCAGGAATAACAGAAGCCCTGTAAGAAAATGGTAGTCCAAATATGAAGCAAACTCAATGTAGCCTGTATCCTGATTCTGAGCATGTCTCAGAAGAGAGTATCCTTCTTATCTCCTTCCTCCTTGAAGTAGCTCAATTTCAGTGACATCGAGTTACATATCGTTCTCTGTGGATCCATTCACCCTTAGTTCTCCAGTAAAGAGTATTTATTTATTCATAACATCATAAGAACTGTTTATTTCAAGTATCATAATCAGTCTACAGAGCATGAAGGACTTAATCATCCTTACATGATGTATCAAATTGCTTTCAGCTGCACAGAGGCTTAGGTAAATGAGGTTATTTTCCCCTTGTTCCAAGAGGACCAGAAATGGTCGAACTTGCTGAAGGAGGCTACCAAGGACATCTAGTTTTTTCCATCTAGCTTCACTGTCCTATATTATTTAATTTTATAAAGAGTTAATGAAATTTTAATAAGAATTTTTATAAAATTGTTCATAGTTCTAGAGTTCAATGTGTATCTAACTGACAATTTATGAATATGTGTAGATATATAAATTTAGAGTAGTATGAAATGTTTAATATTACAAAATATTCCTCAGTTGCCTTGTGAAACTTCTACAGATAGCATAAACTCATGAATGTTCTGGAAGCGCAATTTAGAACACAAGGAAAACTAAGAGCAATTCATGTGTCACACTAATGGGAAATGATACTTTATGACATGAGAATCTACTGCATTCATGCTTTTTGAGGACAAAGATTTATGAGTTAATTTGTCCTTTCATCTCTTCCACTCAGACCCACCCTGCACTCTTTTGTTGTTTGTTTTAATCAATTTATTTTTATTTTTGACTGCGTTGGGTCCTCGTTGCTGTGCGCAGGCCTTCACCAGTTGCGGTGAGCGAGGGCTACTCTTTGTTGCGGTGCACGGGCCTCTCATTGCAGAAGCTTCTCTTTGTTTCAGAGCACAGGCTCTAGGCACGTGGGCTTCAAGTGTTGTGGTATGTGGGCTCAGTAGTTGTGTCTCGCCGGCTCTAGAGCACAGGCTCAGTCGTTGTGGCACACGGGCTTAGTTGCTCCGCGGCATGTGGGATCTTTCCGGACCAGGGCTTGAAGCTGTGTCCCCTGCATTGGCAGGTGGATTCCTAACCACTGCACCACCAGGGAAGTCCCCATCCTGCACTTTGAAAGCAGTTTCCGTCTCTGACATTGGCATTGGGACCATCCATAAACTCTCTTGGCATACAGTTACTTTTTTAAAGTAGGCTTTATTTTTTAGAGCAATTTTAGGTTCAGAGCAAAACTGAAAGAAAAGTATAGAGATTTGCCATGTGCTCTCTGCCCCCACACATGCATAGGCTCCCCCATTATCAACATCCCTCACCAGAGTGTGCTTTTGCTAAAACTGGTGAATTTGCATCGACACATCATAATCACCTGAAGGCGATAGTTTACATTAGGGTTCACTCTTGGTGTTGTACATTCTATGGGTTTGGATAAATGTTTAGTGACATACAGTCACCATCAGAGTATCATGCAGAGTAGTTTCACTGCCTTAAGAATCCTCTGTGCTCTGCCTATTCATCCCTCCCTCCACCAACCCCTGCCAACCACTGATTTTTTTAATGTCTCCATAGTTTTGCCTTTTCTAGAATGTCATCTAGTTGGAATTATACAGTATGTAGCCTTTTCGTATTGGCTTCTTCTCTTAGTGATATGCATTTATCTCCTCCATGTCTTTTCATGGCTTGATCGCTCATTTATTTTTAATGTTGAATAATATTCCGTTCACACTGTGGGTGTCCCACAGTTTATCCATTCATCTACTGGAGGACATCTTGGTTACTTTTAGATTTTGACAATTATGAATAAAACGGCTATAAAACATTCATGTACTGGCTTTTGCGTCGACATAAGGTTTCAACTCCTTTGGGTAAATACAAAGGGGCACAATTGCTGGATTATATAAGAGTATGTTTAGTTTTGTAAAAACTGCCAAACTATCTTCCAGAGTGGCTGGACCATTTTGCATCCCACCAGCAATAGATGAGAGTTCCTGTTGCTCCACGTCCTCGCCAGCATTTGGTGTTGTCAGTCTTCTGGATTTTGGCCATTCTAATGGGTGTGTAGTGGTATCTCCTTGTTGGTTTAATTTGCATTTCCCTGAAGACATATGATGTGGAGCATCTTTTCATATGCTTCTTTGGCGTCTGTATATCTTCTTTAGTGAGGCATCTGTTAAGGTCTTTGACTCACTTTTTGTTGATTTGAGGACATAGGACAAGAGCTGGAGGAGTATTTTCTTAGGGAACAGTGTTAGACACAAGAACAGACCAGGGTTTAGGGTTCATTGATCACACTGTGCCAAATAAGTACTAGCTCGTGAGTGACAGAGGCCCCCAGGTATTCTTTAATAAATTTGTGTTTTGAGTGTTTGGATATGTAGGCTCTCTAAAGCACAAGGCCCAGGACAGGGACCTCTTATGCCTGCGTGTGGGGCAGGATTACCTGCAGCCTTCTCTCGGCCCCATCCATCTGGTATAGGCCTGAGCACAGCCTCTATGTCATGCAGCCCTAAATTCAGGTCCTGGGTCTGCCCCTTATTAGCCTTATAACTCTGAGCAAACCATTGAATCTCTTGAGCCTCGGCTTTGTCATCTGTAAAGTGGGGTCATAACAGGATTCTTCTCCAGGGTTGTTAGTGGAGGCCTCCCCCGAACACTTGCTGGGCTTGGGGCAAAAGCAAAGGTGGAGGATTGTCCTGTAGTTCATCTCTTCTCTTCCCACCCCTGCCTCCGTTCCACACTGTAAACATCAAAGTGCAAGCGCTCGGTCCCTATCCACACATCTCCCATCCTTGAATACAGCTGCCCCTTGGCCATCCCTCAGCCCTAGGAGTACACAGACTGATGGCATGGTCTACCCTCAGGCAGGACCAACCTGGGGAGGAGGCCCACACAGACTCTGGAATTGGTCCCAGGTACCCAAAGCCTTGTCTAGTTGGTGGGATGGGGACAGTGGGGGAGGGACAGGTATGACAGTTCCAGGTGGATGTGTCTCCTTGGACCCTCAGACTCCTCACCTGTGGGGAGGGGGACCAGAGACAGACCCTCTAAGGCAGGGGGTCCATAGCAGGGCCCTGACTGTCCACCTCTAAAGTGGTGCTGATGGTGCAGGGTCCATGAGATGATGTTCAGAAACTGCTTAGCCCAGCGCTTGGCACTTGTGAAGTGTTCAGCACTCAATAAATATTAGTTGTTGGTATTATTATTATTATTATTATTATTATTAAAGTGAGACACTGAGGGCTGATTCTCCCTTCAAGATGTGGTAGAAATAGAAGAGATTCTTCAGGTGAAGCATTTGGGTGAGATGAGACGGCAGTCCTGTGTGCACCGGGGCTGGGGTTGCACAGGGAGTGGCCAGCCTGCTTGTTGGAGACACAGGGGACCTCTCTGCCCCCCGGAAGGTGTCATTACCAGCATCGTGTCCTTCCCAAGGGGCGTCAGAGCTCTGCAGTCACAGAGAAGGACTTGGCAGGGGCCTTCTCAGAGATTCACAAACAGAAGCCTAAGAAAGGCTGTAGCCCTATGAGTCCCTGTTTACGGAGCACCTGCTATGGGCATAGACCCTATGCTATGGTTTTTCCCCACGAGGGAGGGACACTTTGCAGATGTGGAAACTGAGCCTCAAGAGGTAAGTGATTTGGTCAAAGTCACGCAGCCAGGGAGGGTAGAGCATCTGACTCCCAAGGCCGAGCCCTTTCCATTGCACTGTAGTGCTGCATCTGAAGCACAATTCATGGACGGAGGGGGAAACCCTCCCAGGGAGGCCGCAGATGACTTCCAAACAGAGAGGGTGACAGTGTGGATTATGGAAGTGCCCAGTGCCAGGAAGCACACAGTAAGTCCTGCTCCTTGTTTGGCCCACTGAGCCCAGCCCCACAGGGCACCCTTGGAGAAGGCTCCATTCTCACCCGCTCCTGCTTCTGGGTCACCTTGACCTAGGCCGGGGCTGGAGAAGGCTGCTCCTGGCCTCTTCTGGGTCCTGGTGTCAGGCCCTTGGCAGCATGAATGGACAATCTCCCAGAGCTTGAGTCTACCTCCCGCTCTGCTGAGGGTGGTGGTGTGGGTGAGTGTGGGCTGCGTCTCCGCCTCCTCACCAGGGCCAGCCTCAGGGACTTCAGCCTTGACCGCCTTCCATCCTGGAAGTTGTTTCTGCACTCTCAGGGCATGGCTTTGGAGTCTGTTGGACCTGGGTTCAGATCTCAGTGCTACAAAACTAGATGAGTGGCCTTGGGCAAGTCATTTAACCTCTGCGTGCCTTGGTTTCCTCATCTGTAAAATGGGGTTGATAACGGTACTGACCTCGTGAGGTCGTGTTGTGACAATCAAATGAAGTAATGTGTAGGCAGTGCTGGACCCAGTGCCTGGCAGGTCTTAAGTGCTCAGTATTTTAATCTATTATTAGACTGCTTTATTCTTTTAAGTAACAGATCACACGGACCTTAGGTTCTTAATCAGGGTCTTCTGGGGGTTCCAGAGATGGCTTTGGGACAGCCTGTGAATTCCCTGAGATCATATGTAAGATTGACTGAGGTTGTTCATACGGGTATTTTTAGGGAGAGGAAGGTTTATAGCTGTCAGTGAATTTTTAGGGGTGTTTATGACCCCTGCTCTGAGGGGTCCCAGGCACAGTGCTAGGCTTGGCGGGTCGGAAAAAGACCAAAAGATGTAGTCACAGCCTCAGCTGCCTTGGGCAGTGCCACCATGGCAGAGTTGTGTGTGGAGTTTTCTCTTTGTCTCCCATATTTTCTTTAACCCTTTTGTTTCATCTATTTTTTCTTTTGTCACCTTATTTTTTGGTTGTTTAAGCTCTTAATTTTTTCCGTCTACCTATTCTTTTCTCTTAAATGGAAAAAAGGACCTGGCAGAGAGTTTACTATATGAGAGGAAACACTCGCCAAGTTTTCAAGGTAAATAGTGTGTGTTTCGGGGTGGGACAGATGCTGTGTATCATCGGCGCTTGTGCAGCCAGAGAATATCCCTGGGAGGGCACACCAGTAAGTGGTGACAGTTGACTTGGGGAGGCGGGGGGACTGGGGCGCAAATGTGGGAAGGAGTCGTACTCTCTTTGTATCTTTTTTGTTTTGTATATTGTGTATGGAGACCTATTTAAAAATAGGTTTGTTTTTTTGGGGGGGGGCTTCCCTGGTGGCGCAGTGCTTAACTTAAGAATCCGCCTGCCAACGCAGGGGACACGGGTTCGCGCCCTGGTCTGGGAAGATCCCACATGCTGAGGAGCAACTAAGCCTGTGCACCACAACTACTGAGCCTGCACTGTAGAACCCACGAGCCACAACTACTGAGCCCGTGTGCCAAAACTACTGAAGCCCACGCGCCTAGAGCCTGTGCTCCGCAACAAGAGAAGCCACCGCAGTGAGAAGCCCGCACACCACGATGAAGAGTAGTCCCCGCTCGCCTCAACTTGAGAAAGCCCGCACGCAGCAACGAAGACCCAACACGGCCAAAAATAAATAAATAAATAAAAGAATCTCCCAGCCAATTCAGGGGACACAGGTTCAAGCCCTGGTCTGGGAAGATCCCACGTGCCGCAGAGCAACTAAGCCCGTGCGCCACAACTACTGAGCCTGCCGTGTAGACTGAAGCCCATGTGCCTAGAGCCCATGCTGAGGAGCCACCGCAACGAGAAGGCTGTGCACCGCAACGAAGAGTAGCCCCCGCTCGCTGCAACTAGAGAAAGCCCGTGCGCAGCAATGAAGCCCCAACGCAGCCAAAAAATAAATTAAAAATAAATAAATAAAACCTTACTTAAAAAAAAAAAAGATTAGGTTACCCCGAAAGCGGACCCTGTACAAGTAGTTTCTTTGCGTGGGGATCCCAGGAAGCCCTGGAAAGAGGATGGAGAAGTGAGGCAGAGAAGGAAGGAAGCCAATACGGAGTATGTTTACGTCTGTGGGCTATTGGAGTTCATTGCTGCTGAGGACTTCTGGAGGATGGTGTAGAACATGACTCAGATTTGTCCCATTGTAAGGGTAAAAACGCTGATGTTATGAATTCACTAACTCCTGTTTGTCATCTGTTAAGGGCTGTTCCCAGGGGCGGCCTGCCCTGTGCATGCGTCAGGCAAGCTCGTGCTGCACGAGAAAACCCTCAGGCAGAGCGGTAGGACCTCGGGGTTAGCAGCCATCTGCAGAATGGGTACAGGCTGGCGCCTCCTGTATCTTCATGGGACCAGCCCTTCTTGGTCCTGCTGGGCTAGGGTAAAACATTGCTCTGAGCCACCAGACAACCACGAGTGAAAACTTTATTGCTCCAAGCACTTTATATGAATGTCACCACCACCTGACCTGGGCAAATATATAAAAAGCACAACCTATTGTACAGTCATTCCAACTCCTCGACTAATGCACTGTACAGATGCTTCCCAGGCCTTGTCCCCAGCACGATGGATGCATTTCAGTGGCAGCAGCTGCACTTGTCCGAAGCCCCTTTGCAGATGCAGCCCTTGGCACACTTGGCGCAGCCCGGGGGGCAGCAAGGACAGCAGCCTGGAAGGGGCAGGAGATGGACAGATCAGCTTTGAGTCAACACTCTTATCTGACCACTTCCCCCTTCACCACTTAGAAGGAAGTAGAAAAACAAGAGCATGCTACACACAGGTTCCGATCCACATGAGCAAAAACCCTGGGACAGGAAGTGGTGGGATGTTAGAGCTGGAAGGGACCTCAGGGGTCACCCAGAGTCCATCAGAGGCCAGGGAGGGGAAGGGGTTGGCCCACCGCCGTTGGACAGTGGCAGATCCAAGGGCTCCTGAGGCCAGGCCATTCCCTTCACTACTGGGCAGGCTGGAACCTCCCCTCGGCCCTCTTCTTATCCAAACCCCTGAAACACTGAGGATGCCCTCACCCCCAGGTCAGCTGCAGCCCGCGGGACTCAGCTTTCATTTCAGATCCCTCCCAAATGGGTAAAGGCATCCAGGACCCCCTCAATCCCACCGTGGCTGGAGGGTTGAGGATGACAGAAACGCACTCCCAGCTCCCCGCCAGCAGTGCATGGCCCCGGTCACCAGACTCACTTTTTTGACATGTTTTACAGCTGCAGGTTTTGCATTTGCAGTTGTCTCCGCAGCTGCAGGTTCCTCCTAGGAGAAAGGACAGAGCCACAAGCATGAGCATCGAGGTGGAGCGGGCACACAGGTGCGCCACAGGCCATCTAGGCGGCCGGGGGTCTGGGCTGCCCTTGGCCAGTGGATGGACAGGAGGTTGAAGATGCTGGTTCCCAGTCACAGTCCATGGACAGAAACTGGGGGGGACTACATCAGAATCCCTGGGGGGTACTTATTAAAATGCAGATTCCTAGGGCCAGCCTTTGAGATATTATAATTCATAGGTCTGGGTGGAGAAAGGGAATCAGTATTCTTTAAAAAGCAACCCAGGGACTTCCCTGGTGGTCCAGCGGTTAAGACTCCTCGCTTCCACTGCAGGGGGCATGGATTGGATCCCTGGTCAAGGAACTAAGATCCTATGTGCTGCTCAGTGTGGCCAAAAAATAGAAAAAAAAAAAGCAACCCAGATGATTCTGATGTACAATCAGGTTTGAGAACCACTGAGTTAGGCCAAGCCCAAGGTCCCCTGGGGACTGTCGAAAACTTTAAGGTATCAGGCAACATGGAGATCCTGAATGTGTAGGAGGAAGGGCAAAGGATATAAACAAGCCCGAAGTGAGAGTCACAGCTACCACTTGTTTCCATATCATAAAACCATCTATATTTAAAAAAAGAAAATCACCCGCTTCTTGTTTTGAGTTTCAAGATGCTGGAAGCTTCTGTCTTTTTGGCAATTTGGGGACAGACATGTCCTGTTAGGAACCAGGGAGGCTTGTGAGACTTCTTGATGCCGTTTCCAAAGATCATAAAAACCAAGATGGCTCTGAACCCTGACTCACTTCTCCTGGCCAACGTGCTTCCTTGGAATTAAGCAGTTTCAGACCTGGAGGCCCACATATGCTTCTACTAACTCCCCTGACGTCTGCAAATGCTTTATGATTTTAACCCTTTCATGGCAACCCTAGGAGGTGGGCAGCTGGGGATAAGTAACCCTAGTTTTCAGATGAAGAAACAGGCTTGGAAATAATAAGTGTCAGGAGTGGATGGGAGCGATGGACCAGAAGCAGGTGGGTCTGGGCCAGAGCTCTTCCCCCGCCCTGGTGGCTGCTCCCAGAGGCTTGCCGCTAGGTCCCACCACAGTCATTCCTAAGCCAGGTTATTAATTCTAGCAAATCAAGCTGGTATCCAACAGAGAGCGGGAGCCGCCGCAGAGGTGGCCAGTCTGACACAAACCCCATTGGTGCTTCTAATTGGAAGAAGAGAAGCATTAATCACAGTCCTGCAGGCTCCCTGTGGGAAGCTGGCGAGAGGTCACAGCATCCCAGGGTGGGCATCCTTACTCACCAGACATGCAGGTGCATTTCCCAGGGTCCATGGTCCAGTTGTCTGAGAGGCTGTGGTGCTATCACAGCTGGTGAAGTGAGGCTGAGGGAGCCGTCACCAGAGGCTCCTTTTTATGGCTGTGTGGGTGTAGACCTGGGCTCGCCTCGCCTCTCCCTGGGGCTAGACGCTGTGCACACAGCCCAGCCATGGGCTGGGTGTCGGCAGAGGAGGGCAGAGGAGAGGACAAGCAGTACAGTCATTTAGGTGGCTTTTCACAAAGGGTGCAGGTGGCTGTACCCGCCACCTGCTGAGGTGTCAGGGAGCCAGGCTTAGGCTCAAATTGCAGTCACATCGTGCAGATTGGGAGCTACCTGTGTCCCCTCTCCAACTCCTACACATACTGTTATCTGCCATTTCTGTTCCCTCCTTCACAGGGGCTGCTCCTGTCCTGGCCCGGGGTCTCATCTGACTCCCCTGGTTCACTATGAAAGCCCTTTACCATGTGCAGGCGGGGGCCCCTATTCTGTGCCCTGGCTTTAGAAGACCCCCAAAAGTCAGGGGCAGGTGCCCACTCAGAGCCTGTAACCTCTCTTTCTAGACCACATGTGGAGCACCCTGGATGCTGGAATCTTCTGTCTTCCCAAGCCTGCTTGCTTCTAAGGATTTGCTCAGTCCTCTTCCCCAGGCTCCCAAGGACAGGTGTGCAGCCAGTGTGCGTCTCTCTAGGCCTGAGAGGTGGCCGTGGGTGGCTGTTTGCTGGGGGTACAGACAGAGTTTGGATGTGTGGGCTGGTGCCCACAGGGGTGTGTGAAGGAAGGAGCTAGGGGTGGGGAGAGAAGGGAGGGGGGCCGCAGATTGGGGGTTGGGGCCATGGGGCAGATCGCCAGGCACCTCTGCATTCTAGGTTGCAATGTTAAGGTAGGAGGGTAGAGAGTATTTTATTTGTTTATCTGATTTATAACTTTAAAATATTTTAGCCGGGGGGCTTTCCTGGTGGCACAGTGGTTGAGAGTCCGCCTGCCGATGCAGGGGACACGGTTTCAAGCCCTGGTCCGGGAAGATCCCACGTGCCGCAGAGCAATGAAGCTCGTGCGCCACAACTACTGAGCCTGCACTCTAGAGCCTGTGCGCCACAACTACTGAGCCCTCATGCCACAACTACTGAAGCCCTTGCGTCTAGGGCCCGTGCTCCCCAACAAGAAAAGCCACTGCAATGAGAAACCCGCGCACCACAACAAAGAGTAGCCCCCGCTCGCCACAACTAGAGAAAGCCCGCATGCAGCAACAAAGACCCAACGCAGCTAAAAATAAATAAATTAAACAAATTTATTAAAAAAACCAAAAAAAAAACATAAAACAGCTAATGGTACAGAAGGGCTGGAGGATATCTCAGCCCAGGAAACCCATGACCTGGCAGGGCTGTTCTCAAAGCCCAAAGGCTGGATCTGCCTTCCCATGCTTGCATTTACAGCCCAGTCCCAGCCCATCTCTTGGAAGGTCCAGCTTCTTCCCCCTTGCCCTCCACTCTTGAGTGTGCCCTGTAGCAGATATGAATACCTTGGAAGGTCTGGCCCAACTAAGTGAGCCCAGAGAAAGGAAAGGATTTCCCTTCCCCCTTATCTAAGCCGTCTCTCCTCCCTGCTCACTCTCTGAGCCAGAAGTTGCTTCTTCCTTGGATGGCTGACACTGCAGTGTTGCTTAAGGCCTCAACTGAATGATACTATCAAAATCCAATCCCCAAGCTTTTTCCGTTTCTGGGCTGTGTGGATTGAAACAACCATGTGTAGCATCAGGTGGTAGAGTCCATGTTGACTGCACCTGGGCTGTCCAGTTGAAAATCTGATGAAAGCTCTACCTAGGAAAAAGAATGCACAAATACATGACGTTTTCCTGCCGCAAGTTCAAGCGATTTGTGGATCTCTGAAATCCCATTGCTGGGCCTCCTCCCACTCTCCCCAGGGGCTCTGAGGTAAGAGCTCCTCTGCAAACAGCAGTCCTGCTTGAGCAGCTTTTCTGTGGTCACACAGCAGTTGTAGCTCCTCTGAGCCACTGAGCCCTAAATATCTCCTTCTCCACTTACGGCCTCTCCATACGAAAAGTCAGGTGGTTTTTCTCAGAACAATGAAATGGCTGTTCCAGAGGAGCAGCTAACGCTCCACCTCTTAACCTAAATGACTGCGTTGTCATCTGCTCCCCCTCCCACAAAGGTCAAAGCTGGACACCCGCCGTTCCTACGTCCAGCAGTTTCTGCCAGAAGTTCTGGGACTCGTGGCCTGGGAATGGAGGTTCAGCCACGATGACGGCAGAGAAAGGTCCTGTGCTGTCACTCCACACCCTGGTCCACGTTTTGCGCTTGGGTCACCACCCTTCCCCATACAGGGCCCCTCTGGACATAGGTGTCTCCCCAGGAGCAGCCTGGAGCCATTGGTTTTTATAACGCTGGTTTATAACTTGGCCTCTCTCTACACCACAGGCTTCTCACAAACAGAGGCTGTGCTTCTTCGTCTCAGCAGCTGTGTGGCCAGGCACACTGAGCGCTGCCACACAGTGGGTGCTCAATACATATTGATGAGCTGACGATGAATAAATGACTCAATAGAGTTCCATGTAGGCTGTCTTCTCCAGCTCTTGCTGAAGAGATTTAGACAATCTTGTCGCTCACCAGGAGCAGTCTAGAGCTGGAGATCTGGAATCATGCTGCCTGGGTCCTGATCCCGGTTCTGCTGCCTGATTGGGGGCAAGTTGCTTAACCCTTCTGAGCCCCAGTTTCCTCATCTGCAAAGTGTGGCTCATGAAATGATAACCCCATGGCACTGTCATGGTGAGGGTTAAATGAGAGAATGCATATTCAGCACGTAGTTCAGAATCTGACACATAAATATTATTATTTCGCTCTTAATATTATTATTATCTGTGCTTAATACAGCTGACAGATTGGTTCAGCCACTCACCCATTTGTATGTTTCAGGCTCATAGACTATTCTACAACTGGTCCCAGGGTCCTGAGTGGGATGCGTTCATCAGCAGTAAATATCGTCAAGAGTTTTAGTCTCTGGGTTCCCAGCTTTTAAGCTCAGCCTAGTTGCTTTTGGGTCCCAGGGCCTGGGGACCATGGAGCACTGCCCTTCCTTTCTGACGTCCCTTGCTGCAGTTTGCATCTGTTTGGAGTCAGAGTTGACCTTCCACCTACAAGGCCCACTTATAGGGTATTTTGGGCTTCCTCTGTAGGACTAGGCATAAGATATGGGTGGACAAAATCAAAGCAGGTCGGGGCCCCAGGGGACACCAGCTTGAATCAAGATGGTCAGTGCTGGAAGAACCCTGAGAAGTCATGGGCCAACTTCTTGTCCAAATGGGGACACAGAGGCCCAGAGAGACAGGGTTAAGCCTTGGTCACCCAGCTTAGGTTCGTGGTGGGGCGATTTGAACCCAGCTCCTTGACTCACTGCCCGCACCCACTCTTGAGTTCTAAGGCAGGACTGTTCAGCCATTTGGAACCTTGTGGCTTTCTCTACTGTTTATTCATTAATTTTATTACAAAAATTCAAACATACTAAAAAGTACAAAGAACAGTATTACAAACACCACGTTATCTACCACCTGGAATTAACAGATGTCAACTTGGTCACGTTTGCTTCAGCTCTTTTATTTATAAGACATAAAAAATTATCAGGATCATGGCTTTAAATACCACCTATGTGCTGGAGGCTCCCCATTTACACCCCCAACCTGGGCCTCTCTTTTGAACTCCAGGCTCATGTTTCTGACTGCTACTCAAATCTCCGCGTAGACGTCAGACAGCATCTCAGACTCCCCAGATGAGCTTCTGCTCCGGGCATCGCCTCCAAGCACACCAACGTCTTGTCTGCCTCCATCTCTGTCACCTAGTTTGAGCCACCGTCACCTCCCGTGAAGATTCAGGACTCATTTCCTAACTGGCTTTCTTGCATCTGCCCTTTCCCTGGGCCCTTTATACCGCATTTTCTTTATTATAAAAATGCTGCTGTGGGCTTCCCTGGTGGTGCAGCGGTTGAGAGTCCCCCTGCCGATGCAGGGGACGTGGATTCGTGCCCTGGTCCGGGAGGATCCCACATGCCACGGAGCGGCTGGGCCTGCCCGTCCGGAGCCTGTGCTCCACAACGGGAGGGGCCACAACGGTGAGAGGTCCGCGTACCGAAAAAAAAGAAAAAAAAAAAATGCTGCTGGGGAATACCCTGGTGGGCCAGTGGTTAGGACTCTGCGCTTTTGCTGCGGAGGGCCCGGGGTTCGATCCCGGGTTGGGGAACTAAGATCCTACAAGCTGCGTGGTGTGGCTTTGGAGAGGGGGCAGGAGGCGCGGGTCGTCCATCCTTCCTTATTTCATCCTCTCCTTCCTTTCTCCTTCCCTCCCTCCTTTCCTCCCTTCCCCCTCCCCCTTTCTTCTTTCCTTCCTCCCTCCATCCCTCCCTCCCTCCCCTCCTTAATCAATTACTCAGCAAACATATTTGGGGCCTACTGTGTGCCTGGCTTTGGGTTAGCCCTCTGGATGGAGTAAGAGAGCCTGGAAGGGCCTGGTTCTCACAAGCGTGCTTTCCAGGAGGGGTGGTGAGCGTGTCCATAGCTATCAGAAAGGAGAAAGCAAGCAGGGTTTCTGTGAGGACACACAAATGCAGGGCGGCCTTTGAACGGCCCTGAGAGTGTCTCCCTAAATGTTGGCCCCGAGGTGCCTCACTTGCCTCACCCTAGTCTCAGCCCTTCATTTCTCCCCGTCTAGGTAACCTCTGGGTTCCTCATGGAATATTGGGGCTGGACTGGAGGTTTTTGCACTGTGCAGGCTCAGAGCCCCAGGGCTTCACAGAGGTGTGGTGCAGGGGCTTCTGTGGATGGGATGCTAGGCCCCATCCCTCTCCCCTCCCCCTATTTAAATAGGGCAGCTCCTCTTTCTAAAATCTGTTTTGTCTTATGAAACCCACCCCCTCAATCCCTCTTATAATGATTTTATCTGGGGGCTGGGGGGAGCATGGTTTGCTGCTGCTAGGACCAGTTGGAAAACCACTGAACACAAGCCATGCCTTCCAGGTTAGGGGCCTTGCCCAGGGGAACAGTGGGAACTTCCAGATCTGCCCCTGGAATCCCAATTGGAACTCAGGCCCAGTGTGCTTTCTTTTTTTTTTTCCTCAAAACATTTATTTATTAATTCTTTAAAATAACAATAATAAACCTATTACATGTGAATCTAAATAACATTAAAAAAATTTATATTATAGTTGATTTACAGTGTTGTGTTAGTTGCAGGTGTACAGCAAAGTGATTCAGTTATAGATATATATCCATTCTTTTTCAGATTCTTTTCCCATATAGGTTATTACAGAATATTGAGTAGAGTTCCCTTTGCTATACAGTAGGTCCTTATTGATTATCTATTTTATAAATAGTAGTATGTATATGTTAATCCCAAACTCCTAATTTATCCCTCCCCACCAATGTTTCCCCTTTGGTAAGCATAAGTTTGTTTTTGAAGTCTATGAGTCTGTTTCTGTTTTGTAAATAAGTTCATTAGTATCAACATTTTTTAAAGATTCTGCATATGTCATATCGTATGATATTTGCTTTTCTCTATCTGACTTACTTCACTTAGTATGATAATCTCTAGGCCCATCCATGTAGCTGCAAATGGCATTATTTCTTTTTTATGACTGAGTAATATTCCATTATATATGTATACTTCATCTTCTTTATTTGTCTGCTGATGGACATTTAGGTTGCTTCCATGTGTTGGCTATTGTAAATAGTGCTGCAATGAACATAGGGGTGCATATATCTTTTTTTTTTTTTTTTTTTTTTTGCGGTACGCGGGCCTCTCACTGTTGTGGCCTCTCCCGTTGCAGAGCACAGGCTCCGGGCGCGCAGGCTCAGCGGCCATGGCTCACGGGCCCAGCCGCTCCGCGGCATGTGGGATCTTCCTGGACCAGGGCACGAACCCGTGTCCCCTGCATCAGCAGGCGGACTCTCAACCACTGCACCACTAGGGAAGCCCTATCTTTTTGAATTATGGTTTTCTCTGGGTATATGCCCAGGAGTGGGATTGCTGGATCGTACGGTAGTTCTATTTTTAGTTTTTAAGGAACCTCCATATTGTTCTCCATAGTGGTGTTTTCTCTTTTTAAAATTATTTTTTAAACTCGGGATGATTTCAAAAACAGATAAGAATAGAAAATTAAATACAGAACCTTCCAGTGTTATCAGATATTAACATTGTCCTGTTCATTTCAATCGTTAAAGGAACAAAATAATCAGAGTGGAAACCCTCCGTGTTAACTTTCCAAACCTCATTCTTACTCCATCACCAATTCCGGGAACCAATTTCATGAAGTGTTTATCATGCCCATGCATGTTGTTCTAGTTTTATTACATATGTATCTATAAAAATTACACACCCTTGTTTTACAGGTTTATAAACCGTTTATAAAATGGCATCATTCTCTTTGTAGCCTCTTACAATGTGTTTTTTTTGTTTGTTTTTTTGGCTCAGCGTTTTATGATTTTAACTGCTTTATATTATTGTGACTACTTTGCAATTTATCCAGTGGATGGGCATGTAGGTGTTTCTTTCCACTTTTTCATTGTTATAAGCACTGCTGCCGTGAATATCCACATATAGTGTTTCTGTGTGTGACATGTGCCAGGGTTTCTGTAGGGGGTATACCTAGGAGTAGACTTGCTGGATTGAAGGGGACATGCTTGTTCTGCTTTACTAGATCTTTCCAAATTGCTCACCACAGGGGTTTACACTCCCATGACCAATGTACTCAAGTGCCCAGTTCTCCATGGCCTTGTTAATACTTGGTACCGCCAGCCTTCATTTTTGCCGGTGTGACAGATGTGAAGCGGCATGTCCTTGGCTGTTGATTTGCATTTCCCTAATTACTACCAAGGTTGAGCATACTGTCATAAGACTTTTGGTCCCTCACGTCTTCTCTACGTGGTCCGCTCTTCTTCCTAAAATGCTGCATTCCTCCATCGTTCAGTAGGACGTAACGCTAAGCAGTCCCACTTTGGCATCAGTCTGTATATTATTTTCGCAGACATGTGGCAAGTCTCTGTCTTCCCACATTGCTGGTTTTTAATAATTCCCCTGTTGGAGGCTCAAAGTGACCTTGGTTGATAAAGATGAACATCCGGTGTAAACCCAGGAAAAGCACTCAAGGTGTCGGGGGGCAGGAGGTGAGAGTCGAGGGGGCTGCATCTTCAGCCTTAAGTCCTCCGCAAGCCCACTGGGGCCCAGTCGGCAAAGCTCATTTCAGGCTTCTGCACTTTATCCCCTTTGTTTAGAAACCCTTCCTTCAGGTTGAAATTGATTCCTAGCAAGGCGTTCTGGATTTGCTCTGTAATGTTTCTGGAGAATTCTTGAAAAAGAAGCAGGGAAACAGAAGAATTCCTGGAATTAACATAATTCTAGAGTGCCAGAGCTGTAAGGGCAATAATGTGGTGCAGACCTTGTCTCAATGCCAACCCCATTTACAGATCGGGAGCCTGAGGCCCCAGAGGGGAAGTGTCCCGGCCACCAGTCCATCCACAGTGCGAATCATCTGGGCCATGTGATGAATTGAGGAAGGAAACTTCCCAGGGCCTTCGAAACCTCTTAGGTGACTGTGGAGTGAGGCCATTCGCAGAACCACCTGCTTGGGTTAAGCAACTGGCGAGGGCCTCACACGGTGCCACCTGCCTTACCCAAGGGTACAAAGAAGAATTGTGTAATTGGGGAGCTGAGACACCGGAGAAGAAACCATTGGTGAGCATCATAGACGTGTGTGCTCAGATGGTGAAATAAATGCGGCTGCCTCTGTGCCCATCTCTCCCTCTGCCTCTTCTGCTTGCCTTTCTTCTTTCTCCTCCTCTTTCCTCCTTCTTTTCTCTCATTCCCCCTTTACCTTTGCACATCTCACTTTTTCTCTTGTTTCTTCTTTTCTCTCTCCTGGGGCAAGAAGCCCAGCCCGGGAGTCAGGGCAACTGAGTCCTGTAAACTCAGTCACTGGGATTGCTCACTCACAAGTTCACTTCCCTGCCCTGGGCCACAGTTTCCCCGAAACAGCGACGAGGTGTCAGAGCTGGTGGTCTGTTCCGGGTGCAGGTAAAGAGACAGCTGTTTAGAAGATGCCTGTCTCTAAGATTTCTAAAGGAGTAACTCCTCAGCCAGCACCAAAGCAGTCTGTAAATGTCTACAGCATTGAGATCAAAGCCACATTTAGGAGAAACTTCCCTAATTGTTAATTGTCCTCAGGCACTTTTAGCTGTGCTTTTCTTCCAAAGATGTGGGAGCCAATTCAGCAGCCCAGGCCCTGCAGCCCCTGCTGGGGCCAGATCAATGTTTTCTCCAGTTCCAAAATCCTTGGGGTCTGGGGACTTCTGTTTGAACAGGCCCCTTAGATAGAGAAACCAAGGCTCAACCCACAGAGCCCCACCCCACACACCTGGCAGGGATTTCACTAACGACTCAGAACCATAGTGCACTAGTTATTGAATTTGTTGGTTTCTCCAGTATAAATACATAGTTCTCTGAAAATAATCGGCTCATCCCCAATTAATGTTAGGGAGAAAAAACAAAGACAACAGTTTGAGGGCTGTATAGAGGAGAATCGTTATCCACTGCAGTCATTTCCTGCACTGTAAGGGGTTGATGACAGAGCTTGTTACCTCCCCTCAGCACCTGTGGGGTTACTGCTGTCTTTGTGAAGTTTGGGTCTGGGAAACCCAGCGTGAGAACCGGGAGGCATGGCCGTGACAACCCAGCTGGGCAGGAGGGCCTAGGTGTGCTTGAATTCCTGGGCCAGATGCGGGTCTGAGTGAGCCTTAGATGGACATAGACTTATGCTGCCACTGCTCTAATTCCGTCTCCCTCTTTCTCTGTATGGCCTTGGACAAGCCGTTTGGTCTCAGTTTCCCTGCTAATACAATGGGGATAATAACACACTTTTCTAAGGGTGCCTCTTAAGAATAATTGGCCAGTCTTTGCCGGGCACTTTGAAGAAAATTGCTGTGAAGATGTTCTGCTGGCCCTGGAATTTTCCTTGGTGCAAATATCAAACAGACGAGGATGATTCTGGCACTCCCAGCGGAACCATTTTCCCCGGTTCAGTTGGAAGAGAGCAAGATGGGGAGGGGCTGGGATCACAGCCTGGGCCTGCCTGGAATATTAAAGGCACAACCCTGCCTTTGATGCCTGCCTGCAACGCTTGTTAATTTTAATAGGAAGCCAGCAGAGGCAGGAAGGTTCTGCTTGGCAGAAGAAAAGAGGTCAAGACTGAAGAGGATTAGTGCCAATTCAACTTGCATCTTGTTTGGCTTTGAAGTCCTTGGCCCCAGCGCTGGAGTGACAGGACAACTCCTAGATGTCAGCAGGGTGGAAGGCAGGGGGCTGGGGAAAGTGTGGACCTGAGGCCCCTCAGGCCCCAGCTCCGCCTGGAGCAGACGGCCCCTGTCTCAATTGGGGAATCACCGCAGGATCTCCCAAGCTGGTGATTTTCTGGGGAAACCTCAAACAGGGGTCTCAAACTGAAGTGACTTTGGGAGCTAGGTAGTTAATGCATGAGAGCAAAGTCAACTGATTATAGTAATAGACAGTTCTGGGGGCTGTGGCTAATTGTCTAAGCTCCAGTTGAATATTGGGATTTGGGAATGAGGGTCAAATTTTGCCATCTGTTCTAATTTTTTAGGAGAAATGGAAAACTGGATTTTGTGTACATGTGTGAAATATTGCAATTTTTAAACAGGAATCAAGGTTGTTTGTTTATTGTTTTAAAATACTCTCCTCATCATTTGTGTACAAATACATCCATAAGCCAGAGCAGCCCATAGGCCTATTTTGTGACCTCTGTCTCAGAATTCTAAAGCTTCAGGAGTGCAGAGTCCCTTAAAATTCACTAAGACTTTTGGTTACTATTTTCTAAAGACTTCAGACGAGTCCCTGGTGGAGGGTATCAGAATTATCTAGAGAAAGCTTTTTTAAAAAAATGAATATTTAGGGATTCTGATTCAGTGGGCTTGGAGTGGGATCTGGGGAGGGTCTATTTTTTTTTTTTAACTCCTCAGATGTTCTGGTGTGCAGCCAGGTTTGGGAAATGGTGACCTCATCAGTTCTTAGTGTTTTTAAATTTTTTTAAGTCATAAACACTTTTGAGAAGCTGAAGAAAGTTATCAACACTTTCCCTAGGGAAAAAAAAGATGCTCAGCCAGAAAAAATTTTGCATACAATGTCAGGGAGTCTGAATACCCTCCCTCTGAAGGCCATCCAAGACCACCCATTAAAGAACCTTGTCAGTACTCGATGCTGGAATCCTATCTACAAGTGCCATGAAAATAGCCTCTGGGGTCTCCCTTGTACTCCTCCAGTGACAGGGAGCTCATTACCTTTGGAGAAGTTCTATCCCCTTTTGGGGGGGAGCATTAGTCTTCAGTAAAGTCCTTTTTATGGTGAGCAGAAACTGGCTGTCTCGTCTCAGAGCAGCCTTCGCCAGCGCCCCTAGCTTTCACCTGCAAGTCCCACATTCGTCCTCTGGCTCATCTTTCTGGTTTTACTGGGGTTTAGAGGGGAGAGCTGCCGCAGGAGGCCAGGAGAAGCGGAGGGGTGGCCCAGGATGAGGAGCTCTTCCTCTTGGGATTTGAGACTTCAGGAGCAGATTATTGACCAGATCCTGGTGATTCCTGTTCCTGACACTTCATCCCTTTGTCCTTTTTAGAGACCCCTCTCCGTGAATCCAGCACGAAATGTCAAACCTACTTCATCATCACAAGCCTCTCCCTGAAGCTTTCCCTGTGGCTCTCTCTCTTGGAGTGGCTGACGCCCAAGCTTGGGAGATGAACTTTTTCCACATGAGTCAGGTACAGCTTGGAGATACCAGAAGCATCAAATATGCGATCACTTGAATCCCTTTAACCCAGTACTCTTGCTTTGATCAGGGTCTAGTGGGCACTTGCAGGAGAGGAATGATGCTGTGACATTCATGCCATCCCATTCATTCAACATGGGCCAAACATTGACCACATGGTTGTAAGAGGGCCTCCAACCTAGCCTCAGATCTGTCACCTATTGACAGATTTGAAGCAATTTGAAGCCTTCTTAAACCTGTTTTTATTCTTGGCCCATCCTACCTCTGCCTTGGGGTAGGAAACATCATAAGGTCCTTCTGAGCAAAATAGGTTGGGGTGTGTGTGTGGCTTTTCTTTGCCTTAAACTCTTTTAAACTTCAAGGTGGAACCTCTCCTTCTTCTAACAGTTGAGGTTGGGTGTCCATCATCCCTCCCTCTGCATCCAGTTGGGATTTTATAGATTTAATTTAAGTCTCCTTTTCTCTATCTGGAAGAAGCCTCGTTTTGAAGCTCTGTCATCTCATCATCCCTTTGATCACTTTAGTCCTCTGTACTTGCCTGACAAATGTACCCGGGTTTGAATGCAAATGCCCCTAAGTGCTTTCACTCACCTTCCATCCCAGAGCTTCTGGAAAAAGGGAACACATGGGCCTGCCCAACATGGGCTTGAGTGAATCCCACAGGGAGGCTGGAAAAATGCTCTCCTCTTACTAACCCTGCCAGGAGACGGAGGATTGGCCCCTTGTCATTGAATGGATGCTCATGGAGCTGGCAGAGCCCCACTCATGCATTCCAGCATTCATTCATGCATTCATACCACAAATATTTACCAAATTCATAAGATGGGCCAGGTTCTGGGCTGCATGCTGCAAATGCAGCAATCAATAACACCAAGCAATCCTTGCCCTCCTTGGGTTTCTATTTTAGTAGGGGCGACAGAGACAAATAAATAAGCACACACATGAATAATTATAAGTTGTCATATGTGATATGAGAGATAATCACAGCTCCATTAAGGGGAACCCAATTCAGACAGAGGAGGTAACCTTCAGCTGAGACTGGTGGAGGGAAGTGTGTTCCAGGCAGAGAGAACAGGTTATGCAAAGACCCTGTGACTGAAAAGAGCTTGACTTTTTTGAGAAACCCAGAGAAGGCCAGTGTAGCTAGCAGGTAGTGACTAAAGGGGAGGAGATACTTCAAGAACTGTGATTCGAATGCCTACAGGGTTCAGCAGGTTTCATGATTGAGAGAAGTGAGCCAGATGGGAGACAAGACGGAGCAGTGGGGACTGTGGCAAATTGGTGAACACACCCCCCTGTGTAAAGGAGGCAGTCACTGCTCAGCTCCAGCCAGCCTTGCACATGTGGAAATGGAATCCTGGCCAGTATTGCAAGACCTTTTGATTTTTCAAGAGAACTCTCAGATCTAGATTTTTATTAAAAAATCTTTTATCTTTAAAAACATTGAGGGGACTTCCCTGATGGTCCAGTGGTTAAGACTCTGTGCTCCCAATGCAGGGGGCCTGGGTTTGATCCCTGGTCAGGGAATTAGATCCTGCATGCATGCTGCGAGGAAGAGCCTGCATGCTGCAACTAAAGATCCCGCACGGGACTTCCCTGGTGGTCCAAGAATCCTCCTTGCAATGCAGGGGGCGCGGGTTCGATTCCTGGTCAGGGAACTAACATGCCCCGGGGCAACTAAGCCCGTGCACCACGACTACTGAGCTCACCCGCCTCAACTAGAGCCTGTGTGCTGCAAAACACAGAGCCCATGCGCCCTGGAGCCTGCGCGCCACAACTAGAGAAGAGAAAACCCACACGCCTAGAGAGATGCCCGCGCGCCACAATGAAAGATCCCACATGCCTCAGTGAAGATGCCGCCTGCCACAACTAAGACCCAACACAGCCAAAAATAAATAAGATAAATAAATCTTAAAAGAAAAAAAAGATCCCCCACGTGGCAATGAAGATCCCACGTCCCTCAAAGACCCAACGCAGCCAAATAAATAAATAAATAATTATTTTTAAAAAAATAAAAAATCACTGAGATCTTCACAACATGTTTGAGGGCCGAATGTGACCTGCCTGAGTGCTGCCTCTCGGCAGCCCCTGAGCTAAGTAAATCCACAGCAGCGAATTAAGGAACTGTAGAGTGCGGGGTGTCTCCTCACCCAGGGAAGCAAACTGAGGCCCCTAGTAGTCTCTGCTTCCGGTTCTTGCTCCACCCAGTGGTTTCCTGAGGAATGAGCCGCCTTTTAGGCTGATTTCCTTTTTGGCTCCAGGCAAGCTTTGAACTGTGAGGCTCAGTTTTTCTAATTTGCAAATGGGAGGATTGAGGCCAAGTTTGGTGGCTCCCTGGGGCTCTAATGTGTGGGGTAATTAGGGTTTGAAAATGACTTTGAAGCTTCCAAGGGTGAAATACCCACCAAAGTTCAGAATGGGACTGTTCCTTAACGTGCCACCAAGTTGTGTATCCACCCGCCCCATCTCCAGGCCTTCCCCAGATAGCAATGCTGTGGGATTCCAGGGAACCCCCAGTACCTCCCTGTCTTCCCCACCAGCCTGTCCTTTCCTTCCCTCCCTTCTGTTCCCTTTCTGTCCTTGCCCAGAGACTCAGTGGGTCCAGTCACAGGGAGTCACAGTGTCGGCTCTAGGAATGCAGCCTCGCGGAACTTGCAGCCCAGCAAGGAAAACGGAGAGTCAGAAATGACGTATGCAGTGCACGTTACAAGATGAAAATTGCAGGGGGTCTAAGGAGCCAATAATCCACTCTGGGTTTCAGGAACCCCACCCCTGATCCCAAATGAGTGATGCTTCAGTTGAAAGCTGAGTGTTGAGCAAGGGTTAGCCAGAGTGGAGACAAGAGTGGGGCAATATTCCAGGTCGAGGGAGCTTCCAGGATCAGGAGGCTGGAGGAGGGGTGAGGGTGCTCTAAATTTTCCTAGACCTGAATTGAGGCCCACACTTCTGGGACCTCAAAGCCCAAGGCCAAGTGGTGGATTGGTGGTTAGGAGGGTACAGGGTCCAGCTTACATGGGTCTTAGGAGGCAGGGCAAGGATTTTTTTTTTTTTTTTTACCTTGAGAATAATAGGGTTATAAGAAGTTGATGAGTTTCAGCCCCCCAAAAAATAGGATTTGATTGTATCGTTCCAGAACTCAGTGGTTACTCCCTTGGTCTCATCTCCTTCGAGGAAAGCCTGGCCAATGAATACCTCTTCTGTGATCTCCAAACACCCTTTCTGCATCTTTTCTTCGAACCAAGACACCAGCATCTCACCTGCTAAGTAGGTACTATATTGTAGATGCATATGGGGATGAAAACACACTTGCTCAGAGAGGTCATCCGCCAAGGTCATCCAGCCAGGAAGGGGCAGAGCAAGGATTTGAACCCCTGTCTATCTGTTCGGAACCCCGGGCTTTGTCCACCATGTGTGCATGGTCAAGATAATGACTGACACCTGGAAATAACCACCCTCAGCCACGTCCCCAGGTAGAAAAAGCCCTGGTCTGTGGAACTCTCCTTGCAAATGCTGGAGGGAAAACAATCCCCCTCTAAAATCAACATCTGCACAGAGCTGGGTTGGGTGGGAGCTCGAGGAGCAGAAGCTCTGTTTGCATATTAAGGAGGCAAAGATGCCAGTGGCTCATTAATGATGACCTGGCCTCCAGGGTTCTTAGGATGCCAGCTTCTGTCCAAGTCTTTTCTCTTTCAGAGAATACTGAGCTGGTTCCTGGAATTGATGCAGCACAAAAGGGCAATTCAGGGCCTCCTTTGAATGCAGTGTTCTGTTCCCACCACAGCTTTCTAAAGACGTGGGGAGAAAATAGAAACCCAGAAGGACTAAGAAGTTCTGTTTCTTGGGGTAAGCGGCAGGAGTGCTGCAGAGTCCGAGGACAGGCCTGCCAGTGGGACAGGCACCTGCAGCCTGCTGGTTGGAGAGCTGGGGGCTGCCCTCGGCCTGGGCTGAGTCACCTTCCTGGTACCCGTGGTAAATTATCACCCTTGGTTTACAGCTAGAAAACCCAAAAGGAGACTTGAGTCATTGAGCATGACTGTGATCTGGACGTACCAGAAGATATGGGTTCTCTTCTTTTCAGTCCTCTGAGGGGTCCAAAGAGGGCTCAGCCTGGGTTTCCCTGGGGGAGGGCTGGATCTGTGTGAGAAAACTTAGACCATTCGTACAAGTATAGAAAAAATAATACAAATGGCTCTTGGAGCAAATGCTAAGATACTCATCTACAGTTATACTAATAGAAATGCAAATTCAAACTACAACCAGATAACATTTTTTTAAAAAAAAAATCTATCTGATTGGCAGGGATCCCAAAATGTGAAGTATGCTGTGTGGGGGGGCAGTGAGGAAACAGGTGTGCTCTGTCATGGATGGTGACATGCAAACTGCAGGATAATCACAATAGCTCCCCAAATTTAAAAAGCACATGCATGTCTAGGTGCTTGGGATATATCAGTGAACAAAACTGATGAATATTCCATCTCTCAGGGAATTTACAGGGAAAAGCAGGAGGAAAATAAACATGGGACTTCCCTGGCAGTCCGGTGGTTAAGACTCTGCCCTTCCACTGCAGGGGGCATGGGTTGGATTCCCGGTCGGGGAACTAAGATCCCACAGGCGAATCAACGTAATCAATCAATCGATCCTACAGTTTGTTAGGAGGTAATAACTGCTATGGAGAAAAGGACAAGTAGAGAAGAATAAGAGGGATCAGGAGTTGCTGGGGGCAGGGGACACGTGGCATATACAATAAGGTGGTCAGAGTAGGGTCCTTAGAGAAGGTCCCTCAACAGCCCTGTGCAGTAGTCCCCATTTCACAGATGGTGCATCTGAGCCAGAGGTGAGTTTAGTGACTTGCCTGGAGTCACACTGCCAAGAAAGGGAAGGCAGGAATTCTAACCCGGGCTTGAATCTGTGCATTTCACCACCTCATGATGTAAGAGCTATTAGGAACCTGGAGATGGGGAAACGGAGGCCCAGAGAAATCAAAGGGACTTGCTCAAGGTCATGGAGCAAGAGGAGGAGTGGGGTTAGTGAATCCTCTGCTCACCAGGGAGAGAGGTGCTCTAGCCTGGGGTTCCCGAAAGGGAGAGGCTTTAAGATGGTGTGCTGAAAAACGTCGTTGTTTTAGTAGTTTTAATTGACATTAATGCATATTAGAAAGAAATGCAACGAACACATGGAATTTGTAATTGCACAAGGTTTGTGCTTAGGATGAATAATTAATTAATTAGGTTGCTCCGGGTCTTTTATTTTCAAGATTAAATCAAAGCCTTTATTAAACATCTCTCCTTCAAACCACCTGCATTTAAACCTATACCCCTCTCCCAACTTGCGAACTGCTAGGGCTATGTGTGTGTCATTGTCACCTGGAGGGTCAGATCCAGTTGGGCTGCACAATGCTGAAAAGCCACACCAAGACACACCACGCTGGGCAGACCGCGACGGTTCTGTGCCCCTCAGGATCTAGGCAAAGGTTGGCAGCACTGGCCCTGGAACCAGAGCTCAAGCACAGGAGACCAGGAAGCTGCAGTCTGAGCCTCCTTGTTCCAGACCTAGCCATGCAGAGCGGACAAGCAGCTCTTGGCTACCACTGTGCACCGGGTCTTAGTTGTGGCAGGTGGGCTTCTTAGTTTCGGCTCACCGGCTCCTTAGTCGCGACACACAGTCTCCTTAGTTGTGACATGTGAACTCTCAGTTGCAGCATGCATGTGGCATCTAGTTCCCTGACCAGGGATCGAACCTGGGCCCCCTGCACTGGGGGCGCGGAGCCTGGATAAGACTTCCTGCGCCACCAAGGAAGTCCCAGGATGAATAATTTTTAACTGAATCAATGTAATGGAAAGACTAAGTAAATTATTGCACAGGCAGAATGCAGTTATGGCAAAATTTGGGGGGAGTATTCACGGAAGACTGAAGTTTGGACAACTCTGCCTTAGATTGTGGCTACCTCTGGGGCCATAGAAGAAAATTTGGGGAACAGCCTGGAGGCTGAGCCTCCTGGCTCAAGGCTGCTCTGACTAGGAAACCCTACCCTGTTCCTGCATTGTCATCACCGCAGCCTCCCCCCAGACCGTCTCTGCACTGTGGGAACCAGCCCTTCGTTCGGGCAATGTCATCTTCAAATTGCTTTTGGCTTGTTAATTGGCTGTGATTCACACCAAGCTGACTCAAGATCCCACATAGCCCTACAGAGGAGGGCTGATGTCAGTGGCATCGGGAACACCCTGCCAGGCTGGTGGCCAGACCCCACCCCAGAGACCAGCCTGGGAGAGGATCCTGGCTTCACCCCCACTGTTTTAAAAATAATATTTATCACCTTGGAAGAAAATCCCCAAACAGTCAGCTCCTCTTAAGTATTTATTTATTTAAATTATTTGGCTGCACTGCACGGCATGTGGGATCTTAGTTCCCCCACCAGGGATCGAACCTGTGCCCCCTGCATTGGAATCGCGGAGTCTTAACCACTGGACAGCCAGGGAAGTCCCTTCACCCCTTTAAAGCATCTCTGGGAGCCTCAGGTTTTTTCACCTATGAAATGCGGGTGATAGTAAGGTTGTTGGAAGCACTCAGCGTATCAAGCATCTGGTGTGGGACAGCTGCTCCATAACCATTGCTTCCTTTCATAGCCAGACACCACCTCCTTCACGGGGCATTTCGAAGTTCCTCGTCATCCCCCCTCTAACTTCCAGAACATTCCATAGGTTCTTCTCTTTTAACACCGATTAGTTCTCTGTTTTGCATTAGGGTGAACTGTGCCCCTGTTTCAGTTAACTCTCTGAGCTTGGGGCTTTTGTCAAAGGCATCATTATATCTCTCTGGGGAGGAAGCCCAGGGCCTGGCGAGAAATTCCATAAACGTTTGTGTGCCTGAGAGGCAGCAGGGCAGCGGGCCGTAGTGAACAAGAACAAGGGCCCTAGAGCCCACTCTGTGGGTGCAGTCCCAGTTCTGTCTTTCATTAGCTATGTGATCTTAGGCAAGTCACTTACCTCTTCATGCCTGGGAGTACTAACCTGAAAGATGGAAATCATTGATAATAGCACCTACATCATAAGGTTGAGGATTAGATAAGTTAATGTGTGTAGGACAGAAGCTGCCACATGTTAGGAGTTTCATAGCTGTTGTCTATTATTATACCAGCATCTCATAAAGGACCTTTTTCCTGGTGTGGCCTCCACAAATATTTGTGGGGTTTTTTGTTTGTTTGTTTTTTTGTGGGGGGAAGGTTTTTTTGGCTGCGCTGCGTGGCATGCAGGACCTTAGTTCCCCGATCAGGGTTTGAACCCAGGCCTTTGGCAGTGAAAGCGTGGAGTCCTAACTACTGGACCATCAGGGAATTCCCCATAAATATTTGTTAAGCTGAACTGAAAAGACTATATCCTCACCTCTCATTATATACTCGGCAGGTTTCTCAAATTCTCTCATTCCTAATTCATTCTCTGGAGTGAAGACATTGTGCCTTATTAAAACGCAAATGTTGTCCTCTTCAAATGTTATGTGAACACCTTCTGTGTAAAAGGCCTTGCGCAGGAATACCCTCTGTGGTCTTAAAAGGAAAATGAGGGTGCTCTCCAAAGCATATTGTTAAGTGCAAAAAGCAAAATATAAAACCCTGAGTCTAGTATGCTACCATTTATGGAGAAAACAAAAGCTAGGGAGAGGGGTATACATAGGAAGAGAGGACTTACCTATGTAGTCACAGACCCTCTTCAGGAGACCCAGGAAATTGGTCTCAGGGAGGTCTCCAGGGAGTGGATTTTGGTGGCGAGGATGGGAGTGAGAGGGGGACTTCCTTTTATTGTATGACACTTTTAAAAAATATATATATTTTTTTATTATGGTAAAATATACATAACATAAATGTTATCATTTTTAGCATACAATTCAGTAGCATTAAGCACATTCACGGTGCTATGTAATTCTCACCACTTTTTAAGAGCTTTTTCATCATTCCAAAGAGAAACTATACCCATTAACTCCCCGGGACTTCCCTGGTGGTCCAGCAGTTAAGACTCTGTGCTCCCAATGCAGGGGGCCTGAGTTGGATCCCTGGTTGGGGAACTAGATCACACATGCATGCTGCAACTAAGAGTCCGCATGTAGCAACTAAGAAGCCCGCATGCTGCAACTAAAGATCCCACGTGCCACAACTAAGACCTGGTGCAGCCAAAATAAATAAATAAATAATAAAGAAAATAAAATTAAAAAAAATAAAGAGCAAAAGTGTTAATTTAAAAAATAAATAAACACTAACTCCTCATTCTTTCTTCCCCTCCAGCCCCTGGTAACCTTTATTCTATTATACTTTCTCTCTTTATGAATCTGTCTATTCTAGTACCTTATGTAAATGGAATCATATAATATTTGTCTTTTTGGGTCTGGCTTATTTCACTTAGCATAATGTCTTCAGGGTTCCTCCATGTTGTAGCATGTTCTGGTACTTCATTCTTTTTTTATGGCCGAATAATGTTCAGACGTCTATTATCGCATATAGCCATACTTATCACATCTTAGTTATGCATTCATCTATTGGTAGACACTTGGGTTGTTGCCACTTTCGGCTATTGTGAATAATGCTGCTATTAAACATGAACATTCATGTTTAAGTACCTGTTTTCAAACCTTTTGGATATATACCTAGGAGAGGAATTGCTGGATCATATGGTAATTCTATGATTAATTTTTTGAGGAATCATCAAACTGTTTTCCATAGGCTACATCACTTTACATTTCCATCAGCAGTGCACGAGGATTCCAATTTGTCCACATCTTTCTGCATATGCTTTGATAGATTTTAATTTGTTATGATATCGAAGTATTACATATTCAAATCAGAAATAAGCATTTTAAAAAAGACATTGTGCTAAAGAGGTTAGGGTATGCGAGTCAAAGGACAAGACAACAGCAATAAAACCAAAAGCAGCCCTGATATTCAGAAGGACTGCATGACTCAGAATCCAGAGGGTTGAATTTTAGTCTTTGCATTTAATTAGCAGCATTGCTACACCCCTCTTTGGGACTTGGTTTCCTTGGGGGTCAAATAAAAGTGTTGGATTAGGTACCCCTGAGTTCCCTTCCTGCTCTATGAGCTGAGGATCCCACATAGATAGGTCCCAAGAGAAGTGTGGACAACGCCCCCTGGCAGGTAGATTCTCCATGTGTATCTCCCACTGCCCTCACCCGATGGCTTCCACTGGCTTAGGCGCTGCAGGAGACTTGGTGGATGGGGCGAGAGCAGTGGGGGTCTTCATTGCTTGGCTCCCCGATGGCATTGCCATCTCTATGAATACAGCTCCTGCCAGGCGCACCCTCAACTGGGCTCCTGAGACGTAGTTTCCTTCCCTTGTGTCTTTAGGCCTAGAGGTGGTGTATTCATTTTCCAGGGCTGCCGTAACAAAGTACCACAAACTGGGGGGCTTAAACAACTGAAACATATTGTCTCATAGTTCTGGAGGCTAGGAGTCTGGGACTGAGGTATTGCGGGGTTGGTTCCTCCTGAGGTCTGAGAGAGGCATCTGTTCCCTGCTTCTCTCCTAGTTTCTGGTGGTTTGCTGCCCAGTTTTGGTGCCTCTTGGTTTGTAGAAGCATCACCCTGATCTCTGCCTTCACCTTCACATGGCGTCTCTCTGGATGTGTCTGTGTCCAGATTTCCCCCTCTTCCTAGGACACTAGTCATACTGTATTATGATATCCTAATGACCTCTTTTTTTTTTGCGGTACGCGGGCCTCTCACTGTTGTGGCCTCTCCCGTTGTGGAGAACAGGCTCCGGACGTGCAGGCTTAGCGGCCATGGCTCATGGACCCAGCCGCTCCGCAGCATGTGGGATCTTCCCGGACCAGGGCACAAACCCGTGTCCCCTGCATCGTCTGGCGGACTCTCAACCACTGCGACACCAGGGAAGCCCCTAATGACCTCTTTTAATTTGATTATCTATGCAAAGACCCCAGCTCCAAATAAGGTCACATTCTGAGGCACTGGGGGTTAGAAATCCAGCATACCTTTTTTGGTGGGGCAGGGAGGATACAATTCAGCCCATAACAGGTGCCTCCTTTTCCCGTGTTGGTTTCCCAAGTCCTGTCCACACCGTCATTCAGTTTCTCGCCATCCCAGCTGAGCATGTCTTCTGTGTCTTGCAGGGACCCATCAAGCCTTAGCACTCTGGTCATTTGCTTTTGTCTAGTTTTCAAAAAAATAGCCCTGATCTTTATTTCCTGGTGTTGCTGTTGGAGAATTTCACGGCTGCCTGACACCCCTGTTCTCTGTGTGGTACTGCCGTCATCACCTTGGCCTTGTCCCTGGGAGCTTGAGGCACGTGGAGGGAAAGGACGTCTGTGTGTGTAGGAGGAGAGGGTTCACAATATGTCACATCTGCTTTAAAGTTCCTCTCAAAGCAGCCTCCTTAAGGAAGAAGTAATGGTTAAGTGTGTCCAGGTAGGTAAAGGAACTAGGAATTTCATCCCCCCCAAACTCCCAAACGCTTGAAGGATCTACCTGGGGGTGTTCAGCATAAAGAAGCCATGGAGGGAAGATGATAAATCTTCAAACACCTGAGGGTCCCACATGGGTATAGTGATGAGGTCAATCTGTCTATTTTCATAGAGAGACGGATACATGACCCAATATAAGTAAGAGATTTCTGAGAAACGTGTTCAAATGTAATGGCTTCCATGTGAGTCATAAGCCCTTCAATCACGGGAAGTATTCAAATAGGGGCTGGATGGTGATTCTTGCCTCGGTTAGAAGCCCGGGCTGGCAATCTCTCTGGCCTCTTCCTACTGGGAAATGCCATGATTGTAAAAATGGAACTTGGAGTTCCCTTCAGCTTGCTCTGCTCCCTGAAGATAGAATGCTCAGATATGGGGTCTTCCCTGGTGGTCCAGTGGTTCACAATCCACCTGCCAACGCAGGGGACGTGGGTTTGATCCCTGGTCGGGGAACTAGGATCCCACTTGCCGTGGGGCAACTAAGCCTGCGTGCTGCAACTACTAGCCCGCGCACACTCTGGAGCCCGCGCACCACAACTAGAGAGAAGGCTGCGCGCCACAAGGAAAGATCCCACCTGCCGCAGCTAAGACCTGACGCAGCCAAATAAATAAATAAATATTTAAAAAAAGAATGCTCAGATCTGCAAGGCTGCACACTGCTTTCAGCTACAGGAGCTCCTAAGAAGGTAGAAAAACCCAAACTTTCCAGACCAGTTGCCCCAGAGGTTGTCTTCCTGCCCAAATAGGTGGTTATGAAAGCTGAGACAAGCCTTAGCCAGCGTCCAGTGCCCACACCCATGCCCACACCCATGTATGGCTCCAGGAGGCTATAAAGAGCACACTCCTTGGAAACTGT
This sequence comes from Stenella coeruleoalba, assembly GCF_951394435.1. Taxonomy (NCBI): domain Eukaryota; kingdom Metazoa; phylum Chordata; class Mammalia; order Artiodactyla; family Delphinidae; genus Stenella; species Stenella coeruleoalba. The sequence continues at coordinate 28,844,407 of NC_137166.1, read as the reverse complement.
GACAGACTCCAGCTATCAGCTTTGATCTGAACCCTGGGGGTGGTCTGGACCACTTCCTCTGCTCCTTGGATTCTGGGCTTCCTGCATCCTGTGTGGCCTCCTCTAATTTCAAAGTAACTTGAAGACTCTTGGGTCTTCGTTGCCCTGGCAGAGCTGACTTGTCACTGTCAGCTCACCTCTGGTCACGCTTCCCCATCAATCAATACCATTTACCACCATGGGCTTGGCAGGTGGAGATGAGAGTGGGAGTAGTTTTTCATCAATCACAACAACAAAAAGATTAAGGAGAGTAGATTTGCAGATTAAAAAAAAATCACAACTCATGTAAGTTACATAAGGATTTCAAAATCAGGAGCTTATGCTTAAAGCCAGAGAGTATTAGAAGAACATCAACAAAAATTAATCAAAATCTGTTTCTTTGAGCGAATTGTTTGACAAGGCTGTTATAACATTTGAATCCTGCTAGACAAAAATCTTTACTTTCTTAAAGGGTCTTTAAATGTAACTTACTAAGTCTTTGAATAACTGAGAATGTGATGCATTAAAGCATTGCTTTATTGTTGTTTCTCTACAAAATAATAACTCTGGTCCCCATATGTGTGCAAATGGTAATCATTCCCTCATGGCTTCCCTTCTTCGCTTCAGGAGCCTCTGGCTCACCCAGAATCATGAATCGTGCTCAGATCATGCCCAGAATGTCAAGCATGGTCTTGTGGGTGTCATGGCACAAAATAAGAAAAAGGAAGAGGCGTCACTTCTCAATTCCCAGTAATACAAAACCATACAATCTGCTTTGAAATTTTCAGTGGGGAGAAGTTATGTCGGCCGGTCCTACAGAGTGGACCAGGGTCATGAGAGAAAGAGATGGGGGCTCCGGGCAGGCCTCTCTGAGGAGGGAAGCGTTGAACTGAGATCTGATTGACACATGGGAGTCAGGCTTGAAATGCTTTGGGGGCTGAGCATTCCGGGTGGAAGGAACTGTAAGGTGGTTTAGTAAGTCCTGCCAAGTGAGTTATTTAAGACGTGAATGTTGACATATTTGTATAGACATCATTCTTTCACCAAATATTTAGTATTATCCATTATGTGCCAGGAACTGTTGAAGACACTTGGACGACGTTAGGCTGGAGTATCCTTTGCGGAGGCAGCAAGAACATTGCATGACAGACCTGGTGTCTTTTGTTCCTGCTGCTCTGCCCTGTCTCCTGGGGTGTGCAGCTCAGCCGCCCCCCGGGAGCTGGCCTGCCTATTCCCCCAAGGGTGGTGAAAGAGGCTTGCCTCCCAGGACTTGGCCTGTAGTTTTCCAGTGATGAACAAATCTCCTGATTCTGGTGTTCAGGATTAGGAAGCCCATTTTCTGGCAAATAGAAGTCACATTCTTCATTATCATTTCTTTTTTTTCTTAATAAATTTATTTATTTATTTTTGGCTGTGTTGGGTCTTCATTGCTGCGTGTGGGCTTTCTCTAATTGCGGCGAGCGGGGGCTACTCTTTGTTGTGGAGCATGGGCTCTAGGTGCGTGGGCTTCAGTAGTTGTGGCACGCAGGCTCAGTAGTTGTGGCTCGAGGGCTCTAGAGCTCAGGCTCAGTAGTTGTGGCACTCGGGCTTAGTTGCTCCGCGGCCTGTGGGATACTCCCGGACCAGGGATTGAACCTGTGTCCCCCGCATTGGCAGGCGGATTCTTAACCACTGTGCCACCAGGGAAGTCCCTCCATTATCACTTCTCACAAAGGAAAAAGTAATACACTGACTTCCATCTGCCTGATTTCTCTTTCTTTCTCTTGAGGTGGGGGTCGGGAGGTACTGGGCTCCCCTACCAAAAGTGGTCAAGACACTTGAATTCTAGTGTGGAGAGACAAAAAAACAAGTAAAGAAATAAATAAAGAAGATCATCTCAGAAAGAGAGAAACACTTTGAAGAAAATAAAGCAGAATGATGTGAGAGTGAGAGAGATGGAGCAAGCGAGGGCTGGGGCACTGGGCAGGTCTCTCTGAGGAGGGGAGCTTTGAGCTGAGATCTGATTGACACTTAGGAGCCAGGCTTGACAAGATCTGGGGGCTGAGCATTCCAGGCAGAGGGAACTGTAAGTGCAAAAGCCCATGAGGGGGCTTCCCTGGTGGCGCAGTGGTTGAGAGTCCGCCTGCCGATGCAGGGGACACGGGTTCGTGCCCCGGTCTGGGAAGATCCCACATGCCGTGGAGCAGCTGGGCCCGTGAGCCGTGGCCGCTGAGCCTGCGCGTCCGGAGCCTGTGCTCCGCAACGGGAGAGGCCACAACAGTGAGAGGCCCGCGTACCGCAAAAAAAAAAAAAAAAAAAGCCCCTGAGGTATGTTGGGATGATTCACAGACACCAGAGTTCTGTAGGCCAAGTTAAAAGTTTGGATTTTGTTCAGCTTGTAATGGGAAGCCGTTGGAGGATTTTATGTAAGGGAGTGACTTGATCTTATATTTTGATTTCAAAACGTAAAAAAAAAAATCTACTTCCTGGAGGCATAATTTACATATCATAAAATTACTTATTTTAAGTGTACAGCTGATGAATTTTGATGAAAATGTTCCATTTTAATATGTGTTTCTCACTTAGTCTGACTTTCAGCATCTCTTCCTGAGGTTATTCACAGACTTAAGCTACAAGCATCTGAGCACCATTGTGGACCCCGGCCTCACCTGGGGATGTGGCAAGAGCCCCAAGAAGAAGGAAATGATGCTTCGAGGGATATGGGACCCTGGGCGCTGGGATTTTTGGCCTCTCCAGGACGTTTCAAGTCCTATGGAAGTATCAGAGAACCCCCCATAACAAGAAACCACTGAGACCTTGGACAAGGATATTGGCAGCAACCACAGGAGACTGGAGGTCGGAGACCCCTACCCCCATTTTCTGGCATCAGTAGGCCTCCCTAGTTCTGATGGGTCTCTGAGGTTGGGGTGTGGTAAAGTGGGTGATGGGGGGGTACCTAACACTGATGGATGGTATTTCCTACCAGTTCAGTGAAATGTGCAGGTTGGGGTGGAATAAGGTGGGGAGTAGAGGAAAATTGGAGTTGAAATTAGTCTGTGCAAATTGTAAAATGGGGATAATAATATTACCTCTCTCATAGAGTTATTATGAGGATTAAGTGAGATAAAAATACAAGTAAATAATTTAGAGTCTGACACATAGTAAGTGTCCAACAGATGTTAGCTCCTATTATTATTATTTAGCTTTTCCCTGTCTGCTGACCAGAGGTTAGCTGTTCCTGTTTTGTATAAGTGACATGCTGTGAAGTGGCTTTGCATGTGAGTCTTCTGCTCCTCATTTCACATGTGTGAAATGGGCTGACAGAAGAGACCAACACGAACGGCCTCACCTTCATGGCCCCCAGCAGACGCATCCCAGAGTTACCAGGGAGTCATGTGATGAAAGATTGAAGGATGGAGCCTCCGGGAGGGCTACTTGTGAACCGTTCTCACAGAGCCAGGCTCTGTGCCGTCTGCTCTGCCCAGTGGTCCCCAGCCCCTGCCCCTCCATGGCCTAATGGTCACTCGCTTTAAGTTTGGGGAAACTTAAAGCTGGGGTCCTTTATCGGCAGGTTCTGGGGCAATGGGTGGGGAGAGGCTGTGGATCTCTGAAGTTCACAGACAGTCCCCACCCTCACACTCCTTTATTTTCAAGTTGTGCTTATGTGTTAATTACAAAAGTAAACCAAACTCACTATAAAAACAGCCAACACCACAGTGCGTAAAGATAAAGGCAAAAATTCTCCAGCTTCTCCCCTGCCCCAGTCCACTTCCCAGACGTCAGCCCTGTGACTAGACTAGTGGAGGCCACAGGTCCTGGGGGCCCTCTCACTCCGCTCTGTCTAGGCCTTTAATCCTGAGTCCTAATGTGTGAGAGCCTCCGTTCTTTACACCTGCACACCCTCTAGTGTGGGTGCTTTGCATAGGCGAGGTGAGGACACAGAGATAGAGGCAGGTGGCAGGCATGGCCCTTGTAAGTCAGGATCTAAATTCTTGGTCTCAACTAGGTCCACCAGACCTTGACTAGTGAGGTTGGCTTTTCTAACCCCAGTGCTGAGAGGATATTTGGAACAAAGCTACCTGCTAAAAAAAAAAAAAAAAAAGAAAGAAAGAAAAGAAAAAAGACACCAACTTTATTACAATAGCAGCCCTAACAAGTCAAAAGCAGCCTTTTCAGCTATAGGTAATAATAATAACCTTATAATAACGACGATAATAACCATTTATGGGGTCCCTTATTAAGTGCCAGGCGTTGCTTCAAGTCATTTATTTATATTCGTTGGTCTAATTCTCACAGCAACATTTCCCAGAAGTAGTGCTATTAATCTTTCTCTTCTCTAGAAGAGACACTGGTGCTTGGGGTGTTGACTGAAGGAGACAGCACGTGCAGTGGTTAGCGGCTCAGGCTCTGGAGCCCAGCCCACCTGGGCGAGCCCTCCTGGTTCTGCCACTTCCCAGCTGTGTGACCTTGGACTGAGGTTATAAAACGGCCCGTGACTCAGTTTCCTCTCTTGCACAATGGGATGATGACAGAATCTCCCTCACAGGGTGGCTGCGAGGATTCAGTGAGTTAGTGTGTCCAGTGCCTGGCACAGAGAAGGCACTCAATACATGTGGGCGTGAGGACTAAATGATGGGCCCCAGTCTCAACTAGTGATTGACCGAGGAGGAATTTAAACCCTGCAGGTTCTCAAGGCTTGTGGGCTCACCTGCTATGGAATGCTGCCAACCTGGAGCCCACAAGCTCCTCCCCTCCAAGTCTTGGGTTCTCAGGAGCCTCAGATCTCCCTGATGTGAAGATGTGTCCCCTCTGAAAAGCCAGTGATTCCTAGTGGGTGGTGAGAGGTAGAGAAGACTGTTAGGCCAGCCTCTCCTGGCCATGGTTGGAAGGCCTCCAAGTCCCTGTCCTGATCAGCACTTGGCAGGGAGGATGGGGATTCTCTACCCTTCTGGGGAATCCATTGCTGTTCCTAATTAAGGTTGTGATGCAAAGACTCAAATACCCCCAATATGGCGAATGATATGACTGCTGGGGGACCCATGAAAGCACAGAGAGGAAGGGAGGCTACCTCCCAAGTGTGGTAGCTGCTGTAAGAGAGACCGTCAGACACGACTCCCTGGAGTGGTGCTGTCCAACCTATGAGGTGAGGGTGAGGACATTCCAGGCAGAGGGCTAGTGTGAGCAAAGGCGGAGAGGCTAAGAAAGCAGCTGAGAAGGGACTGGGCTTGAGGCAGGAGGCAGCAAACGCAGAGGCTGCAGCGGCCAGCAGTGGTCAGAACTTGGAGATCTTTGTGTAATCTGTCAAAGGGCTTCAACTTACTTTGGCCGCAAATGGGGAACCAGTGAAGAGTTATGAAGGGAGGAGGTGACTCTGGGAAGGTTTTGTCATCTGTCAAATGGGATAACAGTGGTATCTGCCTCATAGGGAGGATTAAGAGAGATGATCCGTATAAAGTACTCAGAATGGCACCTAGAAAATGCTCATTAAATGTCAGTGATGGCTGCCACTGCTGCTGGTACTGTCCTGTTGGGAAGAGCGAAAGCAAAGTTGCAGGCCCCCAAGGCAGTACACTGAGTGAGCGAGGCTTCAGCGGGTGGATGGAGGCCAAGACCAGCCTTACGTGGATATCCAGCAGGCCATGGACTTGTCTGCCTGCTAGAGACTAAAACCCAAGCTCCTTGGTGTGGCTCATAGTCCTGGGTGTTGTGGCCCCTCCTGGCCTCTCTTTCTCACTCGCTAGGCTCCCGCTAGGCTCCCCTGATCTTCAAATGTGCCCAGCCTGGGCCTTTGCTCTTGCTGTTCCCTCTGTCTGGAATGCCCTTCCCTCACATCTTCTAATGGCTGACACTTTCTTGTCATAAAGCTCTTCGTTCAAATGTCACTTCCTCTGAAAAGCCTTTTCTGAGCCTCAGCACATCAGCCTTATCAGAGAAAGTGATCTTATTTGCTTTCCTGTTCAGTGTCTGTTTCTCCCTGTCCCCTCGATACAGGCTGAATTGTGTACCCCTCCATCCAAATTCATTTGTTGAAGTCCTAACACCCAGTACTCAGAACGCGCCTATCTGGAGTTAGGACCTTTAAAGAGGTGATTATGTTAAAATGAGGCCCTTAGGGCAGGCCCTGATCCAATCAGACTGGTGTCCTTACCAGAAGAGGAAATTTGGACACACAGAGAAGGGTGCATGCACAGAGGGACAACCATGGGACGAGGCAGCAAGCCAAGGAGAGAGGTTTCAGGAGAAATCAATTGTTTCGGCATCTTGATCTTGGACTTCCAGCCTCTACAACTGTGATTGCATAAATTTCTGTGTTTAAGCTACCCAGTTTGTGGTATTTTGTTATGGTGGTGTATTAGCAAATGAATGCACTCTTAGATGTAAATTCCATGAGGGCACAGATTACGTCTTCCTTGTATACCATGGTGTCCCTAACTACTTGAACACTGACTAGCACACAGAGACCCTCAATACATGTTTGTCAGAAAAATGAAGACTGTGAGATGACCTTTATTAGAGATTTATTCCTTATAAGCTGTTCCTGGGAGGGGTGGCCTGTCAGCCTTGTGTTCAGCTGTTAGCAAAATGGAGTGGATTCAGTGAGCTGATGCCTCCCTGGAGGCAGAGTCTAGGGGCTGAGGGGAGGGGTACCTCACAAAGTTCTAATGGTAAAAGGCAGGAGGACAGACCCAGGGCAATTTCCATTTCAGGGCTGGTTGGGTAAGTGCTACAGGACTGTGGGGTCTAGGCAGTGAAGCAGAGACACTGGGGCAGAAAGGAGCTGGGAGAAGTCAGAGGCAGGGCCTATCAGACGGGGTTTATCGGGCTATTGGCTCAGGCCTTACATTCCATCGAGGCCCTCAAATTTAGTCTTTTATAAATTTACTTATTGAATTTATTTTATTTTGGGCTGCATTGGGTCTTCATTGCTGTGTGCGGGCTCTCTCCAGTTGCAGTGAGTGGGGGCCACTCCTCGCTGTGGCGCGCAGGCCTCTCAGTGTGGTGGCCTCTCTTGTTGTGGAGCACAGGCTCCAGGCATGCGGGCTTCAGTAGTTGTGGCACGTGGGCTTCAGTAGTTGTGGCACGTGGGCTTCAGTAGTTGTGGCTTGCAGGCTCTAGAGCACAGGCTCAATAGTTGTGGTGCACGGGCTTAGTTGCTCCGTGGCATGTGGGATCTTCCCAGACCAGGGCTCGAACCTGTGTCTCCTGCATTGGCAGGCGGATTCTTAACCACTGTGCCACCAGGGAAGCCCAAATTTAGTCTTTTGACATTATCTCCAGAAGAGAATACAACTAGTCACAGACCACCCCCAGTACGCTTGAAAAAAGATGCTCATTTGTACGGCTGTAATTACAAAATGCAAATATCAAGAATATTCTAGAACCCATCTTTCAAAACCCACCTACAGCATCTGACACTCCTGGCAACACTGTCTTCACTTGGCTTCCTTCTCAGTCTCCTCTGTTGCTTCCCATTCATCTCGTCCCTCATCCCTAACCGTTTATTTCCAGAAGGCAGCCAGAGCGAGCCCTCGGTACCTTTGCACCTGAATTTCCTCTGCTGGAACCCTCTTCCTCAAAACTGACTCCCTTACTTCTTTCAAGTTCTTGCCTGGACGTGACTTTCTCAGTGAGGTCTCTTACCCACCACCTTATTTAAAACTGCACTACCTCCAAACTTCTATCCCTCTTCCCTCCTTACCACTTGCTACCAAAAGACCTCCCACATGTATTTCTCAGTTAGTGTTTGTCTTCCCCGAAATGGAGGTCAGCTCCAGGAGGGCAGAGGTTTGTCTCATGTTAACTACCATACCTCTGTTGTCTAGAACAGTGCCTGACACATAGTGAACCCTCGTAAATTATCTGAATGAATGTCGAGAAGTTTAATGACTTTTCAATTTTTCGTGTTCGCATTTAAAATTTATAGAGCATCTTACAAAGGAGCATGGACCATTTAAAGGTGAGAGTTTAAAACATTTTTTTTAAAGAGTCTATATATTTAGTAACTACTGTGGGCATCAACATAACAGCTAAACTAAGGGGAAGAGTAGTCATTCAAGGCATGTTTCTTTAATTAATGACCCTTTGGAGTGTGGTTGACGTGCGCGTAGTCTGCAACGGTGCAGCAGCTTGGTTGTAGTGCTAGAAGAAGCCCCAGGGGTGCGCTGGCTCAGATACCGCCACTGCAGACCTGTTAGTTGAGTCGAATCCAACGCGGATAAGTTACAGCTGCGAAAGACACGACTCCACCACCGAGACCCATTTTCAGCCTCAGCCGAGCCTGAGGCCCGACCGCGCAGCCGCAGAACTAGGTGGGCGGGCCTGCGCAGCCGCAGAAAAAGCCGGTGGCCGGGGGGTCCAGCTCAGTCTCGCTCAGTTTCCCGCCCGGCCTGGTCCACGCTTTCTTCACCGCCGCGGGTGAGGCCGGCTTCGCTGCACCGGTATCGGAGCACTAGCCCTCTTCTCCTGAGCTGTCGCCATCATGCTGCTGCCTGTGTTCACCCTGAAACTGCGCCACAAAATCAGCCCCCGCATGGTGGCCGTAGGGCGCTACGACGGGACTCACCCGTGCCTGGCGGCCGCTACCCAAGCAGGCAAGGTAACCGCTCCCCCAAGTTCCCACCCGCACGGGGCCCGGGCCCCTGGAGTCCCCACGACCTCTGCCCGCTAGGTCCCTGCAGTCCAGCTCCTCATTCTCAGGCTCCTCCCCCAGCCGGGGTTGCCCGGCAACCTCCGTAGCTCTCCATACTGCGCACACATGAATAATCATGCAGAACGGCTTTTCTGAGCACTTCACTTGTCTTCAGGCACTTAGACTCGGACAATGTTGGTGTCTCTCTACAGACAGGGAGCTTACGGAAGAGAAGACCCCAGAGGGGGAATGGCTTAGTCAGGGTTAGCAGTAATGGCAGACCCCAGATTAGAGCCCAGGGCCTCTGCCCTTCGCTCTGGAACTCCTGCTATCTCAGACTGCCTCTCAGAGCCAACAACTTTACGGGGGCGGGGGGGGGGGGATCACAAAGACCCTTAAGTGATTCAAATTGCACTTTCGATCTTTATCCACGTACAGTCACGTCTCTTCCTATAATTTATTTACTAAGTACCTTTTAGGGGCTTACTATGTGGCGGGTGCTGGGCAAGGTGTGGGACTCACAGAGACGAAAAAGATATGGTCATTCAGCATTCACCAGACTTACTGGACACCTCCTTCGTGCTAGATCTTGGGGATTCAGAGATAAAGTTGGAGTCCTGACTTTCAGAAAGCTTATAGTCCAGAAGGACAGCAGACAAGGCAAATCAAGAAACTGTGTGTTGACGGAGGCATGCCCTCAAACCGTGGAATACTATGACGCCAAGCGTAATAACTTCTAACAGGTGCAAAGCCTTATTACGTTAATCATCTCAGTATCCTTGCTAAATTGCCAGCCGCTGCCATATAGCACAGGTGTTGTAGATTGTGGCTCCAGTACCTACTAAGTTCATGACCTTGAGCAAGGTACTTAATATCTACCGCATAGGGTTGCTAAGAGGATTAAGTAAGTTACTACTGATACATGTCATGCGCTTGGCATATAGGCAGTGGTCACTAACTGTTAGCTGTTATTTTCTTCTTATTACTCCCACTTTACTGATTAGAAATAATGGTTCAGAGAGGTTCAAAGCAATGTTTGAGGCTGTTCAACTGGAAAGCGGTAGAAATGAGATTAGAGTGCATGTTCTCTGACCCAGTGTGGATTTAATAAGCTAACATTTATATAATGATTTACAGTTTTCGAGACACTGCCACCTATGTTGTATGTTTTCTCATATGCCATGCCTTGGGATACATAAGTAAAAAGTAATGATTCATTTTCATTAAGTTGTATGATGGAGGAAAGCATTTAGCACAGAGCCTCGTACGTAATGATGTTAGTAGGCACTGACAAATACCAAAAATTCGTATTGGTTCTGCTGTAGGTGCACAGCAGCTACATAAGTGGGTTGAAAAGATCCCATTGATATTAGCTCAGCCCCTGATTTATTGAGGGCTTGCTATGTGCTGGGCACTGTTCTTAGCTGTGCAGTTACAAGGGTGAAGGTGACAAGTCTCATCCCCTTGGAGGTTACTTTGAGAGGGGGAGCCAGATAGTTAACAGAAACACGCTGTCTCCATGGGAGAAAAACAGAGTAAGGGGCTGGGGGCGATGGGAGATTGCTATTTTAGACAGGGTGATCAGATAGGCCTCTGATAACTGTGGATCAGAGGTTTGAAGCAAATGAGGAAACCAGCCCTGCAGAGAGGTGGAGTAAGTGTATCAGCAACTACAAAGGCTCTGAGGTAGAGAGATACTTGGTGTGTTCCGGAAACACAAGAAAGTTGCTGGGGCTGGAATGGATTGAGGGAAGCAGTGGGGTAGCCAGCGGCTGGATCATATAGGGCCTTGTAGGCCACCGTAAAGACCTTGGTTTTAATAAAGTGCGTGATGGGATTCGGTTTATGTTTTAGATAAAGGATTACTGGCTGGTGCTGCAACAGAGCTGCAGGGAGGGGAGTATAGGAGTGGAAGCGGGAAGATCAGGCAGAGGTTTCTGTGGAAGCACTTTCATTAGAATGTGACCTGGAGTGGGAGGCAGGGACGCTTGACTCTAAGTCTCTTTCTGAAGATGGGGGGAAGAAAAGGGAGAGAGAGAGAAGTTCCTGTGTCCTGTGTAATTGGACACTTTACATTCAGAACTTCAAAAACAAATCTGAAGTTCTGACCTGATCTTTTATCTTTAGACTTAAAGAAAAAATTGGTACTATTTTATGATCCAAATAATACACAAATATATTTTCCTTTAAAAACAAACATTGCACGTAAGGCTAAAGCCCTCCTTGACTGTCGGGCTCCGTGTCTCTAAAAACAGGATTTTGTCATTTTCAGTGGGACTCTGTTGTGAATGGGGGGCTGACTTACTGGGATCTGGTCTCTGAACCTGAGCAAGGATGTTTTAAAAAGGGGTTTCTTGCAGGATGAACATTAGTTCATCGGGGGACAGGTTTCCTCTCACCGTGGAATTGGAGGGCCTAGTTGGAATTTATATTGTCAGCAACACCCCCTCAGCCAGAACAGATATGTGAACTTCAGCCAGTCCTTTGGCTGAAGGCACTGGGAGTGATCTATTTGTTGTGTGACTGAGCCTGAGGGACAGGTGAGTCTCCAGGGCACTGATTGCTGTATGCAGAGAACAAACAGCAGGAGGGGAACTAGGGAGAAACCAGACTCCTGGGACTCTTGCTCATGACAGCAACCTCCAAACTCTTTTCATCCCAATAACAGTGAACATGAAGTCCACAGGTTATTTTTCCTCCAGTTCTTTCTCCGCCTGTCTAATTACTAGAAGACTCTGTAAGAATTCTTTTGTTCAGAACTGTTATAAAAGGAAGGAAGATGTGGCTAGAGATTACTGGAGCCAGACACCAGGCTTGCATCTTAGCCCTGTCACTTATCAGTGGTGAGACCTTGGGAAAGGGCCTTAACCCTTCTGACCTCCTCTGTATATCAGGAGGACCAAATGTTGTTGTGAGGACCAAATGCAGTAATGTTGATAAAAGCATGTTGTAAAGTATTACACAAATGAGAACATGAACACAGTATTCAGTAGCTACACACACTATCTCTATGTTTCTAACCAATCTTTTAAAAATTATTTTTTGTCGAATAGGTTACCTTGTTTAGATAATAATTTAAAACTAATCCTGCTTGGATTTAAAACCGAGTCTCCTAAAACTGAGTTCCTCTGCAGGAGTTTCTAATTAACTTCTCTATCCCAAACTTTGTTTCCTTTCTTGTTCCACACCTGTTCCTCCTCAGGATTGAGGATTATCAAAGAAAAGCAGGCATTGTAACCAAGCTGGACCCTATGGGGCCTTCCTGGGACAGACCCCTCCCCTCCATGTCCTCCACCTGCCTCTTGTTTGTAGAAAAGCTTTAGTCTCCCAGGCCTGCCCTGAGTCTCAGAAGGCTGGCTCAAGAGTTAATTATTAGGAATGGGAAGATGGAGAAACAAGCTGTTGAGCTGGGAAACTGGCAACAATTTAGACTCTAAACCAGCCATAAAGAGTCACGGGGAGCTCCCAGTTCCCCGAAAGCTATAAAAGTCTGACACACATTCCTAAGCTGTTTTTACAGGGAGCAGACTCCTACCAGATGAAAACTGCTGATCACAAGCACATAGACCCCAGACCGGTTGAAGCCAGAAGATAGGTGATGCTTGAAACTTCAGCTTGTTGCCAACCAATCCAGGAATTGTGCACGAGCTGCTCATGCACCCTGCGGATCCCTCCCTCACACTGCCTTTAAAACCTTCGTCTCCTAACTGGCAACTTGGAGGTGGTCTTAGGACATTAGTGCACCATCTTCCCAGGTTGCTGGCCTCTCGAGTAAAGCAAAGTTTCCTTTTCCACCAACGCTTGTCTCTCGAGTATTGGCCTTTTGAGTGGAGCAACCAGACTGGCCTCGCCTGGTTACAGGTTTATACCAAGGGGTGAAATGCTCATTTAACATCAGCAAATTTTAGAACTAGAAGGGGCTTAAGGCATCTCTAGTGCGGTTTCTCATCCTTTTCTTTTTTTCCATATTGCCTCCCATAGAGCTTTTTTCAGAAAATTAAAATTTCCCTAATGAAATTTTAGTACCACAGATATGCAGTATATCAGTTTTTATAAAGACCCTTTGGAGGCTACAAGCCATTCTAATGTATAAGATCCCCCCCACCCCAAACCCAGCCACGCGTCTTGAGAGCGATATCTGAGAATGCATGTGTTAGTCTAAAGCTCCTTTTACAGAAGCCCAAGGAAATTTAAAGATTTGTAGGGATACTCAGATGATTATTTATGACAGCTGAAACTGCTAAATTCATTAACTTTGAGCTAATTATTTAATTCTGTCTTACTAGTATAGACTATGAAAGCCTTCAAGAAGCTTGCTTTGTGTGACTCAGTTTAGGTTTGTAAGAAAAATCTACTACCTACGAGTTTTAAGGGTTAGGAAGTGAATTAGTTAGGTGCTTGGATGGAAGATACTAAAGGAAGTGTTTATTATTCTATTTTCTCTGATCTTCGTGTGTAGCAATCACATTGTAGCTGGTAGCAGCTTCCTACAGGTTGACCAGGAAAAGGATGGTTTGTAAGAGTGCTTTAACACTCTACTGGTGGGTAGTACATAAGCTGCCCTGGGAAGCAACAACTAGATCTTGGCTATCACCTTGTTCTTTATAAGGCTAAGAACCACTGGGTTTCCACAGTTTGCAGTGACGGAAAGCCAGCCATGCACAGAACTGTGTATGGGCGTTTTAAGTTTTGTAGATGATTAAAGTCACTTCTTGTTAATGTTGATATCTGTTAATAACCTGAGTCTTTTTTAAAAAGATGTATGTTAATTTTACATTTTTGGTATTTTAAGGGGATGTAATTAACTGTTTTTGTTTTAGGTTTTTATTCACAACCCTCATACCCGGAGCCAGCATTTCAGTGCATCCAGGGTCTTCCAGAGCCCCCTGGAGTCTGATGTTTCACTTCTCAACATTAACCAGGCAGTCAGCTGCCTGACTGCAGGAGTATTGAACCCTGAACTTGGCTATGATGCTCTTTTAGTGGGGACACAGACTAATCTTCTGGCTTATGATGTCTACAATAATTCAGATTTGTTCTACAGAGAGGCAAGTATACCCCTTTATAACCATAAAACTTCCGTTACCCATTAGTGTCCACTTTTTCTTTTTTATGATTAAAAGAGATCAGACATTTATTTTGGATTTTTATGTGGTTGTTGTAGTTAAAAAAACATGCGGATTTTGCCATTTACATCTCCTTTGTGTACTTGACATTTATTTGGTCATGGTTGGTAACCACTTTTTGACACTCCAGTTTATCTCTCAGGAGGTATATCTGTGCTACTACCATCTGTCAAGATTTGCCATTGAGAGTTCTGCCAACAGCCAGGGAGCCAGCAAACAGGACTCCTGGTGGCTTTGCATTAAAGTTTAGTATAGTAGTTTCTAGGAGGAGCACTTACTGTAGCCTGCCATCTACAGGCTACTGCAACTTTAATACTCAGATAATCCAAATTTATTATAGAAAAGATATAGAAGCAAAATAAAAATAATTACGCATGGTTTCTTCATTTGGAAATAGCACTTAACTCTTGAATTGAGTTATCCCGACTTTTTACTAAGTATTTGTGAGTGATTTTTTTTTTTTACAAAATGGGATCACACTATATATATGTAGCCTTTTACTTTTTTCTATAATAGCTTTATTAAGATATAATTCATACACCATACAATTCACCTATTTAAAGTATACAATTCAGTGGTTTATTCAGAGAGTTGTGTAACTACACCACAATCAATTATAGAACATTTTCATTATTCCAGAAAAAACCCATACCCATTAGTAGTCACTCCCCATTTTCCCCCAACCTCTCATCCTTAAGCAACCACCAGTCTACTTTCTGTCTCCATAGATTTGCCTATTCTGGACATTTTCTTTTATAAATTTATTTATTTTATTTATTTTTGGCTGTGTTGGGTCTTTGTTGCTGCGCGCAGGCTTTTCTCTAGTTGCGGGGAAGGGGGGATACTCTTCGTTGCAGTGCATGGGCTTCTCATTGCAGTGGCTTCTCTTGTTGCGGAGCATGGGCTCTAGGCGCGTGGGCTTCAGTAGTTGTGGTGCGCAGGCTCAGTAATTGTGACGCATGGGTTTAGTTGCTCCACGGCATGTGGGATTTTCCTGGACCGGGGCTCAAACCCGTGTCCCCTGCATTGGCAGGAGGATTCTTAACCACTGCGCCACCAGGGAAGCCCTATTCTGGACATTTTGTTACATGTATCATACTTCATTCTTTTTATGGCTGAGTTATTTTCCATTGTATGTATAAACAACATTTTATTTATCCATTCATCATTTAATAGACATTTGGGTTGCTTCTACTCCCTGGATATTATATGTGGCCTTTTTATTCAGAAATATGTGTACTGTATTGAACTTTATATTGAAGTTACTATATATCTATGCTTTATTCTTATTGGGTCTATAGTATTTCATTGTGTTAAAATATATCATAATTTGTTTAACCCTTTCCATATTGTTTCATATTTATGTTATTTCCATAGTTTCTCTATTACAATTGATAATTTCATAAGCATATATCTTTGCCAACTTCTCTGATTATTTCCTAAGGGTAAGTTCTTAGAAATGAAGTTTTTTTCCTTTGGTATTTTTTAATTGAGGTACAATGTACATACAGTGAGATACACAAACCTTAAGTGTTCAGTTCAATGAGTTTTGATCCCTGTAATCAACACCCCCCAATAAAAATATATCGGGGGTGTTATGGAAGCATCTTATGGAAAAACCGGAACGAACAACTTTTTGGCCAACCCAGTAGAACATTTTCATCACTTCAGAAAATTTTGCTGTGCCCCATTCCAGTCAATTCCTATTCCCTATAGATATTCACTGTTTTGATTTCTGTCACCTTAGACTAGTTTTCCCTGTTCTTGAACTTCATACAAATGGAATCATACAGAATGTACTCTTTGGTGTCTGGCTTCTTTCACTTAACGTCTGTGAGAATCATACTTGTTGTTGCATTTAGCAGTAGTTCTTTTTTTTTTTTTTAATATTTATTGTGGCTGCGCCGGGTCTTAGTTGTAGCATGCGGGCTCTTAGTTGCAGCATGTGGGCTCTTAGTTGCGGCATGCTGACTCTTAGTTGCTACATGCGTGTGTGCTATAGTTCCCCAAGCAGGGATTGAACCCGGGCCCACTGCATTGGGAGCATGGCATCTTACCCACTGGACAACCAGGGAAGTCCCTACCAGTTCTTTCTTGTTGCCGAATAGTAATTCCATTGTGTGAATATGCCACAATTTGTTTATTGTTCTGTTGATGGACATGTGGCATGGACATCCGGGTTGTTTCCAGGTTGGGGCAATTATGGATAAAATTGCTGTAAACATTTTTGTCCTAGTCTTTTTGTGGACATATGTTTTAGTTCATCTTGGGTGAATACCTAGGAGTAGTTGTACCGTTTTACACTTCCATCAGCAATGTGTGAGAGTTCCATTTGCTCCACATTTCTTGTCAGCATTTGGTGTTGCCAGTCTTTGTAATTTGAGTCATTTTAGTAGGTGTGAAGCAGTATCTTACTGTGGTTTCATTTTGCATTTTCCTTGTGACCTGTGATGTAGAACACTTTTTCTTGTGCTTTTTTTAATTGGTATGTCTTCTTTTGTGAATCATCTGTCTTTTGCCTATTTTTATTGGTAGTTTGGGTGTATTATTGATTCGTAGATGGTCTTTGGATATACTGGGTACAAGTTCTCTGTCAGATTCATGTAAAATAAATATTTTCTCTCAATACGTGGCTCATTCCAATAGGTAGGTATCTTCTGATGAGCAAAAGTTTTCAATTTTGATGAAGTCTTGCTGATCAATTTTTTCTTTAATGGTTAGTGCTCTTTCTGTCCTAAGAAATCTTTGCCTATTTCAGTGTGACAAAGATACTGTTGTATTTTTGTATAAGACTGAAATTGAGTTTAGGACTGTATTAGGATTCTTCAGAGAAACAGAACCAATAGGATGTGTATATATATAGAGAGAGGGAGTGGAGATGGATTTATTTTAAGGAATTGGCTCATGCACTTGTGGAGGCTGGCAAGTCCAAAATTTGCAGGGTATGCCAGCAGGATAGAGACAGAGGAAAGAGCTGATGCTGAAGCTCAAGTCCAAAGGCAGTCTGGTGGCAGGATCCTTCCTTCCTCAAGGCAGGTCAATCTTTTTTCTATTTAGGCCTTCAACTGATTGGATGAGGCTCACCCACATTCTACAGGGTAATCTGCTTTACTCAGAGTCTACTGATTTAAATGTTAATCTCATCTAAAAAATGTCTAGAATAATGTTTGACCAAATATCTGGGTACCATGGCCTGGCCGAGTTGACACATAAAATTAATGATCACAAGAATTCAGCTTTACAATTGCTGAGTTAAAAACCTTTTCTAAGTGAAATTTTTGTTAGATATTGCTAAACTGCTCTCTGGAAAGACTACTGTTTCCCCACCTCCCCCTCAGAATATGAGAGTGCTTGTTTTATCACACCCTAACGAACAATAGGTCTCATCTTTGCTAATCTGGAAAGTGGAAAATGATGTATTGTAGAATGAACATTTTTTCATACTTGTTGGCTATTTGTATTTCTTCTCTTGTGAATTTCCTGTTTATTTTATTTATTTAGTTTTGCTTGGGGTGTGTTTACCCATTTCTTATTTACTTTGTATTAACTCTCTTATTAACAAGAAATATTAACTCTTTGTCCTATGTATTGCAGTTATTTTTCCCAGTTTATTTTTTTTACCTTTTAACTTGATTGATTGATTGACCAGTTAGTAGTTTTGGCTTATGAATTCTTTTCTTTCTTTTATAGCCAATCTATTCTTTATAGTTTTCCTACTTAAAGATTATGTAAGTAAGGACTATTTTCCTATACAATAAACAGTGTTTACAAAGATGTCCTCGAATGTTCCAAAAATAAATTAAATTGTGCTTATGTACTTTATTCAAGAAGTCAAGACACTTATTATTTCTGGATGGTGGGTCTATAGGTGTTTGTAGTTTTTAGTACTTTACAATTTACTTTACAATTAAAAAGAGCAGTAGTAAGAGAACTGAGTAATAAGTATTAAAAAGATTTCCATCTAGGGCTTCCCTGGTGGCGCAGTGGTTGGGAGTCCGCCTGCCGATGCAGGGGACACGGGTTCGTGCCCCGGTCCGGGAGGATCCCGCGGAGCGGCTGGGACCGTGAGCCATGGCCGCTGAGCCTGCGCGTCCGGAGCCTGTGCGCCACAGCTGGAGAGGTCGCAGCAGTGAGAGGCCCGCGTACCGCAAAAAAAAAAAAAAAAAAAAAAAGATTTCCATCTAAAATAGTTAAAATAGGTTACAAAAGTTTGGGTGTTTAAAGGCATAAGTCTTGATTCTCTGGGGAATTTGGCCTTTAGAGCCTGGTGGTCCAAGAGAGCCTGGGATTTTGTAGCAGGTTATC
This sequence comes from Stenella coeruleoalba, assembly GCF_951394435.1. Lineage (NCBI taxonomy): Eukaryota > Metazoa > Chordata > Mammalia > Artiodactyla > Delphinidae > Stenella > Stenella coeruleoalba. Next base: position 28,826,350 of record NC_137166.1, on the reverse strand, counting down.
GTAGCAGGTTAGTGTGAGAGACCAAAGGCCTGAGTGTATCCTGGGTCTGTGCTCATCCTTGCATGAGCACGCATAAGCCACAGACACGGTCCTCAGTGGACAGCCCTGGCCTGCCTCTCAGGAGACCATGTGGCTTCTCAGAAATGATGACAGATGACTCTGAGTATCTAAATAAAAAGAGGGATATATGTTATCTCCAGTGTGCCCGTGCAGCATTGTGTTTGAGAGTTTCTGTCTTTTTTCCCTTCTTAGGTAGCAGATGGGGCCAATGCAATTGTGCTGGGGACATTGGGAGACATTTCCTCTCCTCTTGCAATTATTGGTGGAAATTGTGCTCTGCAGGGTTTCGATCATGAAGGAAATGATCTCTTTTGGACGGTATGAAGAACGAAATACTCTCTTTAGTACTCTTAAACGTTTTTACTTTTAATATTCTTTAGGTCTTGTTTGTTTGTTTTTTACCACTAACTGTAATGAATAATAGAAACAAAATAGAACAATGTTTATAATTCTGTACGTTTAAAAAAAGGATATGAGGGCTTCCCTGGTGGCGTAGTGGTTGAGAGTCTGCCTGCCGATGCAGGGGACACGGGTTCGTGCCCCGGTCCGGGAAGATCCTACATGCCACGGAGCGGCTGAGCCCGTGAGCCATGGCCGCTGAGCCTGCGCGTCCGGAGCCTGTGCTCCGCAAGGGGAGAGGCCACAACAGTGAGAGGGCCACGTACTGCAAAAAAAAAAAAAAAAGAAAAAAAAAGAAAAAAAGGATATGAGTAATTAGAGTTTTAAATTAGTGGTTTGTATCATCCTCTCCTTCATGTAGCTCCTGTGTTTGGCTTAAGTGAAAAAAGATGGTATAGTAATGATTTTGGTTCTGTTTTCAGGTTACCGGAGATAATGTTCATTCCTTGGCCTTGTGTGACTTTGATGGTGATGGGAAGAAAGAGGTATGTGCGGGAGGAGATACTTCACTTGTGTATACTTCTCAGCTGAGTACAGACATTTTCCCATGACGGTGACATTAGTGTTGAGAGAGCTGTTAGCTTCTCACAGGTGATTTTGGTGCTCTGTTGCCTAAATGATGAGCTAACTGGCCTCATTCGTCTTTCTCCTCTCTTTTCAACAATAATTTACTTGTGTTTGTCTAATACAGAGATCAAGACCATGATGTTTCAAAGACACCTGACAGGGAGAGAAGGCAGAACATTTGATGGGATCGCAGTCACATTCACAGTCTTATAACTTGATTCCGATGCTTTTAAATTGTACCTAGTTCTCAGTTTTAGCCAACTTTTTCAGGAATCTGAAAGTTTTAGAGATTGGCTCTTAGCCTTTTTAAACTATTCTAATGGTTTCTCTAGAAATTAACTTCTTGAGCAGCCCGTGAAGTACTGTGTTGGGCATTGACTTACCCTCCACTTGTCCACGGATACTGGGCTCTGGCTTTTGAAACAAGGCTTCCACCTGCAGGCAGACAGACACCAAACCAAGCACATTTTCAGGTGCCTGGTGAAAGAACTTGTTCTGGGTAGGAGGTGCAGCCCACATGGCAGGATCTATAGTAACCACTTTTTCTTCACTGACTGAATCTTAACCTTCTCAATGGAAGGAACCTTTCTGAGCATCACGTTGCTGGGAAGTTGGAACTCCTGGGTGGCTGTAGGAACATACGAAGTATCATGCGATTTTTTTGTTTTAGTTTTGGAAATTTTGCTGTGTTCACTCGCTGAACTAAATATGTATGTTTTTTTCCTTTCAGCTTCTTGTTGGATCTGAGGATTTTGATATCCGAGTTTTTAAAGAAGATGAGATTGTGGCAGAAATGACAGAAACAGAGGTAAGAAGTGTAAGAAGGTATCAGAATTATGATAACCTTGACAGATTAGCATAGTCAAATGTAACATTAAAGGAGAGTGCTGGGACATCTTCTCACAGCCCAGACAGTTTTAGGGTAAAAACTCTGGGGATTAAACAGAGTTGTGCAATACAGAGAAAGAAGCATTTTAAATATCATTTATCAAGATATATCTTGAAAAGACTGATTAAATAGAGAAAAATTATTGAGCACATAAAGGTATTTCTTTTAATGAGCTAATACATGCTACTGATAATAATAGCAACCATTTATTGTGCACCTGAAATATGCCAGGCACTGAACTTACTCATCCTACAACAACCCTGTTATGAAGGTATTATTAGTTCTCATTTTACAGATGAGGGAACATGTTAAGTTTCTCTCACAAGCTCATGGCTGTTAAGTGGCATATGGTCAGGATTTGAAGCTTTGTGCCTCCTCCTCATGTGTCTTAAATGGGGTTGAATATTGAATAAAGTGTGTAAATGAGATTTTTATACTTTTTCTCTTAATTCAAATTAAGTACTTCTTAGGCACATTTCTATAGGTAAACTTAGAAATCAGATGTTAGAGAACTTGACTAGTTTCTTTGTGATTAGAATTACTCATGTAATTGAACCTGAGATGTTTCTTAAAGAGTTTTTTTTTTAAAACAGTGAAGATTACTCTCATCCTTTGTAGTTTTGGTATTCTTAGGATATTTATTTGCTGCTGGTTTTCTAGGATTGGGCAAGATGGAAACAGAAAAAAGAATTAGGATATTCTGAATTAAGGAAGGAGAAAGGGATAAAGGAGCAATGGCTGTGACCATTGTAAATGGACAGGAAAAAAAAAAAAACAGAAGGAAGTCTTGGAGATCAAAATGATGGGACTGTGCAAAATTGAATCAGGTGGTGCTTGGGAATCTGTATCAGAAAAGCTTGAGGGCACCAAGTTCTGAGGGCACCTCAGAACTCACCTTGGCTACTCATCCTCGCTTCTCGTCACTTACAAAGCTGTCTAGGGACATCTTTCCCTGACTACAGAAGGGAGACCACAAAGCAAAACCTGCATATTGATATATAAAAGTGTTATCAATCAGTTTTAACTGGTTTACCTTTATTATAGATTTTTACTTCGACTTACTATACTTTTTATGCAGTCTTAGTTATTATGGTTGTAAACTAATAGCTTTGGATGGAGGAAAATGAAGGGGAGAAGTGAGTGCCAAAAGCAACAGTCTGAAGATGTGTGTCCATATGGGGGCGGTTTTGTTTATGTGTATGTGTTTAATGTGTGCTTTTCTAGAGAGAAGATCCTTAGCTTTCATTAGATTCTTGAAGGGGGTTGCCACCACCCTGTTAAAAAAAACAACTTGAGGATCACTGGCCTGTAGGTGCTGTGTCCTGCATTACCATTTCCCTTTCATTCAAATTTGTAGTAAATTGGGACTTCCCTGGTGGCGCAGTGGATAAGAATCCGCCTGCCAATGCAGGGGACACGGGTTCGAGCCCTGGTCCGGGAAGATCCTACATGCCGCGGAGCAACTAAGCCCGTGCGCCACAACTACTGAGCCTGTGCTCTAGAGCCACAAGCCACAACTACTGAGCCCACGTGCCAAAACTACTGAAGCCTGCGTGCCTAGAGTCTGTGCTCCGCAACAAGAGAAGCCGCCGCAACGAGAAGCCCGTGCACCGCAACGAGAAGCCCGTGCACCGCAACGAAGAGTAGACCCCGCTCGCCGCAACTAGAGAAAGCCTGCGAGCAGCAACGAGTACCCAACGCAGGCAAAAATAAATGAATAAATTAAAAAAAATTTTTTGTTTAAAAAAATTTTTGTAGTAAATCTTTTCTCTTTTAGGGAATCATTGAGGTGTTGTTGGATTTCTGTTTATTGTCAATACTAGATGTGAGGGGAGTGCATTCTTTGAAACACCTCTTTCCTAAATCCTGGAAAAGGACAGAAGAATATGAAATAGAGCAAGGGATTTGAGGTGCCTCTTGATCCTCTAGTCCGCAAAAGAAGAAACTAGTGAGCTAATGAAGGACTAAGGGACCGAGGGAAACTGGGGCTAAATTTACGAAAATGTGGACTTCATAAGATTGTGCATTTCAGGGCTGTTTTCCTGTCCTCTTGGTTTGATTTTGCTCCTAGTTCAAATGTCTTTTCACACATCAGCAAAATTATAATTTATTTGGCAATTGAACAGCACTGCCAAAAGAATGCCTTGAGCTAAATAATTCTGGAGTCCTACCCAGCACTTTGTATTCAGTTAAGTGAAGTGGGTGGTTTTATAGAAAAGCTGTAGGTGTAGAAGAAATTACATAACTATTCTCTGCTTTACACAATTTATTTCTTTATATCTCTTGTATTAGTGTCAGAATTAGGAAGTAGATCTGCAGGATCATAGATGTCATTAAACTTTGGTTTTAACTTTTAAGGATAATTTTTTTTCAGTATCTAAAATTTTATCCTCTTAAGTATGTTAAATCCTCTAATAATTCTATAAATATTTCAGTATAATATATACATTATATATATTGTTAGATACATACCGAAATCCACATGCTGGGTTTTTGTTTTTCAAAGGATTATGTTTTCTTCTAAAAAATGTCTTTCATCTCTAGCAAACAATAAATTATGTCACAGAAAAGTATACACTTAAAAGATGTTTAATTGTGGATTTTACAAGTCCTTTTAAAATTTAGACTGTAGGGTATCATAAATTAAGGAAACTGGAATAATTAAAACATTTTGAGTTAGTGTGTATAACATCTATTGTACCTATTCCAGATCTTGTGTACGTGGCTTATTCCCTCCTTAATTCCTTAATTTTATTATTTAAAAAATACTAATTTGTTGAAACTTGCTACATATGCTCAGTCTAAAACAGTAAGTTTTGTGAGTTTATTTAATTCTGATTATCCAACTCTGAAATAGATGACACGGCTCATAGAGAAGGGGAATGCATTCCCCTCTAATGGTTTGGAAGTGCATATAAATCTAATTTTAACATACTTATAGCAAGGCATGCAGTTTTTGTTTTTGGTATGCGGGGCCTCTCACTGTTGTGGCCTCTCCCGTTGCGGAGCACAGGCTCGGGACACACAGGCTCAGCGGCCATGGCTCACGGGTCCAGCCGCTCCGCGGCATGTGGGATCTTCCCAGACTGGGGCACGAACCCGTGTCCCCAGCATCGGCAGGCGGACTCTCAACCACTGCGCCACCAGGGAAGCCCCCAAGGCATGCAGTTTTATAAAGCCACACTTTGCACTAAATTGAGCCTTAATGAACTGTGTGTTTATCATTATTTTTTGCAGATAATCACCTCTCTTTGTCCCATGTATGGCAGTCGATTTGGTTATGCCCTTTCCAATGGCACAGTTGGAGTTTATGACAAAACAGCCCGATACTGGAGAATTAAAGTTAGTATGATTAAGCCTCTGAGATTCAGGGATTTTATACTTATTGAGAGACTTATGTACTAATTGTTGAAATTCCTTTTCAGTCCAAAAACCATGCCATGAGCATTCATGCTTTTGACCTTAATTCTGATGGAGTGTGTGAACTGATAACCGGTTGGTCCAATGGGAAGGTAAGTTTAAACAGAGTTCAAGTATGATTTACAGTAATAATTGTCTGAGATACATTGGCTGTATGACTCAGCAGTAACACGAGAATATAAACTTGAGTTCCTTGGCTGTGCTTTCAAATGTAACTTTATAATCTTCCCATGTATTTTTATTCTTGCTCTAGTTATCAACACTGCAGAGTGAGTGAGTGTCCTTTCCATCTCATAAGCGCTATTTGGGGGAAGGTTCTTTAGGAAGAACCTTCTCTAGGAAGGTTCTTTCTAAATCTCTTCCTTGAAGAAATGAGAATCAGGTTGATCCTAAGCATAAGCACGTTAAAAAAAAAAAAGGATTTTTAATAAGCTAATAGTGAACTGTGTATAGCTCTTTTCTAGTAAATCTTCAAGTCTGACTAAAAACAGAATTAATGGGAAGAATTATGTTAGCATATTGTTTTCTGAGCTAGAACTTCAAAATAGAATTTTTTTGCTTCTCTCCTTTTTTAACTTCAAATCAGAATTTTCTACAGTCTTTTGGTAAGTCAGGATTATCTTGTTAGCAACTGCTTCAGTAGCTGTCAGATCTCCATGGATACCATTTGCCCTAGCTCTTTCATCTGTCAGTGCCGATTGCCTGGAGGAGATCAGCTAATTCTATCTTCTTTGATTTTTCTTTACTTTTGGCCTGTGCCTTGTAACCTTCCGTTGGTGTTGTGTGAAAAACAGATTCTAAAAAACTGTTACGTTGGTTGCTACTTCTCCACTTGGTTTTGTCTTTGGTAGTGGATGTTAAAAATGATAAAAGAAGACCATGTAGTTGCTTATTAAGAAACTGGAAAATCCATAAAGGGGACCCTGTTCTGGAGGAATATAAATTATTATGGTTGATTCGAGAATTAGAAACTACTTGACTTGAGAAGTTATCAAAAGTAACCTTCAGATCTGACTCTGGACCTAGATGTTTTTCTCGTTAAATGCTTTCAAAATTTTAAGAAATTTCTATTATATAATCTGTTGTAGGGCATAAAAAAGATAAGAAAACTATACACTTCACTATATAAGTAGAAAAGTTGATATCTGCACTTAACAGAAATAGCATTGAAAGGAAAATATACAGATCCAACAGGTGAATATAGGTACAAAATTACTAAATTAACTGCGACTAGTCAACTGACTTTTTCTTTAGTAGGTCATTTGTTGAGTTGGAGGCTTATCTTCTCTTCCAAGGCAAAACCTTCATGTTGGATAAAGCAAAAGAATAGAAAATCCACAGAAATATAAATTCGTAGTCCTGTTTCTTAGTTAGCAAATGAACCCTCTTGTTTGCTAAATATTGTGGAAATGCAATGCTGAAGGCCATGGAGTAGTGAGAAAGAAGCAAGTTCAGTTCAATCTGAGTTCGAGGGTTCTGTTACTGTGCGAAAAGCTTTGGTTAATACGGGCCATTCATTACCTTACAGGCTTTAGCATCCATAATTTTCAGCCTTAACTGATGTTGTTATTAAGAGCATGGTATTCTTCAGACAAGGGGTAGGAACTAGTAGTAAGCTATGACCTAAATTAGTGTTTTTCATTGCTAAGTTTTGCCCAGAAGGATGTTTATGAAAAGACAGAAATAGTGGTCACTGAGATGCTTGCCCTATTAGATTTTCTGTAGCTAGGCTTTTATTAATATAATGCATATGTTTTTGCTTAGAACAAAGTCATCATTTTAAGTGGTTATCCTTCATTGTCGTTCTGAGATGCTTTTGTTTCTGATGGGTTGGTTATTTGCCTCCCTTGGGAAGAGGAGACTTAGAGGATAGTAGGGCTCTCTGAGGTGTCTCAGTAGTGTATGTGGGAGAGGGACTCTCTTTTTAAAAAATATTTATTTATTTATTTGGCTGCACCAGATCTTAGTTGCAGCATGCGGGCTCTTAGTTGCGGCATGTGGGATCTTAGTTCCCTGACCAGGGATCGAACCCGGGCCCCCTGCATTGAGACCACCAAACCACCAGAGAAGTCCCGGAAGAGGGACTCTTAAACAGGGCTATTACAAAAGGTTATATGGTGGAAGATTGGGCTAGGTTGGCATTTTTCAAACTTTAGCTATAACTATATTGTATACACTTACATATAGTAAAGATAAAATTTGTATATAGAGCTAACATGTCTTGTATGCCTCTATGTGCCAGGCCCTGTTCTGAGTGCTTACCACGTGTTAATTCCTTTAGGCGTCATTACACTTCTGAGGTGTGGATACAGTTATTTTCCTCATGTTCTTATTATTGATCTCCAGATCAATCAGTTATTGACCTCCAGATGAGGAGGCCAAGCACAGAATGGTTAAGAGACTTGTCCAAGATCCCACAGGCAAAAAAAGCCCCCAGTGGCAAAGCTGGAATTCAGACCCACGCAGTTTGGACTTTTGCACTGTCCTGTATATTCTAAATGTACTGCCTCTCAGGCAACCCACTTCTTCAAAGGAAGTACTATGTGCAGGCCAGTATGTAAAACAGCTTTTACTTAATAAGAAAAAGAAAACAGGCCCCTTGGCCCTGATGGTCGTAGGTACGTCCTGAGAAGCCACAGAGCCCCATGGAATACTCTTGAAAACTTCTAGACCATAGCTGACTTTAAAGCTGATTCAACTTTAAAATTTTGTGTTATTTTTAAAAAACTGTAGCATAAGCTATTTTTCAAGTTCTTGTTTTATTTTTAGGTCGATGCTCGAAGTGACCGAACTGGGGAGGTCATCTTTAAGGACAACTTTTCTTCTGCAGTTGCTGGTGTGGTGGAGGGAGATTACCGGATGGATGGCCACATACAGTTAATCTGCTGCTCGGTGGATGGGGAAAGTAAATCGGGACAGGAAAAATCCTTGAAAAGTCAGATTTTGATTTGGGTCCGAATACCGGGAAATTCCACTATAAAGTGTTTGTGTTGATATCCTTTCATCCTAATAAATTCACCTAAGTTGGGGAAATGAAAACTTAGCTTTTAAGAACAGGTAATTGATGACTTAAAAGTAGACCTGGTTGTACCTGGGCTTATCCCTCAGTCTGGTGAGTGTTGTTTCCTCTTGTCAGTCCGGGGCTACCTGCCAGGCACGGCTGAGGTGAGAGGGAACCTCATGGACACCAGCGTAGAGCAGGACCTGATCCGAGAGCTGAGTCAGAAAAAGCAGAACCTGTTGCTGGAGCTCCGTAACTATGAGGACAATGCCAAGGTAGGTCCTAATGTGGAGGGCCCATGGGAGTCTGAGAAGTTGAGAATGACCAGGAGGATTGGCAGCTGTGAAAGAAGAGTTTCAGCGTCTGCCACGGTGTGGGCTCCCCCTCCCCGCTGGTGGAAGCCCAGATGGTTTGCCTTTTTGCTAGTGTCAGAATGAAGAGGGTGTGTATCCTTTAACCTAGAAATTCCACTGCTGGGCAGCTAAACTATGGAAATATTTGCGTGAGTGTTCAGAGACATTTACTGCAGCACTATTTGTAGCAGGGAACAGTTGGAAGCAACTTAACTTTTGATCAGTAGTAGGGACTGTGGGCTGGGGAATATTAAGCAGCCCAAAAGAATGAAGTATATATATGGGGACTGATATGGAAGGGTATCTGTGGTATTACTGAATGAAAGGAAGCGAGAACAATATGTATAGAGTAACTTATCTTTTTCAACAACAAATAACATAAAAATTGATAACTGCAGAAGCTCTGTGTGTGTGTGTGTGCATGCGTGTGTGTGTGCGTGTGCATGTGTGTATATGTACATGTATGTACCAAACTGGCTGGAGGATGAGCTGGGGAGTAGGATTTTAATTTGTCCCATGATGCATAACTGTATTTGAATTTGCTATACTAAGTGAATTTCTTTAGTTACTAAAAGAAATGCAGACAAATGTAAAAGACATGCTGGGGGACACTGGACCCTAACCACAGGAAGGGATGAGAGTATTTTCCTTCGGGGAAAAAGCCAGGTTAGAGTGAGAGCACTAATGAGGTGAGTCCTCTGAAGTCTAAAGAATCAGGTGAATAAGATGATGGGGGATCTGTCTTCTGAAGCTAAATAGCCATGTTATTTAAAATTAACCTGAGTTCACTGTTCCGGTGGCTGAGCTGGAAGTGGGTGGGGCGTTTTGCAGGCCGAACTGAGCAGTCCACTGAATGAGGCTGATGGGCATCGGGGCATCATCCCGGCCAACACCAAGCTCCACACTGCCCTCTCCGTCAATCTGGGGAGCGAGGCGCAGGCTGCCCATGCAGAGTTGTGCATTTCCACTTCTAATGGTAAGTCGTTACTTGGAGCTGGTGTGTTGGCACCTGTGCCATCTTGGAGTGGTTCTTGGACTGCTGTCTTCTCTCTTCCCTGCAGACACCATCATCCGAGCAGTATTGATTTTTGCAGAGGGAATTTTTCTAGGCGAAAGCCACGTGGTGCATCCCAGCATTCACAACCTTTCCAGCTCCATCCGCATCCCAATTACACCTCCCAAAGATGTCCCTGTGGATCTGCACTTGAAAACCTTCGTGGGCTACAGGAGCAGGTGACCCTTTGCAAGTCACAGTTCATTTCCAGAGAGCAGTTCGAGAGCAAAATGTGTAGATTTCCCATTATGTCATGGATTCTGTGGGGCCGGAGAAGCCGTTTCCCATTATGTCATGGATTCTGTGGGGCCGGAGAAGCCGTTTAATGGTTCTTCCCACCCAGGCAGGGTTTCCTGTGACCTCTTATTTCTCTAATTTGAAATCTTTCAAAAAAAAAATAACGAGTATATAAGTTTAAGATGGTTATTTCTGGTTTTAGTCAGGTGATCTCATATTCACAAAAGTTCCAAAAATACATTTAAAGGATGAGTTAGTTTTGGCCACTAAGACTACAAGGTTAGGTTGCACCTTTACATGAGAGTCATATGTAACCTCAGCTAGTGAAAGAAAACCACTAGATTTTTGGAAGATAAAAACCTTGTCACGTTCCTTTTAGAGTGTTTTAAACCCTTGGTGCAGGCGTGTATTGGGTTGGCCAAAAAGTTCGTTCGGGGTTTTCCGTAACATCTTACGAATGAACTTTTTGGCCACAGACTCACGATGTCACTAAACCCCAAACACCATTACGTATGGGACTTTAACCCTCAAGTCTGTTTTCGGCAGGGGGAGTTTCTTTATTGAAACCCTTAAATGTCAGCTTGATGACCTGGTAGTGATGTTACATTTATTTTCTGGGCCTTGCCCTTTGAAATAAATTCTACATAAACAGTTCTCTTGTGTTCCGTTGGTTGGCCACAGCACCCAGTTTCATGTGTTTGAGTTGACAAGACAACTCCCCCGTTTCTCCATGTATGCGCTGACCAGCCCGGACTCTGCCAGTGAGCCGCTCAGTTATGTCAACTTTATCATCGCAGAACGGGCACAGAGGGTGAGTATCTGGCTTTTCTCTTTCAACACTTTTACACTTTAGAATCCTTTGGATGTTTTTTTGTAGAAAGGGGGAAATTACATGAATGTGTTATTTGGTAGCAGTAAATATGACATGAAAGGGTTATGTAGCCTGGAGTTGGATTGTTTATAACCTGTACCAAAAATGTTGCTAAAATATCTTCTCCCATTTTGAAAAATTATTCAAAAATATTTATTTTTGATAATCAATTCAGAAATATTTATTTCGAATAATTTATTAGTAATAATTAATAATTATTAATAATTCATTACCTACGCAATCCTTAGTCACAGGTGAATTCTTCCCAGTTTTCAATTCCTCTCTTTCTTATAGTCTTAGTGTGGTTGGATCTAGTGTTCCAAGAGGAGCGTGCATCAGAATGGAAAGAGAGTGGGGACTTGGAAACGGGAACATTTTTGGGGTTCAAGTGCTACCTTAACTAGTAAATTCTTAGCGATCTTATGGAATTCCCCTCAACAGTCTGAGCCCCAGTTTTCTTATCTGTAGGTGAGGATAGTCTTACCTCACAAGGGGGCCCCTGAGGATTACATAATTGGTATAACAGCATTTTGTAAAGTTTAAAGGACTAATACCTGTGGATTTTAACATTGGCTGGACTTTGGAATTCTCAGGGAGGATTTTAATCATGTAGATTCTCAGGCCCCTTCCTGGCTTGTGAAACAGGAAACTCTACAGGTGGCCCCTTCCAAAAGGCCTCACAGGTGGATCTTATGTGGAACCTGTGTTGCAAACCACTGTAAAGTATTATTTATATTAAAATTAATTCTTTACTGATAGTGTGGATGTATCTCTGTGTTTGTGCTGTATGTGTGCAAACTTCATTTAAATTTTTTAAAGAGTGGAATGGAATGATTTTAAGCAGGATATAGCCACAGAAGAGCTACCATGTAAACAGAATTACCCTCATACCTGAATCATTTCCACATTGCATATAAGATTATGTCTAAGTAGAAAATGCTATAAAATTACGCATGCTGTGGGACCACACATAATTATGAACGTTACTTAAGAACATGCATGGGGTGGGAAAAAGGAGTGTGAATAGTGTTTTCTTGGTGGGGGTGAAGTATAATTCTTTGTTTTTTGTTTGTTTGTTTTGTTTTGTTTTTCCAAGGAGTAAAACTAGAAAGCAGGATAACTCTTAATAATGACTGTACTTTCAAAATGGAAATTCATTTCATCCTGTTCATCTTTAAGGTTTTCATGTGGCTCAACCAGAACTTTCTGTTACCAGAGGACACTAACATTCAGAATGTTCCATTTCAAGTATGTTTCACATCCTTACGGAATGGTGGCCAGCTGTGTATAAAAATAAAACTTAGTGGAGAGGTAATTTTTACTGTCACGGGCACAGATTTCTCACATAACATTTAACGTTCAGTGTAAAGTGAGGCAGGTGAAACCAATCTGAAGGTCATAAAACTACGTGTTTCAGCCTAGTCTGTTAGTGTTATCATCTCTGACACGGGCGTATAATCTAGAACAGTGGTTTTCTGCCTCTCTCCCCCCTTCCCTTCACCCATTCCTTGCCTTATTTGGGACGGTTAGGAATACGGAGGAGGACAAAACATTTTCCCTGTCTGAATGACCTTGTTGTTCAGTTTATAAGGCAAGAGGATTGATTTTTTTTTGCCTGCTGCTAGAAATAATTAATGTGGTTTGTAATTTCCTTGAGGGCTAGACCTTATCTTTATTTATCACCACATATACATTTATGTTCAATAAATGTGCTAGATATGGGGAATTTCAGGTAGTTCCAGCCAAGTTTGTCTTTAATGTCCAAGGATGCTAACTTGTCTTTTTTTCTCTGGATAGATCACTATAAATACTGATGACATTGATTTGGCTGGTGATATCATCCAGTCGATGGCATCATTTTTTGCTATTGAGGACCTTCAGGTAGAAGCCGATTTCCCTGTCTATTTCGAGGAATTACGAAAGGTGCTAGTTAAGGTGAGGGCACCTGGTGGGTGCATTTGAGAGAACATTGTGGTCTAATAATGTTTGAAATATTTCTTTTAAATTAGTGGTACTACAAATGTACATATGTTACATGATAGTCATGTTTTAAAGAACTTTTGAAAATTCTTAAAATAAAAATTTAGCTAGTATTGGAGAGTTTCATGAGTTAAAAAGATATCTTTTATAAAAGTGAGTGGTTAGCTCTTGCACCCTGCTTTCTGTTTGGTTTGGAGGGACACTTTAAAAACAATAAGTGAACATTTTCCTTTGCTAGCCTTTCATCTTATCTGTTGTATCTACTTTGCTTTTTGGTTTAGTGCTTTCCAAGAACCCAAAATCAAAAAAGAAAAGGATTGTGATTTGTCCCCACTTATAACAACATCCCTACCCCAGATCTCTAAAATGTTAATATTTGTGTTGCTTGGGCTCACGCTGCTAAGACGTGGGTAAGATTCACATCGAATGTCATTTTGAGTGTTGGGGGCAGCACAGGAGGAGATGAAACCCGGGAGATAGTTAAGATGGGGCAAGTGAACAGCAGAAAGAAAAGGGCGGGGCTCCCCTGGTGGCACAGTGGTTAAGAATTCGCCTGCCAATGCAGGGGACATGGGTTTGAGCCCTGGTCCGGGAAGATCCCACATGCCGCGGAGCAACTAAGCCCGTGCGCCACAACTGCTGAGCCTGCGCTCTAGAGCCGCGAGCCACAACTGCTGTGCCCATGTGCCACAACTACTGAAGCCTGCCCGCTTAGAGCCCGTGCTCCACAGCGAGAGAAGCCACCACAATGAGAAGCCCATGCACCGCAGCGAGGAGTGGCCTCCGCTCGCCGCAACTAGAGAAAGCCTGCGTGCAGCAATGAAGACCCAACACAGCCAAAAATAAAATTAATTAAATAAAAAAGAAATAAAAGGGCCTCGGTATATAATACATAGCGTCTTTTCAATTTATCTAGCTTTCAAGACGCTTGTGAGGCTTTTTTTTTTTTTTTGGCCGTACGCGGGCCTCACACTGTTGTGGCCTCTCCCATTGTGGAGCACAGCCTCCGGACACGCAGGCTCAGCGGCCATGGCTTACGGGCCCAGCCGCTCCATGGCATGTGGGATCTTCCCAGACCGGGGCACGAACCCGTGTCCCCTGCATCGGCAGGCGGACTCTCAACCACTGCGCCACCAGGGAAGCCCTGTGAGGCTTTTTTTTTTTTTTTTGGCCACCATGTGGCATGCGGGATCTTAGTTCCCTGATCAGGGCTCAAACCTATGGCTCCTGCAGTGGAAGCTCAGAGTCTTAGCCACTGGACTGCCAGGGAAGTCCCTGTGAGGTCTTTCTAATTCCTGGCTGTTCATGGTCTCCAGGTGGATGAATATCACTCAGTGCATCAGAAGCTCAGTGCTGACATGGCTGATAATTCTAATCTGATCCGAAGTTTGCTGGTTCGAGCTGAGGATGCTCGTCTGATGAGGGACATGTGAGTATTTACCATGGCTAGGACAGGTACGTGGTTGAAAGCATCAGCGATATGGAGTAACATCTCTCAGATGCTACTAGTAGGAGTGTAAATAGGTACAGAGACTTTGGAAGGTAACCTGGCATCATCAGTAAAGTTGAAAATGTGCACACCCTATGACCCAGCAATTCTCCTGGTTTATAACCTTGAGAACCTTGTGCATATAAACCAGGATATTAGTTCAAGAATGTTCATAAAGGCGTCGTTCATACGAACCCCAAAGTGGAAACAATCCGTACTAATATAACTGATAAATTATGATATATCTGTACACTGGAATGCTACATGCAATGAGAATGCACGTATCTGGATGACATGTAACAACATGGACAAATCTTACAAACATAATGGAGATTGAAACAAGTAAGACTCAAAAGAATATGTACAAAGTGCTTTCATTTATTTAGTTTGGAAACAGACAAAACTAAGCTATATCTTGGGAAGCATACATAGATGATAAAAATATAAAGAAATACAGGGAAGAGATTATCATTTAAGATAGTATATTCTCCTTGGGGAGGAGGGGACTCTATTCAGAGAGAACACATTGGGAAGCTTCTTGAATGTTGGCAATGTCCTATTTCTTGACCTAGTTAACAAGCATTTGTTTTGTGAGTTTTTCTGAATGTGTATTAAAATATATTTATTTATATATTTTTAAATTTTTTAAACTTTTGGCTGCATCAGGTCTTAGTTGCGGCATGCAGGATCTTCGTTGAAGCATGTGGGATCTTTCGTTGTGGCGCTCGGGCTTCTCTCTAGTTGTGGTGCGCGGGCTCCAGAGCACGTGGGCTCTGTAGTCTGCAGCATGCGGGCTCTCTAGTTGAGACGCGCGGGTTCAGTAGTTGTGGTGTGCGGGCTTAGTTGCCCCGTGGCATGTGGCATCTTAGTTACCTGACCAGGGATCAAACCCATGTCCCCTACATTGGAAGGCAGATTCTTTACCACTGGATCACTGGGGAAGTCCCTGAATATGTATTATATTTTAGAATAAAAAGTTAAAAACAGGGGCTTCCCTGGTGGCGCAGTGGTTGAGGGTCCGCCTGCCGATGCAGGGGACACGGGTTCGTGCCCCGGTCCGGGAGGATCCCACATGCCACGAAGCGGCTGGGCCCGTGAGCCATGGCCGCTGAGCCTGCGCGTCCGGAGCCTGTGCTCCACAATGGGAGAGGCCACAACAGTGAGAGGCCTGCGTACCGCAAAAAAAAAAAAAAAAAAAAAAGTTAAAAACAAATTTGTGCACGTCTGGCTTCTTGCTAAGATGCAAAATTTATCTCGGCAATAAAATGTACTGAGGTGGATTCAGTAAAATAGTTCACCAATGATAGGTGAAGTTTATGTGTGCATTTTAGAGGCAAGAGTTCGCCTAAGGTGCTGCTTGTTTTTTCTGAAAGGCCTGAA
This sequence comes from Stenella coeruleoalba, assembly GCF_951394435.1. Lineage (NCBI taxonomy): Eukaryota > Metazoa > Chordata > Mammalia > Artiodactyla > Delphinidae > Stenella > Stenella coeruleoalba. The sequence goes on along the minus strand of NC_137166.1, from coordinate 28,810,650 downwards.
TCATTAGCAGATAGTTAAAATGGTCTTGCTCAGAAGTAAGTGATTTCTGAAAGTTATATTGTTGAAGATTTCAAACACAAAAGTAGATTGAATTATATAATGATTTCCTCTATAGCAGCTACTTAGCTTCAGTAGTCATCAACTAAGGGCTCATCTTGTTTCATCTCCACATTCACCTTCTTCCTCTTCTAGGTACTGTATTATTTTGAAGCAAATTCCAGACATCATATAATTTTAGCCACAGATATTTCAATGAACCTTTAAAAAACAATAACCACAATACCATTATCACACTTAGAAAAATGTAAAATAATTTCTTAATATCACAAAATATCTAGTCGGTGTTTAAAATTACCGCAGTTGTCTCAAATGTATGTGTGTGTGTTTGGTGTTTTGTTTTGTTCAAATCAAGATTCAAAGACCAAAGACCATGCATTGAATTTGGTTGATAAATCTCTTTTAATCCATATGTTTGCTTGCTCACTTTTTCTCCTAACTCTCTCCTTCTTCTGTAGTTTCCCACCTTGGATTTTGTTGATTGTATCCTGTGGTAATGTTTAGTATTATTCTTCTGTCCCCTATATTTCTGTGAAAATGGTAGTTAGATACAGAGGATTGATCAGATTCAGGTTCAGTTTTTTAGCAAGAATGCTTCATAAGTGGTGCTGTGTACTTCTGTGAGGATGCATGTAACGTCTGGCTGTCTCTTTTTATTATGTTATCAGCTGTTGATCACTGCTGAAATATTTCTTCTGGGGTTTGCAAAATAGTGATATTTTAATTGTTATTTTTTCTTTGTAAATTGGCTGAAGTACTTCTATAAAGAGTAACATTCCCTCATGAATTAATGAATTATTTGGTTCCCTGAGGTACAGTTTGTACTGGAATGACACACTCTCAGCTTTAAAATAATGAGTTGGTTCCCTAGCATCTCCAAGTTGACCAATGAGATTTTTAAACTCCTATTAACATTTTTAATGTGCTTCAGGCCATTTCAGTTATTCTTTATGGTGGCTCAGTTGTCCTGTCTTTGGCCAGTAGAAGCCTTTTCAGGTTGGCTGCAGTTATCAATACCTTTGGACAGACCTATTAGTTTCATTAGTTTGTTTTCTTGTACAAGATTTTTTAGGCTTATCTGGTATATATATCCTCTTCTGAATCTGGAATCAGCTATTTCTTCAATCCTGGTCCTTTATAGTGGGAAATGGAGATCACAGTCTGAGCATTAGAGATGCTCATTGCTACTGGGTTGGATATTGATTTGAGACCTTTTCCACAGATAAAGCTAGGTAATGTATATATTTTTTTCAGTGAGCAAATATATCATGAATTCATACTATTTCCAATTCAAATTTATGAATACAGGCTCTTAATTTTGATGTTAACGGGGTATCTCTTCTCTCACAGTGGAAATCATGTCTCTAACCACTGTCAACGTAACTATTGGCTTTATCTTATGGTACACACACAACATTTAAGGATAGTACCAACATTACTGTCAACAATATGATTGCCGAAAATGGTGTAAGACTTTTTTTCTAGTTCTTTGTGTCTTTAGAGTGTGTTCTAGTAGGGAGTTTTAGTCAAATGACTATATTTTAAAGTCATTTGAAATAATTCCTCTTTTTTTGGTCATGCTACAAGTGTGATATACAGTTAGATTCATTTGGTTCATTTTGCTGTCAATCTTAGGGGACTGACATTTTTTCCTTTTTGGTTTGATTTTATTACATATTTATTAAAACCTTATATGGGGGCTTCCCTGGTGGTGCTGTGATTGAGAGCCCGCCTGCCGATGCAGGGGACACGGGTTCGTGCCCCAGTCCGGGAAGATCCCACATGCTGCGGAGCAGCTGGGCCTGTAAGCCATGGCCGCTGAGCCTGCGCATCTGGAGCCTGTGCTCCGCAACGGGAGAGGCCACAATAGTGAGAGGCCCACGTACCGCAAAAAAAACACACAAAACAAACAAACAAAACCTTATATGGGTGCAAAGTTGGCCCTATAAAACATGTGCAGAAAAGTCTAACTTCTCTTTCCCGTCACCTCCATCCTGTTTCCTCCCTTTCACTATAAATAACCAATCAAAAATTTAAATATACATACACACATCTCCTCACATGGTAAGTAAATCATAGCAAATTACTCTTCTCCACCTTGCTTTTTTTTTTTTTTTTGGTACGCAGGCCTCTCACTGTTGTGGCCTCTCCCGTTGTGGTGCACAGGCTCCGGACGCGCAGGCTCAGCGGCCATGGCTCACGGGCCCAGCCGCTCCGCGACATGTGGGATCTTCCCGGACCGGGGCATGAACCCGTGTCCCCTGCATTGGCAGGTGGAATCTCAACCACTGCGCCACCAGGGAAGCCCTCCACCTTAATTTTTACACTTAAAAATGTATCTTGGAGTTCATTCCACAGTAGTACACAGAGAGACTTCTCATTTGTTTTTACAGCTGCACAGTACTCTATTCTCTGGATGTTTATTCAGCTAGTTCTCCACATTTGGGTTGCTCTTCTGCTATTATATTGCAGTGAATAATTTCGTTACATAAATCTTTTCATATTTTTACTCAGGTATCTTTGGGGAAAAGTTCTAAAATGGGATTGCTGGGGAAAATGATAAAATGTGTATACAGTTTTGCAACATTTTGCCAAATTCCCCTCCATAGCTGTCAAATCATTTTGCATTCTCCTGAGAGTGCCTGTTTCCCTTAGTCTTGTCAATGGAGTATGTTGGCAAACTCTTGGATACTTACCAATTCAGTGGGTGAGAAATGGTCTCATTGTTGTTTTAATTTTCATTTATTATGAGCAGTATTGAGCATCTTTTCATTATTTTAAGGGCTTATTTGCGTTTCTTTTGGTGTGTAAATTCTTTCTTTTTTTTTTGGCCATAGCAGGCAGCATGAGGGAACTTAGTTCCCCAACCAAGGATCAACCCGTGCCCCCTGCAGTGGACGCTTGGAGTCCTAACCACTGGACTGCCAGGGAATTCCTTGTAAATTGTTTATTTCTTTAGCCTATTTAGATTTTTGGTTTTGCTCATGAAAGCTTTTAAAATTTTTTATGTAGTCAGATTGATCCATCTTTTCCTTGGTACTTCTACATTTTGAGTTCTAGTTACAAAAGTTTCCTTACTTCCCATTTGTAGAGAAATTCTTTTAGTATTTTGTATATTTACATTTAAGTCTGTTACAGTTGGAGTTTATCCTGGTGTTCATTGTAAGTTATAAATTCAGTTTTATCTTTTTCTATGTGACTGTCACATTGTTTCAGTAATACTACTTTAAAAGCCTGTTTTCCCACTGATTTGAGATGCTGCCTTTATAATAATATAATGTATTTCCATATGCAGTGGGTCTATTTCTGGATTTTCTATATTGCTCTATCTGTCCGACTTGTCTCTTCATTTGACAGTGCGATTCTTTTCTTAAAAATGCTTTGTTTTATGTCTTAAAATTTTCTTAAAATTTTTCTTAAAATTTTTCTTAAAAATGCTTGTGTTTTAATGTCTGGTATGGCTAGGTGCCCCTCTCCCAACCCTTATGCTCTTCTTTTTCATGGTTTTCCGGGCTACTCATGCTTCTTTGTTCTGTGAACTTTATCAGTTATTTTAGCTCCAGAAAAAAGTAGGTAGTTTTACTGGGATCACATTAAATTTATTAACTTAGGAAGAATTGACATTGTTACAGTGATGTTCAGTCTTACTAAGAATGTGGTATGTCTTTATATTTTGTTCAAGGCATGTTTATGTGTTTCAGGAGTTTTATGGTTTTGTTCTTGTAGGTATCAGACATTACTTGTCAAGTTTAGGTGTAGGTATTTTCTTTTTGCAATTGTAAATAGGCTCGCTCTTCCACATTGTATCTTCTAACTGGTTTTTTGTTTGTCTATATGAACACTTGATTTTTCTATGTTGATTTTGTAGTCTACTACTTTACTGAATTATCTTATAGTTTAGTTTTTCCAGAGATACACTGTATTATTTGTAAATTGAGATAGTTTTACCTCTTTCCAGTTCATTTTCTTCCAGTTGTTTTCTCTGAGGTATATAAGATTTTTGCTTTTTTTTGCCAACTTTATCTATAGAGCTCCTTTTTTTCTCTCTCTGGCTTTTTTTTTTTTTAAGTGAAAGAGATGTTGCTGGCTTTAGGCATTTGACTGTGCTAAACTGGAGAGAGGTGACCAGCAACCTCTAAATTCCTTTTTTCTTGATTTATTTATATTTCATTTCGAGACTATCAAATATACATTGTATTTTTTAAAGCCAGGTTAGTTGATATATAATTTATAATATACATGTAGATAATTCACCCTTTTTAGGTTTACAGTTCAATAAAATTGGGGAAATTTATACTACCAGAATCAAGTACCTCTCCTAACCTCCAGGCCCTGGCAGCCACTGATCTAATTTCTCTTTCTATAGTTTTACCTTTTCCTAAATGTCATATAAATGGAATCATACAAATATATATAGCCTTTTGGGTCTGGCTTCTTTCACTTACCATAATGCCTTTGAGATTCATCCATATCGTCGCAAGTTATCAGTAGTTCATTCCTTATTATTGCTGAATAGTATTCTATTGTATGGATATCCATACTTTGTGTATCCATTCACCAATTAATTGACATTTGGGTTGTTTCCAGACTTTGGTGATTGAGAATAAAGCTGCTATAAACGTTTGCATACAGGTTTTTTGCAGACATATTTTCATTTCTTTTGGGTGAAATGTGGCATAATGTGATTGCTGTGTTGTATAGTAAGTATATGTTTAACTTTACAAGAAACTGTCAGTATTAATCTGAAGCTTGGAAGATAGCCTATCACCTTACTCACTTTTCCCCACCCCTTATATCAAGGGCATGAAAATTCTTGGTTCCTAAGTTCAAACAAACCATGGATCAATAACCAAGGAAGGCCACTTGTCTTCCATTTATTTGGAAGAAGCAGAGTATTTCATAGAAAATTCTCAATGTTTTCAAAGCAGACATTAGCAGTTACCCTGTTTTAATGACAATACAGATAAAAATCTGGTTTGTTCCTTTTTTTAATGTCTAAGAAGTTTGCAGGTCTTTTCATTTAAGCCTGCCATACTGAGGTACAGTGGTGTTAAATTTCTCTTGATGTACACAGGAGAACAATGAAGAATCGCTATATGGAACTATATGACCTTAATAAAGACTTGCTCAATGGATATAAAATTCGCTCTAACAATCACACAGAGCTGTTGGGAAGCCTCAAAGCAGTAAATCAAGCGATTCAAAGAGCAGGTCGTCTACGTGGTAAGTCTCTGTTTGTAGCACTGTATTTCGTCTGTAATTTTGGGGTGAGAACCATTGAAGATGGTGGTAGCTTCAAGAATTCGTATCAGGGCTTGTATCTATAAAGATGCCTTTCATACTGAAGTTAGCACCGTTCACTTGAGTTGCAGTCAGCCTATTGTTTGGCTTTAGTCTGCAGACTTCAGAGGGAAAGAACACTTTCAGCATCTTTTCTTAGATCTTGCTGCATCCTCTAAAGAAAAACCTAGTGACATATACTCAAGAGGAAAGCCTTAAATACTCCTATTAGAAAAAAATAAAAAAGACTGAAAATTAATGAGTTAAGTGTCCAACTTAAAATTTACAAAAAGAACAACAGAGTAAACCAAAGGAAGCAGAAATATCAGCCAGAGATTTATACTTGGAATCTGCTGTTTTGGGTCAGTGCTTTGACCTCCTTTTATAGAAAAGGATCAAAGCTCATATCCACTTAGCAAAGATTATTTCTAAAACTGACTCTTGGTTTCTAGGTGTGAGATAGTTTCTAAGCTTGGTTTGTGTTTGTGATAAAGTCCCTTACAAGGGTATGTATCTTTTTTAGGGAATGGTAAGATAAATTGGTTAAATTTGTACTTACCTATAACTCTTTTCTACCCTAGTTTTATGTTGTTTTTATAGATAGCCTCTGATTCATAATTTCACTTTTAATAATCTTTTGCCTCATATGGATTTGATGTTTCTTCTCTTACAGTTGGAAAACCAAAGAACCAGGTGATCACTGCTTGTCGGGATGCGATTCGAAGCAACAACATCAACACGCTGTTCCGAATCATGCGGGTGGGGACAGCTTCTTCATAGGAGAGGAAAGAATAGGTAACTAGGTTGCTAGAAGGGGTTTCTCCTTAAACTTCTAGGCTGGTTTGCTTTGGATCACATCCCGGTGAACCCAAGGTGCTGAGAGCGAAAACCACCTTGGTGAGTTGTACAAATGAAAGACAAAGCATTGCATCTGAAAAGTGTATTCACTTTCTTTTTTTAAAAAATCAGTAGTACTGTTGCAGAATACACTACGTTTGTATGGAGGGAAATGAATACTTTTGAAACATTAGGGCTTCAAAGTCCAGTTTTTCTGTATATATGTAAAGTCAGTGTGTAGATGCATCTTTTTTCTTGAAATTGTAATTAAAGTAGATTATCTACTTTTTCATTAAAATTTAAAGGTGTTGCACTATGTGTTTACTGATTGTAAAATCACCACATCAGAATTGCAGAAAACCATTTG